>NC_139028.1:96918148-97557925 GCF_964662115.1 Mustela nivalis | reverse complement strand
GCTAACCCCTGAGGGAGAAGCCCAGCAGAGACCGAGGCATGGAAGGAAATGCTGTGAGGCTCTTCAGTGCCAAGTAAAAGCCCCCTCATTCTGATATGGAGGCGAGGGTCTCACATGGCCTTTCTGCTGCCCTGCCAGCAATGATAGTACTGACATTCCTGTGTAAAAGAAATATAGGGGGAGTCATCTCAGTTCAAGGAAGAGCCCGTGGATTCTTGGCTTGGACCTAGTTTTGCATAATGGGTGCACAATTTTTGTCTTAGATTGTTTACTGATGACAGATGGTTTTGGGGGGGAATCCTAATAAAGATTTGGGAACCTGTCCTGCAGTTACATCTTCATAGCAAGCATGCTCTATCCTTGACATGTGTGTTTATTTGGGGTGATTAAGAACACAGTAATGAAAGTTATGGCATAGGGAATGTAAAATAACTCCAAACTTCTCTGTTGATCCCTATTACCTAGAGAAATGCCAGGTAACAAAGATTTACTTCGCTTTCAGAGTTTGTGACCAGTTCTTCCATTCAGAGCTGAAGTCAGTTGGGGGAGATATCAGCCTTTGCTAACAAACAATAAAAAAAAAAAAAGTCAGAAAAGCATATAATATACATTCATATCTCACAGTTGGGGTGTCTCTGATTCAGGTTCAGGGTCAGTAAGCATCAGCTGTGGTAGCTCTAAACCTCAGGTCTATTTGTGGAGCCCAAGGACTGTGGCTACTCAAGATGTTTTCTCCTCATGATGATGACATAAGCAAAGATGACAAACTCAGCCACTCAGGCTATTTCAAGCATGTGCTCAAGTCATTTCCACTAACATCTGAATGGCCAAAGCAAGTCACAAAGTCAAACCAAAAGTCAACGGTTGGAAAAGTTTACTCAGGACATGATGAGGCTGTTAACAAGGGTGCACATGTGGGAATCAATTCCAAGGGAGTGAATATTTCTAGCTAAGAATTCATCACAGCAAAAGAGACCAAACTCACATTTGACACTCAGTCTGCTTTCAGAATCATTCAATTTGATCCTTCATCCTTCACAGAAGTTTGTATCCAGAGATCAACCTTTTGGAAAAATTAGTAGGAAAGAAGAAGGGACACCAATATTCACATATAATTTTGTACCAATTATTGGATTCTACAGGAATGAAAACAAAACAAACCTGATTTCCTGTGGAAGTTTCCTTCTTCTTAACTCGTTTTCTTTCCACCCGTGCCCACTGCTCCTCTACTCTACACATGGCAGTGTGCAATGGGATGGCAATGATGATTGAGGGATTTGCATAAAGGTTGAAGTGAAATTTGCATTGTCCTAGACGTACCAGTCAATTTTAGACAGAGCACGATAAAACATTTGGGATTTAATGAAAAATATCTGCATAGAATTTGAAGCTGTTTTCCTACGAACAGTTGCAATTGTATTGTCTTGAGTCATTTGAGAAGAGCACCTTCCTCGTTCCACAAGAGGATAGTGAGTACTTGGAGCTTCCAATGCGCACTTGTTTTTTATCTCAAGTGAAGATTGCTGGATGGTATCTGTGCCCAGTGTACAAATGCATTTAAAAAAAAAAAAAAGTTTTCTAGTGGGTGCCTGGGTGACTCAGTGGGTTAAGCCTCTGCCTTCAGCTCAGGTCATGAGCTCAGCGTCCTGGGATTGAGTCCCGAGTTGGGCTCTCTGCTCAGCGGGGAGCCTGCTTCCCCCCCTCTCTCTGTCTGCCTCTCTTCCTACTTGTGATCTCTCTCTGTCAAATAAATAAATAAAATCTTAAAAAAAAAAGCTGTACAATGACAAGAAAACATTTTAAATTGTATATTTTAGAAAACGAGGAAATGGTGATTATGGGTCATTTCTTTTATAAACTATACCAAGAGATGCCATTTCAGAGACATTGATAAGATCACTAATAATACCCTTTAGAAATATCACTCCTCTTAAAGTAAAAGTCAAATGAACTATTACATAATTTATGATAGTTGGAATCTAATGAAAAGGACTTGCAAATTATGAGACTGGAAGCTTAAAAGTTGAAGGACACACTGTAACTACAGGAACATAATGGGGCTGGGATTCACACCCAGTTTTTGTTATTACTCATACATCTCATCTGACATTAACAGAATTTAGCCTGTGAATCATAGAATTGTATTCATTCTTGGGCACCATCTCTTATCTTATCCAGACAGAAAGGTGTTAATTAGCATAACAACATAGAGTGTATAACTGTGTGATAATTACAAAATTGTAGCTGATTTCACTAAATTCTAAGTCTACAAATATATTATCATTGCAATTAATGGGGAGACTCCTCATTTTTAAATTTGACAGGTATTTTTTAAAATATTCTTTTTCTGCAAAATCTAAAATTCCACTCCTTCTTTCCTTCTTCCTTCCTTGCTTTGGCCTACCCTCCTGTTCTTAGTTTCTCCTTTCTAACTTGTTGTAACATCTAAAAGCCATACACTATTTTATTCCCTTTTTATCCGAAAGATCAGCGATACTATAGATGCTGCCTATGGGTTTTTAGTTGTGAATCGTTCTCTATGACTGCCCTATGGACTAGACTGCAGTATGTACTATTACGGACCATACCTTTTAAGTTAATCCACTTTATTTATTCACATAATATTCATAATATAATCCACATATATTTATGCAACAAAAATAATCTGCCAGCAATCAGAACAAGAACAAGGGAGAGACAAAATGGTAGTGGTTGTGAGACATGAGTGGGTTTTATGACAAAAACACTTCAAAATGGTTTCCAAAAAGGTTACTATTACGGCTTGATTAATAATAGCAGAAGAATTGAGTTCTAGGTCAGTGTATCTCTACCGCATATTGACTGTTTGGTTTTTGTTTTCCCAGTCCATTATCACAGTTGGACACCATAGCAGTCTGGTAAGAAGCAGGGCAGAGTTTTATTAGAGAAGGCATGTTTGCTTGGTCCCTTGACCCACTTTGTAACAGGGTTCATTCAACTCTGCAACCTTCTCTTGGGTAAACCTGGGTAGTTGCTTAGTGACTGCTTGCTAGCTGCTTAAAGGTTTTAGATGATATGTGAAGGGGGTGCTTTGCTGTTTCTAAATTTCTCTGTGAGATGTGGAGGTAGATATTGTGACTGAGTAGAGACCCAAGAGAACCAAGTATTAAATAAGGATAATGCTTTGGATTTGACTTTAGTGGATATAGATCTGTTTAGGTTTATCTTTAACTGATCAGAATCTTGATACACATTTCTTCTTTGAACTAAAAGATAGCATGAAATGAATCCTATGGCAGTACATGCAGATCAGCTTGGTTAAAATATCATTAGCTGTTCACTGAACATTGTGCTAGCAACTTGCTTGTAAGACCCTTCTTTTAAGAATATGGTTTTATCCCATGTTACAAAATCATTCTGGAACTCGACTTTCAGAATTACCTTTAGAATTGATTTATAAGACATATGAAAACATGGGGTGCCTGGGTGACTCAGATAAGCGTCTGCCTTTGGCTCACGTCCTGATCCCGGGGTCCTGGAATGGAACCCTTGCTTAGGGCTCCCTGCTCAGTGGGGAGTCTGCTTCTCCCTCTCCCTCTGCCCCTCCCCCCACCCGATTCTCGGGTTCTCTCTCATTTGCTGTGACTTAAATAGTCTTAAAAAAAAAAAAAACACAGAAAACAAGACCTGTAAAAACATATTACCCTATGATTGGAACATATTCTGAACACCAAAGAATTTACCCAATTTGGACACTTACCTTCCTCACTGATTAGTCTTAGGTTGTTGGGGTGATTCTCTAAATTCAAATTTTCCCCTAATGTGATATGAAAGATAATACCATATATTGTTTTCACATAGAATTCCAAAAATGTTGTAACCAAAAGTAGAATTTCTAGAGAAAGAAGATAGTTTCCATAGTAACTTTATTAAGAAAAGAAAAATAAGGTAGTGCTCCTTTGGACAAGTAGAATCTTGTAAGATTATTAAACAACTTGGAAACTCACATCTTCTGTATGGACTTATAAATTTGTTTCCGTGACACAGCATTTTGTACAATTTTGTACAATTATTTAAACTTTGGTGCCATTTAAGCGAAGATCATTGTTAATAGCAGAATTTTAAGGTATAAAGTTTGATCAGCACTCCTGTTTATGATTTTGAAACAATAATGGGTCATTTGAGGATAAGGGTCTTCATTGTAACAAAATTGCTATGTTAATGTCCAAAACAATTTCTGATCAAAGTATGGGAACCTGGATGCCTCAGTTTTCTAAGCATCTGCCTTTGGTTCAAGTCATGTTCCCTGGGTCCTGGGATCAAGCCCTGTGTTGGGCTCTCTGCTCAGTAGGGAACCTGTGTCTCCTTCTCCCTCTGCCACTCCCCTGCTGTGCTCTCTCTCTCTTTCTCTCTGTCAGATAAATAAACAAATTTTTTTAAAAAAGTAAACCAGTAATCAAAACTAGCTAAGTGAATGTGTGTGTGCGTGTGTTTGTGTAAAAGTCTTTGCTGTAATTGACAACACTGAAATCCCACCTAATGAATGGGAATAATATACCCAGCTTTATAAAAGACGCACAAATTCTATTAATAGTCCTTGTCACAAGGACCACAGTAGCAAAGGCTCTTAATAAGTTGGTATTGCAATTTCTTCACCCAAAGTCAGCCTTCTTGAACTGAATCTTGTGGCAATTACTGATTACTGTTAGATACTCTAAAGGAAGACCGACAGTTTTGAGATTGAAGTTGGTAAAGTTATATTTACTTGGGCATGTTAGTCTTATTCAAGTCACTTTGCCACTGCTAATAAAGATGCTATGTTTTAAAAACAAAAATGAAACTGGATTGGTGGGGTGAGGTGGGAGCCAGAGAAGGACAGGAGGTCATTTCAGAATCTTTCTCTTCTGTCTGCCTTGAGGGCACCCAGAACCGAAGCTTGAAGCAGAATCGAATCCAGATAAATGCAGCCACACACATTCAGAGCAGCACCAGGAGGCAGTAGTCATTGTTCCTGGGGACTGGATCTTAAAACAGGGGACCTGACAAAATGTTACTGTGGTGTGGTAAAAGGTGTCTGCAAGGAAATATGCCAAAAATATAATTAAGGGAAATGAAAGTGTTAATTAATGAAGCAAATTGAAAAGCTGACAGCAGGAAAAAAAGGGTTGGGAGATTGTTGTTTGGAAACAAAATCAGTAATGCCCATTTTAAAGAATAAAAAGTGGTTAGGCTTCCAGGCTTTTGGCTGGAATAAAGGAAAGTAAAGGTTTGTAAATCAATAATGCAAGGAAAGGGGCAGAAAGCTAATGGTTCTTTTGTTTCAAATTGTAAATGGCATTTGTGTATCTCACTATAAACCTTAAGTGATGGCTTTGTCTATGACAGTATAGAAAGCCTGCCATTTCACTTTCCTGACTACAACAATCTCTATAAAAACTTGACTTTATTTACTCTGTATTTAGGTACATTTAGGTGTGAACTAAGAGTTACAGCTTTTTAGGCGTAGGGAGAACGACTTTCTCAAGATAAAATTTTCACCTTCGATGATTAAGGTCCAGTACCTAGAGTGAAAGACATAAGGGACAGAATTTATAAATAAGAATATTGGCAGGAGGTAAAAAACAAAATATCTTAAGATATGTTGCTCTACTGAGAAGTCATATCCATTTGGGTTTCTAGGTCTAGGGAATATTATACCGAATATGAAGCTATCCTTACGCTAAAGGTGAGGTTCTTTTATTTGGAAAACTTCGTAAATCTGAAAAGGGCCAAAAAGCCAATCCCAAACTGAATTAAGGAATGCAGAATGTCATGCTTTAGTGGGCTTTTCTAAAGTGAGGTCTTAGGGTGTTTCCCAAACCCATTGTGACTTGATGATCAATTGAAAATTGGTTGATCCTATTTTATATATATTTTTGTCATGTATATATATGTGTGTGTGTGTATATATGAGTATATATATTATAGCTATAATATTATCATATTTTATACATATGTATATATACACACACACATATATATTTTACAACCTTTGTCTTTCATTGTCTTCTTCTTTTCCCCCTTCTGTCCCTTTCCACTCTCTAGACCATTCTATATCCATGAAATTTCATTGGCAATCTCCATGTTCATTAGTCTCTCTTATATTAAAAATAAAAAGCCTCTAATCAGTTTTCAATTTGGTAGCGCTCTGATTTCACTGAGTGTTCTTTTACTCTATTCACATTATAAGAACTATATATAAGGGTCAATTTCAAAGAACAGTCTCTAAATGCCATTTGTTATAATGGTGTTTAGGAACAGGACTTTAGTGATGACCCTTTTCATCCATTTTATATATTTAAAATAGGTCAAACAGAAACACTTACCCTCCTGTATGATATTCATCATTAATGTAGCTCTATTATCTTCCTTGGTATCTTCTCCTTTTCATATTAAATAGCTCTCGTCTTCTGAAATGCTCCCGTTAGGAAATTGCTTTAAAGTAATCACATCTCTTACCCTTCTCAAGATATTTTCTATTCTTGCTTTGTCATCTTAGAAATTAGATGAGAAAAATGGAATGTGGTGTGTAAAATGAGGGCATCCATTTACCATTATGTTTCTGAATTTTCTTTTTATTCCTATATATACAGGTCCACAAAGGAATCTGTGGTGCCATAAATGCATTCAAAACATTGACATTTCTAGGATGATAATAAAAAGGTATCCTATATGAGTAGCTGCTGAGAAGCAGAAAATAATTTTTGTGTAAGCACATACCACTTCTCTTGCCAAAGTATAGACGAGATACCTTTTATTTGATGGAGGTCTATGTTTTGAATATTTTCAGAGTCAGCATGTTGGAACTGGGTATAGACCTAAGGAAGGGATCTTATGTAAGCTTTATTTTAAAGATCAAAGAATTGAGCCATTCTGCTAATAAAGATCAATGATGGATGGCTTAACTCTTAGATCCACACTCTTTCCAAATCATTCCATTGATGTCTGTTATTGCCATGATAGATTGATATATCAATCAATCTATATAACCATTTATAATTTAGAAAGGAATATTTTCTCAGTCAAGTGTCACGTAAGCAACTGACACCATTATAGCTCAAGGTAGAAGTTGGGAGGAGGTGGTGGAAAGAAAGCAAAATAGCCTTTTGCTTCTAACTAACTATAAATTATCATCTTGACTTTTTTCTGATTGACACATCCCATTTGATCACAACATTCTATTTGATTGACATCTCTGGATCAATCTTAAAAATTTAGAGCTCTTAGTTTTAAGGGCTTAAAGCCTTGGAAATAATTGAGTAATAAGGTTGATAATCATAATGAGTAACACAAGTGAAATGTATAAGGCAAGTCCATGTATTGTTGAGCCAACCTGTGATTTATTGTCCATCGGTACAAAATAACTCCACATCATTTTATCAAGTCAAAAGATTATTTTCATTCAATTCCTGAGTTCCTGAATAAAGTAGTAACAATGTTTCCTACAATTTAAGTTTTTCTTATCACTTATGTCTTCAAAAGGTTTTTTAAATTCTCCCTATGAATTTTGTACTTTTTTTTATAGGTATTATTTTCTAGGTACTCTTTTTTTTTCAGATATTTTTAATTACATTTTAACAATTTCATTACCATTTCCTAAATGGTTATTCTTATACAGTTCACGTATATTTCTGTTAAATTACCTCTATGTGTACTGGTTTTCACAATTCATTCTAGGAACCAGGGAACAGATGGAATGGGTTTAAATATAAGCAGCACTTGCTGGCTCTCACCCCTGTTGTAGAGGCACTTGGAAGGGACCCAACACTAATCAACATCTAAGTACACATAGTATACATACATCTGAAATCTCTCTGTCTTCAAATACGTATATACATATGTATATACGTATTTGTAGACAGAAATTTCAGATGGCCTTAATTTTACCAGTGCCTTCCCTTGTTTTTGAGCCAAGCCTTTTACCCCCATTAAACCCCCCAAAATGTGAGATTAAGTAATATTTACCTGGGATTTAAGTCTGCTTGGAAACAAGTTCATCATCTTATCTCAAAAATGCAAAGTTTAGTAGGAGATCAGGAATAAGCCTCAAAAGAAGTTATTGTAGAAGTTCCAACCATGAGAGGAGGTAAGGGAGGAAAAACAACATAAAACATAGAGGAGATTATGCTGAGTGAAATAAGTCAAGCAGAGAGAGTCAATTATCATATGGTTTCACTTACTTGTGGAGCATAAGGGATAAAACAGAGGACATTGGGTGAAGGAGAGAAGTGAGTTGGGGGAAATCGGAGGGGAATATGAACCATGAAAGACAGTGGACTTTGAGGAACAAACTGAGAGTTTTGGAGGGGAGGGAGTGGAGGGTTGGGAGGGTCTGGTGGTGGGTATTAAGGAGGGTGGCGCATAAACAATGAATTTTGGAACACTGAAAAAATAAAATAAAGGGGAAGAAAAAAGAAAAAACAATATAAAACAAAAATGTATGCATTTTTTATTACAGGTAACAACAGGTAGCCATGTTATCCTAGCAAATCTTCATCTCCTATCCCCTTCTTTGGCAAAGACCGATGAGTCCTGAATGATATATGTAATTCAAACAAATATCTCGTTTTCCTTTAAAAATGAATTAGACTTGTTTTACCCATGTTTGCATATTCTATAACAGGAGCAGACCAGAATAAGGTGTGTAAAATCTGGATTCTCAAAACTAGTGAAGAATATTCTCATGAGCCACATTTGTGCAAGGGAGCAAGTTAACATTATGATGTCCCTTCCTTTCTTATTATAGGAATTCATAGGATCAAACTCTTGCTTGCTTGACAAACATGCATAGAGTAGAATATATCCACATACACATATACACCCGGACACATTTACCTCTTCATCTTCTAAGTGTATTATCCTAGAATAAAATAACTTTTTAATTCCCAAATGAAATGTACATGTGCCTTCCATTCCATCTATGTGGCTAAGCTGACTTTAAGAAAAATATTGAGGTTTCTGTTTCAGCCATAATGAATAACAATCTCAATGGGGAAAAGCTGACAGCCTTCCCTTTGAGATCAGGAACATGACAAGGATGTCCACTCTCGTCACTGTTGTTCAACGTAGTTCTGGAAGTCCTAGCAAGAGCAATCAGACAACAAAAAGAAATAAAAGGTATTCAAATTGGCAAAGAGGAAGTCAAACTCTCTCTTTTCGCAGATGACATGATACTTTATATGGAAAACCCAAAAGTCTCCACCCCCAAACTACTAGAATTCATACAGCAATTGAGTAATGTGGTAGGATACAAAATCAATGTACAGAAACCAGTTGCTTTCTTATACACTAACAATGAGAATATAGAAAGAAAAATTAGAGAATTGATTCCATTTACTATAGCACCAAAAACCACAAGATATCTGGGAATAAAGCTAACCAAAGAGGTAAAGGATCTGTACTAGAGGAACTACAGAACACTCATGAAAGAAACTGAAGAAGACACAAAAAGATGGAAGACCATTCCATGCTCATGGATCAGAAGAATAAACATTATTAAAATGTCTATACTGCCTAGAGCAATCTATACCTTCAATGCCATCCCCATCAAAATTCCACCAGCATTTTTCAAAGAGCTGGAACAAACAATCCTAAAAATTGTATGGAACCAGAAGAGACCCTGAATTGCTAAGGAGATGTTGGAAAAGAAAAACAAAACTAGGAGCATCATGTTGCCTGATTGCAAGCTGTATTACAAAGCTGTGATCACCAAGACAGCATGGTACTGGCACAAAAACAGATACATAGACCAGTGGAACAGAGTAGAGAGCCCAGATATGGACCCACAACTCTATGGTCAACTAATCTTCGACAAAGCAGGAAAAAATATACAGTGGGAAAAAGGCAGTCTCTTTAATAAATGTTGCTGGGAAGATTGGACAGCTATGTATAGAGGAATGAAACTCAGCCATAATGAAATAATTAGAATAGATTTATCTTCCTACCATCAGCAACTAGAGAATTGGACAAAAATTATAAAACAGCTGTTTACAGAGTTGCAAAACAGAAATACAGTATTGTCCATGAGCAAGGAGAATGAGATGACTTCTATGAGCAATCTGAATTCACTTTTGAGATGATATTATAAATAGAACATATCAGTCTTACTGCATTGGAGAGAAAATAATGGGTATTTGAGGCTGCTTGAATTAGTAGGGTGGAGAACTGGAGAGGAGAGAATTTTTCAGAGTTCTAGAAATCTGCAGCAGATTGGCTTCACATGTGTTGCGGAATATTAAGGCTGCATGAGCAGAATGGCACTACTTGAAGCCAGGCAAAGATTGACCGGAAATTGTAAACTGAATAATTCCCAGAGTACAAACAGGACTAGAGGCCTATGTGTGACCAGAGAGGGGAGTCTCTCAGCACACCTTGTATAATCTATAAGGAAATTAGAAGATTTATCTTAATGATAAGAGGTAAACACACTCCACATACAAGATACACTAAATTTGACATGGAGATGCTTAGAAACAAGCCTCCAAAGGACTTGTACCTAGCATATATAAAGAACACTTAAAACTCAAAAATAAAGCGGCAAACAGTTCAATAAAGAAAAAAAAATGGCAAAGAATATGAACAGATACTTCATTGAATTAAATGGTCAGTAAGCCAATGGAAAAAAATGCCTGACATCATTAATCACTGGGAATATGCAAATTAAGGGGTATCTGGGTGGCTCAATTGGTTAAGCATCTAACTGTTGATTTTGGGTCAGGTCATGATCTCATGGTCCTGCAATCAAGCCCTGTGTTGGGTGCTGGGCATGGAGCCTGCTTAAGATTCTGCTCACTCTCTCTCTCTTAAAAAAAGAAAAGAAAAGGAGTATGGAAATAAAATCACAAAGAGTTACTGCTGCATACCCAGTAGAATGACAAAAATTTAAAAATAAGAACTAATATTATCAAATGTTCTTGAGAATGTGGAGCAATGTTGATGTAAATATAAAGTAGTTTGACCATTTTAAAAGAAAGTGAGACAGTTTCTTGTAAAGTTAAACTTCTGCTTACCATATGACCCAGAAATGTCAAAACTTGGTATTTAATATAAGAAAAATGAAAGCATATGTCGACAAAAAGACTTACATAAATGTTCATAGCGACTTTCTAATAGCCTTAAATTGGGAACAGCCTAAATATCCATCAATGGGTAAATGGATAAAGAGATTGCTATACATTCTTTTAATGGAAAGCTATTTATCAATAAAAGGAACAAGCTTACTACATGTACCAATATGGATGCATCTCAAAATTACTAGCTGAATGAAAGAAATCAGGCCCCAAATATACAAAGCACGTTATTTCATTTATATGGAATTAGTGAAAAGTTAAATATAATCATAGTGATAGAACCCGGAGAATCAGTAGTTGTTTGGGAGCAGGGATGAAACAGATATTCATCTGCAAAGATACAGGAGAGAACATTACGGTTATTTACATTTGGAGTAAAGAACATGTTCTGTATCTTGATTGTAGTGGCACTTACAGGGATGCTTGCATTTTTCAAAACATCAAACTGTACATACAAATACAGACATGGTATATTTTAGTTTAAAATTGTACTTCAAAAAGGTAAAAAATTTTATACTTAAATAAACCTGATTTAAAGAAAGTAAAAGCTATTAAAAGTCAGACAAATTAACAGTAAAAAAAAATGTTTCTTTCCCCA
Organism: Mustela nivalis; assembly: GCF_964662115.1. Classification (NCBI taxonomy): domain Eukaryota; kingdom Metazoa; phylum Chordata; class Mammalia; order Carnivora; family Mustelidae; genus Mustela; species Mustela nivalis. Next base: position 97,546,240 of record NC_139028.1, on the reverse strand, counting down.
TTAAAATAGTTTTTGCCTATTGGAGAGAAGGTATGACTTATCTTTGGTAGCCCCATCCTTTCATTAATTTTTGTTCCAAACTAGGGAAGTGATTCTTGGACAATTTTGAATGGAAATAGAACATTTCATTCTTGAGACAAGGTTCTGCTTTGCAAACACATGTTAATACTGTTAATCTTATCATATCCTAAAGAGTAATTTTAGAATGGAGAAAGTATTGGAATCTGTGTAGTTGTCTTGTAATTTCTGAATGATGTCTTCCTTAAGTCTATCTTGCTCATAAAAGAGCACAAAGAGAAGGATGGAACCAGTGACAACTTGATTTTACTACATGAACACCTAGTGTGTACCATCGGGGTCTTTCAAATCTTCATAAATCATAGCAATCACATTAGATACCCTTAATCAGTATAATTCTGTGGATTATGTGTGTTTTAAGTCAAAGTCTCCCTGGTTTGCCAGAAGAATGTGGTTGAGGAATCAATTCTATCTGAAAACCTTGCTGGAAAGAAAGAAATGTCTCACACTAAGAGATCAAGCCGTAGTTAAGTTCTCATAGAAGTTGATTACTTGAGATCATCCTGTATGCTACAAAACATGACAAGCCAAGCTGTGCAATGTGATTGTTAACATTTCTCCATAGGTCAAATTATCAGCCAATGTAGGCCTGAATTCCTAGGAGAGGTCGCCTTCCATGGCTGTCTCCGGCTTCCTTTCCCAAAACTGCAGAGTGTAACCAACCACAGGATCACTCACCACTTGGGAAATGTCTCTATATGCTCTAGAGAAGTCCTAAAATGGTGATGATTCATCATCATTAGCTCAATCATTGGAATTTGAACACCTTACTGGTAGCACATATGAAAATTTAACAAAGCTTTCAGGTGTCAAAAATCAGTAAAATGGTAAACTCTTCTAGAGTTAGTGGCAGAGCCAGAACTTCAAATAAACATGATCATAAACATATTATCCAAGTGGACTGTGGAATTGGATGAATCTCATGTCATGAAATATTCCATTATGTCTTGATAATCTGTGTTACCTCAGGAAAAAGTACATGATGCACATACTCCCAAATGATGAATGATCCAAGAATAATTCAGCCTGGAAATGCACTTTCATATGTAACACTGAACACTAATGCACATTTTTCTCCAAATAAAAGAGTCTGCAAATAATTTACTCTGGCAGAATAGGTTTTTGCAGTGGTCAGCAAACTTTTTTTGGTAAAGGACCAAATAGTTATACTTTAGGCTTTGTGAGCCATCTGGTCTCTATCCCAACTACTCAGTTTTTCTTTGTAGGCTGTAGACTGCGGTAGACACAAGCAGCCATAGACAATATGTAAATAATAAATGTTGCTATTTCCCAATAAAACTTTGTTTATAGACACTGACATTTAAATATCACAATTTTTTGTGACACTATATATAATTCTTTTGATTTTTTCAACCATTTAAAAATATAAAAACAAAAAAAGTAAAAATATGAAAATCATTCTTAGTTCACAAACTATGCAAAAACAAGTGGAAGGCTGGATTTGACCCCGGAGACATAGATTTCCTACCCTGCTCTACTGGATCACCAATTATATGCTCTCTGCCCTTAATCTAATTACAGATTAATGCCAGGAACTGGTCAAAACTCAGTGCTCTTTTCCCTTCAGTTTCTTTTTTATCCTCTGCTTCACCTAACTGCCTTTCTTTCCTTCTTTTACTCTGAGCGTATGTATGTCTTCCACTTCCCATCTTTCAAGGAAGATAATTCCATTGGTTAGAAGTCCCCATAGTCCAACTGCTTTGGGGCAGTTGACTTATAAACAAATGAAAAGAGGGGCACCTGGGTGGCTCAGTGGGTTGAGCCTCTGCCTTCGGCTCAGGTCATGATCTCAGGGTCCTGGGATCGAGCCCCGCATCAGGCTCTCTGCTCAGCGGGGAGCCTGCTTTCTCCTCTCTCTCTCTGCTTGCCTCTCTGCCTACTTGTGATCTCTGTCTGTCAAATACATAAATAAAATCTTTTAAAAAAAAATGAAAAGAAAGTATATAAAAATGTTAATGCTTCAAACAATGAGTTGATAAATAGAATACAATAATTTCAACAGAAAGTGGAACTCCAGGCCATGGGATTAATTTCCTTACTGATTTAGTGGACCACGGGTACAATATAGTATAGGTCATTCACGCAAATATGTACTAAATTCTATGATGTATCAAGCACTGGTGTAGGCCCTGAGGGTACAGCATTGAGCAAAATTCAACATAAATTATGGTCTCCTGGACCAAATTTAAATAACCATGAAAATTATCACTAAGGTAAAATTTATTGAAGGTAAAGTAAATGGTGTTGTAAGAACATGTAATAGGAATATACAGTCTAATCTGAGTACTCATGGACGTCCTCCCTACAGAAATGGCAGCGGAGCTGAGATTGAAAGATGCAGAGAAATCAATTAGCAGAGGATGAGGCAAGAAATCACTGCATCAGGACAAAACAACATGGATGTTTGAAGCTAGAAACTACTAGCATGTTTGAAGCTAGAAACTACTGGTGGAGGTGAAAGGTAGAAACCAAGAGGAAAAGCAGTGTGAGAAAAGATTAAATAGTTCTGAGGACCAAATCATGCAAAACTTTGTAGGTTCTATTAAGGCACATACATCTGGGGGAAAAATAACTCTGGTCACTAGTAAGTATGGTGAGATATGGGACTGTGATGGTTAAGTACTAGTAACTAGTAAGTACGGTGGTTAAGTACTAGTAACTAGTAAGTACGGTGAGATATGGGACTGTGATGGTTAATTTTATATGTCGACTTGACCTGACCAAAGGATACCTAGATGTTTGGTCAGACATCATTCTGAATGTGTCTGTGAGGGCGTTTTTAGATGAGATTGACATTTGAGTCAGTAGACTGAGTAAAGCAGATTTCCCTCCTTACCATGTATAACCCTCTCTCAATCAATTGAATTGAAAAAAGCAAACAAAAAAACTTAGCAAGAGGAAACTTTACCTGCCTGACTGATTAAGCTGAGACACTGGTCTTCTCCTGCCCTGGGACTGGAGCTTTTATTATTGACTCTGTGGGGTTCTCAGGCCTTTAAATGTGGATTAGAACAACATCACTGGCTCCTTTGATCTCCAGCCTGCCAACTGAGATCTTGGGACTTCTCAGCCTCCATAATCACACAAGCCAATTCCTTACAATAAATCTCTTTATATGCATTATAATAATATAGGCTAAGGAAAACATATAAATATATATATGTATATATAAACACATTTGAGATATATATAAACATACTTGATATATGTATATATTTGATATATACATTTTGATATATACATATATCAAAAGTTTGTGTGTATATTATATATATCTATAATATATATATATATATATATAAAATCTGTTTAAACCTATTGCAAATAGCAAATATAGGTAATTAGGTTAATATTTCATTATGGAAATCCAGACGAGGTAATGATAACTTGGAATTGACCTTACCAATTGATATGGTATATAGAAGTATATAGAAGTATATAGAAATTAGAATATGAACATAAATAGATGATGAATTGGATAGGGTAGGCAACAGATTAAAGAAAAAGCTAATATTGAGGATGATTCCTGGCTTATGGTTTAAAAAACTGGGTGGATAATGTATGCTAATGTATGTGGTGAATACATACATAGACTGAGTTTTCTGAGAGATAGGTCGGCAGATCATGCTGGACCAATTGAATTTAAAGTATCCTTTTTTACCTTTCTGAACATCATCTTGGTAGATAGTTGCTTACATATGGGTTTGAATCTGATGGATCGCTTAAGGGTATAGAGATATAATGTTAAGAGTCATTGGCAAGTAAGTGGTCAATTAATTGATAGGCTATAATGAGATTACCTACAGAGAGAATATTTAACAAAAAATAAATAAAATAGAATGGCATGAGGCTGAACCTTGAGGAACTCTGATATTTAATAACTTACAAGAAGAAGAGGTACCTAGAAAAGAGATAAAAGGTTGTAGCCACAGTTAATCAGAAGCTTAATGAAGTCAATGTTTCAAGAACAGAGAGCAGTCCATAGCACCATGCTGCACTGAGACGTGAAATAAGATGATGACTAAAGAAAAATCCATAGTTTGGTGATATAGAGCTAATTGATGACTCTGATGAAAATTTTTCTGGGTGCACAATGGGCCTAGACTCAGATGCATGAAATTAGGAAATGGATATAAAGGAATAAAAATACATATAATTCTGAGAGGTTTGTTGGTGAAAAGAACTAAGAAGAAAGGCAGCAGATGAAGGAAATAATCAATGGTATGTTACAATTAAGAGGGAGACACTGAATATATCAGAGGAAGAGAGATGTTGATTAGCAGTGGAGACTGAGCCTTTATTATCTTTCCCTGATCCTGACTTTTACTGCATGATTTGTGGATTGGTTGATTATGTGGGTGAGTGTTGGTATCAGAAGAAGACAGAAGGAACTTGTTCTATACATTCAGGTTAGATTTACATAGTCAAACTGCGGAATGAAAAATAAGCAGGGCCACAGGGTTTTATTAAGAACCAGGTCAATTCTAGCCTCTATTGTACAGTATGTTCCTGAGTCCAAGCCTTTTCACCCAATCCAGTATCTCTACACCCTTTGCTTCCTTTTTCTTAAACTTTAGAAATCCATGAACTCTTCTTTCAACATCTCACAGTGAACCCTTCTATTAAATGCACTGTTTGTGAAACATTGGTTTTTAATATAGTGATTCAAGCAAGAAAAAAAAAAATCCCTCCTTAGGGCTCTGAAGGTCCTTAGTTTGCCTGTATCTGAAATCATGTCATCTATTTCTTCAGTTGAGAAGACATTAAAATTCATTGAACCCCTACAACCAGGAACGCTCTTTCTCCATCCAAATTGCCATCTAAATAGCCTGGGAACAGGAATCCAAGTCATCCCCTGAGCAAATAACATATAAATCCAAAGACTCCTAAAGATTCAGAATCATTGATAAGGTCAACCATTGGAGCAGGCATAGTTTTTTTTAAAGGCAGCTACTCTATAAGACATAGCTCCTCCGAGGCAAGGATCTTATATAATTTATCTGCACCTGCAGAACACCTTAGCATAGCCTAGAATAGAAAAGATGCCCAGGAATGCTTGCTGGAAAAAAAAAAAATGGTGAATGATGTTTGTTCTCTCAACTCAGATTTGCAATTTGCCAGAGATATATTCCCCAACATAAACTCCCAACAACAGCACTGCACTGAAGTAACTTTCAATGTCATTCTCCAGATGTCATCATCAGCACATAATGTATCCTTGCTCTCAGAGGCCTCAAATGTGAAACATTTAAGGTTTCGGAGGCACAAAATAACAAAATTGTCTTGTCAAGGAATGTTTTATCTTTGAGGCTTTGAGGAAGCCAATATTTCTGTCTCTAACTCTGTGACCTAGAGTGTTACTATCTGTCAGTGGTTTTCAACAGGTGTGCTATTATCATTTGGGGCCAGACATTTCTTCTATGTGTGGGAACCACATTGCTGATAGCAAGAAGTTTAGTATCCCTTGACCCTACCTGCTTATTCCCATAACACTTGCTTCCTTAGTCATTGTGGAAGACAAAACATGTCTCTGAAACCAAAGGGAAGGTTCTAACAGGAGACTCCAGACTGCTAAGAAGGAAGTAGTAAATTTGAGGTCATTGAGCTTGCTGTAATTCAGCTAGCCAATTTGGGGAGCAGACAGAGGATGTGGGGTGTGATTATCCCCCAAAACCCTATGAGATGCAATATATTTCTTGGGAGAAAAAGTACAAAACAACTGTGGATTCTCTGAGCAAGGTAATGCTTTGTTTTGTTTTCCCTAGACACACATGAACTTTTAGGCAATGAGAAAACCACAGGGACAGTTGCAAGCATCAAAATGTAAATAGGAGATAATACAGAATACTTCTCACAGCCTGTCCATGGTTGCTCCTATGCTATTGTTAGCCAGAAGTGTAATTCAGAGGAGCTAAGACACAGATTGATTTCTAGACTGTTGTATAGTCTCTTGACTGGGGTTGGCGACCTTATCTCTGCTGTAAATGATCTAAAAGTCTCAGTCTCAACTGCAAGTGGAAAGAATGAAAAGGTGGCAAAAGTCATGTTGTTTGGTTGTCATGAAAAAGAAGAAGAGTGTTGGGAGCCATGCTCCTCTGTGTGTGTGTATGTGTGTGTGTGTGTGTGTGTGTGTGATTTGCTTGTTTCATCATATAAGCAAAGGATGTTGCTATACCTATAAAGAAAGATGTTAGGGAAGTTAGATGAATGTGTACATTTGCTATTCAACCATGATGACCTCCTCTAGCAAAGCATGAGGAAGAGCTTGATGGAAGGAAACAGGCATAAAGCTAAAGCCCAGATCTTTCTCTTGTATGAACCACACACTCATTGGTTTTCAAACTGTTGGAATAAGACATGCTAATTTTGTTAATCAGCTTCAGAATGATATCAGGGAAAATGCAAAAAGGAAAAATGCATTGCTTAGGATGCTTCATTACATCTCATATTAGCAAAGCCAAGAGTTCGCATTTTTGAGGAGGTTTCATTTGACCAGTTTAACTTTTGAGATGAATGATTTGTCAACCTTTGAAAGACAACAGCTTTGAAAAATTAGCCAAGTTCCAATGAGTTTCTTGCTTATGGAGAGAATGCCCAGCCCCAGCCTCACACAGCAGGCTCACTAGAGCAGGACACTTAGATGCGGGCTTTAAGACCTTTGAAGTCTCCTGCAGCCTGAAATGGGAAGCAAATGTGGATTTTGCTGCAAAAAGGAAACTAAGTTCACAAAATGCTGCATAGTAAATGAAGCTAAACACCAAGTTTACTGAAGAGTTGAATCATTTTAATTAACATAGCAGTACACTATGTAAAAAGTACGGTAGGAGGGCTAAAGTTGGTTTTTGTTTTTTGTTTTTTGTTTTTTTAAATAGTTTATAGCCCTAAGTAATATATTAGCTAGGGCTACCATAACAAAGAACTACAGACTAGGGGGCTTAAACAACAGAAATTCATTTGTCACAACTCTGGAGGCTGAAAGTCCAAGATCAGGGTGTGGACATTGTTGGTTTCCCCTTGAAGATCATGAGGGAAAGACCCGTGTTGGGACTTTCTCCTCGATGTGCCCCCCCACCAGCTCTTTGCGATCCCTTCTTTTGCATGCCTTCACCTCTGCACATGGCTTGCACCTTTGATGTCTCTGTGTGTCCAGATTTCCTCTTCTGGTAAGGAGGCCAGTCAGACTGGATTACAGTCTACCTTCAGGGCCTCATTTTATCTTAATTATGGTTTTAAAGGCCCTATCTCCAAATAGAGTCACGTTCTGCAATAATGGTGTTAAGGCTTCAATCTATCAATTTTATGGGGATACAGCACAGCCTATAACAAATCTCTTAGAGATACGTCCTAGATTCTTGTTGTTTTGGGTTTTTTTGTCCATCTGGTTAATTTTGTTTTTGACAATTGGCTGCCAAATTTATGAAACTGACATTATCAATTTCCCCACCACAGTTGCTCAGCCTCTGCACTATGGATGTTTAGGCTGGGTCATTCTTTGTTGTCTGGAGTTCTTGGCTGCATTATAGAACGTTGAGCAGCATTTCTGGCCTGTACCTACCAGATAACAGTAGCACCCCCTGCAATTGTGACAACTGAAAATATCTTCAGACATTGTCAAATAATCCCGGGGTTGCAGAATTGCATGTAGCTGAGATTCATTGCCAAAGTGAAGGGAATGATGAAAAAAAAAGGTGGGGGGGGGCAGTAACAATGAGAGTGCTGAGAACGAATGGGGCTTATTTTGAATTTTCTTTGATGAAACCCTATCCCCTTTGATGCTAGACCAGCCAGGGTTTACATTCTGGCTCTCACAAATACTAACTGTGTGGTTCCAAGCAAGTTCCTCTTAAAACTTTTACTATCTGTAAAATTTTTTTACTATCTGTAAAATGGTAATGATAACAGTAATTTCCTTCTAGGATTTTTGTGATAATACATAAAGGGCCGGCATGGTGTCTGACACATAATAATTATAATGGAAGTTCTTGTTTTGTTTTGTTTTGTTTTTGTTTTTGTTTTTAATAACAGTGACCTTAGTACTAGAAGCAGGAGTAATAGAATCTTAAAACTGTTAACAGACTGGCCTCCATTCTAAAATGTGCCAAGATCCAGGTCTGAGCTGAACCTTACCTTGCAAACTCAACAGATTTGCTATTTGGCAATACCTGAGAAGATCTATGATGAGTGGATCCTTCTAACTGAAGATCCATGAATGAAGGTCAGTCCTGTAAATAAACTCCCTAAAATCTGCAACTTTTAAAGAATGTGTGAGCATGTGTCTCTTCCTGAAGGCAGGACCATAATTTTTCATCATGTTCACCAAGAGACCCATATACTACACAAACGTAAAGAAATGCTGTTTCACAGATATTAATGAATCAAAATATAAAATTCAAAAGCTGGTCTTTGGGGGAAAAATTGTGAACACGATAAGCCATCAACTAACCTAGTCTTGAAAAAAGGGGAGTGAAATACAAAAAATCAAAATAAGAAGTAAAAACAGACATTAATATAAAAGCAGAGGAAATTAGAAATAACTCCTAAGAGACTGCTTTGTTCATCTCTATGCTAATAAATAGTCATTATAGATTGATATTATTACTGGTAATCATAAGGTTATATAATAATGCTTAAGCTATGATCCCTGGCCTCTTCTTGTCCTCATCCTCAGAACTTGCATGGCCTTGGGAAAGCCAGATGGCCTCCTGGCCTGGGGCTCTCACCTGGACCTCCCGACAGGTCATTGGATGGAACTCTCTCCCTGCCCTCTGGGGCCTGCATCCCAGGACAAGGGCCCAAATAGCCTACAATTCCTTGAGTACTGGTCTGAGCCACTCTGTCTAAGTAGCTGTGACATAATTTATCTATCTGTCTGTCTGCCTATTATGTATATATTAAGATTGTGTATTTAAAAGAAGGCATTTTTCTTGTTTCTTCTTAGAGACAAATAATGCTGCTTGTCAATGAAGGATGACATCATGCTTTGTAGAGCTCCCTGGAAGCATCCCCATTAAAATATTAGAGTCAGGATTAAGCCAGTGTGTCCTTTATAAACATCGATATGTAACATAGCCTTCATGTAAGAGCCAACAAAATCTGAGAAAGATATATGAATTACAAAAATTGGAAAGGAGAATATAAATGGTCACTTTTTTACAAATGATGAGATTGTTTATGTAGAAAGCCTAAGAATTATCAACTGAAAAGCTTGCAAGTGACAATTCAATTATTTATAATCAACATGCAGGCTATATACATATTTACATATAGATAAAAAACAATCACAAAATATAATGGATATGGCCTGTTCTAAAGTAGCAAATAGGAAAGTATCTTTAAATTGAAGTAAAATGTCAAGAATATATATTAATATATATGAATATATATGGATATATTTTCTGTGTATATACATATATGTGTTTTATATATATATAACACATATATGTATGCACACACATATACCTATATATAAATTATCCGTAGAAGGACATATTTAAAAAACCTCCTTCTAGGAATGTGAACTGAATAGCTTAGGGTATAGGAGGGAACTTACTTTTCATTTTATACTACTCTACAATTTTGAGTTTTGTACCATATGCATGTATCACCTTTCTAAATTGCTTAACTAAAATATATTTAAAATAATAACTTATTTGATTAATAATGCCTGTGTTTATAGTATCCTGAATTAAAAATTCCTTCCAGGAGCTACAATAAGCTTAATCTACAATGACTCAAACTACACACAATGGAATGAGAACCACATATAATTTAAATGGAGTTAATGTAAGCAAAATTATATGGAATAAACATAAATGATATTTATTGTATTTCTAATGTAAACATAAATTTCCTTCCTGGTAAAAATTTTGGGAACCTTTTAGTAAAAAACATTTGCGAATCGTCTTTCCAACGCTGGGTTATTTCAGCTTCCATTGTCCAAAGTGTCATCTGCTGTCTGTTCCAACCAGAAGTTGTTTCATGCTAATTCAATTCTTATTTAATCACGGCCCTTATTCATACATTTAAAACAGTATTCAATGTCTTTGAAGGTTCACTTAACTTCACAATATCTACCAAAGTTATTCATAGTATACTCATACTTATACACATTATACATTTGCCTTCCAGAATATTCTTTGAATTCCAGTCTTCATCTCTCATGCTCTCTATTGAAAACTAGTCAACCCTAATTTCTTGAGAGATGGTTCACTGCTTCTCCATCCTCCCCTGCAAGCTATGGGAATAAAAGATGATCCACTCTTTTTAGAGGGAAGAGCCCTTTTCTGATGGGGGTATGAGCTGAAAAGGAATAACCTGCCATACACACATACGAACACCGTAACACTCACTTCCTGTTATAATACCCTTAAACTTTATCAGGACCGTAAACACGTTAGCAGATTTATTCTTGATTCTTTCCATGTGTAATATGGTATTTGCCACAGAAATATTTTACCATTTTTCTTATTGTTTTCAAGTTTATCATTTTATGCAATGTCTTCTTTAAACACACTTTGAGGTGGTTGTTGATCTCACCATTTTATCAGAAGACCAAGGCTTTGAACAGGTTCCTGTAAAAAACCCAGTGGTTGGTAACATAATTTGTCTATCTATTCTAAGTCATTTTCCTCATTAAGAGAGGAAGTTGACACTAAGCATCTCCAAAAATGCTAGTAAATAATAGAGTAGAATGGTTAAGAATGTAGACTATGTTATCAGATAGTCTTAGGTTTAGGGCATGACTTTGCTATTGATTAGTTATATAACCTTGGAAAATTATCAAGTGCTATAATTCTCAGTGTCCTCCTAAATTCTTTGGAGATCAAAATAACACTTAGTCATAACATAGGGTCCTTTATCTGTTCATTCAACAAACACTTATGGGGGGGCTCAACAATGTAATCAGCTGTATGATTATTATGGTAAGTAAAAGCAGAAAGACTATCTTCTCTCAAGGTGTTTAAAGTCTAGTTGAGGAGACAGAGGTCCATCAAATGGTAACACTGAAATGTGAAATTAACACCCTTACAGTGACACTGAGTAGAATTCTGGGACTAGCATGTCAAAGGCACACCATCTCTGTCTGGGTCTTCACGCATATTGTTTCTGCTTTCTGGAATGCTCCTTCCTCAAAAACCCACAAGATTACCATCCCCTTCTCCATTCCTATTGTTCTTCAACTGTCATGTCCTTCAGAATCTTTCCCTGACCTCTTTGGTTAAAGAAGCTCCCCCACTCATTTCTCTCATCTCCTAATCAGATTAAGTTTCCTTCATAGTATTTAGTCCGCCTGACATATTGAATGTTTGCTTACTGTGTATGATCTGTCTCCTACCTTTAGAACTTAAGTTTCATGAAAGCCAGAGTTTTGTACATTTTGTTCCCTGCTGTATCGCCAACACTGAGAGGAGTGTTTGGCACAAGGTGAGCACAAAAGAAATATATGCATATAACTAAATTAATAAATAAGTTAATTAATTAACAGGAGGAAGATTTGGAGTTAGTGTAGGCTTCCCTGAGGAAGTGATGTTTGGCAAAGGCAGAAGAATAAATAGAAGTTAATTATGCAAAGCTGTGTTGGATGAACATTCCAGATGGAAGACAGCAGGTACCAAGGCTTAGAAAATAAGAATGTGTATGTTAGGTCACAGGTCCAGAGCAAGGCTAGTGTAGTTGGAACAAAGACAGTGAAGGAGCCTATAGGAAAAAATGAGGGAGGGAGGAGCAAGCTCTCCTGGATCTTGAAGGTCATGTTAGAGGATTTTGTTTTCATACCAATAACAAGGAGATTGAAAGGTTTGAAAGGGGGAAGAGATGGTGACAGGCAAAAATGTGATTTTTTTTTTCTTTTTTTAATAGGAAACTCTCACTGAGATTGGAGGTGTGGTAGGCAGGATTATAACCCTCTCAAAATGTCCAGGTCTTAATCCCAGAACCTGGAAATATCAGGTGATGGGAAAGGAGTCCACAAGCAGAGGAACACCTGTGTCCTCTAGAATCAGTTAAGCAAGTCTCGCCTACAGCCTCCAGAAAGGAAGGCATCTCTGCCAACACCTTGATTTTAGCCCAGTGAGATACATTTTGGATCTCTGTCCTTGAGCACCATATGATAATAAAGGTGTATTATTTTAAGCCAGTAGCTTATGATTTTTTGTTTGTTTGTTTTACAAGAGCAACAGGGAACTAAGAGGAGATTGGAAGAGTAATTGTTTTAAGAATCATGTGAAATTACACATGTAAAACAGTGGGTGAAGTGCCTGCTCCTACTAAATGTTCATTTCATGTGAGCTTCTGTGATTGTGTTTGCTGTTGTTATTTTTAAGGTTGTCGATATCCCTAAGAAATACCTATCTGTTGAATACAAGGGGCTATCCCCAGTGTATCCTTTCCTATACTGAAAATGGTAATCAAGCAATATCTTAATCTTTATGAATTCTCATCCATGAACCTATTGGACCCTTACTGACTTTAAGGACCATGACCCTTTCCACCTTTTACAAGTTGTAGATTCAGATGAGCAGTGCAGAACAATAAACTGTTTAAGAGTCATTTTGCATCCCCGTTCCTGATGCTAATATGATATTTACACCATTAGGCCCTGCTGCTGACATGCAGGAGGCTCTGAGGGAGGGGGACAGGCTTCTCTGTACTCACACATTGTAAAAATTCATAATGATGATGGCTTTTATATGACCTCATTACAAAGAGACCCAAATTAAAAACAAATGGTGTTCACTCAAATGTATAACAATGTAGCACTAGTCAGTGGACAGACAACTGTCACAGGGTGTAACAGGAAATTACAGATCCAAGTATTAGAACATTAAAATACTGAATTAATAGACAAACAACTGCACTTTCTCTTTACTCCAGGGATTATAAGCATCAACTGCAAAGATAATTAGACACATGTGATGGTAAATTATTGCTTTCTTAGTTTCTCTGAAGCCCTTCAACTGCCCAGTCTGTTAGGATATGCCGTATACTTGCCATTCATTCTTTCTTTTTGATGACACTGGCTTACATCTCTATTCATTATTTAATAGGTCCTAGTGCAAAATGTGATAGAATGAAGAGCAATTTGTAGCTTTTGACAAAGGAACCTGCATTAATTGTTTAGGAAACCAAGCCTTAATTAGAAAATTGTAATGAATCTGAAGAAGAAGAAGAAGAAAAAATATTTCAGGACATTCTACTTGTGTTTTTCACCCCCCAAGAAATGGGAAGAACTAATCTTGTTCTCAGATGCAGAAGTCTCCTTTCTTAGGGGTCTAACTGTACTAGATGCTATCTGTTTAAAAAGTCTCAATGATGTCTCAAAGATGACTTTGAAAACCACTCAGTACAGAAGCAATTCTGATGTGATTTCAAAGCTAGAGAGATACATTATCATGGAAACAGGATCTTGGCTGATTTGAATTTCATCTGTTCCTGCTGCTTATCCCTTCCTTGTGAAGTGATAATGCCCCTTTATGACTTTCCTCTTTTTCTGCTTTACCAAAATGTATTGTCAGAAATAAAATATGGTGATTCTAGCTAGAAGTAACAAGGGCAGATGAAATTCTAAACTACAAAGATTCCATATTCCTAAATGAGAAGAGCTTTCTTTATTCCAGTTTTAAATTTTATCTTTGGCTATCATGAATGAAAGCTAATGAAACCAAAGTTTGTGGTGCAATGCAGAAATTCTTTGTCATTTGATCTGGTGATCAATGAAGTTTTTAAGAGAGTGATAGATAAATTCTATTTGTGCTTAGATACAAAAACCATATTATTAACAAAATCCTTTTGGAAAATCTTTGTGTGGAGCGTCAAAAGTTTAGAAATAAGAGAAGTAAAGCCAATCAGTCACCTAAGCAGTAATTAGTAAAAGTTTATTGTACATACAGTAAAGAGACAGTTTGCAAATCAGGAGTATTCAAACCAAAACAGAGAATGAGGCCCAGGGGTATATTGTTATAAAGCAGTTAATAAAGTAAGAAAGCAGTGATGGTTTGTTCTTCACAGAAGGTGGTTATAATATTAGAGTTTTCTTAAATGCTAGGGAATTGGTCAGTGGTTACTTCATATCAACCTTGAGAAACACTTCAATTTTTGCTTATGATTTTCAGAGGCATAAGCAAGAAAGAACACAGGTCAAGTTAGCCTTGCAAAATAAGCTAAATTAAACTTTGTTTATGTGACTAAACTTGTTTTGTCTGCTCAGACAATTTTCAAGGCTAGTCTCTATTTGTGATGTTAATAGGGAACAAACTTAAATTTTTAAAAAATTATTTTTATTAAAATATAATGTATTATTTCCTTCTGGGGTCTAGGTCTGTGGATCATCAGGCTTACACATTTCACAGCACTCACCATAGCACATACCCTCTCCAGTGTCTATAACCTAACCACCCTATCCCTACCCCCAACCCCCAGCAACCCTCAGCTTGATCCCATCTTGCTTTTAAATTTTGATTTTTATGAGTATCATACTGTATTGCGAAGGGGTGCCTGGGTGGCTCAGTCAGTTCAGCATCTGACTTGGTTTCAGCTCAAATTGTGATCTCAAGTTTCTGGGATTGAAGCCAGCATCAGGCTCCATACTCAATGAGGAGTCTGCTTGATATCCTCTCTCCCTCTCCATCTACCCCTTCTGCTGATGCGCGCTCTCTCTCTCTCTCTCTCTCTCTCTCTCTCTCTCTCTCTATATATATATATATATATATATCTCAAAGTTTACAAGGCAGTATTTGTTTTGTGCAAAATATAAAGTCAAAGGGATGTCTGGGTGGCTCAGTTGATTAAGCATCTTCCTTCAGCTCAGGTCATTATCCCAAGGTCCTGGGATTAAGTCCCACATCAGGCTCCTTGCTTAGCAGGAGCCTGCTTCTCCCACTCCCTGCTTCTCACTCAACCTGCCACTCTCTCTGCTTGTGCATTTTCTGTCTCTCTGACAAATAAATTAAAAAATAAAAAACATATAAGATTATAGATTAATGAATAGCTCTATAAGACAATGATTGCTGTCTTTGCATTGACAGAAAAGTTAGAGAGGGATAACTATGTCTACTCTACCATTTTAAATAGTTTGCACACAAAGAGCATTGAAAGTTAGGGCTTGGTTCCAGTTGGATTTATGCTAGGGTCATGCATTTTAATGTCATTGAACCATATTAAATACTGCTATTCAGGCATCCAGTATATTTCTAGGATAATGCTGTGGAATCTAGAAGATCTCAAGTCTTGGTGTGTTAAAAAAAAAAGAAAACAAAACAAAAAGAAAAAGAAAAGAAAAACTGGAGTAATAATGTGTATTGAAGGGATGGGGAATGATCGTATATTACTGCAAATTCGTTCAACTGGGTTGACAAAAGATTGATGGTATTGTTTGAACACACCAACTATTCAGCATTCCAAATGTGTTTTTATAAAATCTTGGCTCTTCTCCCTTCTACTAATTGCTTAGGATTCAGTGTGTTGGATTGTTTTATTACACTTAAGATTGTATGGACAACCTATCAGAGCTCTTGGCTCTGACTTTATTTTATCAGCTAGAAAGGTCAGCAGTAAATTGCATTTACATGGCTGTTGAATAAGAGTCAAAAGATTAGTGATAGTGGGTGCTGGTGGTGATGGCCTTAAGAAAAATGTCAGCTGATATGCACTTATCACCTAGGGAGGCATTCATTCTTTCCTTGGGAAGACAAATTTATCTTAATTTTTAAAAGACTTTTGGGTGAGAAGACTTATTGTCTCATAATTGTCCATGATTCTGTGTCTTCAGATTATATATCCCTTGACTCTATTAGGAACTGGAAGTGTTTCTTGAACCGTTTCCCTTAACCTTTCTAAGCTCAGCTTTGGCTACTGAGTGGTTGATCTTTATTGTACGTTTTGGGATGTCCTTGGAGATGATCAAATTGGCTTTAAGATATTTTGTGGTGGGGCACCCGGGTGGCTCAGTGGGTTAAAGCCTCTGCTTTCAGCTCAGGTCATGATCTCAGGATCCTAGGATCAAGCCCCACATTGGGCTCTCTGCTTAGCAGGGAGCCTGCTTCTTCCTCTCTCTCTCTCTCTGCCTGCCTCTTTGCCTACATGTGATCTGTCTGTCAAATAAATAAATAAAATCTTAAAAAAAAAAAAGATGTTTTGTGGCTTGTGGAAGAAAGATATTTCCTAATTTCAAGAATATTTAGGCTCCCTAGCTTTTTCTCCTATTTAGTCATATAACATAAATCTCTTACAGAGTGGCATTGGGGTCGGGGGGTGATGAGTAAGTATTTAATCTCTCTAACTGAAATGCCCATTGGAGTAGAGGGCAACTTCTAACAGTTTCTGTTAAATCTCTTCTACAGAAGAATACCAACCCTGTAGCTGATAGTAAGGCATATTTCTTTCCTTGAAGATGGATGTGTATTTTTGCTGATTCTTTTGTGGATCAGGATGGGAGTGGGGGGTGGGGGGAGTGGCAGGGAGAAAGAAGAGAAAGAAAAAAAAAAAGCTTTGACCTCTTAGTCTCTGCAAACAATTTGAAGAATATCTGGGAGTTATATTCTAGGGATGAAGTTAGTTCAATGTCTTTTAGCATTCTATCGTTTCTTGTCACTATCAAATGTCATAGATTTTTTTTTTTCTCACAAAGCATTTAAGAATGATAGAATTCCTAATCCTTCAGACTCTAAAATAGAATCAGAAATTTCTTTAATTTGCACATCTCCTCATATTTTTAAGGATTATCATATTTGATGGATACTGTAACTATTTCTCTAATTTTCTTTCCATTGGTAGTGCATTCTTATAAAGGATTCAGTTTTCCTATAATTGCAATAAGTCAATTCTAATAATATTTTCAGGAATACCATGATGTAGAATGTATGGGCCTCTTTTTACTACCAAAAGTGATAGTAATACCTGTTTCCCAAGTACAAACCTTTCTCCAAAATCGCCTGTGGTGACTCATTTCCCTTAAAATTTGTTGAGGTACCCTAATGTAATTCTTGAATCTTTTTTTCTAGTAAATTCCAAGAAGATTGAAGCTTATCAACTGCTGAATAAGTTTGGATACATTTTAGGGGCTTGGGGGTCACTATATGAATGGGGAGTAGGTACTTGAAATAGGCAAGTCTTAATTTCTCAATGATGAGTTATCTACAAGATCAGATCTATCTTAAAGAAATAGAATACCACTAGGTCATTGGATAAGGGTAAGGTCCCCATGTTAGAATGGAGATTAATAAAATACAGCATAAAATTTTGGGCTTTATACTCTGTGCCTGAGATATAGGAGTTGTATCTTTAGCTATTTGCTTCATGAGTGAGAACAGACAGCCTTTGATTCAGGGAACTCATAATTAACAAGCCAAGCTCAGATATCTCTTTGAGTAGATGCGCAGGCCGAGTGGGTTTAATCAGTTCTATACTGATTGAAAAAGTTCAAAATAAACTTTGAGAGTAAATAGGATGGAGTTAATAGTATTTTATACAGTTTTGCACATGATATAGTTGTTATAAAACAAATGTTTCACACTAACATAATCTGTACCCATAACTGGTTTTAGAGCCAAACAGACCCAGGTTCAAATCTTCATGCTAATACTTAGTAGTCTTGGGCAAGGGAGATAATCCTTTCAGAATTCCCACCTTTAAAATGGGAAATAGTGTTTATAGCTCATTGTCGTTGATGAGAGGATTCAAGGGAATGAGAATGCTCAACAAATGGTTAAAATAATTCATAAACAGTGGTAATAGAGCCAGATAAAGTGGTAGGTATTTTGCATAACTTCATTTAATATTTAATAAAACAAGTCTGAAAAGGTGTTTTTCAGGGGTCTTTAGGTCCCTTAAATGCCCATTTTTAATTTTCTTATAGTGAGCTTCAAAAACATCAAGTAACCTGCTAGTATTCGAAACACAGAAACCCTTGTGGTAAAAGTGCTGGTGATGGTAAAGATGGTGGTAGTGACCATGATGGTGGAGGTGACAGTGGGGACTCAAACTCTGGACAGGACAGAAGTCAGAGTAAATCCTGTGTTATGTGTGATCTCCTTTTCCTAGCATGCCTTCTGTGACTGTATAATCCTCCCCAGATCCCAGTTTCAGCACATGGAGGGAGCAAATTCAATTATGGCTGGTTGAACTTGCACTTTGGTGTCACTTTAACTCATGGGAGACCAAAACTGAATTAGCAAAGCAAATAGCAGAAAATGAACTAGAGAGACCATCATTCAGAAAGAAAGCCAGAACTTAAACCATTGCGATATTTGACAGAAGCTTGCATTTCAGAGACAAGTATTTACTCTCCAGGAGGATTTTCACCAATTATTTTAACCTTGAGTAAGCTACAATGTGAGATAACTAACAGATCATTTCTTTTCTACCAGCAAAGTGTGAGGGCCATACTTTTTTTTTTTTTTAATGGTTCCCTAGGCTATTTAGTATTTTCTTTTTTTTTTTTGGTGGTGGTCTTTTTTTTTTTAATTTTTTATAAACATATAATGTATTTTTATCCCCAGGGGTACAGGTCTGTGAATCACCAGGTTTACACACTTCACAGCACTCACCATAGCACATACCCTCCCCAAAGTCCATAAGACCACCTCCATCTCCCAAACCCCCTCCCCCCAGCAACTCTCAGTTTGTTTTGTGAGATTAAGAGTCACTTATGGTTTGTCTCCCTCCCAATCCCATCTTGTTTCATTCATTCTTCTCCTACCCCCTTAACCCCTCATGTTGCATCTCCACTTCCTCATATCAGGGAGATCATATAATAGTTGTCTTTCTCTGATTGACTTATTTCGCTAAGCATGATACCTTCTAGTTCCATCCACATCATTGCAAATGGCAAGATTTCATTTCTTTTGATGGCTGCATAGTATTCCATTTTGTATATATACCACCTCTTCTTTATCCATTCATCTGTTGATGGACATCTAGATTCTTTCCATAGTTTGGCTATTGTAGACATTGCTGCTATAAACATTCAAGTGCACATGCCCCTTTGGATCACTACATTTGTATCTTTAGGGTAAATATCCAGTAGGGCAATTGCTGGGTCATAGGGTAGCTCTATTTTCAATTTTTTGAGGAACCTCCAAGCTGTTTTCCAGAGTGGTTGCACCAGCTTGCATTCCCACCAACAGTGTAGGAGGGTTCCCCTTTCTCCACATCCTCACTAGCATCTGTCATTTCCTGACTTGTTAATTTTAGCCATTCTGACTGGTGTGAGGTGGTGTCTCATTGTGGTTTTGATTTGTATTTCCCTGATGCCGAGTGATGTGGAGCATTTTTTCATGTGTCTGTTGGCTATCTGGATGTCTTCTTTGCAGAAATGTCTGTTCGTGTCTTCTGCCCATTTTTTGATTGGATTATTTGTTCTTTGGGTGTTGAGTTTGCTAAGTTCTTTATAAATTTTGGACATTAGCCCTTTATCGGATATGTTGTTTGCAAATATCTTCTCCCATTCTGTCAGTTGTCTTTTGGTTTTGTTAACTGTTTCCTTTGCTGTGCAAAAGCGTTTGATCTTGATGAAATCCCAATAGTTCATTTTTGTCTTTGCTTCCCTTGCCTTTGGTGATGTTCCTAGGAAGATTTTGCTGTGGTTGAGGTTGAAGAGGTTGCTGCCTGTGTTCTCCTCAAGGATTGTTGACGGATTCCTTTCTCACATTGAGGTCCTTCATCCATTTTGAGTCTATTTTCGTGTGTGGTGTAAGGAAATGGTCCAATTTCATTTTTCTGCATGTGGCTGTCCAATTTTCCCAACACCATTTATTGAAGAGGCTGTCTTTTTTCCATTGGACATTCTTTCCTGCTTTGTCAAAGATTAGTTGACCATAGAACTGAGGGTCTATTTCTGGGCTCTCTATTTAGTTCCATTGATCTATTTGTCTGTTTTTGTATTTAGTATTTTTGACCCTAAGTGACCTTTACTCAAACTTTAACTGTAAGAATATGTAGAATATATTATGGAATTAAAGAATAAACCCAATTATAAGAAATTATTTTGAAAATAAGCATTCCATTTTTGTATTGTATTTTATTATTTTGCTTCCCATAGAAAAAGGGTAATCCTAGCATAGAAGATTGATTGCTTGATTTTTTAGAAGAACTTCTTCATAAAGGTCAATGCAAACAACTTGCAAGGTTTAGTGTTGAGTTGTAGTTGTCAGAAGAGGATACACTCAAGGAGTAACTAAGTTCTTTTCATCCAACTGAAAAAAAAAAAAAAGAAAGAAATAAAAAAGGCTCTTTACTCTGGTTTATGGTGGTCCATTAATGAGATGTTACTTTCTTCCCCAGCACTATGGTTCCTCTTCACACAGTTTGATTTTAGCTTCCAAAGCTGTCCTGTCACTAGCACATTATAGTGGAAGAGATTTTGTTTTTTGTGTGTTTTTAGTTTTGACCAGTGTATTTTCCTACATAAAGTAGATGAAAGAGACATTTAGAAGGCAAAGGAATAAAGAAAAACATGATGTGGTAAGTGAAAAATAAACATGATATTAATCAGAAAAGTATTATATTCATTTTAGGTAGAAGTTATAACAAATGTGAATGAAGGCATTTAGTCTGAAGTCAACTTTCAATTGTCTAGAGGAATTGCAAATCTTTACAATGATTCACAGCCTAAATCGATTAATTTCATCTTTCAAATATTATTACAAAGTCTGAAATCAAATAACAAAATCTGTGTAAGTCTGCTGTGTTACACAAAGGAAACAGTAGACTAGACATGAGGATTCTTGGGTCCTTTTGTACTATTTATTTTTGTTAATTTTCTAGGTGAATTTATTCATCATGTATTTTCTCTAGGTTTGTTTATTTATCTAAGAAGTGATGAGAATTGGTCTATATGCTTTTCACAGTCTTTTCCATTTCAAGATTCATCTAAATCTATATTCCTATGGAAATACATTCATCATTTCTTTATTCCTCAAGAATATATTTTGATACCATTTTGTGCATAATATTTGGGATTCTACAGTAGCTAAGTAACCGAAGAGAATGTGGTGGAAGGGAGAGTCCTTAGGTTCTCGACATTACAGTTTGCAACTGTAATTGAACAACAGTTTGCAAAATACTCTAAATTAAATTTCTGCTAGAGGAGCACCTGGGTGGCTCAGTAGGTTAAGTCTCTGCCTTTGGTTTGGATCATGATCTCAGGGTTCTGGGATCGAGCCCCACGTCGGGCTCTCTGCTCAGTAGGGAGCCTGCTTCCCCCTCCACCTCTGCCTGCCTCTCTGTCTAATTGTGATTTCTGTCTGTCAAATAAATAAATAAAATCCTTTAAAAAAATAAATTTCTGCTAGAGTAGAAAATAGACTAAAGTAATTTCCAGCATCTCTCTGTCCTTGCAGTTTCTCTTTTTTCTTTATTTTACAGTGAAGTCCACAGATAACTGTAGGATCATTATTAAATTATCCATAGAGTAGGCATCTTGTAATGTATCATTGTGCTTCTTTATCCATGTATGTCTTGGATTGATCACCATAATCTCCTTCTAAAGTATTCCCATTATCCTTTGATTCATTTACAAGATAAACATTATACCAGATGCTGAGTACATATTGTTGGAGGGGAAAAAGACCTTGAATTTGCTTATAGTTTGGCTGGGAAGACAGGGCATAACAGAAAACAATAAATTAGTTTACATTACAAATTTAGATCTTTGTATATGTAAATGGAGTGCTATAATTATATAAAGGCTAGAAATGACCTATTAGATAGAAACTTCATTAGTGCTCTTGAAACTGAGATTTAAAGGATGAGATGAAGTCCACCATGGAAGAGTAAAGGGAAGGATAGAAGAATTCAAAACCAGTAATTACAGCAGGTGGTACGGATGGGAAGGGTAGCATAAGGGGAGTTTGGAGAAGCAGTGAGATGATAGTTGACAGGATTTTGGAGACTATAGTTGGGTTTTTTGTTTGTTTTGTTTTTGTTTTTGTTTGTTTGTTTGTTTGTTTTTTAGCACAAGGGAAGTTGTTGAAAGACAGTAAGTAGAGAAATGATATGATCTTACTCTTTTAGAAGATAGCAAAGAGCAAATCTGTAGTGTGGTGCTTGGACCAACCTTCCAGTTTGCTGTATAACTTTGCCCATTTTACTGATAAAGAAACCAGAGTTCAAAGGAATTAAATCATCCAGAGTCTACAAAATTGGAAAGTGGGGGAGCCAGGAAATTAACAGTTCAGTTTGACATAGAAGCCAGGGCCTTTTCTACCGTGGCTCCCTGTAATATACCAGTTGCATCGTAGGGTGAATTTACTATACAATGGTCAAGAACATGGATTCAACTACTGATAAAGGATAAAAAATGGAGATCTAATCATACAGAGATCAGATGGTCAGGAAGAACCTCAGAGATGTTGAGTTTTAAAGAATGCAGGAGGTAACACAATGGCTTTGCAGAGAGGAGGGGCTATGATATTTCAGAGAGAACATCATCAGGCCTTAAGCATTGACCAGAAAAGGCAAGTAGTGGGAGGAAAAGGGTTCAGGCTTTCGAGTACAGGCTTTGTGGAATGATCATTCTGGCCTCTCATACTACATCAGGCAAGTCTGGAAACGGAAACACGGAGTTTGGGTAATATCGGGAATCTTAACCTGATGTGTTGATTAGTAGTCCAGAATAGGAGTCAGAAAAGGTCTGGACTGAGATTCTTTTTGTTTGTTTGTTTGTTTAACAGAGAAGTTGGAAAGAATAAAAATATATCACATCTGTGTTATTCCTGTCTTGACACCAGAAGGCCAGCTACTCAGCTTCTTCTGAATCTTCCTTAGTCCTTAATACTTCCATTTGGCCCTAATGAATCTATAAAATATTTACCCTGATTTAGATATTAAAACAAATGTCAGTTTGTGTTAAGTTACATTAAACTTAGTCAAAACTATGTCGAGAATAATTAGAATCAATTGAACATGCATTTAAAACTATTTTTTTAATTTCAGAAGTAATATGTGTCTATGATTACCAAATAATACAAAAGGCACTCCATAAACAAAATGTCGAACTCAGAATTCTTCCCTGCCCATACTCACATATATACATGTATGCACTCCCTAGAAAGAGCTACTGTTAACAATGCTTAAATATATTTGCCCGTGAATTTTCTATAGGTGTAAAAACTTGTATAGAAACACACACACACACTAGTCTAACCAGGGTTTCCTCATCTCTTTTACCATTCTCCTTTGACAAGTCAATTTGAGTAATGATGTTTTCAGTGTTTCAAGTTTCCTTAAGTCCTTGCATGGACCTCTTTTGTTGGTTACAGCAAGCAACCTCCTCAGCCACCATGGTTGCTCATTTGCATAACCATGATCCTTGTGTGGCCACAATGGCAGGACGGAGGAAAAGAGAGGAAATGAAGCTGCCCCAGCGCCCTGCCCTCTTTCCCTAGTCTGAATCCCCTGGTTTATATAACTTCTATGATTCATTTGGCCCCTTCGGCATAGGTAATACCACCTTCTCTTGAAACCTCAACCAAGTGAATAATTTCTAACCCATTTCTGAATCATACCCTAAAGATCTCTACAGAAAACAGCAACCTATGGCTTCTTCCCTGAATGTGACTATAGGGAGAAATGAATTCCCTTTATAGAGGGTCAAATCCCTCTCTTGCTGTATTTAATAGTATCATCTCCTATAGCCAAGTGTCCCTTTCCAGCAGCAGGAACAGCCGATTTAAATTCTTTTAATTTGAACGGGAACGAATCTCCGCTTGCATCCCTTGAGATACCACCCATGAAAATATGATTATACTCCTCTACTCATGAATAGCACCTATCTACCATACTATAAATCACAGAGATTTTACTTTATGAATTAAACATAAGGCTTCCTCTTCATGATTGAGCTATTCCTTTGGGGATAAAAATGGGGAGATTCTAATTCTGTGCTATTCTGAGATCTCTATCAAAACAATGTAAAATTACCACTTCCTCTGCCCTAAAAAAGGTCATAAGCAAATTTCAGCTACCCAAAACGTGAAATAAAGTGATCCTTGGTTTCCCAGTGTCATGCCCTCTCACCCTGCCCGAACACCTTGGTTTATATAATTTCCATGACTCACTTGGCCCTTTAGGCTTTCTCTTATACTGCTATCCTCTTTTTTGGAACTTATCTTTCTTAAGCAACCTGAAGGCAAAAATCAATTCTATTAATTTTTTAACTGTTTTTTTTTTTTTTCCCCCAGAAGATAATGACTCTACAGTAGGAATCAAATCAGAGCTGTCTTAGTTTTGTCATCTTTGATTGCCTTGATAGCTTTGGCAAACATATGTATCAAGAGACCTTTCTGATAGTTTGAACTTGGGCTCCTAAGCAAGAAATAAAGGAAGCTGATCTGAGTGTGAAAAGACCAAAGGGAGGTTAGCTGTGTGAGACTGTGGTATAATGAGAGTCTGGATTTCATTACTCATGAGTGGTATTTCATGAGATTAGGTGAGAAGACAGCCTCACAACTAAAGAGGGAAGGAGATTAAGGTAGGAAAAGAGGAGACAAGAAAAGTGAGTTTTGTGAGAACAGTTCCCAATCTGAGCATCAAAGCAGAGGGATAGGCAGAGCTGAAATTAAAGAAGGGATTCTCCAAGAGCAAACCACCCACTTCCTAATATTGCCAGAGAACTCTAGAAATAAATCAGATTAAAACATTGTTAATGGGGTTGCCTGGGTGGCTCAGTCCATTAGGTGTCTGCCTTCAGCTCAGGTCATGATCCCAGGGTCCTGGGATCAAGCCCCCCTACCCCCCCAATCAGGCTCCTTGCTCAACAGGAAGCCTGCTTCTCCCTCTGCCTACTGCTCCCCCTGCTTGTTCTCTCTCTCTTTTCCTGTTAAATAAATAAACAAAATCTTAAAAAAAAAAAAATGTTGGTGGTGATGGTGGTAGTGTATCTCCGATTAAAGGAAGGGAGATAGATAGTTTTTAAAAAGAAATTTTGCTTCCCGTTTCAGTCTAAATATGTTCTCACTAGCCAGTTTGAAAAAGATTGCCTTCATTGTTACAGGAATGATTGTAACGGCCACAGAGAATCCACAAAGCCCTACCACTGACACCAACAATTGTAGTTTAAAGGGTGATAATGATTCCCACATGACTATGAACAAATATAATTTCTTACTGCAAATGTTCCTTCATAATTCTCTGTTGGAGGATGGGGAGCAATATAGGAGCATGGCAGTTTGCATGGACAAACATAATTTCACTCACAGTAATTACTGCAGTCAGTCTTGCTATATTCTCAGTAGTAGAATTGTCACCACCCAAAAGAAGCTTTTGCTTTCTTTTCCTCGGTTATGTTCAGAACAGATGGACTCGAATGGCTCATTCTGTGCCTCTTTGGAATATTACAGACCTCACATTAATATAGTTAGGTATGACTCCAAGATCTAACAAGAGTGGAAATTTACATGAGAAAGGAATGGTTTTAGTGTGGTCACTTTTCTAACTTTAATCATCTTTTTAGTTGGCTTTAACTAAACCTTGGATTGTCTGGTACTGAACAATTGACCTTTATCTTCTTCCTTGAGAAGACTAGAATTAAAAATATTTATGGTTTGGTGTAATGTATTCACTTCTATAGCAAAATGTTGCCAATTGGTGTTTTTCTCCTCTTTTTCAAAAGATGATTACATGTTCACAATTTACAAGGTATTGTACACATTGCAGCAGGAAATTGTAAGCCTTTATCTTTTGACAGCAAGAAGGAATTACTGCTCCCCCCTTTTTAAAATAGCCTCCCTATTTTGTCCAAATAAATGATTCATGCTGGAGACTTCATGATGTCTTTTGTTGGTTTCTGTGAATTTCAACACAGGCAGTCAAAGGGAAAAGAAGTAACGCATTTCTGAAAATTTCAGAAAATTATAGGTTTTATATGGGAAGGAGGATGCATTCAAATATCTTTAGTCCTGGTTTCTTCTTCTTCCTCTGCTTTATTAATGCAAAGCTTAGAGCAAGGGAAAGAAAATAAATGAGAGGGTAGGAAATGATATTTTCTTTCTTTCTCCAGTGACTGCTCAATGCCCAGTCACTTTCCTTAGCCTCATATGAATAAAAGAAAGTAAGGGATGGTTGCAGTCATGTTGACGAGCACCTAACACCAGCACCAAAAAAATCCTTACTTAAAAATAAACAGTGTGTCTGGGGCACCTGGGTGGCTCAGTGGGTTAAGGCCTCTGCTTTTGGCTTGGGTCATGATCCCAGGGTCCTGGGATTGAGCCCCACATCGGGCTCTCTGCTCAGTGGGGAGCCTGCTTCCTCCTCTCTCTGCCTGCTTCTCTGCCTACTTGTGATCTCTGTCTGTCCAATGAATGAATAAAATATTTTAAAAAAATAATAAATACCATTGGGGAGGGTATGTGTTTTGGTGAGTGCTGTGAAGTGTGTAAACCTGGTGATTCACAGACCTGTACCCCTGGGGATAAAAATACATGTTTATAAAAAATAAAAAAATAAAAAAAAATAATAAATAAATAGTGTGTGTTTCCTAATGTGGCTTATTCCAGAAGTTTCTGAATATATATACATTTTTTAGTTAAATAATTAAAATCATATTATCATTAACTTTATGCAATAACATTATGTTTGGTGCTATGCTACCTGTGGGTTACTAAGAGTCTTTCATCACTTGGATATACATAAACTAGGAGGTGATTTAAATGTTTTTTAATCTCAAAAATAGCCATGCCATTGCTTATAGCAAGTCCCTTTGGAGACCCAGCTAGTGGACAACTGAGCAGTGGTTAAAAGTTTTCAGCACTACTACCCATGGTCAAATCTTGGCACTTTGTTTCTATCTCTTATTTGCCTCAGGTTCCAGGGTTTCTCAACCTCACTACTGTTAATTTGGGGATGGAGGAGGACTGCCTTTGTTTATCTTAAGATGTTTAGCAGCTGAATTCCTGTATAAGTTCTAGCAGTTTTGGAGTGGAGTCTTTTGGGTTTTCCACATATAGTATCATACCATCTGCGAAGAGTGATAATTTGACTTCTTCTTTGCCGATTTGGATGCCTTTAATTTCCTTTTGTTGTCTGATTGCTGAGGCTAGGACCTCTAGTACTATGTTGAATAGCAGTGGTGATGATGTGCATCCCTGCCGTGTTCCTGACCTTAGCAGAAAAGCTTTCAGTTTTTCTCCATTGAGAATGATATTTGCGGTGGGTTTTTCATAGATGGCTTTGATGATATTGAGGTATGTGCCCTCTATCCCTACACTTTGAAGAGTTTTGATCAGGAAGGGATGCTGTACTTGTCAAATGCTTTTTCAGCATCTATTGAGAGTATCATATGGTTCTTGTTCTTTCTTTTATTGATGTGTTGTATCACATTGACTGATTTGCGGATATTGAACCAACCTTGCAGCCCTGGAATAAATCCCACTTGGTCGTGGTGAATAATCTTTTTAATGTACTGTTGAATCCTATTGGCTAGTATTTTGTTGAGTATTTTCACATCTGTGTTCATCAAGGATATTGGTCTATAGCTCTCTTTTTTGGTGGGATCCTTGTCTGGTTTTGGGATCAAGGTGATGCTGGCCTCGTGTCAGGATATAAAATCAATGCACAGAAATCAGTTGCATTTCTCTACACCAACAGCACGACAGAAGAAAGAGAAATTAAGGAGTCAATCCCATTTACAATTGCACCCCAAACCATAAGATACCTAGGAATAAACCTAACCAAAGAGACACAGAATCTATACTCAGAAAACTATAAAGTACTCATGAAAGAAATTGAGGAAGACACAAAGAAATGGAAAAATGTTCCATGCTCCTGGATTGGAAAAATAAATATTGTGAAAATGTCTATGCTACCTAAAGCAATCTACACATTTAATGCAATTCCTATCAAAGTACCATCCATCTTTTTCAAAGAAATGGAACAAATAATTCTAAAATTTATATGGAACCAGAAAAGACCTCGAATAGCCAAAGGGGTATTGAAAAAGAAAGCCAACGTTGGTGGCATCACAATTCCAGACTTCAAGCTCTATTACAAAGCTGTCATCATCAAGACAGCATGGTACTGGCACAAAAACAGACACATAGATCAATGGAACAGAATAGAGAGCCCAGAAATAGACCCTCAACTCTATGGTCAACTAATCTTCGACAAAGCAGGAAAGAATGTCCAATGGAAAAAAGACAGCCTCTTCAATAAATGGTGCTGGGAAAATTGGACAGCCACATGCAGAAAAATGAAATTGGACCATTTCCTTACACCACACACAAAAATAGACTCAAAATGGATGAAGGACCTCAATGTGCGAAAGGAATCCATCAAAATCCTTGAGGAGAACACAGGCAGCAACCTCTTCGACCTCAGCCGCAGCAACATCTTCCTAGGAACAACGCAAAAGGCAAGGGAAGCAAGGGAAAAAATGAACTATTGGGATTTCATCAAGATCAAACGCTTTTGCACAGCAAAGGAAACAGTTAACAAAATCAAAAGACAACTGACAGAATGGGAGAAGATATTTGCAAACGACATATCAGATAAAGGACTAGTGTCTAGAATCTATAAAGAACTTAGCAAACTCAACACCCAAAGAACAAATAATCCAATCAAGAAATGGGCAGAGGACATGAACAGACATTTCTGCAAAGAAGACATCCAGATGGCCAACAGAAACATGAAAAAGTGCTCCATATCACTCGGCATCAGGGAAATACAAATCAAAACCACAATGAGATATCACCTCACACCAGTCAGAATGGCTAAAATAAACAAGTCAGGAAATGACAGATGCTGGCGAGGATGCGGAGAAAGGGGAACCCTCCTACACTGTTGGTGGGAATGCAAGCTGGTGCAACCACTCTGGAAAACAGCATGGAGGTTCCTCAAAATGTTGAAAATAGAACTGCCCTATGACCCAGCAATTGCACTATTGGGTATTTACCCTAAAGATACAAACGTAGTGATCCAAAGGGGCACATGCACCCGAATGTTTATAGCAGCAATGTCTACAATAGCCAAACTATGGAAAGAACCTACATGTCCATCAACAGATGAATGGATCAAGAAGATGTGGTATATATACACAATGGAATACTATGCAGCCATCAAAAGAAATGAAATCTTGCCATTTGCAACAACATGGATGGAACTAGAGCGTATCATGCTTAGCGAAATAAGTCAAGCAGAGAAAGACAACTATCATATGATCTCCCTGATATGAGGAAGTGGTGATGCAACATGGGGGCTTAAGTGGGTAGGAGAAGAATGAATGAAACAAGATGGGATTGGGAGGGAGAGAAACCATAAGTGACTCTTAGTCTCACAAAACAAACTGAGGGTTGCTGGGGGGAGGGGTTTTGGGAGAAGGGGGTGGGATTATGGACATTGGGGAGGGTATGTGCTTTGGTGAGTGCTGTGAAGTGTGTAAGCCTGGTAATTCACAGACCTGTACCCCTGGGGATAAAAATATATGTTTAAAAAATAAAAAATTAAAAAAAAGAAAGTATCAGAAAGAAAAATAAAAATATTCCATTTACAATTGCATCAGAAGGAACAAAATACCTAGTAATAAATTTAATGTAAGAAGTGAAAGACTCATATACTTAAAAAAGTAAGACCTTGATGAAAGAAATTGAAGACAGAAAGAAATAGATATTTCATGCTTATGGATTTGAAGAATTGCTATTGTTAAATTGTCCAGACCACGCAAGGCAGTCTACATATTCAGTGAAATCCCTATCAAAATTCCAATGGCATTTTTCATAGGTGTAGAAAAAATAATTCTAAAATTTCTTTGGAAACACAAAGACCCCAAATAGCCAAAACAATCTTGAGAAGGAGCAAAACTGGAGGCATCATGCTTCTTGATTTCAAAGATATTTAGCAGCTTTCCTGGCTTTTACAAGAAGATGCCTGTGACAACTAAAGACGTCTCCAAACATTGCCAAATGTCCCCTTGGGAACAAAATTACTCCTGACTCAGGGCAACTGCTCTAGTCCATAACACATACAAGGGTATTTGAAATTCTTCAGAAATGACTGCACAGGAATCCACCATGTTTTCCGTGGTATCTGGAGAATGAAGAAAATTGGGAAGGAGAGATCTCTATACAGAGCATCTTTTGCCTCATCTGAAAATATGAGATGTCAAACTGTAGTACATTTCACAGATGCACAAGCAAACACTCAGACATACTCGTACACAGACTCTAGAGTGTTAAATCTCTGTCTGTTCCATATCAGTTATAGTAAACAGAGTAGTGATTTTGACATGTATTTAAGTCACCCTTGCAGTTTCAAAAATAATGTACATATCTCCATATCTTACATAACTTGGGAGCCAGGTATTTTCATAGCAATTAGGTGCTGTATTTAGACAGAGTTTGGTTTAAAAATTCCTCTGCAAATCTAGTTCTTGTATGTCCTGTTGGAAACTGATCTGTAAAAGTGAGTCAGTGGCAACAAAAACAGCATACCATCCTTATCATCAGATAAGATCAGATCAGATGGTTGAAAAGACAAAATGGGCAAATGTGTTTGAAAGTATATAACACAGTGACTGACATCTAATTTGCACTCAAAAAGAGTTCGCTTTCAACCATTTCAATCATGAAGTATAAGTCAGTACCCAAAGAAGGTATAATTTTCCCACTCCTCAAACCTCTTCATCAAGCATGTGTTTTCAAGACTCTTTGGTATGTAATGGAAGAGGCTTGAAACTTGGGACTTCAACAAGAGACCTAGAATTGACTTCTAGCTCTGATTCTCATTTGGTGTTAACAATCTTAAAAATTGTTAACTTCTCAGAGCCTCAGATTTCTTGAAAAAGATGGGGGGAAAAAAAAACCCATAAATTTGAAAGTACTTATAAATTCTGATGCCTGGCAGAAGTACGTGGTTCTTTTTTATGACTGGTAAATAATCCAGAAAGACAAACAGCGGAAGGATTGGTGCCCACTGAGTGTCACGTTCCTGCTAATGCCAAGTAATTTATAAACTTGTAAACCCGTGGAAGACTACTGAGAACCGGGTGGTGCCTGTAATCAAAACATACAGACTGTGAATGAGTTTGAATCTTCCAGGGTCAGAACAAAGCTGCCAGAAGGGTCAGCCCTGCAGAAACAGGGCAAAATAATGGCTCATTTTTCAGTGTGACTGGCAGTAACCTTCCAAGTTTGAGTTACTCAAGCAGATTTCTGCTTCTCTGTTGGTAGGCACAGCCAAGCAGCCAAGCATCTGAATGCTCATTCTTATTCTATTGGTCACATCCCTACATTTCTATAAACAGCCGTTCTCCACCCGCACTGGTCAGGGTCTCCATGGCTCTCTGGGTCTATAGGGGAATCATTCCTTTTAGAATACAAATGCTAATGGGTTTAGCACATTCTCAGGAAGAGATGGGCAGAGGACAGATGTTTTTTTCAGTGTGGTCTTAAGGCAGTTATGAAGTGTGGTGTGGAGATTTTTAGGAATCCGTGACCTCTTGGATATAGCACATTACGGCTTTTCTTTATATGCTGACTTTAATATCTCTGCCAGGGTGGGAGCAATGTCATAAACACTGCTCCTGGCATCCGTCCAGTTTCCCTTCAGCTCATAGCAAACATCTGCTATGACCCCCTGCCCAGAGGCCCAAATGTGAAGCACAGTGCTTTTATAGGACCTGCAGTAAGAATTACTGGCATGGAAAATTGCTTCCTTGATGATCAATTCCAATAAGAAAACTGATGACATAAGGTTTTCTTTTTTAAACTAATCATGGTTTTTTAGCATCAAGTAGATATAAAAGAATATTTATAATATATATAAGATTTAAAGAATAACGGTTTTATAGAAGTTCCTGTATCTACTACCCAGTGCTGTAAGGACCTTTCCTCAGTTCGTCCATATCCTTTCCCTACATAGAAAAACCCTGTTCTCAATTCTGGGTTTATCATTCCCTTCCCCCCCGCCACCGCCAAGGTGTTAATACATATATTTAGAGGTGATTTGAATTTTTTGCATGATTTTGCAACTTGTAAAAATAGACTTACACTACAGGTGACCCTGAACAACACAGGTTTGAACAGTGTGGATCCATGTATCATGATTTTTTTTTTGATATATACTGTATAGAACTGTAAATGTATTCTCTCTTCCTTATGATTTTCTTTTTTTTTTTTTTAAGATTTCATTTATTTAATTGATAGACAACACAAGTAGGCAGAGAGGCAGGCAGAGAGAGAGGAGGAAGCAGGCTTCCCGCAGAGCAGAGAGCCCAATGCGGAGCTCAATCCCAGGATCCTGGGATCATGACCTGAGCCAAAGGCAGAGGCTTTAACCCACTGAGCCACCCAGGCACCACCCTTATGATTTTCTTTCCTTTTTTTTTTTTTTAAGATTTTTATTTATTTATTTGACAGACAGAGATCACAAGTAGGCAGAGAGGCAGGCAGAGAGAGAGAGGAAGGGAAGCAGACTCCCTGCTGAGCAGAGAGCCTGATGTGGGAATCAATCCCAGGACCCTGAGCTCATGACCTGAGCCAAAGGCAGCGGCTTAACCCACTGAGCCACCCAGGCGCCCTGATTTTCTTAATAACATTTCCTTTCTACTAGCTTACTTTATTGTAATAATACAATATATAATACATAGGACATAAAAAACATGTATTAAATGACTTAATGTTATCGGTAATACTTCCAATCAATAGTAGGCTATTGGTAGTTAAGTTTTTGGGGAATCAAAAGTAATTTGCAGATTTTGGACTGCATAGGGAGGGGGCTCATAGCCCGACTCCTGTATTGCCCAAGGGTCAACTGTGTGTGATTTCTTCTGAGATCTGCTCCCTTAATTCACTCTAATGTGCCTTAAATACATATGTATTGTTGCAGTTTATTTTCTCTACTGTGTGTGATTCTCTTCTTGATATATTTGTGACATTTTTCACTACAGACTTTGCTTATGGACATTTTTGTCAATGGCAGCATTGCTCATGGAGGAGAGATTTCTAGATCATAGATTTAAGAGTGTACTTGCTGTGTCATATGGTAGGTCCACATTCAGTAGTTTTAGGTCATTACAATTATCTAGAAAATTTCTAGTATTATTTTCCACTTCCATCCATGAAGGCCTTGTTGTCCCTGCTCTAGCAATATACTTGCCAAGATTTGGTATCATTTGATGTTTTAAAAAATGTAATCTGCCAATCTGATTAATTGAAATGGCATCTTATTTTGGTTATGAATTATAATTCCCTGGTTACTAATGAGTAAACACTATTTTTGTAAGATTATTGACTGTTGGGTTTCCCTTATTTGTAAAGAGCCTATTCAATATTTTTGTCCATTTTTTCTACTTGAAATTTATTTCATAGATAATTATAGAGCTCTTTACATATTTTGGAAAAATGTTTTGGATAGTAATATGTTCCTTGTCTCAATCCATGGCTCATATTTTCACTTTGATATTATTTATAAATAGATCATCTTTATTTTAATACAGTTGCATTTATATCCACCTTCTCCTTTATGATTTGTGCTTTGTATGTGCATGTGCGTGTTGTTAAGAAATTCTTTCCTGTCCATGGTCATCAGGGAATTCTACTATAATACTCTCTGAATATTTTGAAGTTTATCTTTCAAATATCAATCTCTGAGCCATGTGGAATTGATTTTTTTTTAATAATGTAAGATAGTGACTATCATTATTTCCATTCATATGATTAATAATATCTATATAAAATTATAAATAAATAATTTTCCCAGAAATCTCTTTGGAAAATTTTAACATGTCCCAGTGAAAAATACCAGCTCAGTCATAGTAAATCAAATGTTCTTACATATGTTTATCAGTTTCTGGTCTTTATATTCCATTCCATGGGCCAATTGTTATATTCTCCTACTGATACCACACTTTCTTGGATCTCAGCACCCCACCCCCATCAATTTTTTCTACTGGGGAGCGTTTAGTCATTTTGATCATTTGCTCTTCTACAAACACTTGAGGTTCAACTTGGCAAGTCCCATGAAAGGACACAACAGCAAAGATGATATATACCACTTGCCTTTTGCTGTGTTACTTGTTAGTAACAGACCCTAGACCATTGGTTTACAACAACTTTATTTAGCTCCCAGTTTTGTGGTTTGTCAAAGTGGTCTGAGCTTGGTTGGATGGTACTTCTGTTTAAAGCCAGCACTGGCTGCTATTAGGTAATTAAGAACAAAATAACACAGATTTTATTACCAGATGCAGGGTTAAATCTTTATTAGATATCTTTAACCCCAGAAGAAACCTCTCCAAAACATAGGGGTATAATAATAATCAACATTTATTTTCTCACATGATACCTTAATGCATGACTGAAGCCACAAGATCTATTCCCATGGTGGCTTACTTATGTGGTTTTCAAGGTGGTGCTGGCTGTCCTGTGATCTGTATCACGTGGCTTTAACATAGGGCTATGTAACTGCACTCACAATATGGCATCTGGCTTCCCTATAGCAATTAATCCAAGAGAGAGTGAGGTAAAAGCTTGAATGTCTCTTTTTTAATGCAGTCATTTGAAGACTTTATTTATTTTAGAGAGAGAGAGAGAGCAAGCCTGGTGGGGACAAGGGGGAGGCAGAAAGAGAGGGAGAGAATCTCAAGCAGACCCACACTATGCATGGAGCCTAACGCGAGGCTCCGTCTCATCACCCTGACCTGACCTGAGCCACCCATGACCTGAGCCAGAACCAAGAGCTGGATGCTTAACCGACTGAGCTACCCAGACACCCCACTGAATGTCTTTTACGAAATAACCATGAAGCTCCACTCTGTCTCTTCCACAATGCTCAACTAGTTATCCAGGTCAGCCCTGTTCAATAGAGGAAGGGACTGAAAAAGTACCTGACTCCTAGGAGGTGAGAATGATGAGAACAATCTTGGAGACTATGTTCTATGGTCTTTTTTTAAAATTGTTTTTTAAAAGAAATTATAGTAAACCTACATATTATTACCAAAAAAAGTTTTTGGGTTTTAAATACAAATCTATTTAAAGATAGATTTACATCAGCGAGTAGGGGAACCAGAAAATTAGGTTTATATTTTTAAAGTCTTACTCAGACTGTGGTTTTAAAATAGTACCTATTACAGAATGACTTCTCTGTAAAAGTTCTTCACATGTTACATATTTTAATCCTTATAACCCCCCTTTTGTAGGTATTAATATTCTCATTTTAAAGTTGAAGAAACAAATTCAGAGTGCTCATGTAACTTGTTAAAATGAATATAGCTACAAAACGGCAGAGGCGGGCTTCTCATCCTGGCATATTAAATATCTGGGATATTTATATGGGATTTCCAGATAATAACCCAGTGAATATGTAAGAGGAGTTTGTTAGCATTCCCAGATAAAAGTATTGGGAGTAATTCTTTAAACATGAATCTTTGAAAGAGCTTGCTTATTTGTTCTGTCCAAATTTCAAATAAATAACAGACCTGCAAATACGCATCCACTTATGAACAACTTTCCTTCCCCAACAATACCAGAAGGAATCTGTTTAGATCAGATACATAAAAGAAATAGCCAAAGGTTCCATTGAAAGAAACAGAACTTCAGGACACAATACCTCCCATTTGTTTTCACTAATCGTGGTCAAATATGTCAAATACAATATAAATAATTTTAGTGAATTTATGGGACAACCGGAATCTCTTTTAAGGGAGCTTTGAGATGATGCCCTAGTCTTGCTATGTTTTCCCTTCCTTCCTTATAATTTTGTTTTTATTTTCCACACTGACCCATCACTGTACTGGTAAATTCTTTAGAAGAAAGTGAGCAGCAGGTGAGATAATACCGACAAAATAAAACATTCCTCTGAATATTGTCTATTTGTGAGACTTTTAAAAGAACATCTTGTGTGAAAATTGTTTTTCTGCTGCCTTGAAAGGTGTTTAGAAAGTCAGAGCTGGGTTCAGGGAAAAAGCAATATTTTGGGAGCTAAGTGGTACCTTAAAAGAACCATGCCTTTTATTCAAAAGTTCTTCTTCTTTAATTGTTTCTTAGTCTTACACCCACAAGTAACTTTGGCTGCAAAAACTCATGTTTAACACTTCTTTCAAAAATATTTGTAGTACCCACTTTGATTTTTATCTTTTTAAAACCTCCTACCTGTGAGATATACATACATGTTATCTATGGGATGCTAGCCAGCACATGAAAATCAAAGGGTTAAAAAGAAAAGGCATTGTTTGAACCAAAATGGAAATATAATTTATGCAAGATCATAATAATGTTAGTAACTGAGGAAATATTTATAATAGCTTGAGATACGTGGCTTTACAGAAAATGTCCGTTAAATAAAGCAAGACAAATATGCAACATTTGTCTTTGATATTGTGGCAAACTTTAAGTCAGTAACTTCATCACACCTTGGAAATTCCTTTGCAATTTTAAGTGGCAACAATTTATCCTTCCCTTTAGCCCTCCTGAGTTTTTAGGTGTAATGTTTATCACATTACTCTGCAAGGAAGTTTCCGTTTTACTTTTAGGGTTTTAACTTTTATTGCAAATGTTAATGCAACATTAAAATTCAGCATTTTAGTTCCCAGGAGCAAGGAAATGCAAAGGGCAAGGTTCTGCTAATGTGATTAATTCGTTATTCTATCTTGGGTTTCTCATTAGGACATGCATTTATGTTTCCAACTTATAAATTAAAAAACATTAAGCACAGTCCTTTCTTTCATGATTTTACTCAAAGGAGAGAACATTTTCAGTTACTTATCCTTGATAAAATCTGAATTTTTTAAAAACTCTATGCCCACAAATTATTCTTTCTTTCCCACTTACACATTTCTATGGTTCTTTATTCAGGTCATGTCTATATAGTATCAACCAAACTAATCCAAAAGTAAAACGTCCAGCAAAACGTTCTCTTTTATATCCATAATATAACACATAAATGCAACCTTAATCTCTGTTTACAAAAATTCTTCATATTCCTCATCAATGCTTACACTGCTGCTTCTATAAAATCGTCTCTCTACCATAACCCCCATAATTATTTCTAATAAAAAATTTTCAGTTTATAAAATGCTTTATAATACCAAAATTTGATTGGTAACTAGAAGATATCATAGGCTCCGTTTTGGGTATGGGTAGAAAAAATTTATATCATAGATTTAGCTGTTAAATCTGAGATTCAAACTTGAAATCGACTGAATCATTTTGACAACTTGGGCACATTATTCTATCTTGACTTTCTCAAGTGCAAAGCAGGAGTACTGTGAAACGTATTAAACTAGGTTGTTATGAGGCTTTAATCGTATGTGTTACATGGGTGAATAAAGGCATTTCATTATTCATATACACATGTGTGTAGACATATAAAATTTTTATATTAATATTCCTTTGAATTCCTTTAACATTTAATGATTGTGTCAAATATTTGAAATTATGTAATATTTAACAAGTGTTTTCTTTTCAGTAAAATACTTAAGTTCCTAAAAAATGGGTTTTATGTTAGCACATGATCATCAATATTCAGTTAGAACCTACCATGATGAAATATAATGATGGAATGACCATTTATAATGTATGCATATGCACACATATAGGTGTGTACTTAGAGAAATAATTAGATATGTTTTAGTTCTTAAAATGGCATAGTTCTTTTTTTGGAAAGTATATGCAATAATATTATTAAAAATAATAGCCAACATTTATTGAGTATCTTCAGTGTACCAGTCACTAAAACACTTGACATGTATTATTTTATCCTCACAACAACCCCATGATACAGGAATTATCAATATGTTTCAATTTCATTTGAGAAAACTGAGTCCAGAGAGATGATTATTCAGTCAGAAACCATTAGGGTTTGTTTTTTGGTTCTCTTGCTCTTGTGTGCAGAATTACCTAGGCTATTAGATTAGACCAAAGCCCAACCCAGTTAGAGATGAGATTTTAGAAAGTGTTGTACAATGTGTTTATCTAATGAGTAGATGAATTAAACAGCTGGACATGAAGCAGTGGTCATAGTTAAGAAATTTAGTCTATTCCTTGTTTCTTTGTAGATTCTTGATTCTGCAAGTCTCTCATTGAAATTCTTAAATACAAATATATTAAAATTATGATAATTTAAATATCAGATATTTTTTTAAAAAATTTATTTAAATTTAATTTAGTTGACGTACAGTATATTATTAGTTGCAGGGGTAGAATTTTTGATTCATCACTTACATTTAACATCCAGCGCTTGTCACCTCCAGTGCCCTCTTTAATGCCCATCACCCAATTACCCCATCCGACCACCCCCCTCCCCTCTGACAACCCTCAATTTGTTTCAATTTGTTTCTTATAGTTAAGAGTTTCTTAAGATTCATCTCCCTCTCTGTGTTTATCTTATTTTATTTTTCCTTTCCTTGTCTTATATTTTTTCCTTAAATTCCACATAAGAGGAAATCATATGGTATTTGTCTTTCTTTAACAGACTGACTTTGCTTAGCATAATATCCTCTAGTCACATCCTCTTTGTGCACATGACAAAGTTTTCCTTTTTGATGGCTGGGAAGTATTCCATTGAATATATATACCACACCTTCATCCATTCATTTGTCAATAAGGCTTCTGACCCATTCATCTGTCGATAAGGCTTCTGGCATCTTTCCATATTTAGACTATTATGGACATTGCTGCTATAAACATTGGGGTGCATGTACCCATTCAAATCACTAATTTTGTATCCTCTGGATAAATGCCTAGTATCACAATTTCTGGGTTGTAGGATAGTTCTATTTTTTAACCTTTGAGGAACACCATACTGTTTTCCAGAGTGGCTGCACCAGTTTTGCATTCCCACCACCTGTGTAAGAGGGTTCCCCTTTCTCTGAATCCTTTCCAACATCTGTTGTTTCCTGAGTTGTTAATTTTAGCCATTCTGGCTGGGGTGAGGTGGTATCTCATTGTGCTTTTGGATCTGTATTTCCCTGATGTCGAGTGATATTGAGCATTTTTTCATGTTTCTGTCAGTCATTTGTATGTCTTCTTTGGAGAAATGTCTGTTCATATTTTCTGTCCATTTCTTGACTAGATTATTTGTTCTTTGGATGTTGTTTGATAAGTTCTTTATATATTTTGGAGCCTATTCCTTTTTGTGATATGTCATTTGCAAATATCTTCTCCCATTCTGTAGGTTCCCTTTTAGTTTTGTTGGGTGTTTCCTTTTGTTGTACAAAAGCTTTTTATCCCAAAGATGTCCCAATAGTTCATTTTTGCATTTGTTTCCCTTGCCTTTGGAGACGTATTTAGCAAGAAGTTGCTATAGCTGAGGTCAAAGAGGTTCCTGCCTTTGCTCTTCTCTAGGATTTTGATAGATTCCTGTCTTATATTTTGGTCTTTCATCCATTTTGAATTTATTTTTGTGTGTGGTGTAAGAAAGTGATCCAGTTTCATTCTTCTGCATGTGATCCAGTTTCATTCTTCTGTCCAGTTTTCCCAACACCATTTGCTGAAGAGAGTGTCTTTTTTTCCATTGGCTATTCTTTCAAATTTTGTTGAAGATTAGTTGACCATAGAGTTGTGGGTCCATTTCTGGGTTCTCTATTCTGTTCCATTGATCTATGTGTCTGTTTTTGTGCTGGTACCATACTGTCTTGATGATTTTGGGTTTATGATACACCTCTTAGTCCAGAATTCATTTGCCTCCAGCTTTGGTTCTCTTATTAAACATTATTTTAGCTATTTGGGGTCTTTTCTGGTTCCATACAAATTTTAGAATTCTTATTCCAGTTCTGTGAAAAATGCTCGTGGTATTTTGATA
Source organism: Mustela nivalis (assembly GCF_964662115.1). Classification (NCBI taxonomy): domain Eukaryota; kingdom Metazoa; phylum Chordata; class Mammalia; order Carnivora; family Mustelidae; genus Mustela; species Mustela nivalis. The sequence continues at coordinate 97,506,421 of NC_139028.1, read as the reverse complement.
GGGATTGCACTGAAGGTGTAGATTGCTCTAGGTAGTATAGACATTTTAACAATATTTGTTCTTCCAGTCCATGAGCATGGAATGTTTTTCCATTTCTTTCTGTCTTCCTCAATTTATTTAATAAGTGTTTAATAGTTTGTTCAGAGTACAGATCTTTTACCTCTCTGGTTCGTTTTTTTTCTTATTCCTTATTTCTTGTTATCTTATGGTTTTGGTACAATTATAAATGGGATCGATTGCTTAATTTCTCTTTCTGCAGTTTCATTATAGTATATAGAAATGCAACAAACTTATGTGCATTGATTTTATATCCTGCCATTTTGCTGAATTCCTGTATCAGTTCTAGCAATTTTTTTGGCAAACTCTTTTGGGTTTTATTGATAGAGTATCAGGTCATCTGCAAAGAGTGAAAGTTTGACTTCATTGCTGATTTGGAATAATTTTATTTTATTTTACTGTTGTTGTTGTCTGATTGCTAAGGATAGGACATCCAATACTATGCTGAGCAACGGTGGTAAGAGTGGATGTTCTTGTCCTGTTCCTGACATTAGGGGAAAATCTTTCAGTTTTTCCCTGCTGAGGATGATATTAACTGTCTTTCATATATAGCCTTTATAATGTTGAGGTATGTTCCCTCTATCCCTACACCGCAGGGAGTTTTAATCAAGAAAGAATGTTCTATTTTCTCAAATGCATTTTCTGCCTCTATTGAGAGGATCATATGGTTCTTCTCCTTTATTTTATTAATGTGGTATATCATGTTGATTGATTCGTGGATGCTTTACCATTCCTGCAGCCCGGGAATAAATCCCACTTGGTTGTGGTGAAGAGTCCTTTTAATGTACTGTTGGATCCAATCTAATATCTTATTGAGAATTTTTACATCCATGTTCATCAAGGATATTGGTCTGTAAGTCTCCTTTTAAGTGGGGTTCTTGTCTAGTTTGGGGATCAAGATAATGCTTGCCTCACAGAATGAATTTGGAAAATTTCCTTCCATTTCTAATTTTTAGAACAGTTTTAGAAAAATAAGTATTAATTCTCCACTAAATGTTTGGTAGAATTACCCTGAGAAGCTGTCAGCCCTGGACTCTTATTAATTGGGGGATTTTTGATTACTGATTCAATTTCTTTACTGGTTATGAGCCTATTCAAATTTTCTCTTCCTGTTTCAGTTTTGGTAATTTACATATTTCTAGGAATTCATCCATTTCTTCAAGATTGCCTAATTTGTTAGCATATAATTGCTCATAATATTCTCTTATAATTTTTTGTCTTTCTTTAGTGTTGGTTATGATCTTTCCTCTTTCACTCATGATTTTATTTACTTGGGTTTTTCTCTTTTTTTGTTAAGTCTGGCTAGGTGTTTATTATTTTTGTTAATTCTTTCGAGAACCAGCTCCCAGTTTCATTGATCTGTTCTGGGTTTCTTTTAATTTCTATTTCATAGACATCTACGCTATTCTTTAATATTTCTCTTCTCCTGCTGGATTTAGGCTTAACTTACTTTCTTTCTTTTTTTTTTTTAAGATTTTAATATTTGTCAGAGAGAGAGAGCAAGCATAGGCAGACAGAATGGCAAGAAGAGGGAGAAGCAGGCTCCCTGCTAAGCAAGTAGCCCGATGTGGGACTCCATCCCATGATGCTGGGATCACGACCTGAGCCAAAAGCAGCTGTCTAACCAACTGAGCCACCCAGGTGTCCCTTAACTTACTTTATTTTTGCAACCCTGTAGGTGTAAGTTTAGGTTGTATATTTGAGAGTTTTCTTTCTTCTTGAGGGCCTATATTGCTATATACTTCCCTCTGAGAACCACCTTTGCTGCATCCCAAGGGTTTTGATCAGACATGTTTGCATTTTCATCTGCTTCCATATATATTTTTTTAATTCTTTAATTTCCTAGTTGACCCATTCTTTCTTTAGTAGGATGTTGTTTAACCTCCATGTATTTGTGGTCCTTTCAAATTTTTTCCTGTGGTTGACTTCAAGTTTTATAGCATTTTGATCTGAAAATATGCATTGCATGTTCTCGTTTTATACTGGTTGAGTTCTGATTTGTGACCCAGTATGTGATCTATTCTGGAAAATGTTCCATGTGCTCGAAAAGAATGTGTATTTTGCTGATTAAGGGTGAAATGCTCTGAATGTAGCTGTGAAGTCCAACTGGTCCAATGTGTCACACAAAGCCTGGTTTCCTTGCTGATCTTTTGCTTAGATGATCTGTCCATGGCTGTAAGTGAAGTGTTAAGTCCCCTACTATTATTGTTTTATTATCAATGAGTATAAGTTTGTTATTAATTTATTTATAAATTTGGCTGCTCCTAAATTGGGGGCCTAAATATTTACAATTGTTAGATTTTCTTGTTCTTGAGACCCATTTTTTTTTTTTTACTATTTTATTTATTTATTTGACAGACAGAGATCACAAGTAGGCAAAGAGGCAGGCAGAGAGAGGAGGAAGCAGGATCCCCATGGAGCAGAGAGCCAGATGTGGGGCTCAATTCCCAGGACCCTGGGATCATGACCTGAGCCGAAGGCAGAGGCTTTAACCCACTGAGCCACCCAGGCACCCCCATTAAACCCATTTTTAATGATACAGTGTCCTTCTTTGTATCTTATCACAGTCTTTGGTTTAAAATCTAGCTTGCATAACAAATATCATGGAGGACAAGGGGTGTTAGAGAGGAGAAGGGAGTTGGGGTAAATTGGAAGGGGAGGTGAATCATGAGAGACTATGGACTCTGAAAAACAATCTGAGGGGTTTGAAGTGGCGGGGGGGTGGGAGGTTGGGGTACCAGGTGGTGGGTATTATAGAGGGCATGGATTGCATGGAGCACTGGGTGTGGTGAAAAAATAATGAATACTGTTTTTCTGAAAATAAATAAATCAATTTAATTAAAAAAAATCTAGCTTGTCTGATACAAGAATGGCTTCTCCAGCTTTCTTGTGATGTCTGTTAGTATAATAAATTGTTCTCCACTGCCCTCACTTTTAATCTAGAGGTGTCTTTGGCTCTAAAATGAGTCTCCTATAGACAGTGTATCAGTGGGTTTGTTTTTTATAATCCATTCTGATACCCTATGTTTGTTTGTTTGTTTGTTTTTTGCATTTAGTCCATTTGAATTCAGAGTAATTATTAAAAGACATTACTTTGGTGCCTGTAAAGTCACTGTTCCTGAAGATTGTCCCTGTTCCTTTCTAGTCTTTGTTACTTTTGGTCTCTCTTTCCACTAATAAAGGGTTCCCTTTAATATTTCTTGTCGAGTTGGTTTAGTGTTCATGAATTCCTTCAGTTTTTGTTTGTCTTCAGTTTTTGTTTATCTCTTCTATTCTGAATGACAGCCTTACTGGATAAAATATTCTCAACTGCATAGTTTTCCCATTTAGCATATTGAATGTATCATGCCAGTCCTTTCTTGTCTGCAGGTCTCTGTGGACAGGTCTGCTGCCAGCTTTATGTGTCTACCCTTGTACTTTAAGGACCTCTTGTTCTGAGCTGTTTTCAGAATTTTCTCTTTATCTTTGTAATTTGCAAGTTTCACTGTATTATGTGGTGGCATTGACTTATTTATGTTGACTTCGAGAGGAGTTCTCTGTGATTCTTGGACCTGAATGCCTATTTCCTTCCCCAGATTAGTGAAGTTCTCAGCTATAATTTGTTCAAATAAACCTTTTGCCCCTTTTTCCTAAACTCCTTTATCTGGGACTCCTAGAATAAAGATATTATTTCATTCTATGGAATTGCTGAGTTCTCTAAGTCTACCTTTGTGTTCTAATAGTTTTCTTTCCCTCTTCTTTTAAACTTCATTATTTTCATAATTTTATCCTCTATATCACTGATTTGCTCTTCTACTTCATTCATTCTCATTTTTATGGCCTCCACTTGGGACTGCAACGGTTATAGAATTTTTAATTTTGGCCTGCATAGATTTTAGGTTTTTTTTTTTTTTTTTTATCTCTAAGTATAGGATTTTCTAGTGTCTTCTATGCTTTTTTCAAGTCGAGCTAGTATCCTTAGAGTCATTGTTTTAAATTCTAGTTCAGACATCTTACTTATATCTGTGTTGATTAAAACCCTAGCTGTGAGCATTACCTTCTATTCTTTCTTTTGGGATTAATTTCTCAGTTTTGTCATTTTATTTTCCAGAAAAGAAAAGAAAAAAGAAAAAGAAACAACAACAAAAGTAACAATAACAACAACAAAAAACAACAACCAAAAACTAGATCCTGGGTATGTTTGGTCTGCTTGTTAGAAGAAACAAGATCCCAAAATAAGAAAAAAAGATATATATATATATATATATATATATATATATATATATATATATATATCTTTTTATATATAAAATATTTTTTATATATTATATATATAGATATAGATATATATGGTGATTATAGTGCTCTTTCCTCACCTGTTCATTATTACTCAAATGTAGAATATTAACAAAAGGAGGGAGAGAGGAGGGTTGAGGAGCAGAAGTGAGCAACAAAAGAAAAAGGGAGCAAGTGTAAGAGATAATAAGGGGAGGAAAAAGGGGAAGGAAGAGTTCTCTTTTAGTAAAAGATGAGGTGGTTCACAGCCTTACAGGCTTAGAGAATGATTGAGATAGTCATAGCATTTAACTACTTAGGAGACAAAACATGTTATTTAAGTTAAACTCTAAATTTAACAGCCAAACAAGGCAAAAACAAGACCCCCCTGGTTTATGACTTAGACTATATTCAAGCCTAGAGATGAGTCTAAATTAAGCCATGATTGAGGACAGTTAATAAACTATTTTTGCTATATTTTTGTTGACATTATAAATTTTAGCAACTAATTACATATGTTTAATAAAGAGCTTAAACCTTTAAAAATAACCACATAGAAAATTAATCTGGCTGGGAGTTAAGATGGCTGAGGAATAGGGGCAACCTAAGTTTGTCTTCTCCCTCAAACACAACTAGACAGTTATCAAATCCCTCTGAACAACTGAGAAATCAATCAGAGGTCTGAGAAAATGAATACTGCAAGTCTACAAAAAGAAAGAAGAGTACCCACCTTTTGGAAGGTAGGAGATGTAGAGACTTGAATCCAATGTGATACAGGTGAGATGACATGGCAGCAGGGAGGCAGCATGCTTAAGGAGGCTACCACAAAGCATTATAAGCAGCAGAGTGCAAAATCTGAATTTTTAAGAGTTTGCTGCAGCGGGTGATGTACCTGGCTTAAAGGTGCTCAGGTGGTGAAGCAGGGCAGAATCCCAGGTGTGACACCAGAATCTGAAGTTCCCTTGGGTCACAAGAAGAATGGATGGCACCTAAGTGACCCACTGTTCCCAGGCACAGGAGCATGGAAGCAGGCTGAGAACAGCAACTCTAGGGGACAGCTTTCTGCTCCTTGTTACCATAAACTGCAAACCACTGCACAGTTGTACAACTGCTTTCCTGGAAGAAGTCCAGCAAAAGGCAGAAGCAAAGCAAGACCCTCCCCAGGAAGAACAGCATAGATCCACACCAGAGAAGTCTCTACAATTTGGAGTTTTGAAACTAAGTTGTGTGCCTGAGTTTTAAAAAAAAAAAAAAAAAAAAAAAAAAAGCTCTGGCACAATTCTGATGGAAACCGGGGAGATTTGAGAGTGATTGATTGCTCTTCTGTGAGGGCTCACTAGGGGATGTGAATTTTCAACTCCTGGGCTAGAGAGCAGGGTGTCTCCATATTCAACCCCACCCAACAGTGCTAAAAACCTTCAGGGAACAAAATGATGCCACTTGGAAGAGTCCGGAGCCACTTACACTGAGCCCTATCTCCCTGTGCACTGGAGGAGCTTTTCCACTAGGGCAAGTCCACCTGACAATCAGCACAAGAGGCCCCTTCCCCAGTAGACCGGTATGAACAACTCACTCACACTAAGTTTACAGATCACAGAGGGCTGCAAAGTTTAAACAACAGGGGAAAATAGTATCTAGCATTCTTTGTAGTTTCATTCTTTATTCTTTCTGTATTGCTTTTCCAGTTATTTTTTCAATTCTTTTTAAATGTTTATTTTTATTATTCTTTATATATACTTTTTGTTTCCTTTCATTATATTTTAATTATATATATAATCATACATACACATATATAATTATATTATATATAATATATATAATATAATATATATATATATACAGGTGAGGAAAGAGCACTATAATCACCATTTCACTAATCGTACTGCTCCTAATATTATCTTTCTAGACTGAGACTTTTTTTTTTTTTAATTTTGTGGGTTTTGTTTTGTTTTGTTTTGTTTTTTTCTATTAAGGGCATTTCTAGCTACTTGAACACTTCCTTAAATCCACAACTTGTGGTTAAAGTTGGCCTAGGGGTCCTCAGTGCTGGTTTTGTAACATTTGTGACCAGTTAAATCTTTGTAATATCTTGTACACTGTAAGATGTTTATTGGCATCCTGGGTCTCTACCCACTATATGCCAGTAGCACCTTTCCCCAAGTTGTGACAACCCAAAATGTCTCCAGACATGTCTCCTGGGGTATAAAATTGAAAGCCACTAAATTAGACACTTCCATTTCTAATTTCTATATTTCTTCAAATTTTTTCAGACTGTAAATCCTATATTTTCTCTAAAACTATTGAATTCTAGGTTTTGATACTGAATATTTGGCCCAGAACTTGCTAATGTATAATCTATTCAATCCCATAACATTGTAGAATACACTTGTTAACATTTTCTTACACAGGGGTTGCAGCTATAGGGCTGTAGAGTTCAATGTTAAACTTTCAGGTGAAGGATATCAAAGTGGAAATGTACAAGAGTCAGCTGTGGGTATGAGAGTACATTTAGGAAGAAGGTCAAGACTGGAGATGCAGTTTGGTAGATAGTCTTGGTGGTGATATTGTTTAAAGACATGAGAGTGTATAAGGTGATTGGAGAAAACTGTGTAATTAGAAATGAACAGAATGCAGAGGTTTCCACTGAGCAGATAGCTAGAGTGAAATGATGCAGTAGGGAATTGGACCCAAGAAAGACACAGAAAAGTAGATGTTAAAGATGAAGAAAAGGGAACAGTAAGCCTTGGTAATAGATATCGTTATGATACTGAAGTAATAATAATAATAATTAATAAAATAAGAACAGCTCACACATAGCACTTACTGTGACAGAAACTAGAGTAGGAGTATTTATGTGTATTCATTTAATCTTCATGGCACTTCTGTGGCTAATATCTCTGTTTCATAGATGAGAAAATCATATCTATATCTACATAATCTGTCATTCTGCCACCATCTGTTCAGTACAGCTTCAAGGTAAGCGAGGAAGTCTACAAAATCTAGAATCTGTCTTGGGTTCAAAGCCCAGCTCTGTGACCTGCTCATTTTGTCCTCTTGAATAAATCACATAATCATCTGTGCTTCAGTTTCTTCCTCTGTTTAATGGGAATGATTGAGAAGATGAAATGAGTTAGGGCTCTAGAGAGCTTGCCATCTAGTGAGTGTTATCTATTTGATAAACATCTATTATTTTAAATAGGTTGTGTTCAAAATATTTTTCTCTTTTATTAAATGGTTTGAACTCTTGAAAAATCTCCTGACTCCATTGTGGACTATTAGAAAATTGCAAGGATATTGATATAGAAATAAAATGAGATCTCACACCCAAAAATAATCAGAAGTGTGTAGGGATAGATAACTCTTAATGAACATTAGGTATGCAGGTTTAGCAAATGAAGTCAGTATTTTGTAGAATAAAAGTTAAAAAATACACTTCAAACAATATTCAAGTGCTTTTAATAATTTGGCTACAATACTAGCTGCTAAGTAATGAGGAATAGTGGTATCCAGTTGTGAACTGCGTCTTTAGAAAGTGGGATGGATGGTCAGTGGTGGTATTTTTAAAAGACGATGATTCATTTCAACAGTTAAGCTGCTTATTAGATGTTGTTAGACACTATGCTAAACTGTATATGCAAAATATTCTTCATCAGAAGGTAGTTCACTGACAATGTGGGAGAAAGTATTTATAATATAAATATGATAGGTAGTAAATATTTTTATTAAAATTAAAGCTTAAGTGGGTAGGAGAAGAATAAATGAAACAAGATGGGATTGGGAGGGAGACAAACCATAAGTGACTCTTAATCTCACAAAACAAACTGAGGGTTGCTGGGGGGAGGGGGTTTGGGAGAAGGGGGTGGGATTATGGACATTGGGGAGGGTATGTGCTTTGGTGAGTGCTGTGAAGTGTGTAAACCTGGTGATTCACAGACCTGTACCCCTGGGGATAAAAATATATGTTTATAAAAAATAAAAAATTAAAAAAAAAAGTTAATTGTTGATAAGAAAAAGAAATATTACTCTGCAGCAAAAGATACCAACAGGCAAATAACAGAAACAAAATGCAAATAAAAAGCAACAGATATTATTGGGATATTAATATATAAAATATACTCACCTTCACTAATAATCAAATAAGTGAAAATTAAATTAGCAACAGATTTCATTTTTCACCAATAAGCTTGATCAAGACTAAATTGTTCTGATGAAATTGTGGGTGAATGGGCAACATCTGGCTGTTCTAAAAGGATGAATATAGGGGCGTCTGGGTGGCTCAGTTGTTAACCGTCTGCCTTTGGCTCAGGTCATGATCCTAGTGTCCTGGGATCAAGCTCCACATTGGGCTCCTTGCTCAAGGGGGTGGGGGGAGCCTTCTTTCCCTCTTCCACTCCCCCTTCTTGTATTCCCTCTCTTCCTCTCTCTATCAAATAAATAAATAAATAAAATCTTTTTTTTTTTTTTTTTAAAAAAGGGTGAATGCATCCAATCTTTCTGCAGAGGATGTTTTGTTACATAATTTGTATAATTAAAAACAAACAGTAATTTTTTAAAAAAGGAAATAAGGAAAAGGATGAGAAAAATGGAAAGAAGGAGGTGAAGGAAGGAAAGAAGAGAGGTAGCCAAACTGTTTTCAAAAATTAAGTTTCTAAGTTTCTAAATTTGGTAAGACACTTTGTTCTTCATGCAATGTCTAGACTGATCATTTAATTGAACTAATTCCTTCATTGGTAGCTAACCAAAAAGACATATTGTTTCAGTGCTGGACAGAAGCATCTATATTTTATTTTATATCTTATTTTTATTCTGATATAATTGTTTGATAGAGTAACCAAAGCAGTAAAGCCTTGATGTGTATTTATTTGTGTGTATCTCAACGGCGTCCAAAATTCCCAACTGCATACTAACCTTGCTTTCTCTGACACCTTTTAAATGATAGTAATATGTTTTGCAAAACAGATGCAGCATACTTGTGTAATTTTAGTTCTGACTGTTGAAATAGAATATGTATTTTAATTTCATGTGTATTGGGACACCTTGTGGGCTTAGTCAGAAGAGCATGGGACTCTTGATCTCAGGGTCATGGATTCAAGCCCCATGATGGCATTAGAGATTACTAAAAAAAAAAAAAAAAAAAAAAAAAAAAAACCTTAAAAAAAGATGTGGGTGTATTATTTTTACCAATTATTTCAACTGTGCCCATTATATAGTTATTTTATCCAGCATCCCTGAAGTGATTTTTTATTTTTACTTGTAGATTAGTCATCTCAAACACTCAAGTTATTTAGTACATATTTTTTGCGAAGGGATGAACCAGAACGAATTTCATATTCAGTGGAAAAAAATGATTTTTAAAACCCCTGTTTGATTCATTCAAATAACAAATGATTAAATAGAGTGACTTCTTTATACAGACTGCAATACTCAATAATTTTAGACTGGGGAGGATTTTTCATCTGGAAAACACCAATTCTACATTTTCAAGAGAGTGAAGTTTCTTGAACACTAAAACCTTAATGTTCATGTATACATGAAAAATATATGCCAATGAAAACATACAAACCCATACCGAAATGCATTATCCACATTCTATGGAAAGAAATGCCCACATGTTTGCTATCACGTAAGTGCAGACTAGAATGTTTAGACATTTAGGAAAAACAATACAATTTTTTTCACCTTTTTTTTTTTTTTTAAACTTTCGTTGGACAGGCTACAGGAACTCTTTCTGGCATATTTTTCATGCTGCTTAACATTAACGTCAATTGAGAAAAGAAAAAGGTAGTGCATCTTTGAGTCTCTTTTAAGCTTTTCTTTTACATGGTGTGTCACATTAATGCTGCCCTACAGGGAAATAATCAAAGAACTTTACTATAATACTGTGGTTCAGAAAGGAAACATGACAGCAGTACATTACGGCAAATTGAATTTAATGAGCTTCTTAGCACTGGGAGAGTGACTCTTTGAAACAGAAGCTATTCAATTGAGATCATTTTGATTATAATTAAATCATTTTACATTTACCACAGAGACAAGTTTAATCTTAATTAGACACTTTTATGGGGAGGTGAAGCCACATGATTTATATTTTCTTGATCGTATAGTGAAAGATTTATAATGTAAAGGATAAAAAAACAATATGGTGTCCCTTTCAATGGAAAACTAAAATAAGTGTTTTCAAAGTTCTTTGAGGGAGATGAGTTGGGCAGAGTAATGCCGGTGACTGGAGTTTGGCTTGGATACATGCATACCTATAAATAAATATGCAAAAGTGGTGTTCATTTCATTTCCTATTCCGTGGCTTTTTCTAAAATTCAGAAATCATGCTTTGTGTAAAATGTTATCACATTAAGTGACAAAACTACTAATCAAAATGAATTCAGTATTTAGATCCTTGTTTTGGTAGCAAGCACTCTTGTACTGGATTCCCAAGACAATTCAAGCACTGATTCTGTCCTTGGCTAGCTTCTTAATCTTGGGCAAGTAACTTAATCTCTCTGTATCATACATAGTTCATTCTCCCTAAAGTAGGATTAATATCTCCATTTAGAGTGAGTGTGATATTTACATGAGATAAAATGTGAAATTATATTGCAAACTTAAGATTGATATATAAATTTACTTTATTACATTATATTGCAAACTTTAATATATAAATACCATATTAATATTACTGGAAAGACTGATTTTTTTGACATTTCTATAATTTGTGCTATAGGATTCTAAGATTTTACCTTTTTAAACCTTCTTTTACATATTACATACATGTAGGAAGGTAAATAAAAATTATAATAAAAGAAAAAGAACAATAAAAACCAATGTGTGTTTCTATAATTGATGTTTTCCCAACCATGAAATATCCAAAACCTGTCTCATGTTTAAACAAAATGACATGACAGGAAAGTGGATGGTTTGAGGGATTTCTTGAGGATTAATCTGTTTGGCATTAGACACAAGCTGTAAGTCTAAGCTAAGTTATCTTCAGTCATCTAAGACATTCAATCATCTCCCAGAAATTGAAACATTCAAAAAGCACCCCCGCCCCCAATAACTTCACATGGGAAAAATGGCGGATTAAAAAATACCATGGAGGGCATCCAATAGGAAAAATTGGATAGTGCTCTGAATTTCAAACCATATTAACAAAAAGGAGTTTTGCTAAAAACAAAAACAAACAAAACAAAAACTTATTTTTATACACTAAAAACTTTAAAAAGACTTTCCAACTAAATCATTAAAGATCCTTTCTCTTTGGGGCACCTGAGTGGCTCAGTTGGTTAAGCATCCGACTTCTGGTTTTGGCTCAGGTCATGATCTCAGGGTCTATGAGATTGAGCCCCATGTCAGGCTCCAAACTGAGTATGGAGTTTGCTTGAGATTCTCTTTCTCCCTCTTCCTCTCTCTCTGCCCCTACCCCTGCTTAAATAAATAAATAAATAGTACAGTTCTTTCTCTTTATGCATATTTAATAGGGGATTCTGATTTTATTCTCAGATATCTCAACAAGTTATCATGTAACAGTTATCTTTGTCAGATGTGTTATGAATGTCATACAGACTAAAATCTTTGGATTGTTGATTGGACTGTCACTCGTACATGTAGATATTAATTCTATCAGTATTCCTTAGAATAGCCTTTATGTAGGTAGCCTGTGTGTGTGTATGTGTTTCTTTGTTGTACCACTAGCACCTAGCACATAATTGTATTATTATTGAAATAAATTAATTTATTGTGTAGGTATTATCTCTAAGATATTAAACAGATATACTTGTAAAAATTCCATCATATTTCTATTTAGCTTAAGTCAGAGGCAGCATGGTATTGTGGACAATGTATCAAAACATGTTAGATTCTAATTTCTCTCTTTTACTTACTATATGTCTTTGAACAGATTGTAGCACCTCTCATACTTTCCTGATTTTCATAATGAACGGGTTGGATAAGATAAACTTTAAATTCTCTTTCAATTTAAATGATCTAACAAAATATAGTAAATTTCCTTTACCATGTGGGGGCACTTTTTCTGCTAAACTCAGTCAATCTTTGTTTAGCCATTTAGTGTGTCCTGCCAGAGATGATTTGACATCTTTAATTACTGATTTTTTTCTGGGCAAATTTTGTAATCAGTCTATGGTTGTGGAGAGAATGAAGATAGTTCACTGTGTATTTCCTACAATTCCTTAATGTTAGATCCTCTTGCAAATACTTTAGAATTCTTCAAAGAGCAGATAGTTGTAATACATGCAGTTAGGTAGAGTAGGAAATCCAGGACTTTAATTTCATTGTATGCTGAGGCGTAGTATGTTCTAGTAGGGTGGAAGTAATGGAGGCATGGATAGTAGGAGACGCACCCAGAAAACCCTGCCTTTGGTATCACTTTCTTCAGTTTCCCCTTCTTTCTAGTCTACCTTTTTTCCATTGGACTCTTGAAAATAAGGTTTGTGTGGGAAAAGAGGGTTAATTAGGTGAAGCAGGATTGGTCAGGATTGAATAAGGGGAAGAGTAAAAGAAAGAGATATTCTCTCTGGTTCTCTTCTTCCACCAGAATAGGATTCTTCTCCAAAAACAAAGGACTGAGTACAGAAAAGACATAAAAGTAAGTAATAAGCATATAAAGAAAGTTCAACCTCAGTGTCGATATAGGTAATGCAAATTATGCTAATGAAATAATATTTTGTAACGGTCAAGAGAGCAAAGCTTCTGAAATAACAATAAATGTTGGGAAAAGTAAAGCAAAAGGGACATTCCCTTGTACTTACTTCACATCTGGGTGGAGACACAATTTTTAGAATGTTCATTTGTTTTGATATTCTTAAATCCGCTATTATGAACATAGCCTTTAAGCATCACAGATACGGACAAAGATCTATGTTCAAGGGTATTGCAATGACTTTTTACTTTTTTTTTTTTTTTTTAGATTTTTATGTATTTATTTGACAGAGACCACAAGTAGGCAGAGAGGCAGGCAGAGAGAGAGAGGAGGAAGCAGGCTCCCTGCTGAGTAGAGAGCCTAATGTGGGGCTCAATCCCAGGACCCTGAGATCATGACCTAAGCCGAAGGCAGAGGTTTAACCCACTGAGCCACCAAGGTGCCCCTGCAATGACTTTTTGAATAATGGCAAGAAAAGGGGAAATAACTAAGGTCAAAAGCAGGAGAGTGGTTACATTTAATTGTATGTTCATATAATAGAATATTATGTAGTTATTAAAATAACATATGTAAGCAATAGTTAAAGGGAAAATGATCACTCTGGACTACTGAAAACTAAAAACAGTATTCAAGTGTGTCTCTAGGTATAAAATACAGAGCTCAGAGAATTAGAGAAAATATACTGTGTCATCAGAGTCATCTCAGTGTCTTCATATTGCCTGTGATTTTTTTCTCTCTTGCTTCTTTTATTATTCTCAAATTTTTTCTATTCGATTTTTTTCTTTCATAAAAAGAAAATGTTATTAAAGAATTACATGTCCCTTAGTTAGAAGATAGTAACAATTTACACCCAAATGGTGCTTTGTACTTTGAAAAGCTCTTCCATCTACGCCAGTTTATTTGAAACTAAAAATAACCACTCTCCCTCTTCTTACTCAGTCTTCCCTGTGAAGATCACTTTTACTTCCAAGGGCTTAGTTCAATGTCTTTCTTTCTTGAAGTCTTTGCTGAGCCTGCCAGTCTCTCCTTTCAAAATCATGTTTTCCCCATCTCTATTCTACCAAAGCATTTGCCACACATATACTGGGGGGAGGGGTGTCGGCAGAGGGGGGTGGGGTTATGAAGACTGGGGAGGGTATGTGCTGTGGTGAGTGCTGTGAAGTGTGTAAACCTGGCGATTCACAGACCTGTACCCCTGGGGCTAATAAGACATTATATGTTTATAAAAAAATTTTGGGAGTGCCTGGGTGGCTCAGTGGATTGAGCCTCTGCCTTCGGCTCAGGTCATGATCTCAGGGTCCTGGGATCGAGCCCCGCATGGGGCTCTCTGCTCAGCAGGGAGCCTGCTTCCCCCCTCTCTCTCTGCCTGGCTCTCTACTTGTGATCTCTCTCTCTCTGTCAAATAAATAAAATAAAATAAAATAATAAAAAATTTTTTAAAAAAGAAAAAAAGAAACAAAACAGAGGATCATAGAGGAAGGGAGGGAAAAATAGAAAAAGATGAAATCAGAGAGGGAGACAAACCATAAGACACTCTTAACCGTAGGAAACAAACTGAGGGTTGCTGGCGGGAAGGTGGGGAGGGGGATGGGGTGATGGGCATTAAGGAGGGCACTTGATATAATGAGCGCTGGGTGTTCTATGCAACTGATGAATCACCGAACTCTACCTCTGAAACTGATCATACACTATGTGTTAATTAATTGGAATTTAAATAAAATAAGATTAAAAATAACCCCAAATGCTGTACATTAATATTTGTGTCTTCTTCCCCCCACCAATTTGTATCTTTGAGCCGGATCCCCAGTGCAGTGGTATTTGGAACTGGGCTCTTCGGAGGTGATTATGTCAGAAGGATGGAGCCCTCATAAATGGGATCAGTGCCCTTAAAAAAGGGACCCGAAAGAGGTCTTGCTTCTTTCTGTCTTGTGAGGTATCAGCCAGAAGAAACAGGAAGCAGGACTCATGAGACACCGAATCTGCCAGTACTTGATCTTCGACTCCCTGGCCTCCAGAACACTGAGAAATAAGCCTGCATTGTTTAAGCCAGGCAGTCTGGTATTTTTCTTACAGGAGCCCAGATTGAGTATTTCATCAATGAACAAGTGATTCATATGTAAGGTACAGGACCGACACTGTTTCTTCACTTTATGGAAGAGAAACTGAGGCTTGAGAGAGTTTCAGTTTCTTTCCCAAATGTCATACTAATGAAAACCAAAAGTAAAACACAATCCTCTTGACTTTAAAACTTAGTCCTCTTTTTTGATATTCTAGTATTTGGAACCATGGGACAATGAGAGAGAATAGGAAGTTAAAGAATCATCAAGTCTATCTCCAAATTTGTTTTAGTCTGGGAAAACATGACTTCTTGGAGTTTGTTAATTCACACAGGTATTTGGAATCTTTCCCCATGTGTCCTTAAGAGACATGTACAGAAATGACAAGTCAGTAAAAGGTAGATATCTGCTCCATCCCTTAAATGCCTGAGAGAAAGGAACTAATTGAAAGAGGTGAATTTGGATAAAAACAGAGGAAACATAATGGGATTATGGTGGCATGACAGCCGCCAAAGATGTCTACTTTCTAATCTCTGAAAACTGTGAATGTATTTGCCTTACATGGAGAATGGGACTTTGAAGGTATGATTAAGGGCTTTGAGAAAGTGGGTCCAATGATATCATGAAGATCCTTATAAGTGAATCAGATGGGGCATCAGAGAAGAAAATTGGAGGGAAATAGAGGCCAGAAGGATGCAACTGCTGGCCTTGAAGATGGAAAGGAGACTTGAGCCAAGAATGCAGGAAGCCTCTAGAAACCAAAAAGGCAATGAAATGTATTCTCCTCTGGAATCTCCAAAAAAGGAATGCAGCCCTGACGGCTCATGGTGACTTCAGCCCCATGAAACCCATTTCCATTTCTGACATCCAGGACTGTCAGATAACCAATGTTTGTTGTTTTAAGCTACTCAATTTGTGGTCATTTCTCAGAGAGGCCATAAGAAACGCATCCGGGCATGTTCCTTTTACACTCGGGCTTTCTCCTTTCGTCTCTCTCTTCCAGACTTGACAAACCAGTGCTGTTGACACAGTAGCAGTCAGAAGCACTGGGCTCCCTGCCTTCCTCAACTCCTATTCTGGCAGAAGCAGACAATAAACGCGTAAAAATACATGAATATATGCGGGAGATGAGTGCTCTGGAAAAGGTGGAAGTGAGCAGTCAAATTCGGCTGAATAGCATGATTAGCTGATTACATAATAAAGGGAGCCAGCCTAGGCAAAATTCTGTCTCTTGGATGGTAGCTCAGCAGGACCTGCCTGAGGACCAGCAAAGTGGGTTATTTCCTTCCCAGGATGCACGTAGAATTTTGTCCTTCCCTCTTAATCCTATTATGCTAGTCAGTGAGTTCTTCACCTTTGGAGAACCTGTATAATATTTGATTAATTGTACACTGTGTCTAACACACAATACCCACAGAAAAGATAATTTTTCTAAGATTGATCTATTTATTTGCAAGACGGAACAAGAGTATAGGAGGGGGGAGGGGCAAGGGAGGAGAAAAGAATCTCAAGCAGACTCCACGGTGAGCATGGAGCCAGACTTTGGGCTCCATCTCCTGACTCTAAGATCAGGACCTGAGCCAAAATCGAGGGTTAGAGTCTTAATTGACTGTGCCATCTTAATTGACTATGCCCCTGCACAAAGGCTATTAAAGAAAGAGGGTATCTGGGAGGCTCAGTGCATTAAGTATCTGTCTTTGGCTCAGGTCAGGATCCCAGCATCCTGGAATGGAGCCCCACATCGGGCTCCCTGCTCAACGGGGTATCTGTCTCCCTCCACCTGCTCAAGTTCTCTCTTGCTTGTACTCTCTCTTGCTCACGTGCGTGCACTCTCTCCCTTTCTCTCTCCCTAATAGATAAATAAATGAATCTTTTAAAAAAAAGATATTTAAGAAACAAAAATGATAGGGACAAATGGGTAGGAATAAAGTTAGGGAAGAACAAGTACAGAAGAAGGGCAGGAAAGGCTGGAAATACGGGAGAAAGGGAGAAAAAAGCTAAGAAAATGATGGAAGGAAGGAAGGAAGACTGATCCTTGAGAGCAGTCCCGTGAGTGAACTCAATACATCTTATTCCCCCGAATAAGCCAATCTACACCAATTTGTGCAGCGTGACACTGTGAGGTCGTACTTCCGTGCTGCCAGAGGTAGGCACAACATTATGTATGCTTTACGATCTGCTGGGACGTTGCTGTCTCCTTAAACAGACTGTCCTCACTAGCCCAAGACACCGTGTTGCCTTGTGGCTCCTGGAAGTTGACTTCTGTAATGTTTCTGTGTAGCCGCGGGAGCCAATAAAAGAAAAACAACAACAACACAACTCTGGCATTCTAAGGGTAATACGTTACGGGTGTAAAAACCATAAAGGCAGCAGCATTTAGCTGCTGTTACCTCTAGCCAACAAGAACTCGGTTTCTCTGAATTATACTCATCGGTGGACTGAAATTGATTGCTGCTCTCGAATCATTTATTTTATAAAACTCAATAAAAGAAAGTGATGAAAATGTGCCAGATGATTTCCACAGAGGGGAGGAATAAAAGAGCTGGGAAAGAAGGCAGCCTTGATTCATATTCACTCCCTGTTTTCTCAAACGCTGCCCCAGTCCTGGGTGGAAGAGTGTTCATTTCTCCCTGGCAGCTCCAGACCTAATGGGTGAAGCAAATTTCCCTGATGTTCTGTTTACCTCGTTCTCGCTTTTATTTCCTTTGATAAAGACCTATTGGTATTAAAGATTGCAGGGGGTTTATTTTACATTGCGATTCTGGTTCAATTACTTCCAGCTACATCGGTACACTGACGAAGAGAGCTTCAGAAGGTAACAGAGCTCGTATGCAGTGCTTTCCATCTCCCAGGTAGCAAATGCAATTGTTTTGTTTTTCACGGTCTTAAAATGACTGGATATCAGCAGCTTACACCCCGCAGGGCAAATCAGGATGCGACATAAAGTGTTCGGAATTGCTATGTTGGCATTGATAGCAGAATGGTAATAACAGAGTGTGTCTGGACACAATAGGGCTTTTGGCAATGTCAACCGCTCATTCCCTGGTGGAGAATAGACTGTGTCATTGTGTCATTCCAACTCACCTTTTATTTTCCCTCCTCTTCCTTGACCTGGAGAATTTTTTTAGAATGAATTAACCCCTCCTTCCTTGCCATAGACACACTCTGATTCAAGAGCTGGCTCTGCCACTGTATCTCTTGTCATGTGGCACAAAGAGAACTCTTTCCAGTAACCTCTGTTCCCAAAGTGTTTTGTGCGTATCTGGCTCACCTCTGTTAAGTCATGGTAACCTCCTAGATGTATTCAGCAACTGGCAAACCCCTAGCATGTGTATCCTTAAGAGTGGAAGAGGGAAGTCACATACAGGAAATTGTAGATTATCTACCTAACCCCCACAGACACACGCTGCCCTCCACCCCATACTTTACTTCATTTAGAGCTATTCCACAACTGGTAGCTAAGATTTCCACTCCATTCAGTCATTTTTAGCTAAAGAATTGCTTCCTTTGAAAACTCAATGTCTGTTATTGCCACCGTTGTGTAAACAGGATGCTAATCTTTCTATACAGCTTTTTTCTTTCTTTCTTTTTTTTTTTTTTTTTTTTTTTTTTTTTTTAGCATTCTCTCTGCCTAAACCTCACTGTTTGTGGTGCAATGAGTTTAGTCAGCCATCTAAATTTCATTTTGTTTGTATCTCATGTCTTTACAAAACTTAGGTGAAATGGCTGACCAGCTTTTTTTTTTATGCCACCCAACCAACCTATGGGTGTGTGTGTGTGTGTGTGTGTGTGTGTGTGTACATGTTGTATATGCATATATAATTATGCAGTGCTTTGTGTGTGTGTTATAGGAAACAACAACAATCATGACCCTAATGGGGAGAAAATGTTTTCCTGTACCTGTCGATGGTCTTTGGCCAATCTAAGAATAAAATGACATGAGACAGATTAATAGGAGAAAACTAAATTTAACTACCTGTGTACAAGGAATCCATGAACATGTGAGGTCCATAGGCAGTCAGAAGATTAAGACTTCTATACCATCGAGAGCTAAGGAAGGGTCTTCCTTCAATGGAAAGGAAGAGAGTTCACAGGTAGATGACAAAGAGTATATGTTTGATAAATAAATGCTTGGGGCAATGCTAAAGCAATGGGACCTAGAGAGGAATTTTAGCCAACAGACTTTGCTAGGCTCCTCCTTGTCTACCATGCTTTTGCATTTTATATTCTAGTTATCAATGGTGGTAGCTCTCAGTCCTGTATCTAAATTCTTTTAGGCAGTTGGGAGGTAGGGAGGGGTTTAAAAAGAAAACTTCTTGAATGTTCTGTTTCTTAAAAATAATCCACCTCAAATGATGCCCCATGCCAAAGAGACACAGTCTGAGCTGGACAATTTCCGCACCCTCCCCCAAACATATTCCATAAAAATTTACAACAAGAGAGCTCAGAGACGATATTTACCTGGTTCATTGACTTTGATGTTATAGAGGACTTACAGTTTCACTCTATGTATTAATCTCATAGTTTTGCTATGTATAAGGCATTCATGTACCCCTCTATTTCTGATTCTCCAGAGCTTATGTTATGAACCGTTTTATGCAGAAGGTTCATAGATAAGGTTCTTCCCATACTTTGAAAGCATTTGTCATGGAAGCAAGTATGTTATCATGGAATAACCATTAACCTATGCAGCCAATCCAAATGGGAGCCCATTTTATTTCATTAATTCAGGTAAATATCAATAATTAGCAAGGAAAAAATAGCTGGGATAATATGGCACAATAGACTGTTCCTTAGGGTAATTGATCTGCAGAATTCCCATAACTTTTCTTAAATAGTGTCAATGTCATCCCATGAATAGGAATTCTTCAAGGCCCCTGTTTAGAAATAGTTTCTGCAATAAAGAGCAGAAACTTTCCTTCTACCTTCAGATCCTCTAGTGATTTGCAGTTTTCTTCTTTTTCTTATTTCCACGTCTGCATTGTTAAATGTTTGTGTTTTAAGTTCTTTGGACTGTGATCTGAACTTCTTAAAGAAAGTGATCTGCAGGGGCACCTGGGTGGCTCAGTGGATTGGGCCTCAGGTCATGGTCTTGGTGTCCTGGGGTTGAGCCCTGCATCAGGCTCTCTGCTCAGTCGGGAGCCTGCTTCCCCTTCCCCCGCTGCCTGCTTCTCTGCTTACTTGTGATCTCCATCAAATAGATAAATAAAATCTTAAAAAGAAAAAAGAAAAAAAGTGAACTACGAAGGTCTAACTTTCAAAATAATAGGAGAGCCGGCTAGAAGAAATTACCCACCCATGTGTTGGAAGAACTGGTGGAGAACGGAGCCGAGAGAGACGGTTCTTTTTTCTCCTTTCCTTTGTTTCTCTCCCTCCTCTGCCTGGAGATTGAACACCTCCACTGACATTGTCAACAAAGCTATTATTCCACTCATTGGTCAATACGTGCTCATTTTCTGCTGAATGCCTTGGGAATTGATGCATTGTATGCTGATCTTTTCCTTGGGTTTATTTTCTCAGAGACAGTAATGCTTAATCTGTAATACGCACATCCCCGATTATGAGACTGGGGGTGGGGGATTAAATCATAACTCACCTGAATGGAAACTCAGATTCAAAGAAGCAAATAGAAATGATAGGCATCCATTTTCTGAAAAGAAAGGGGCTGGTCACCTCAGTCTTCTAGGACAAGTGGATGTCTGTCTTATCTTCACAAAACCTCTGCCTATCCATGGAGTCCATAATAAAACAAAAAAGGGTCGAATGTAACAGGCTTTCAGTCACCCGTTAAAGATGCCAGTTATTCAAAATGGGTATTCTCAGCCTCTAGATTGAGGAAAGAGTTTAAGTGAAATATGTGAATATTTTGGGAGAATCCTGTGTAAGTTCAATTGCAGTTTTTTGTTTTGTTTTGTTTTTGTTTTTGTTTTTTGTTTGGTGTTTGTTGTTGTTGTTTTGCAATAAATGTTAATGTCTGGTGGTAATATAGAAAAAAATTCTAGTTCTTTTTCAGTCTTGTAACCTGAGGCAAGCCCTAAATTTACCAATTCAAGTCACTTTCTTTGTAGAGCTTCCTGTAAGCTCTCTACCTTGGAGGAGAAGTAATCAACTTCAGTATATACTGATTATTTCTTTCATGCATATGAAAGAGGAAATCCTCTGCACACCGGTGTACAATTATTCTCATACTCTCTGGTACAGTTGTTTGTGTGTGTTTTGTCTCTGGTTTCATGAATGCCTGAAGGCATAATAATACCTAGCTCACTGAGTTGCTGTGAAGTTTATGTGAAAGAACATATGTTGATTCTCATCTTCTGGTCCTGTTGCCACTCTGGAAACACAGACGAAATTGGATACTTGGGAAAGGGAAAAGCTTGGGTAACCTGCTTAGCCCAGCATTGGTAAAGGGGGAGCTGCCTGTAAGTCCTCTCTGAGCAGTTTGGAGGGTTTCTCTAGGCACTGGTTCTTACTGGTGGCCAGTGAGCTCTAGGAGACTCACAGACATGATTTCTTTGGTGGCTGTCAAGTTTTGTCTATTTTTGATATGCTTTATTTTTCTTATAAAATAACTAGTCTGCATTTCAAGATTTTTTCTTATTTTATTTATTTGAAAGAGAAAGTGAGAGCATGAGAGCAATGTGAGGGGCAGAGGCAGAAGCTGAATCCATGCTGAGCCAGGAGCCCAGTGAGGGGCTTCATCCTGGGACTCTAGGAAACCTGAACTGTGGGCAGAGACTTAACTGACTGAGCCACCAAGGTGCCCACTGTCATCATTTCAAAATCAAGATTTTATATAAAAATCTAAATCTCCTGCCACACTTGGCTACAGTCCTATATGACCAAAGCTGAATAAGAACATAACTTGTATTTTATTTTATCTTATTTTATTTATTATTGTTATTATTATTATCTTTTTTTAGAGAGAGAGAGAGAGAGAGCACATGCAGCTCGGTGGCGGGCAGGGAGAAGGGGCAAAGAGAGAAAGAGAACCTTAAACAGGATCCATGCCCAAATAGAGTCCAACCCAGGGCTCAATCTCTTGACTCTGAGATCATGACCTGAGCCTAAATCAAGAGTCAGAGGCTTAACTGACTGAGCTGTCCAAGTGGCCCCAAAATACAACTTTCAGATGGGTATTCTGCACCATTCACACTCTGTTTTGGCCTGCTTGCTTCATTCATCAGTGCTTCTCACTTGGCCTCTGGAGCCATTTGTGGTTGAGACTCCCTTCTAGAATCATAGCTTCTTCGAAGACGTCATGGTTGGAGATATGAGCATACTTGGTCCACATTGTTCTTTTCCTTCAAACTCCACCTTCAATTCTGTATGTTAGTTTTCCTAAGCTAAAAAGCTATACACATACAAAATAGGTTGTACTTCTCTATTCTTAAATACTTAGTTCTGTGTTCTGAATAATTATACTAATTTTATACTGTCATATTCAGGGTGTATAATTTGGGTGAACATATATTCTTTTATGAAAAGTAGGGTATGATTTGGAGTGTGAGCTTTGAAGTAAAAACTCCCTGGAAATGAGAGACTGAATCTACTAATATATAATGACCAGACAATGTATGAAAATAGAAGTCTCACCCACACTCTCCAACAACTAGACCAGGAAGCCGAACCCCTATCTGTGTAGCATCTGGCACCAGTCAGGACTTGATTAATAACTGCCAGCTTCCCTAACCTTTACCCCTCCTTCCAACTTAGGGCCAAGCAGGGAAAGACAAATAGATTCACCAGACTGTTCATATAGGAAAACCCATTTCAAGTTAGCTCACCTCAAGTTTCACTATTCCAACAGCCGCCAATCAGAGAATACCTGAAGCCTTTCCTTTTTAAGTTTTCCAACTCCCTCGCCTGCCTTTGAATCTCTGCCCATTGTAGATACAAGTGATGACAGCTGACCCCTTGCTAGAGCAACTTCTGAATAAATAGCCTTTGTTTATTCTCATTTGGGTGATTTTCATTTATTTCCACAGCTGAAATCCTTATTCCTGCCACTTACTAGTTATATAACCTTGTGCAAGTTTCTTAGCCTCTCTAAGTCTTAGCTTCCTTGTTCTGAAATGGAGGTGTTAGTGATACCCACCACACAGAATCAAATCAGTTAATACAACGCAAGAAAATACATGTAAAACTCTGAAAGTGTCTGGTACACTGTAAGCCCATAGTAGTGCTCAGTGTTTTTTTTTTTTTTTAATTGTATTTATTTATTTGACAGAGATCACAAGTAGGCAGAGAGGGAAGCAGAGAGAGAGAGAAAGAGAGAGAGAGAGAGAGAGAGAAGGAAGCAGGCTCCTTGCTGAGCAGAGAGCCCAATGCGGGGCTCCATCCCAGGATCCTGAGATCATGACTTGAGCTGAAGGCAGAGGCTTAACCCACTAAGCCACCCAGGCACCCCTCAGTGTTTTTATTCTTTATAATTATTTATGTTTAGACACGAGGAGACAAACAGAGAGAGAGAGAGAGCAGAGGGCTTGCCTGAAATTCACAGAAAACGTTTGATCTGGGGGCAAACTCTCTGCTGGGTTCAAGTCTGGTGTTCTTTCTCCTACTTCATGCAATTCCACTTTGCATGCAGAGCATAGTCAGCAAATGTTTTCTAAATGAATGCATGAAAGAATAAGTAAATGAGTGAGCAGACTGAATTGTTACATAAGTTGCAAATACAGCAATGAATAAGAGGAAGAATCATTCACTCAACCAAAAAATGCAAGTGTCCGGAACCAAACCGTGTTAAATCTTGTAAGGGGGTAAAATGATTTTAGAGCTGGAAAGTATCTGAGAGATCATTTAGTCCCTGTGGTTTTCAAACTTTTCCTAAACCCCACAATTATAGAAATTCAGAAAGGAAAACTTTACAAAAATAGCTAAATATCTAAACTTCAATCGTAAGTCTTTTTTGGTTATAAATGAAAGACTGAGGGGCACCTGGGTGGCTCAGTGGGTTAAAGCCTCTACCTTCGGCTCAGGTCATGATCCCAGGGTCCTGGGATCAAGCCCCACATCGGGCTTTCTGCTCAGCAGGGAACCTGTTCCCCCCACCTCTCTGCCTGCCTCTCTGCCTACTTGTGATCTCTGTCTGTCAAATAAATAAATAAAATATTTTTAAAAAATAAATAAATGAAAGACTGAGAAACACTGAATTTTTTTTGAACTTGATTCTTCTTATAAATATTGTTTATGAATAATCTACCAACACCAATCATTAGTTTTCAGAACATGGATAAATCATGACCCAAACTAAGAAGCCGCTGAAACACTTTAATAAGACTCATGTGTTTTAGTTTGGACTCCCTCAAAAGCAAACCATGAGACCAGGATTTGTGTACAACTAGTTTATTTGAAGGACAGCCCCAAGAAATACACAAAGTAGTGGGAAGTGAGATAGACAATAAGGGAGAGCAAATAAAATGGTGGATTGATAAGTGCATTACTGCATTATTGAGTACCAGTTAAGGGTGACCAATACTCAATTAAACTGGGGACACTCTACCAGACAGTGAGGGCTAGTCTACAGAATTGTCCCCAGGAGGTGTGAGGCTGAGATTTCGGTCCCTTTTGGGTTGAGGGATGGTCACTCCCATCTGCTTGTTTCCACCTCTTACAGACTAGAGACTCTCTTATGGCAAGAGAATGAATATCTGCAGCCAAGCAGAGATAAGAAGTGATGAGTGTTCTAGAATTTTCTGCTGGTAACCTCCAGGGTAATCCAAGGGGCTAGGATGGGGACAGGACAATATCTGCTATCCAAAGTCCTAACTTGAGAAAGGACTGGTTAAGATATTTGTTTTAGCTTCATGTCTTTATCAAAATTAGTAGTAGTGTAAAAGGCAAGTGATATACTGGGGAAAATATAAATATGACAAAGGATTTTATCTTTCAAACATAAATAATGGGGTGCCTGGGTGGCTCAGATGGTTAAGTGTCTGCCTTCAGCTCAGGTCATGATCCCGGGGTCCTGGGATCAAGTCCCACATCGGGATTCCTGTTTGGCGGGGAGCCTGCTTCTCCTTCTCCC
This sequence comes from Mustela nivalis, assembly GCF_964662115.1. NCBI lineage: Eukaryota > Metazoa > Chordata > Mammalia > Carnivora > Mustelidae > Mustela > Mustela nivalis. The sequence goes on along the minus strand of NC_139028.1, from coordinate 97,481,376 downwards.
TCTACTGCTCCCCCTGCTTGTGCTCTCTCTCTTTCTCTCTCTCAAATAAATAAATAAAATCTTAAAAAAAAATTATATATATATAATGCATAAGGAAAGAGCTAAAAAAACAAAAAACCAAAAAATCCCTGATAGACAAGTGGATAGCAATGAAGTACACTAACTCATAAACAATAGATTAGAAATGGTAAAAACACGGGGAAGGGAGCGTTCATTATTCCATTAATCTGAGGAAGTTTATTGAAAGTAAAAGCTAGATTTTTCACATCTGCTGCCAAGGTGAAGGCAACCTTTTGGAAAGCAATTTGGCATCTATGTCAAAGGCTTTTAAGTTCTTCATTCCCTTTGATTCAATCATTCCACTTACTGAAAATACAGCCTAGGGAGAAATGCAAATAGACAGGGAAAAAATACACAACTTCCTTGAAGCAAATGGAGTAGTTTAAAACAATAAATTATCTACATGGACAATATCATGCAGATGACTAAATATATCATAGATTCATATGAAGTACGTATGTAAACATTTTGCAAGGAATTTTTAATAGCATGCTGTATTCATCTCATTTAACAAACTTTCATACAAAACACATAAAAGGTATATTATAACAGTGAGGACTGTGAGGATTTGCATTACCACTCCCTTCCTAAGTACTTTGTGTATTAACTTGCTTAATCTTCTCCAGGGCCCCATGATCGACTATTCTTACCATCCCCATTCTACAGATGAATAAAATGAGGCCACTGGGCTGTTAAGTATGTTATCTAAAATTACGCAGCTAGAAATGATGGAATAGGGATTCAGACCAAGGTAAAGTGAGTATAAAGCCTGTAAGACTCTCAACCAATCATTTATACATTTTGCAGGAGGGTTCTAAAAGGATAAACTGAATTTGGGATACGGTTAGGCCCTGGGCACCACACACTCTCTCTGTCCCTCTCTCTCTCTGCCTCCTCTCATTCCCTCCTTCCCTCTCTCTTTCTCCTCTTTGCTCATTGCACAGATCCCTCTCTGTCAGGTTATACTATGGGGTACCAGGAATTTAACAGCAAACACAACTCTTGATAGGTACCCACTCCTGGATCAATTCATGGCCATGCCAAATTAAGGCCTTTTTAGAGCTTTCTGAGCTAAGAACTCCCACCTAGGGAAGTCAGGATTATTATTGGGGATGCCACTTACTAATGATATTTAGTGCTATTAATGATAATTATTGTAAGATCTCATGTTTACAATGTTTTACACACTCCTCTTTCCCCATAGGATCATTAAAATGAACTTATAAAGCATGTGAAGGATACAAAAATCCCATCTTTTATGTTTTTTAAATTTTATTTAAATTCTGGCGTGTAATACTAGTTTCAGGTGTACGATTCAGTGATTTGACACTCACATGCAATACCCAGTACTCACAAGTCCTCTCCCTAACGCCCATCACCCATTTAACCCAACCCATACCCCCACCACCTCCCCTCTGGTCACCACCGGTTTGTTTTCTGTAGTTAAGAGTCTTTTGTCTTGGTTTGCCTCTCTCTCTCTTTTTTTTCCCTTTGCTTGTTCGTTTTGTTTCTTAAATTCCCCGTATAAGTGAAATCATATGGTATTTGTCTTTTTCTGACTAATCTAGAAGATCCCATCTTTTAGATGAAGAACATCTGCCTTAGAGAGACTCACAGTAGCAGATTTCTTACAAGGTAAGATTTATTACAAGATAAGATCGATCAGACAGACCTGACTTCAAATGCTACACTCCTACCTCCTGGCTGATTTTAGGTAGGTTACTGAGGCTCTCTGTTTCGCTCTGTGAAATAAGAACAGTCCTAGCACAAACCCCATTGGTTACTGTGACATTTAAACAAGATGATGCAGGAAGTCCAGAAGCTAAACTACTATTCTTTGTTCTGTCCATGTTGGTTACACATCTGAAGAAGGGTTGCTATAAGCTCACCTACAGTCCTAGTAAGTAGGCAGCCTTCCCTGATGCTTTGCTATGGTCACCACTTACAAAGATAGAAAGAAGCAACTTGTTTCCTTTTGGTTCTTGCCATAGACTCCAAACTGGCCCTTTACACACTGACCCACTACAAGGAGTGTGGTTAGCCAACAATCTTTGAGGGGCGGGGGAGTAAGTCCTTCAGGAACTTCCTTAGCATTTCAGCCAAGGTCACACTCTTCTTGGGGCAAACTCTAGTCAAAGGATCATCTAAATCAAGGGGTAGCTGACATCAGCTCTTCTCAGAGTGGTACCTAAAATAAATAAATAAATAAATAGAAACTGAGCAAAGTACAGGGACTCTGTTACTTCCATCCAAGGTAGCATTCTCTAGTGGGTAGTCTTTCCAGACTCACTGGACTGGAAGAGATTTTGTCAAGTCAAATGGTTCCCGTTGTCCAATCCTGCCTTTGGCTTTGTCTTTTCATGAGTGTTGCTTCCAAATGCACATCAGCGTGTGCTTTCTAGACTATAACCAGCTAATTGCTTACTGCAGCCAGTGAAGGCTGCTTTCAGGCCAAGGTTTCTTGACTTTGGTACCACTACATTCTGTGTTGTGAACTATGTCCTCTGCATCTGGGAGCTTCAGCAATATCTTTGGCCTCAACTCACTAGATATCTATAGAACTGCCCCCCACCCAACCCTGCCACACACCCATCTCAGTAACTGACATTCTAGGAACTGCTTAGTATTCCTGGCTGAGGACCACTGCTGTAGGCACATGCCTTCACTTTACCAGTGAGGAAACTAAAACCAAAAGAGTTAACTTTACCCGCCCAGTTAGATGGCTAAATGCAAGAGAGAAGTAGGCCTATAGCACAGGTTTCTGCTATTTGAAATTGAAGACTCTTAAGATTTGGAATTTGAAAAACACAGAATTTACAAAAATAATAGCATCATCTTCTACTTTCAGACCGAAAGAGCCATAGGTGAAAAATTCCAGAACAAAAAAATTTTTGTTTGTTTTCTTCTTTATGCCTCTGTGAGGAAGGTGCTGTAACCTCCATCACATCACAGCCAGGAAAGCTACAGAATCGTGTGCCACCTGGGTTGCAAGTGTGAATCTCTTCTGTTTTCTTTGGTTCCTTATGGACACACTGGAAAATCACTGGGGCTCTTTAAGTGTGAAACTCTAAATTGGTCTTCCTCCAAACGGACTTAGCTCCTATGGATCTGTTCAGTGCAGATGAGCCTTCCCTGTAACCTTCTGTGTCATCTCTTGTAAAAAGTTTTCCGTTCATGCCATTGCCTTGACCTTTCTGTAGAGATGAGGAGGATTCTGTGTTTATGTAGTGTCTATGCCAGAGTCCTCAGTCATCTCCCCAACTGTCATAGTCTTGACAGATGTCCCCTCTTGGACCGGGATGGCCTGAGCCTTTCAACATTGGATGCCTAATTCTTGAGTTCTTAACACAGTAGGTGTTTTGGGAATGAATGAATAAATGGATAAATGATTACAAGCAGCCAGATGGGGTGTTATATGCAATGGATGAATAACTGAACTCAACCTCTAAAACTAGTGATATATTGTATGTTAATTAATTACATTTAAATATAATTAAAAAAATTTTTAAAGCAGCCAGATGACTCTACCAGGAAGATCATTATGAAAGGAAAAATATGTGTTTTTTTTTCTTTTTCTTATTCTTTTTTTTTTTTAGACTTTTTTTATTTGATAGAGATCACAAGTAGGCAGAGAGGCAGACAGAGAGAGAGAGAGAGAGAGGAGGAAGCAGGTTCCCTGCTGAGCAAAGAGCCCAATGCAGGGCCTGATCCCAGGACCCCGAGACCATGACCTGAGCTGAAGGCAAAGGCTTTAACCCACTGAGCCACCCAGGCGCCCCTCTTTTTCTTATTCTTTAGGAGTTTACTGTGTTCCTTACCGGAATCTTGACTGTCTTCTCGGGCAAAATTAACAGGAAAGTGTCTTAAAACATTCCTATCAAATCAAATACTTTTGCAAATGTTCCAGTTGGGCATTCAGTCCCACTCACTTAAATGTAATGCAGGCCTGTCTGTGTGATAACATCTAACCTTAGCTCCTTTTACCTTTCGCTCTGAGATTTAAAAGCCTGATCCTGGGGTAATGAGATTGTAACGCAGCACAGGAAAATCCATTGCTGAATGACTGACAAAAGTAATTCAGATTCTTTTCATAAACCCCATTCTATCCTTTGCCAGGCATTACAATGGAACAATAATGATTACACCATCCTCAGGAAAAATAAATCTGTAAAGCAGGACTATGCTTATTTAAATATTGTTTAGCCAGGTATTTATTATAATAAGATAATGATCTTCCTGTGAATTAGCTATCAAGTGAGATGTTCTGGTTGTTTGTAAAGTTTAATTCTATACCAAAAAATTAATCTTGGGATGCAGTCACTGTAACAGCTAATGAATAAATATGAAGCTTATTTTCAAGCCATTTACACATTAGGAAATTTAGGTTTTAGCCCTCATTATTTTATCACATTCAATATAAAATTATAGACAGGCTTTGTCTTGATAAGTGAAATAATTTGCATGCATCAATCACAGCAAGAAAGACAAGGTTTAACATTTCTCATAAATTAATACTGATGTGCAATTTGAGTTTTAGCTTGAAAGGGCAAAGAAGTATTTCTTGGATGCAATTAGTATAGATCTCATTGCTTGAATAGCAATGTGTATTAATCAAATAGTATTTATTAAGCAATAATATTTACTTAGCCCTGAGCTGAATGTAGAAATAAGAACATATCAATTATTTTAAAATATGATCATGACTGTCAGAAACAGTACACACTCCTTGAGAAGATGATGTATATGTATATGCATAATGTGTTGATATTTTTATTTTCACTTGAACTTGAAAATTTCTGGAGTCTAAGAGGTATAATTCAGGAAAGGGCCATGGTACAATGGCCCTGGAGTTCTGGATTGAATCCCAGCTCTATCTTTACCAGCTAGCATGGCAACTTAGACATATTATATGCAGTCTCTAGCCCAGTGATTCTCAAACTGCAGCATATCAGAATCACGTTAGGTAGATTTGAAAAACCCCAAAGCCTAGGTATCAGGATTTTTTTAAATGTAGGTTTCAGGGTGATTTCAGTGAGCACCCAAGGTTGTGAATGATTAATCTACTTCACTATTTCTCAAACTTTAATATGAATATCAGTTGGCTTACTCACTATGGAAAGTGTAGTTTTTCATTCAGGACACTTGTTGCGGGACTTGAGATCCTGCCTTTCTCAAGGTTCCCAGGTGATGTCAAGGTGGCCAGTCCATGGACCACACTTGAAGTGGGAAAAGATCTAGCCCACAATTTTCTTATCTTTAAATGGAGATACTTCTTGGAGGGTTGATATAAAAGCTAGTCATCAGGCACCATGCAACTCACATGGCATATGTATCTTATAATAGCTCTGGTTGTAACATTGATTTCAACTCAACTTCCCCCAAACTATTCATGTAACTAAGGAGAGTCATCTCTTTCTAGGATGGATTGTATCTGACTCAAAACAAAAACAAAAACAAAACCAACAAAAAACCCCAAACAAAAACAAAACAAATAAACAAATAAAAAGCTTTAAATTCCTCTTCTTTCCCTAAGTAGGCAAAGGCTAGTCATTCTTCCCAGCCCTGAAGCTTATGCGACCTCTACAGCCCATACTCATTCTCCTGTGGCTCCATAGTTCTCCATCCTGGCTCTGTATTGGAATCACCTGGAAGTGTATTACAGCATACTCAATGCCTGGGCCACCCTAGACAGATTAATCAATGTCTCCAGGGGTGATTCAGTGCAAAGGTATTGTAAACAACACAGCTCCCCTAATTTTCTACATTCCATTTATTTGACTTTTTACTCAATTACCATGCATTGTGCTGGACCTTTGCATTGTGCTGGGTCATCAGACTGATACAAAAATGAGGGATAAAAAGCAACAAGGTGTTAAGATCTTGGTATTAATCACTTTATTATTTTTACAACAAACCTATAGGGTAGATATTGTTATTATATCATATGACAACACTGTTCTCTAGGAAGTTAGAGTACATCATAAAACTGAAAACAGGTGCTAGAAAGACCTGTGTAAACATAGATATAGTTTTATTTTTGGAATATGATCTTCACAGTTCTACACCTTGGATTTCTTTTCTTTCTTTCTTTCTTTCTTTCTTTCTTTCTTTCTTTTTTTTTTTTTTTGTTTTTTGTTTTTTGTTTTTTGGACTGTTAGGTTAATTGGCTCAAGTATAGTCTAAAATCCTAAGGTCAAGAACCACATTTTTTTTTTAGATTATTTATTTATTTATTTATTTGACAGAGAGATCACAAGTAGGCAGAGAGGCAGGCAGAGAGAATGGAAGGGAAGCGGGCTCCCTGCTGAAGAGAGAGCCTGATGTGGGGCTCGATCCCAGGACCCTGGGATCATGACCTGAGTCAAAGGCAGAGGCTTTAACCCACTGAGCCACCCAGGTGCCCCAAGAACCATATTTTATGGTTATTTTTTACCCTAGGACCTAACAAAAGACTGAAAACAAAGTGTGTTTTCTCTTTCTCTGTCTTTCTGTCTTCCCTCTGTATGTGTGTGTGCACATGCATATATATATACACAATTTTATTTACATTTAAACTTTTTTTTTCTTTCTAAGATTCTCTACATTCCTTATTCTAGGTATTTATGACCCTCATCAGTTGTAGGGAAATGTATTCATTAACTCTTTATATATCAATCCCCAAATCCTCCTTATAGCCCCATTTATAAACTCTTTTTAGGCATATGTTGGCTTTTCTCATTGCAAATTCTGAGTTTCTTAACTTTACTTCTAATGTGTTTCATGCATTTACCTTTTGGGGATGGATTTTAAATTACTTCATCAGTTGCCCCTTTAGTTCATGAACATTACTTTCTATAGTGTCTAATTAAACATTTAATGCATACATTAAGGTTTTCTTTCTTTTTTTTTAATTTCTATGTGATTTTTTAAAAAAGCTTTTATTTATTTATTTGAATGAGAGAGAGAGACAGAGAGAGCACAAGCAGGAGAAGAGACAGAGGGAGAGGGAGAAGCAGGCTCCCCGTTGAGCAGGGAGCCCAGTGCAGGGCTCGATCCCAAGACCCTGGGCTCATGACCTATGCTGAGACAGATGCTTAACTGACTAAGCCACCTAGGTACCTCTATGTGCTTTTTTCAATCCCAGTAGTTCTGTTTGATTATTTTTCAACTTTTCCTGTCCCATATCCAAAGTATCTGATTCCTTTCTTTATTTTTATGTAATTACCTTATGTCTATAAAATTTATAAAGATACATTTTGTGTAGTCTTTTTACACTTATTTTCTCAGTTTTAAAATATGTTGATTTTAGGGGCACCTGGGTGGCTCAGTGGGTTAAGCCTCTGCCTTCAGCTCAGGTCATAATCTCAGGGTCCTGGGATTGAGTCCCGCATTGGGCTCTCTGCTCAGCGGGGAGCCTGCTACCCCCCCCTTCCCCTGCCTGCCTCTCTGTCCCTCTCTGTTAAATAAAATATTAAAAAATATATTAAAAAATAATAATAAAAAAAAATAAATAAAATATGTTGATTTTACTCTACCTATACTCTACCTACTATGTCCGATAAATGTTCACTCATGAAGGGAATATTGTATAAGTGTTTTGAAATATTGAGCTTATTTTTACTGTATCTATGGAGATCTTTTCAGTGTAGCTTTGCCAATGCTTATAGTAAGAGCTCTACCAGCAATATCATTAGACTTGGCAAAGAGCTATGCTAATTTTGGATTCTAAGGCCAGTGATACATTTTAAACTCAGTACATAGAACATCAAGCCTAATATTTTAGCAGAATATATGCTTTCCTTTCCCAAGTCTCAGTTGTGACATGTTTTCTTATTGGTTTTCTGTACCATAGGTAAATTTTTCAACTTTTCTTTGAATTCAGGGTGAAGCTCTTGTGGGTTGCAGCTATATGCAGAGTCCCAAAACTGTCTCATGCAGAGCCAAGAATTTTCCTATTTGTATTTATAAACATTAATACGTATCTGCTTTGTTTCCCTTTACCTCCAAAACCTCCATACTTACCTGGAACAGCTATAATATTAGTACACATAAATTATTTCTCTATGATTCACTTCTTTTTAATTTTCTAAAACCTAAGAATTTATCTTTTCCTTGGGTCATTCATTTTTAAATGAGAGTATTTTATCCACCTCCTCCAAGTATTTGTTGTAGAATTTTCAAGTTTTTTTGTCAGCCATATTGCCAAATCTAAAGCCATATCTATAAGTAATTGGTATTAATTTTACAAATAATACTATGAAGTATTTTATTTATTTTTGAAACATTTTATTTACTTATTTGACAGAGAGACACACACAGTGAGAGAGGGAACACAAACAGTGAGGCGTGGGAGAGGGAGAAGCAGGCTTCCTGCCAAGCAGAGAGCCAGGAGAGGGGCTGGATCTCAGGACCCTGGTATCATGACCTAAGCCAAAGGCAGACGCTTAATGACTGAGCCACCCACACACCCCACTATAAAGAATTTTAGGCAATAGTCCTTGTTTCTATATAAAAAACCAAAAAACAACAAAAACACAAACACAAACAAAAAAACACAACACAATACAACAACAAAAAGAACCTTTAAATAATAGGGATCTTCCTTCAATATTTTGGTGGCACAGTTTTGTGTGTGTTGGGGGAGGGAGATATAGAATGCAAAGGTAATGCCTAGTGTACCTGTACCTTTGCTGTGCAGTGCTTTCTAGCATGAGGACAGTGTTGCCCTAATTTCACCCCATTGTATCAAGCATTTGGTTCTTTCCTGCACTGCAGTAGCATGAGACAATGTAAGGAAGAGGAAGACCAGGGCTAGAAAGGCCTTTCTTGCATTATCTTTATATATGTCACCTGCTAGTACTGTTCTCGGCCAATGTTACTTCTCACATTGAGTCTCGCCATTCTTGATTTCCCGGATTTGACACAATTCCATCAATTTCACTCTCTTCCATGGTATTTTGTACCTTTAGATGCAAGGAACTCCCAACAAACGAGCTAGTGCTCCATTCTGTACAGAATATCTGAAATATTTGTTGATCACTCAATTATGAGAAGATGGATTTGTGACTTTATCAGTAATCAGTTATGAAAGAATATATAAACGAGATACCATTAGGTAAAAATGTTACATGGTGGCTAAGTATTCCTTAATGCCGGTGCTCTTCGTGTAAGGCACCTAGTAAGAACCACATTTGATTTATGAAGTAATGTTCCCAGAGAAGATATTCATTCATTTATCCCCTTAGTAAGTATTTATTCAATACCTTAGCCTGTGCCCAGTGATGCCATAGTGAAGTGCTTTTAGACTCAATTCCTAATTTCATTTGTCCCTTCCCTATTCTTCAAGCAAGACAATTAGGTTATTCTCCGAGATCAGACGAGATCGGGCGCGTTCAGGGTGGTATGGCCGTAGACCAATTAGGTTATTCTCAAATGGACACAAAATCCCATGCAGATAAGTCTTCACACCCTGCCTTACTGCAAGACTGCCAGTCTGAAGACTTTCTCATATAGGATGAGAAACACTATATTACCTGTTCCCTTCACTGGATAACTTATTGGGTTACAATGAATCCAAACAGATAGGGCCCTTTTACAAGGAGAGTATGATATGCCGGGGCAGATAGTTATCAAAGGATTCACTAATAACACTTTTTATTTTGTTTTGTTTTGTTTTGTTTGAGCATATACACAGCCATGGCTTATAGCCAACCTGCGTTCATGTTCTCTTGACTGGTTGTTTTGAATGATGTCGATTCTGAAGGGGCCAGTGTCTATTTGGATTTCTCAGGGTTCATGCTCTACTGGCTATTAAATGATTTCATTTTCTCCTCTGGTAGGCTGCTCTGAGAGCTAGGGGAGGCAACACTTGAGATTTCTAGCAGTTGGTTCTTTTTTTTTTTTATAAGATTTTATTTATTTATTTATTCATTTAAAGATTTTATTTATTTAATATAGATTTATTGAAATTTATTTATTTATTTATTAAGATTTTATTTATTTATTTGAAAGAGAGAGAGAGACAGAGAGAGAACATGAGAGGGTAGAGATCAGAGGGAGAAGCAGACTCCCCATGAAGCTGGGAGCCCGATGTGGGACTCAATCCTGGGACTCCAGGATCATGACCCAAGATGAAGGCAGTCGCTTAACCAACCGAGCCACCCAGGCACCCTCCAGCCGTTGTTTCTTATCGACCTCTCCCTACTCAACACAAAAATGTGAATGATTTTCATAGATCCAGAGGTCAGTGCCTAGATTATATTAGACCTATTCAGTCCAAAACTGTGGCAACAGGGCTCATGTGGCTATTGAACACTTGAAATATGGCTTCTTCAAACTGAGATGCCCTGCAAGTGTAAACCGCTCATTATATTTTATCTTTTAATTTTTTTGCCTATTATATTTTATTTTTAACAGTTTTTAAAGGATTTTAAAAATTTATTTATGTATTTGAGACAGAGATACAGAGAGAGATAGAGAGAGAGCATGAGCAGGGGGAGAGGGAGAAGCAGACTCCCTGCTGAGCTAGGAGCCCGCTGTGGGGATATATGTGAGGCTTGATCCCAGGACGCTGGGATCATGACCTGAGCCGAAGGCAGACACTTAACCATCGGAGCCACCCATGTCAATTATATTTTAAAAATATTAGAATTTAAAATGTCTCATTAATTATTTTATGATGACTATGTGCTAAAATGATACTATTTTGGGGATGTTGGGCTAAGTAAAATATATAACTAAAATGGATTACAACTATTTGTTTTTATCCTTAATGTGGCTATAAGAAAATTTGTAATTATGAAATCTTTAAGAAAAAGAGAGAGAAAGAGGGTTGGGGAATGCCTGGGTGGGTGGCTCAGTTGATTTAGTGTCTGCCTTCTGCTCAAGGTCATTATCTCAGGGTCCTGGAGCCCGGACCACACATATCAGGCTCCCTGCTCAGCAGGAAGTCTGCTTCTTCTTCCTTGCCCTTCACCCTCCTCCCCCACTCTCTTTTTCACTCATTCTCTCTCAAATAAATAAATAAAATCTTTTTTTTTTTTTAAGAAAATTTAAAATTACACATGTGGCTCATGATTTCTACTTCAAAGCATGGTTTTGGACTTTAGATTTAATTTAAAATAAGCAATTATATATAAATGCCCCCATTTTTGTGGTTTAGCAAAATGAGGTCCAGTAATGGGTTACTAGAGAGTTACTCAAGAACACAGAATGGGGTAATATTAGAAATAAGCTTGTGGACTGAGCTTTGCTCCCATACTTACACTGCTCTTAAAGTTAGCCCCTCTGGTCTTCAAAAGAAACATATTAGTATAAAAACTGTTTTGGAGATATTAAACCCTATTTCTTGAACATTGATCATAAAATGTTTTATATGAAAGAAGAAACTGGAATTACAAATGTTTTTCTGCTTCTTGCCATTTTCTCTTATCGTAGATTTCAGGAAATAGAACTAACCAACATAAACCCTTTTGATTTCTTAAGGAAAAACAAAACTCAGATACTTAAAAATGGTATATTTACTAGGTTGTGTAAATGGAAGGAACCAGACAGTCAAGTAACCAAAACGTTAATAGCCCCAAATTCAGTTATTAGTTTGTGATTTTATATACTTTTTGGGAGCATGAGATGAGAGTGTTTTCCTTCATCATTATTTATTACATATTTGAAATTTAAGTGAAATTGTGTATTCTAGACCCATATTCATTCACCACTAAGTATGTGAACTATAAGCATAACCAGTGCTAATTAATATGCAAGCAATTTATGAAAAATAATGAAACATGATACATCAGTAATATAGTTGATATAAGTTTGTTTAGAATATGCTTACTTAAAAGAGATGGAATACCTACCAATTAAAACCTTTTAAAATCGTTGTTGATCTTGTAGGTGAAAAGGATATAATTCTCCAGAAATACAGTGGAAGGTTATTTAGAACATTTGGGAAGTACCATGTGAGGAATTGAACTCTTTTGGGATTAGCATAACCTCCCCCTCCCCCAAGATAATGACTTATAGCTCACAATTTTATCCTTCTCCATAAAGACATGTAGGCATTGATATCTTTCAGTTTGCTTGGCAACTCCATGATAACTCCATGATAACATCAGAGACCAGGCTACTTCCAACTCTCTGTCCACTATTTTTGGGTTGTGTGACTTACTCTCATTATGTAAAATAAGAGGTGAAGGTCCAGATATCAGATCTGTACTTCAGAAAACTAACTGGTCAAACCATAAAGCAGTATATCATTTCTCCCTTTAAAGGCATGTCTTTGAAATCCCACATGACAACTCCACTTACATCTCTTAGTCCAAAACTCAATCATGTGGACACATTTTGGTGCACAAAGGCTGTAAAATGTACATTGCGTTTTTGTTTTTTCTTTAACTGGACAGCAAAACACTGCCAAAGTTATTGGTTTGGTTATTAAGGGATATGAGAAAATAGATTCTTGGGTAAGCCATGAACAGACCATACTGTAATCTACACATTTGCTTCCCAAATATTTATCCATGCCCTTCTTCTCTAAACCTCAAAATTTTATCCATTTACTGTATCCACAAATCATCAAGGAAATCAGAGTGATGGACAGTCCTTTCCTATATATTTGGGTAAATTTTATGTGATCTGAAGACTAATATACTAAAAAGGTTAGTTATTCAATATTAACAAATATAATATATAAAAAGTAAAGAAGGAAGTACATGAAAATTCTCTTTTCAGAAAAAGAGAGAGTGTCAACTCAAGGGTAGTCCTGGGTGGATTACAATCATCAAATCTGCTGGATAGAAACAGTGAAAGCTCTTTGTTCTGGTTCTGTCTCCAGAAGGTCTTCATTATCTATTAATCTCCATATCTACATTTGAGGGGAGGAATGAGAAAATAAGCCCTTCTTGAGGAGCTATAGCTTTTGGTAAGATATCAAGAAAACAAAATGTTTTTGGGATTGAGTCATAGGCTTGAGATTGTTTTGGTAACATAATTCCCCTAAAATTTGTTAATTATCTGGACTATTAGCTCCTAGCCCATCCTGTGTGTGAGTAATCCTACCCAACAATTTTGTCTAGGGTGTATTCAGCCTAAATTGGTCAAGATAACCAGTCTGGAAGCCATGTGAACCTGGCTCCAAATTGACGAATGTAGCCAGAAGAAAGGTTGAGAAGAGGTCTGATATATCATCATGTAGCAAAGAGGAATATTAATGCTGATATATCATCGGGTAACAAAGAGGAATATTTTTATCTTGGGTTGCCTCGGAAGGTAAAACAATCCCTAGTAGAAGTCAATTCTAGGAAGGCAGGTATTGATGAAATTTGAAAGAAACAGAATAGAATAAGACAAAGTAAACACTCTTTCCAATAGTTGGAGATGCTCCAAATCTGGAAGTTTCCCTCAGGACATTCCCTTGCTAGCTTTGGGGACTCCTTGGAAGGCATTTGTAGTGTGAAAAGTTAAATGAGCTAACCGCCAGAGTTCCATCCTACTATGCTTTCTATGTTTTTATGATTCTATCAAACCAAAGACAAAAATTGGACAAGTATTGATTCAGAAGAACCCAGAGAGGTATGAAGCAACTACTGAAACATATCAAACTGTCTTGCAACCTGCCCTAAAAGATTTATGCTACTCCCTTAAGAAGAGCCAAAAAGTTAAGATGGTTCAATCTTCATCTTCCAGTTGGCCATTTGATCTACTTGAATTCCTGACACAAGTTTTTGTGGTCATTTGGCCTACTTTGAATTCCTGACACAAGGGAGTTGTCATAAAAGAAAAGGTCTCTATAAATTACATTTTGTTCTTCAGGAAATGCATTCTGTTTCACAGGAACATTTTGTAGACATGTTCATTTTTTTGTAGATGTGTCTAGTGAGTTGTGGGATTTGTCTGGGTTGGTGAAATGGGGGGGGGTTGTTTTCAGTGACATCTAAATCCATGTTACTGTATTTTAAAGTTGTCTTTTTCTGTTGCTTTGACTGTTCCCATGAAGTGTTTGACTTTCCTCTCTGCACTTGTCTTTAAATTCAAAGGTTTGGATGGAGTCCTGAGTAAAGGTGTTCAGCTATAGAAATTTTTAGGGCAGGGGCCCCTGGGTGACTCAGTCAGTTAAGTGTCTGCCTTTAGCTCTAGTCATGATCCTGGGATCCTGGGATGGAGCCTGGCTTTGGGCTCCCTCCGCAGCTCAGAATCTGTTTCTCCCTCTCCCTTTGCCCCTCCCCTGGCCCACATTCTCTCTTGTTCTCTCCCTCTCACATAAATTAAATCTTTAAAAAATTGGAAAGTTTGGGGTGAAAAAAATTCTGTTTTTCAACAAGGTATATGGGACATTCAGAAACTACATGTATATATCTAAGGAAGGAAAAAAAATTGCTTATTCAGTAGTTATTCATTGAGTTCTTACATAGCTTCCTTGTGTCAGGTGCTGATCTTGGCATTAAAGATAAAATGGTGACCAAGTCAGACACAGCCTGTCTTTGAGGTACATGTAACTGGGAGTAACATATGATAAATTCTAAAAATATTATAAAGGGGAAGCCATTGATACTAGGGGGATGGCAGAAAGGGAAACTAATGTAGACTTAGAAAATCAGAAATTGCTGCTATGTTGGCTCTGAAGTGTGAGTAGGAAGAGCTAAGAATGAGAAAACTGGGCTTAGCTGGTTTCCCAGATATCTACTATATTCGTTCTAACTTAACACCCTGACCAAGGCAGAACTGGTTTTTTTGGGACTCACAGGTCATACATTTGTAAAGACTTTCTTTAAGGAGAAAACAAATAAGTAAAGTATGAGAACACAACTGGGGACAAAATAAATCATGATTTCAAATAAGAGAAATCCCAAGAAAATTCTGAAATTTTAGAGATTTAGAGTCTTTTCTTCTGAGTTCTTTGTGCGCCATTTCCCAGTAATACTTGTGTAGATTTGCTTCTGTGTGCAACCTGGCTTTCCCTCCCCACCCAGAATCCTCTAGGACTCCTAAGCAACTCTCAGCACTGGCAGATGATGATGTAGGTGAGGGATCTTGAAGCTCCATTAAATATAGAATAAACCCACCTTACCAGTGACTCCAGTTGAGAAGTAACAGGAGGTGGAAGTCTTATTTCAGCATGTTATGACTTTGAGAAATTTACTGGGAATTCTTGGTAAAAATCACACTTCAACTACCCAGGTTATGACACAGGCTTGGTTTTGACACACTTGGGTTTGAATTCTGGTTCTGCAGGTGATTAGCTGGGTAAGGTCAGGCATATGAATTAAACTTACGGAGGCTCAAGGATCTCATCTGTAAAACAGAGATAATAATGAAACCCATCCTTTAGAATTCTGGTAAAAAATTAAATAACCATCATAATTACC
Organism: Mustela nivalis; assembly: GCF_964662115.1. Taxonomy (NCBI): domain Eukaryota; kingdom Metazoa; phylum Chordata; class Mammalia; order Carnivora; family Mustelidae; genus Mustela; species Mustela nivalis. The sequence goes on along the minus strand of NC_139028.1, from coordinate 97,465,975 downwards.
ATCGTCTTTGTCTTTTTAAATACTTGTAGCACTGAAGTTCATGGAGAACATCATGGTTTGAAATATTATAAGTAAGCAAGAATGTACAGAACTTATAAACCAGTATTATAATTACACCTAACCTTAGGTAAACTTCATAGTTAACAAAGCATTTCCATGTTTACTATGCTATCTGATCTCACCGGATTCTGCCACGGCTACTATATGCCTGGGCCCCTTCAGTGTTTGCTGTCAGCATCCATTCTGATTGGACAATGTACTTGACATTCTAGTTGCTGCATATTTTGAATACCATCCTTTAAAAAAACATAATTGGGCTTCACTGTTATGATATATTTTTTTCTTTTTTTTAAGTGTGAAGTGACCGAAACTAAAAAGATTGACTTTCACAAAGACTCACAGGTCACAAGGGAGGTGGGTTATATTTGATTGGAAATGAACGGCCCAACTCCAATCTCAGTGCTTATCCCACAATATCAAAACTCGACATTAGTCTTGACATTAGTCTAACTTCAGATCATCTTGGAGTTAATAATAAAGTCAAATCAGGTAAAGCTAATTTCACAGATATTCTAAAAAGACGTACTTACACTTTTGTTTCCTTCCTTCTGGTGGAAGAATCACCAATGGGCTCAGAGCTGTTGCTGTAATTAAGAGCATTAGAAGTACTACATTCTAGTTTATGTGACATTGGAGATGTGCAGAGGCCATGCCTTACAGAGGCCTGGATGATGACTGAGTGTGGAAGTAACTGGTGAAACAGAGAGGGAAGAATCCATCAAGTTATACTTAAGAAAGCCATAGTTAATGAACATACAATGAATGAAAAGAGTCCATAACCAATACTGATGACTTGGTCATTATCATTAATCCCTTTCCTTGCAAGCTTCAGCCTCTATCTATATATGCATCATTGGATTTCAAACCATGCAATGTGTTAAGTGTTTTCTTCAGAGCTCCTTTAGTCACTTCAGGCCCTTCAGATTTGAAGGGCTAGGTGTGTTGTCTGGCATCTTTCATAACTGATAGTAGTGGGTGCATATTTATCTCTGTTATATGTTGAACTTGTGCTTAAACTTTCCTTTGAAAGAGGGATGCTTATCTTAGAAGTAAGTTTGGAAACTTACTTAAAGGACCAGAATCTAGGTTGGAGACCCAGTCCACTACATTTTAAATCTGATGTTGGGTAAATTACTTCACAACTCTGGAATTCAGTAAAAACTGATTTAGGGGGAGAAAAAGAATAAAGGACCAGAATCTAGGTTGGAGACTCAGTCTACAACTTTTTAAATCTGATGTTGGGTAAGTTACTTCACAACTCCAGAATTCAGTAAAAACTGATTTGGGGGGAGAAAAAAAAGATTACCTTCACCCAGGTAGCTGATAAACTGCTGAAATTGTGGTGTGAGATGGTCATTTCACCTGTAGAATAAGGGGTGCCTGGGTGGCTCAGTGGGTTAAGTCTCTGCTTTCAGCTCAGGTCATGATTCCAGGGTCCTGGGATGGAACCCCGCATCTGGCTCTCTGCTCAGTGGGGAGCCTGCTGCTCTGCCTACTTGTGATCTCTCTCTCTGTCAAAAAAAAAAAAAAACAAAACAAAACAAAAAAAAAAAAACTTTAACCTGTAGAATAAGATTTCAGTTTTAGTTATTATTATTAAAATCTCATCAGTGGTACATTTAATGACCAGTCAGTACATCTGACTTAATTAGCATATAAATATTCTTAGTAAACAAAGGCAAAATGCATTAATTAGGTGATTAGTCATGAGAATTGTTACCCACACCTATATATTTTGAATTTGATCCCAACATTTTGCCTGAAGTTAAATTGATTATGTCGGAAGGGTATGTTCCTACCACTATAATTCACTTGGATGACTTGACTACAAAATAGGCCTTTAGCAAGACAACAAATCATGCACAGCTCCGTTAAATAATATATATAATCAGGGTCTTTGTTTTTGCTACTGGTGGGTTTTTTGTTTTGTTTTTTGTTTTTTTTTGTTTTTTTTTTTTTTGGTTTTTTAGGAGTATGCTTGAATACAACTGAATATCAAAAAAAGAAACAATTTGGTTAAAAAAAAATGGGCAAAGGATCTGAATAGACATTTTCCAAAGAAAGATGTACAGAGGGCCAACAGCAACATGAAAATAGCTACACGCATTTCCCTAATTATCAGGGACATGCAAATCAAAACCACAATGAGGTATCACTTTACATCTGTTAGAATGGTTAGTAATGTATGAAAAAGACAAGAAATGACAAGTATTAGCCAGGATGTGGAGGAAAGGAAACCTTGGTGGGAATGTAAATTGGTGCAGCCATTATGAAAAACACTATGGAAGTTTCCTAGAAAAAATTAAAAATAGAACTACCAGGGGTGCCTGCGTGGCTCAGTTGGTTAAGTGGCCAAATCTTGGTTTCAGTTCAGGTGATGATCTCCGGGGTCCTGGGATTAAGCCCAGTGTCCTGCTCCACACTGAGAGAGGAGCCTGCTTGAGGATTCTCTCTCTTCCCCCTACTTCTGCCCTTCCTCATTCACTTGCACTCTTTCTCTCTCTCAAATAAATAAATAAATATTAAAAAAAAAAAATAGAACGGCCAATTTGGCCATTTAAGTATCCAAAGAAAATAAAAACAAATTTGGAAAGATAGAAGTACTTCTATGTTCATTATAGCGTTATTTACAAGAGCCAAGAAATGGAAGCCGACTCAGTGTTTATGAATAGTTGAATTGATAAAGAAGATGGGGTATAATGGAAGAATCATCATAAAAAAGAATGAAATCTTACCATGTGTGACAACATGGGTAGGCCTAGAATCTATCATGCTGAGTGAAATAAGTCAAAGAAAGACAAATATTGTAGAAGTTCATGTACATATGATATTTAAAAACAAAGCAAACCCAAAATAAAACAGACTCATATTTACAAAGCACAAACTGATGGTTGTCAATTGGGAATATGGGGGGGGGGTAGAGTAGGTGAATTGGATTAAAGGTCTGCTTCTCGCCCTTGGAGTCCACTCTGACATGGGCTTGGCCCTTGAAGGAGGAGCTTGTGGCAGCCACAGGTTCCAGGTGTTTTGAGCTCCAGACAGGATGATGGAGGTTGTTTGCAAGAACTCTCTAGGTAAGACAGTCCATGTTAAATGCAACACTGATGGCACCGTCAGAGCTGGTCACAACCAGCTGGTACCCATTAAAACAAGATCATCCTGAAGACGTGGGGCAAAATTTTTAAGGACCATGTGTCTCTGGGGGACTGTGGAATCCATGATGGGATGAAGCCAGAGCTCGGTTACCAACAGAGCAGAATTCCTCCCCCACTACCATGCCCCACCCTCCTCTCACCCCCCTTCTCCTCCCCTCTTCTCCCACCCTCACCCCCACACTGGTATGGATGCCAGTTTTTATTTATTTGTTTTAAAGATTTTATTTATTTGAGAGAGAGAGAGAGAGAGCAGAGGTGGGGAGGAGAGGGAGAAACAGACTCCCTTTGAGCAGGGAGCCTGATGTGGGATCACGATCTGAGCCTAAGGCAGAGGCTTAACCCACTGAGCCACCCAGATGCCCCAGGATGCTTGTTTTTAAAGACCCATGTTAGGGGCACCTGGGTGGCTCAGTGGGTTAAAGCCTCTGCCTTCGGCTCAGGTCATGATTCCAGGGTCCTGGGATCGAGCCCTCTCTGCTCGGTGGAGAGCCTGCTTTCTCTTCTCTCTCTGCCTACTTGTGATCTGTCAAATAAATAAATGAAATCTTAAAAACAAACAAACAAACAAAAACCTCATGTTAATAAAATCTTTGAAGTTGCAAAAAAAAAAAAAAAATTGTTCCTGGAGTATTTACCTGCCATAGCCGTCTGAACCCACCCTAAAGTCCTGGGTGGGTGGACAGCTCCCGCAGCACCTCCAACCAAGCTATCCACCCAAGGATGGCAAAAGGCAGCAAGGGTCTGAGAGCAGCTGGCCAGAAGCTGTAGGAATCCCCTGCCCAAGTCTGGACCCCCTCCTCCACAACCCTAACCCTTCTCCATTGCCCCTGTGATTCCAGCCAGAGCTGATATTTCTAATCAGAGGATGTCTTCATAGCGTGTAACCCCTGAAAAGGGTCTTGGTCATTTGGAAGAGGACACAGTGTCCCCTCTGGCTAGGGGAATGTCAAAAAGGAATAATTTGGTTTGTTTTATGTTATTTTGGGTTTTATTTATTTATTTGTTTTTTATAAAGTATAAAAATACATTTTCATAAAATACAAAATATAAACATTATATAATATATATTTATAAATAATTTTATATTATTTATTTATCTTTTATTTTTTTAAAGGTGCTTGCTTGTTTAGTGTAAATAATAGAAAATCTTAGTATCTTTTCTGTAACACAGAGTAACACTTTAGTGTCATGTTTTAGATGTACCTACTATAACAAAGAAAAAAAAATAAGTATTAAAATACATCATGGGGACATAATGTACAGCTGAGAGAATATAGTCACTAATATTGTAACGACTTTTGTGGTGACAGGGGGCAGTTAGACTTACGGTGGTGACCATTTTGTAATGTATATGAATATCGATTCACCATAGCTTACACCTGAAATTAATACAATATTGTATGTCCATTATTCTTTAATAATTTTTTCAAACAATAAGCTTGGTAATGTTCTGACTCTGATTTTCTGAGAGGTCCATAAATAGCTTTCTATTTATGCCTCCATTGAGGCATAAATACTATTTCTGAGCTCAGATATGAAGTGAATTGTCTAAATGGCCAGGAAACTGTGTGAGGTGAGAAAGTCAGAGCCTCTGAGTATTGTTTTAAGTATTACTAATCCTGACCACTCTACTATAAACTGGCTATTTTTTTTCATGAAAATATGTTTTTTTTCTGAGATTTATTCCTCTAACAAAAAGCAGGCTTAATTTTTTCTCGCATTATTTGATGTTAGCTTCCTTTCACAAATATAAGAACCCTAAGAATGAGATTAGAAATCCATTGTTAAGCGATATTGAGGGTGGTCTGTATTCCTGGTAAAACAGTGCAATGTGGGCATTTCCAATCTGGGATGTTAAAAATAGCTTTCCCATCAAAATCCTGGAGCTGATCTAAAATCACATGACATGGCAAGAATTCATCCTCAAAGTAGAGTTGGCTATAATACCACTTTCAGTGGGGAAATCAGTGTGATAGCAAATATGCTAAGTATAGTACTAGTTGTTATTAACATTATCAGTTATCATTTTAGAAACACATATTTCAGTGATGGGCAACTAATGACTTACCTTGCCTTATAACTTGGTCTAAGACATCATCTGAAAGACAAGAAAAAAACATATTTCTTCATTCAACCAAAATTTAATGAACACCTGCTCTGTGCTGGAGATGTGAATAAGACAAAGTATCTGTCCTTAAAAAATTTACATTCTTGAACAGAAACAGACAATTAATGTACTTTATTTTAGTTAGTGATGAGTCCTATAAGAAAATAAAATAGGGCACTGTTATAAACAAGCGTGGAGTATATAAGAAGGTAGGGATTTCTCTTAGAGATAGGGATTATACATTGAGTAAAGAGAAGAATGAACAAATGAGCTATTCAGTGGTATCGGGTCAAAGTTCCTGAAAGAGGCAGAAATTAATTTGTATGTTACAAAAATAGAGCAAAGGCCAATATTGCTGCAATGAAGTGTATGAGGCCAAGAGTAGTAGGAGCTGAAATGGTAGAAGTAATATTTCTCCACCTGCTTACCAATTCCTTAATCAGAATTTTAAAAATCCTATTTGTGTGGCTAAACTCTAATATGAAATTAGATCCCCTAATTTAAACCCTTCTCTAATTATTATTATTCCTAGATGTTATTTCAAAGACTATTAATACATTTTCTGAAATGTTTTTTTAAGATTTTATTTATTTATTTGACAGACAGAGATCACAAGTAGGCAGAGAGGCAGGCAGAGAGAGGGGGAAGCAGGCTCCCTGCTAAGCAGAGAGCCGGACGTGGGACTCGATCCCAGGATCCTGAGATCATGACCTGAACCGAAGGCAGCGGCTCAACCCACTGAGCCACCCAGGCGCCCCACATTTTCTGAATTTTTCTTTGCTAAAAAAGCCTTCAAGAATTTAGAAATAATAAAATAACCATCCTTCACAGTTATAGATGTTACGTTTCCTAAGGATGCCAATATAAATGTAGATGGCTGTAGAAATCGGTACAGGTGGGTATAGATGTCTGTGTAGGTATAGGTATAGATATATACAATTTCTTCCAAATACATGCCCATGCACATTTCTGCCCTGAGTCAGTGCTAACAAAAATCGTTTCTCATCTCTGGTCTAATTCAATTTCCAGATTTGTACATGGGTAGACTAAGGTTCATGAAAGTAAGCAACCAAATTGACCAATGAGATGTTGGCATATTTCCTGCTTTCCCTATATCCTGTGATTTTGATGCTGATGGGTTTAAAACATATGCATATTTTGTTTTGTTTTGTTTCTGAAAAGCAGAATTGATATTATGCTGCAGGAAATGGGCAAAAAAAAAAAAAAAAGATCAAGGTTTCCAAAAAGTCCCTACTTATGCAAGAATACCTTCCATGTAGCCACATCAAATATGATGCTTGAATCAGTTAGATGCAAATGTGATCTTCTTTAGAAACATTCTTCCTACCAGTGTTCATCATTTGCATGAGCACATGTTAAGGGAGACAAGTCTGCATTGCACTCTCAGGGATTTAAAATGTGTCAATTAGATCAGTTACATACAATCACAAAGGGGAGAAATGTTGTCTTTTTTTTTTTTTAGAAAGTACTTATTTTCAGTGTGGCTGAGGGGACCCTGAAATGTGAGGGGAGAACCCGTATCTACTGTAGGTGGTTGTATACTCCAGATTTCACGTCTCAATTTAGCATATTGTTCTCCACTCCTAAGATTGAATGCTCAGTACATTTTATGTGGTTTCGAAGTAACTTTCTTTCTCCCGCCTGGGGAAGAAGTTGCTCTTGAAAAGGGAAATAAACACATCTTACTGTTGGTGACGAAAAGTGAAGAGCCCTGGAAAAAATACTGTTCTTAGCAACAATTAAAGCTATCATCAAGGGAATTAAATGTTCTAGTGGCAATAGGAATATGGCGCGGTTGGTTGGGTTTATTATAAAAGAAGAGATATTATATCCACTGCTCCTATAATTAGTTCAATGGTAAGAGACAGTATCCTGGGGAGAGATATTAGAGTGTGTATCATAGTTAGAAAAGAGGTTTAGTCAGCAGAGATTCAGATTAAACATAAATATAAAAGAAAAGAAAAGAAAACCACAAGTAATAAGTGATCAAAGTGCCAAGTGGCATAGCTATGTCAGAATTTGAAATGTGAGGAGACCACATCTGAAATTATTGTTAGAGTTTTTGAGAATAAGAGACTAATTGAAACACAATAAACTATGTTATTTATTGGGATGCACGCAAGTGTGTATTAAAAGTCAATCTTTGTTCCAAAGGCAGCTTCAACCAAACATAATGGGACTTGGGGTGGGGGTGAAGGGGTAGTGTGGGAAAGAGAGAAGGGAACAGACTGTAGTACCACGACACTCTGTTTGAAACATGTGCTATGTGAGGGTTCCTGAACCCAGTCCCACTGACCTGAAATTTAAAAGCAGGAAAAAAATAAATCTCTGAGAATTCTTTGACTTTGAAGATGAGATCGTAAAATATTTGCTTCTCCTTTTTCAACGTTGTTCATCGTTGCATTAATAAAAGGAAACATCTGCTTAAACTTTCAGCAGGCTGCTTTCTGAAGTCCTGAAAACTCATTCAAACCCAGTATATGATTAATGGATTTTACAAATTCTGCATGGGGATGGTTAGAAGAAGAGGAGAAAGGGGTCTGTTCATTCATTCATTCATTCTTTTTTTTTTCAGCAATATAATAAATCATCTTAAAGGAAATCTGCCAAGAAAGTAGTTTGACCCCATTTGAAAAGAGGGCAACCCAGAATGAACCGCTTATTCAGGATTTATAGTTGCCCTTAGAAACTCAGCAACCATAGGGCCTTGAACCAGAGGTATAGAGGTTAACACGTTAAACCAAGGATCAAAACTGAGGCACATGGACTTCTAAGCTACTATCTGATACTCTGTCTGTTCCTGTTACTCCTCTTTTTTGAAGACAAAAACCAAAAATCAATCCCTCTAGCCCCTCAGCTTCTACAACTTTCCTTCCACAGTACCTTGACTTGGGACAGTATAAATTAGAAGTGAATAGAGGGAGGAAAAACTCCCTTGTCTTTATTCCATGGGGCCATTGCTTTTAAAATATAAGTAAGACCGAACTTTAATTTATAGCTGAGAGTTCTCCAAGGTTTAGTTTCTCCTCTCTTACCTGTATTTTCCTCTCTCATTATAGATTGATGATGGCGAGCAACAGAGCTTTGCTAGGTATGGGTACAAAAAATAGGCAGTAGGAAATAGGAGGTTTTTGCCCAGCTGGAGCTGGGATGGAAGGGGAAGCTCTGGTTTTAGAAACAATGAGAGGAAAGAAAGTAGTAAGGTGTGCCTGTTCCCACCCCTACCCCAAACAAGCCTCATTTATAGTCACTTCGGGTGTGTAAGTCATTTAAAATGTGTGCGTGTGTATCTGTGCCTCTCTCTCTCTCTCTGTCTTTCTGTTCTTCTTTCTCTCTTTTAAGAAGGAAAGTAAATGTCCACACACTGGTTGATGACATATTGGCTTGGAAGATGGCCAAAGATAGATATATTTATCAAGCACAGCTGCTTCCATGTTTTAAAAGTTGGTCTCTGGAGCTACAGCAAATATCATGTGTGATTTTACTATACAAGAAAATGAGAGGAATTAAGCGTTATCAACCTTTGGATGCCAAATGCCATTTGTAAACATATTTATAACTAGAAAGGATCTCAAGGATCAGACTGGTGTCCTCAGAATCACCTGGAAATCTTTAAAAAATTAGTATATCTCATCCTCTTCTCTCAAAATTCTGATCAAGCAATTGCTTTGAGGTACAGAATTGTGTATTTGTTTAAAAAGGAAAAAAAAAAGTCTTGGGTAAGTCTCAAGCACACTCAAAATTGGGAACTTCTGACAATGCAGCTTTTTCACAGTTGGCGAATTGTTTTAGTTGTCTGTCGCTACATAACAGATTACCCAAACTTAGGTGCTTAGCACAGTATACATTTCAGATCTCACAGTCTGGTGGACTAGTCTAGGCACAGCCCAACCCGTTCTTTTTCTCATCTTCTCACAAGATTGCACTCAACATATGGACAGGGCTGTGTTCCTTTCTGGAACTCAGAATCCTTGCCCAAGCTCTTAGGATCTGAGGCCGAATTCCTTGTGACTGTAGGATGGAGGTTCCCATTGGTGACTAGCTATCCTGAGGGCCCTCTCCTCCTACTTGACACTACAGTTCCTCCCCAAATGGTCCTTCTACAAGTCTACTGTAAACCCCCTCACCCCTAAACCACCTTACAATGTGGAACCTTATTCCTTTAAGCCAGTAGGAGAAGCGCTTGCTACCAGCTGCTAAGATACTGTCTTATGTAAGCCCAGAGTGGCTGTTCCACTACCTTTGTCATTTTCTGTTGGCTGGAGGTAAGCCTCAGATCCTGCCCACACACTCAAGGGGAGTGTGTTATGTAAAGATTTGACTCACTGGGGTCCCCTTCAAAGTTTAGCCACCACAGGGTATGCCAAAGGGCTCAACTGATCACTTGAGTTTGTATAACTATTTGGCAGAATGTTAGTCTTATTAGTCTGGGTGATCTTCTGATAAATAATTAATTACATTTTACATTTTTAAAATAGAGTATTCATGGTTAAATGATGGTTTGGGGGCATGTGTTGCCACTTTCTTACTGAGCTTGTCATAGAATGTGAAAACCAGTTTATGAGTTTGCTCATTTTCCTCGTATCCTGTAGGTATAGAATTTGTGTAAAAATACTAATAGTTAATTTAAAAAGAACCTTTGGCCCTAACATTCAGTGGTGGTTTGAAACATGCCAATTTCTGCTAAAGTGTGATTTTCATGGCACTTGGAACCACTTTTTGAGTAGTCTGCAGTTGTAACTGGAATCATTCATGTGGCAAACATTTTGGCCTAAGGAAAGTTAAGTATTTGGCAAAAACCACAGCTGACAATGTGCGTTGAAGCTGTTTTCCCATTCTTCGCACTTTTATCACTACTTAAATATTTCTGCAGTGAGCATTACATAAATATATGAAGAACCTCAGGAAAAAGCTGGTCATTTTAACTGACCTCTAGCTAAGAGAACGTGTACGAGTCTGAAATTTAGTGGATCACCATCTGTTTCTAAATCTCTAAAGTCTGAAATTCGCAGTTGAGAAGTTCTTTCCAATGTCTTATTTTTTTTTTCTGTTCAATTTAAAGTTATTCCATCTTGATACACCAGTAACAACTGTGGGCGTATATTGAATGTGTTTGGGGAGATACCAGTTTTTCTTTTGCATTATTAGTTCATTTAAATACAGATGCTATGGTTATAATTACTTGTAATACTCCTGTTGGCACAGAACACTTCCTTAAGCCAGTTCACCTAATTTGATTAAGAAATTACTTTTGAGACATTGCAAACACTCAGGTATACCAATGCAATATCATCAGATTTGTTTCAAATCCCTCTTTTGGAAAGAAATATAATTTTGTACTTACAGCTGATTCCTCATTATTCCAATCATAATCTTCTCTCCTTAACCATGTAAAGACAACCAGGCTAGAGGTAATTAGGGTCCTGCAGCATGTGTGTATCCTTACCATGTATGTTTCTATACCTCCACTCCATATAGCTATAAAGGTCTATAATATTATTTTGTTCTTCTATTGCATAAATTTTACAGATGTACTTTTTCAACTTGCTTTTTGTGCCCGATGTTATATTGTGAAATTTTGCATAGTGATTCATGAGGAGCTAGTTCATTTATTTTGACTATTGTAGTGTTTTGTTATATAAGAGTACTATGAATTATTTACCCATTTTTAATTGAAGGACTTCTAATTATTTACCATTACTCATGGTTAGGAAAAATGTTTCAGTGAACACCCCTGTAAATGTCTCACTGTGCTTATATGGGGGTGTTTCTCCAGGAAAATTCTGTTTAAACTTTTTGTACTGGAATTCACAGAAGGAAATACATTTTATCTTGGGACTCATGACCTGCACACAAGCACACAAATCTATGTATTGAAAGATACTTACCTTTATCTTTTCTATATTCACATGCATATACACATGTGCACATACACACAGATATATGTATATGATGAATAAAATTTACTCTAGCATTTTGAGTTCTGTTCTAATAAACTAAAGTGGATAAAAACCTACTAAATTGAACTGGAAATCTTTTAATGGGTTATAATCAGCACTTTTAAAAATGATGCCATAGGTTATATATCTAATACCAGAACCTCTACGAAAAATAGGCATTTTCAACTTCTTCATATTGCTAAATTGCGTTGTAGAGAGTTTGAGAAAATTTACACTATCACCAGTGGTATAAATGAGTTTCTATTTCTCTTTATTCTCTGTTTTCTTTTTAGTTCTTTACATCTTGTAGGTTTTTGTTTGTTTGTTTGTTTGTTTTTTGGTCTGAGGTATATGTGACAAATAAAATATATATATATATTTTAAAATCTACAACTTGATATTTTAATGTATAGATACATTGTAAAATGATTATTATGATCAAACAAACTAACATATACATCACCTCACTGTTACCTTTTTTTTTTTTTTTCATTTCTTTATTTTCCAATTTTGAGAACGAACACTTTAGATCTACCTTCTTGGAAAATTTCAAGTATACACTACAGAATTGTTAACTATATCATCATGTAGTAGGTTAAATCTCCACAACTTACTTATTTTGCATAACTGAAACTTTGCACCCTTGAACCAACATCTTTTCATTTTCCCACTAGTCCCACTAGTCCCTGCAAACCACCATTCTACTCTGTGTTTCTAGGAGTTTGACTATTTTAGATTCCACGTCCCAGTGAGATCATGTACTATTTTGTCTTTCTGTGAATGGCTTATTTCAGTTTTCTCAAATTCCTTGTCCAGATTTGGAAACATGATCAGGGATCTGGAGATTATCTGAAAGAATCATAGTAAGCTTTGGTAAGACTCATTGCACTGAAATGGTACAGAAAATTTATAACATTATAGGAAATAGAATGTGAGATTACTTACCTATGGGAAGCCACTATTTCTCTAGATGTGCCTCCTACTCATTACATAAAAGAAGATGAAATCTGGGTTCCTCCAAACCTGTGGCTCCTTTACTTTGCATAAGTTACAGATAGCACCAGTTTTTCCCCAAGAGTAAAAAAGGGGAAGTTTCAGGAATCTACATTAATTCTCTTATACCCTTGATCTCTTGAATATATTTTACATGATAGAACCATTATTACGTCAAATTGAAAGCACCCTACCAGAAGTCATAAGGTGACTAGGGATCAGGGGGTGAAGAGGATGTTACTTCCTACCAATTCAAGCTACTTAGTGGACTTCTGTTTATTCAAGTTTCCTATATATTCTTTAGTCAGTTTGGGCATTTAATATTGTTCTTAAAAATTTCTTTTAATAGTGTTTTCTAATATTTTGTCATAAAATTATCCATGATACTCTACTAAATTTTTAAATATCAGTTTTATTTCTGATGATAGCCTGTTTTCAGCTATGATTTTAATGTTGTTTCTGTCAATTATTTCAAGTGTTTCCTTCCTGTTATTTCTTTTTTCTGGAATCAGCTTTATTTTTGCTGAAAATTTTTGTGATCCCTCTGCCAATGTTGCTGTTCTGGTTAATTTCTGCATTGATTCCAATCTTTTCTTTCCAATTTGTTTTCACATTCTCCTCCTTTTAAAAAATCTAATTTCTTTAGTTAAATACAAAGACCACTATGGTGCTACATTTCTTCTTTTATAATACGTGCATTTAAAGCTTAAATTGTCATGAAAGACAGTCTTGTCATCGCACCCCTTAAGAATTTAAAGAATCCAGTATGCGCTGCCATTCGGTTCCAAATATTTCATGATACCAAGTATAATCTCCCGTGTTCTCACAAGAATAACTTGTTTGAGTGAAGTGTTCTCTAAATGTCCATTGGTTAAGTTTATTCATTAGATTCAAATATTTTCTAAACTTGATGTTTTGTTCGGACAACATCATCAAGAGGATTGGAACTAGTTACAGTTTTGCTGAGAATCTGTTTCCTTTATAGGAATAAATATTTCCTAATATTTATTCCTATTTTTCCTAATTTTTACAATCATCTTAACGTTTTTCTGTAAGTGACTATGTGAGGTATGTTAAAATCTTCCACTATGATTATGGAATTGTCTCTTTCTCTTTTTAGCTCTGTCATCTTTGTCTTTACATATTTGGGACTGCGTTACTGTTACGGATGCATTCAGGTTTAGAAATGGCATAACTGACAGTTGTGTGACTTCAGTCTTTATAGAGGTTCTCTCTGCTGCTAGAGCATTTCACCTGCCTCTTTTCAGTCATGCATCATCTTGTTTAGCTCATACTCCCAGCTAAATTTCCTTTTTCATTTCTCACATCTGGCAGTGCATCCTCCACTTATTTTTCCTTCAGAGCTGTGTGCCTGTTGCTGCTCTCTCTCTTAGATTCATATTCAGTATTTCTGTTTTGTAACGGGAAGTAGATCTAGGTTAGTTCAATCTGTGATGTGGCCAGAATCAGAAATTCAAACATTAATTACTTACCCAGAGGAAAGGCTTCTATTCGAGCAAAATAAATGTTATCTAAGTGACCCTTATTCCAAACAGAACAAGACAAAATAAATTCCTGATTGCAACTTATTTTTAGGATTTACTGCATTATTTCAGAACTTGCACCTTATTGTTATTACCACTCTAACAATATCACTATTTCTTCTAATAATGGTAATAATAATAGCTAATAGCTAATTGCTAATATTTATGCAATGCATACTCTCTCCTAGCTACTTTTTGAACTGCTTTGTGTGCATTAACTCATTCTTTCATTCTCAAATACTATGAAGTAAATGATTATCATTCTTATTTCACAAAGAAACCAAAGAATACAGGCTAAATAACTTGTCTGAGATTACTTAATTGTTAAAGAACAGAAGCAGAGTCAGAACCCCAGTGGTTTGGCTCCAAAGCCTTGATTCTGCATTTAGACTCAAGCCAGAAAGGTACCTTCCCTAGGCTCCACCCTTTAAAAAAATCTAAACAGGATTTCTCCAGACACTTCCTTTTTTTTTAGCCAGGGACTTCATATGCTTAAGGTTGAGGATCCCACATATAGTCCCCAGCCATCTCTTAGATCAGGCCTTACTGTTTGTTGAGATCTGGAATTCCTACTCAAACTCTTTTTTAATATCTATATGGGTCTCTTCCCTCGGTGCACCCTCCTAAGAGCAGATATCATTACTGCAGTGGGCACCTATAAGCTCAAGGGTGACTTTGTATAAGGTATATGGTTGGACCTTGGACATGTTGGCTGAAATGTCAACACACATGCAGGTGAAGTCCCTCCTATAAAGCTAGACTTAACAGGTGTAGGAATATATTCAGGGCTTCAAGGAGAGGGCTGGGCACCAAGATCTGCCTCTTCCTATGCCATCTCAGTCCAGTACAAAATGCCAAGTCATCTGAGAATTCTAAGTTTGAAAATAACCATTGAGGCCATTTTAAAGATGATGAAATGGCTTTATTAAAAGTTTGCTAGCTTTATTCTTAACTCTGAAGTATTTTTTTTAAGATATTATTTATTCATTTGAGGGAGAGAGAGAGCATGAGCAGGGAGAGCAGCAGGCAGAGGAAGAGGGAGAAGCAGACTCCCTGCTGAGCAGAGAGCCCCATGCTGGGCTTGATCCCAGGGCCCCAGGATCCTGACCTGAACTGAAGGCAGATGCTGAATGGATTGAACCACACAATTGTCCCCTCTTAACTCTGAAATATTTCATCATTTGGATGTAAGCCTCTGTTTACTGATTGACTAAGAGGCTCATTGAGACTGTGTAGCTCACATGCTGCCTGTGGGGGACTTGCTTCCAATATGGATGCTTCATTATTCCTTCCTTCAGCCAGATCAAAGTTCACAATAGAATGGCACTATAATCCAGCAATTGTACTACTACTACTACTACTACTACTACTACTACTACTACTTTACATATTTACATACTATTTCCCAAAGAACACATAAATACTAATTCAAAGGGGTACCTGCACCCTGATGTTTATAGTGGCACTATCTGTAATAGTTAAATTATGGAAACAGCACAAGTGTTCATCAACTGCATAAAGAGGTGAGATATCTATCTATCTATCTATCTATCTATCTAATAACTTGAACATAAAAGAGATTTACAGCCATTTACAAGGATGCTGCTGGAGCTAGAGTGCATTATGCCAAGTGAAATAAGTCAGAGAAAGGGAAATACCATATGATTTCACTCGTATGTGGAATTTAAGAAACAGAACTAATAAGCAGAGGGAGAAAAGAGAGAGAGAGGCAAACCAAGAAACAGACCCTTTACTGTAGAGAACAAACTGATGGTAACCAGCAGAGAGGTGGGGTGGGGGATGAGAGAGGTAGGGAGGTTTATGGACTTGTTAGCGACTTGTTAGGGACTTCTCCTTGTTATGATGAGCAATGGGGCTTGTACTGAAGTCTTGAATCATGACATTGTACACCTGTAAGTAATATTAGACTGTATGTTAACTAACTGGAATTTAAATACAAACTTAAATAAATACAAGGCATGGTAATGTGGATTCCTTTCTTTACTGCTCTGCGAGAATGCTCTAGTTTCTTTATATTTGGGATTTGGGGTTGGGTTGTATGTGACAAGGTGGGGGCAGCGTTGACAAATATGGCATCTGGTTGTTGCCTAATAGAGTATACCGGTAGGCATTTCAAAAATGTTGTGGATAACTGAAAAATAATAGCTAGCATTAATTTAGAATTTGTCATGTCAGAAGTAGTGTTTTTTGCTATCTGTAGGTTATCTCACTTAATACTAAAACAAGCCTTTCAGTTAAATGCCACTATTATACCCTTTTACAGATAAGGAGATAAATCAGAGAGTAAGTATCTGAAGGCAATAAAGTCAGTGATTGACAGCCTGGATTTGACCTAAGGTCATATGACTTTATAATGAGTGCAGATTATTATAATGTTATTTTGCCTTCCTGAGAATGAATGGGTGAAAAAAATAGCCATGATTTTCCTTAAAGTCAAACTTATCTTGAAAACTTAGCTGGGACAGTTGGATGAGACTATGCTCTACTCATCTTACTGAATGCGTTTTTAGGCAGGTTGGACTTGAACATCTGCCTAGAGTACCACAATCATGTTTAAACTTGGATTTTGTTTCAAAATTTATTAGAAAATAGACTGTGGGAATGAATGAAAGATATACACTGGTATCATATTTTTTTGAAATAAATGTATTAACACATTATTAAGTTATATGAATTGTGATTATTTATCATGCTTCTGATTGAAGGCACCAGCTACAATATTATCGTTATAAAAATAATAACTCAGCTCTTGATTGTATGTTTATGTCAAAAGCCCCATTGAGATTTGGAATGCTGATGACCCAAATTCAATAAAAGAAGGCTTTATTCATTTATATTCAGTAAAATAGTATTAGAAGATGATACATTCCCTCCTCCTTATGGTTAGCAATTTGGGTCTCATGATCCTCTATTAAATTTATTATTTGTTGGGATATAATTTGCAAAGATTCTGTGTTTAGCATTAGTGTCTCTGTTTCAGCTTTTATTATAAATTATGGGTTCATGCTCAGATGGTGAAAATATACACTTCTGGAAATAATCACAGTAAATGGGTACATACACAGCAACTGCCAAGTTTGAAAAGGGGCTGGTCCAATGGGTGGGAGATGATAGTGTTTATTGACACCAGGGCTTGAACTTTTGCGGAGTGTCGGTGTCAGGAATCAAGAGGTCATCACTGCATCCTTACTCTCCTTAACTCTTGCTCATGTGTTATATTCTACACGATGAACGGCAGCATGTGGCAAAATGCATGATTGGAGCCAGGAAATTTGGCCCCTGGTTAGAATGGATCCCTAAGACAGACCTAGTGCTGAATGAAAGAATAGTAAGAGTTCTCATTATTTGAGTCACATGTGAACAGTATGCTGTAGTCTTAAATGTGGATATTGTATTTTATTTTTTAATGTTTCTTTATTTAAGAGAAAGAGAGAGAGATCAAGCAAGCAAGCAGGGAGGGCTAAAAGGAGAGAGAGGGAGGGAATGGTCAAGCAGACTCCACACCCAGCGCCCAGTGTGAAGCCCGGTGTTGAGCTCATTCTTAGTACCCTGAGATCATAACTTGAGCCGAAATCAAGAGTCAGCCAACTAACTGACTGGGCCACCCAGGCACCCCTAATTGCCGATATTTTAATTCTCATATCGAGTCTGGATGGTGGGCAGGGCTGAGGGTTAGATGCTATGAACTCTATGTTAAGGTTCTGAAGCCACATGTGCCCACTGTTGGGCATCAAAACCTTGCCCTTCTTAGTATATATGGAACCCATATAAGGAAGTTAGTATTTGTCTTGGTCTCGTGTCTACCACAACTTTCTTTATTTTGATGAGGTAGTTTAGTTTTCTCAGGAAACATGAGCTCTTTGATTTAGGGATCTGGAAAGGCCACAGTGATAGAGAGCTTCTGAGGAAATGTCAACTTACATCCTACTTCCATTTGGAAATTTTGACTTTAACATTGAATGTACCTTAACTGAACTCTTTGCCCTTAATCCAATTGTATTAACATCATAGGTATAATTGGTTACAAGGCTTAATGAGAACCCCCTTATTTCTCCTAGATAGAACATCACTCTCTTTGAAGATCTTACTCTGTATAGAACATGAGCGCTTCAACCATTTAGATATATTTATCCAAGGAAAGTCCAGCTTGGACCAATTGATAGACAACACGTTGAAATTGTAAATATGTGTAAATGGAAAAGAACATGGAGGCTGATGTAAGGCCTGGGTTTTTTTTGTTTTGTTTTGTTTTGTTTTTTAAGATCTTATTTATTTATTTATTTGTCAGAGAGAGAGAGAGAGAGAGTGCACAAGCAGGCAGAAGCAGAGAGAGAAGCAGGCTCCCCACTGAGCAAGTATCCCGATGTGGGGTTCAATCCCAGGACTCTAGAATCATGACCTGAGCCGAAGGCAGCAGCTTAACTGACTGAGCCACTCAAGCGTCGCCGGTCTGGATGTTAACACTTAGGACGAGCTGCATAGCCTTGGTCATATCTTGTCACCTCACTGAAACATCAGCTTCTAAATGTTTAAAAATGATGCATTCCAGGCAGACCCTTTAAAATTATCTTGAGGATTATATGAGACGACGCATGGAAAATATTTTTATACTGTTTTCCTGGCAGCTCAGACAGAGCCAAACAGAGCTTGCTAAATGAAAACAAAAACGGGAATTTTTGAAATTCACAAAGGGGGGAGATTATGATTAATTAAAAAGTTAAGTTTCTTTAGAGTGTTTTCCCATCACTCCATTTTCAATACAAGCAGCAATTCAACACTGCTCAACTCGCCAGCCTCTCTAGAGGGATCCTGTTTTCCTGGCAGAGGTTTGATAAATTTGGTGACCTAGTGATATGTGGATTATATTTTAACAAAGGGATCAGCAGCTCATCCAAGTACCTTTGACTCTAGAGGGAAATAACACTTTGAGGTGGAAACCTGCAATATACTTGGACATCTGCATAATGACTGAAATTAGCATAGGTTTACATAGTACACTACTCCATTAGAATTTTGATGACTTGGAAAGGAACAGAAGGTTGTAAATTTCCTAAGGGAAAGTCTCTGGGGGTGTGAAGTCTCGAAGCAAAAATCAGCCCCATGTCAGAAGCATGTTGTGAATGACTAGAAGGACAGAAAAATGACAAATGTGTGGCATTTTTTCCTTGCAGAAAGGGAACGGTTGCTGCTGGTATGATCTAGTACTTTGAGGGATGCTAGGAACCTCCCTCTGCTCTCCTTGTTGAGAGGGGATGTAGTATAAGGCTGTTTATTAGATACCTGTGATCGTAATTTCCTCCTCCTAGCAATGTTGTAGGGAGAGAGAGGAAGCAAGTAAGGAACAGGAAGAAGACAAAAATGGTACGAGAGGAAAGGGAGACTAGAAGAGAGGACAAAGGCAAGGAGAGTTGGGATGAGATGGGCAAAAAAGGAAGAAAAGCATGGAATCTTGCTTGGTATTGTGGTTTAGTGGTCATGGGGGTGTGACCCTAAAAGTTTTGGGACTGATGTGTGTGGCCCATTCTCTTAGGTGACTAGTCCCAGATAAGTGGAAAGATGCACAGAAGGTAGAAGCAGGAGATGTTGAGGCAGGACCCGCTCCTAGCTGGATCGAAGATTAAAGAGAATCACTCTGCTTCCCCAAACTCCCATTTTCCCAGCTATAAAATGAGGACACTGGGCTGTGTGATCTTGCTATCTCTTTCTATTCTAAAGTGATGGGATTTTTTTTTTTTTAACATCACTATCACAGAGCCTCATTTTTCTTATCTGTAAAAATGGGAAGAATGCCTACCTCACAAGGTGACTTTGAGGATTTAAAGATAACAACTGAGAGCCTTTTCCTATACAAATCTACTTGTTTCCTGAATTCAGTTATTAAGAGTTTATAGAATGAATTCAGATAGTGAAGGGGATAGCCCTGTTTGAATCTATTTGAGTTCACTGTTTCATATAGCAAGGGGTGAGTTTTGGATAGTGAGGATTTATATGTTTTTAGTGCCTGGATATCTATGCAGACACCTTGCATATAGCCCTTACTCAATAAGGATTAACCCTGGTCTCCTTGACCTTGAGGATAAAGACAGCTATGTTTAGCTTTGCACCCTTAGCTTATAGCACAGTATCTAATCTCCAGGAATGTCTGTCCCTGTTCTTGGCCCTCAGGCTCATGGGACCCTGCTGAGACTTGGGTCAGCTAAGCAAAACGTACTCTAACAATAGGTATGCCCTATAGAGTTGGAGTAATGAGTGGTATGAGATTAGGAATACTGAAACTGATGTGCGAATGTAGGTGAAACGAGCTTCTTCCACAGGTGCAGAGAAGTTAGTTGAGTCTCTGCTAGACAGGGTAAAACTTTTGTGTTTATAGAAAAGAATTATTTTATCTATTATATTTTATTATTGTTATTTATATAAAAGCTACTAGCCCAACGTCAGGCCCCTGGTAACTTCTTAAATATTGAATTCCTTGTCACCTTCTGAGGGCATGCAATCACAAGCATATTTTAGTCAAATCTATTATACTGGGTCTCTAATCAATAATTTTTTATTAAGATTTTGCCATTCATCTGGTGTACTTCTGCGAAGTGTAATTGTAGATACCAAGCCACATTAACACACAGTACAGTTTTTAAAAGAGAAAAATCTTTATTCCCATCACTCTTTTACAAATAATAAGAATGGTTTAAAAAAAATAGTGTGAGTTATGGGTGTTAAAATATCTAAACTATCAACCTGTATTTATTCAGGTTATAAACTAACCTATAAACTATCAACCAGTATTTACTCAGCATTTTATATGCTAAATATATCCTTTAATTCTGTGTGTGTGTGTGTATGTGTGTCTGTGTATGCTTTTATAGGCGTTACTGGAAGAACAGAGATAACCCATGTGGAGTAACAGTATGGAAATATCCTGAAACTCCTTCAGAGTCTAAATAAACTGACTGGATTGGAGTTTCACAAGCAAGGAACCTGGTCCATGGGCAATTTGCTGCAGGTAAGTGAGAGGTATAATTTACTCTGTTAGAATCCCTCAAAGATTCATTGGCTATGGGGCTGTTAATTGCATTTCAGATGATTATAATGTTCATTTGGTACAGCTGACAGCTTCTCTTCCCTCCCAAACGTACACATGTGGATGCCAACATATGGCTAAATATCTGGTCATTTCATCTTGCTCATTTGGGCTTCAGTCAGTTACAAAAGGAGGAAGCCGGAGGAAAAAAGTACCCACCCCATAAAACTTTTACTAGCTGTGATTTCTGTGGAGGGGCGGGAGTCAGACTCACTGTTCATGGAGCAGATGTTCCTCCAAAGTGCCTGGGAGTTGAAAGAGTGGCAGATTGGGCTGCCCAGGATTCAGAATGAAACAAGCAGACAACTGGCGATGCCCCCCACCTTCTCTTTTGAAAAGGGGGGCAGCCGTGAGGTCATTAATATGGAACAAAGTGTTTGGGAAAGGTAGCAGGCTTTTTATTCTTCCTTTGAAAACCCGGTGAGATTGGAATGCTGGATGTGGTCACAGCATGAAAATAGTTGCTGTTGGGCTGATGGGAAAGTTGAACTTGTCTAAATGAACCAGTGGGGAGGCATGAAAGTCCAAGTGACTCCTACAAGTGGCAGTTTGTGAGCTGGGGCATGCGTTGTGGCATCTCCTTCTGCTTCCTGTCGGACCATCAATGGTCAAGGCGACGTGAAACTAGAAGTAAGAGCTGTCTAGCTCTGTTAAATGGAAATAATAGGTTCATTCACCTGTGGTGTTTCACTGTGTTGAGGAGAAAAATAAAAGATCAAAGCCTGATCTATGGCAAGAGAGATATTTGTACTTGCCATTTTAATTGGCAAATATTGACTCGAATCATTCATGCTGTTTTAAGGGGGAAAGAAGAAATGGTTGTAAGAACCTGAGATCACAGTTGAAGGTGGAATTGCTCATACATTTTCCTGTGAATATTTAGTCTTCGTAGGTTGCATATATAACAGCTATATGTCCTAAAGTCATAACTCAAGAGCTTCCTGGAACACAGTTTTTCTTTCTTGCATCAACTCCATCACATTATGGAGACTAAGCCAATAGAAGACATGCTCTCTGTCTCTAAAGAGACCTCTCTGTTTTGAGAGTCATGTAAGAACACAGATATGGAGATGTTTTGTAGTGTGGAAAGTGCTTGCTAAAGATGAGGAGGTAATGGTAAGAGTAAGTATTGTAGAGGAATGTGAACCAATAAAGAAAGGATTTGAGCTCTTTTTTGTTTTTAAGATTTTATTTATTTGTTTGAGAAAGAAATAGAGATCAAGTGCATGAGCAAGGGGGGCAGAGGGACAAGCAATCATGGAGTCTGTTGCAAGGCTTAATCCCAGAACCCTGAGATCACAACCTGAGCCGAAGTCAGATGCCTAACAGACTGAGCCATCCAGGTACCCTGTGAAGCTCTTTTCTTTTTTTCTTTTTTAAAGTGTATGTGATTGTCCCATTTCTTTGTCTTTAATCTTGGTCCTTCTATCTGTTCAGAAAGGGGGATGCTGTTTCCTTTCTTTTTTTCTTTCTTTCTTTTTTAAGATTTTATTTATTTGACAGAGAGCGAGACAATGAAGGGAGAACATAAGCAGGGGGAGGGGCATGGAAGAGGGAGAAGCAGTTTTTTCACTGAGCAGGGAGCCCGATCCTGGGGTCCATCCCAGGACTCTGGAATTACGACCTGAGCAGAAGGCAGACTCTTAACAACTGAGCCACCCAGGCACCCCTGGGATGCTATTTTCTTTTAGTTAATATCGTTTGTTTATGGGGAAGAAAGACCTGTGTAAGTGAAAAGAGAATTATCTGGTAACATACATGGGCCAGAACTGAATCATAACTTGAAAACAAGGTGGGGAAAAGGCAGCGCTAGAATGTTCTCCTATTTTTGTTCTGTTCTCAAAAACAGAACACTTATCTCTCTGCAGCTCTACTTCTCCCTGAACTCCTATCCACCTCCTGCTTTTGATTGTTTTTCCTGGCACCGTGTTTGCCTATCTCATAATTTTGCCTTGCATGTAGTCTCTCATTGCCTTTCTCGCTACTTTCCCTTTATTTGGCTTCAAACCCTGCCACGGATAGCCTACATCTGTTAGGCTGCACTCGGGAAACAGAAACTGTACCAGTTATTTTAACAGACACATTTTTTTTTAATTTTTTCAATTTATTTATTTTCAGAAAAACAGTATTCATTATTTTTTCACCATACCCAGCGCTCCATGCAATCCGTGCCCTCTATAATACCCACCACCTGGTACCCCAATCTCCCACACCCCCGCCACTTCAAACCCCTCAGATTGTTTTTCAGAGTCCATAGTCTCTCATTGTTCATCTCCCCTTCTAATTTACCCCAACTCCCTTCTCCTCTCCATCTCCCCATGTCCTCCACGCTATTTGTTATGCTCCACAAATAAGTGAAATCATATGATAATTGACTCTCTCTGCTTGACTTATTTCACTCAGCATAATCTCTTCCAGTCCCGTCCATGTTGCTACAAAAGTTGGGTATTCATCCTTTCTGATGGAGGCATAATACTCCATAGTGTATATGGACCACATCTTCCTTATCCATTCATCCGTTGAAGGGCATCTTGGTTCTTTCCATAGTTTGGCGACCATGGACATTGCTGCTATAAACATTGGGGTACAGATGGCCCTTCTTTTCATGACATCTGTATTCTTGGGGTAAATACCCAGGAGTGCAATTGCAGGGTCATAGGGAAGTTCCACACATTTTAAGAATTATTAACCCGATACTGGAGAACTGGAAAGGCAAAAGGTGGCATTGAGGAATCACAGAAGTAGTCACTTCTATATTTGTTGCCCTGGTTTCAGGGACAGCAGGCAAGAGTTTGGGATGATTAGAAGTTGGAATACTGAAGAATGGATTTTGTACA
Source organism: Mustela nivalis (assembly GCF_964662115.1). Taxonomy (NCBI): domain Eukaryota; kingdom Metazoa; phylum Chordata; class Mammalia; order Carnivora; family Mustelidae; genus Mustela; species Mustela nivalis. The sequence goes on along the minus strand of NC_139028.1, from coordinate 97,442,220 downwards.
GCTGGACTTCAGGAGTCTTGGGGGGCGGTGTTGCTTTAGAAGTTTAGGGGGTGGGGAGGACTCACATTGCTGAGATTTGTGTCTTTAACAAGGATTGTACCAGCTGGCTGTTGCTAGTGCCCCAGGAGCTCAGATTGGGGACCATATGGAGCTGGGACTCCAGAATATTGCGAGGGATCACTTCCAGCAAATACTGTAGCCTGAGAAACTAGAAGGGAGCCCACAGATGGGACCAGGTGGCAAAGGGGATATACTCTGCGGCGACCCAAGCCCCACCTCTCAAAAAAAAAATAGAGGAAGATGCATTTGATTGAAATGTAGTCATTTAATAATGACCACAATAAAAAAAAAATTGGCGTAGGGCTATGCTGGACAGGTTTCCTTAAAATCAACTAAGGGCAGTTCTGTGATTACCATATAGTCCAGAGGCAAAATATGTGGATGTGATGTTATTGATGATTGAATTTTTAATGGTTTCATTGTGAAACAGCGTACATCAATGTGTAATTTTAAGAAATGACATTGGAGGTATTCCATGTACCTTGTTCCACTTTCCCCCTAGTGATAATTATCTTACAAAATTATAGGACAACAACTAGGATATCAAATTAGTACAGTCACAAGACAGAGCATTTCTATCATCACAAGGGGCCCTTCTCTTGTCCTTTTATAGCCACACCCACTTCATCCCCATCCCCCAATATTTGTCCTAAGCAACTTGCAACTACTGATCTTTCGGTTTCTATCATTTACTCATTACAAGAATGTTGTATAAATGGAATCATTTGGAATTGGCTTTTTTTTTTTTAAGATTTTATTTATTTGTTTGACACAGAGGGAGAGAAATCACAAGTAGGCAGAGTGGCAGGCAGAGAGAGAGCGGGAAGCAGGCTCTCCGCTGAGTAGAGAGCCCGATGTGGGACTCAATCTCAGGACCCTGAGATCATGACCTGAGCCGAAGGCAGAGGTTTAACCCACTGAGCCACCCAGGCGCCCCTGGAATTGGCTTTTTTTAAGCAATGTAATTCTCAGGAGGTTTACCTAAGTTATTGTACGTAGTAATTCATTTTTTATTCAACTAAGTACTATTTCTGGGAAGGATATACAATAGTGTGTTTAAGCAGTTGTTTCCAGTTTGGAGCTGTTATAAATACATTTGCTACAAAAATGAATGTACAGATTTTTGTGTGAAGATAAGATTTCATTTCGTTTCCCAAAAGTGAACTGCTTGATTATGTGACAGTTGCATATTTAGAATTTTTTTCCCTAGCTCTATTGTAATATAACTGACATACAACATTGTATAAGTTTAAGGTTTACAAATGGATGATTTGAGACAAGTGTATACTATGAACTGTTTACTTCTATAAGGTTAGTTAACAACATGCTATGTTTGAAATAATTGCCATTTTGTGGTGGTGGTAGTGAGAACATTTTAGATCTATTCTCTCAGCTATCCAAAACAGTATCATTAACTATAGTCATGCTGTTGTACCTGAGCTCTCCAAACCTTATTCATCTTGTAACAAAGTTTATACGTTTGGAGCAATGCCTCCTTATAACTTCCCACAACCCTTGGTAATAATCAATCTCCTATTTGTTTTATGAGTTCAGTGTTTTTCGATCATACAGTATTTGTCTTTCTCTATCTGACTTATTTTACTTAGCATAATGCCCTCAAGGTCTACCCATTTTATCACAAATAGCAGAATTTTTTATGACTAATATTTCATATATATGTATCTATATAGTTATATATGTTAGTTATATATAATATGAAAAAAATTATAACATTTTCTTTATCCATTTATTGATTGACCCTTAAGTTGTTATCATGTCTTGGTTATTGTGACTAATGCTGCATTGAAGATGGGAGTGCAGACATTCGAGATACTTTCATTTTCTTTAGATAATATATCCAGAGGTGGAATTACTGGATCATGTGGTAGTTCTGTTTTTAATTTTGGGGGGCATCTGTATACTGCTTTCTACAGTGGCTGCACCAATTTATACTCCCATCATTGGTCCCCCAGGGCTTCCCTTTTCTCCTTATCCTTGCCAACACTTTTAGCTATACATTTTTTGTTTGTTTCTTTGTTTTTTCAGGTTTTTTTTTTTTAAATAATGCAGGTATGAGGAGATCTCTCATTGTGGTTTTGATTTGCAACAGGAAAGCTAGAAAAAGATGCTCTCAACCAGGAAAGGAAGGACAGAGTGAGGAGTGAGTTACCCCAACCTTTTGGGACACTGCATAAAGGACTTACTGGGATGTGACCCCATCCAGAAACTGGCAAAGCTAACATGTATGGGGGTACCTAGGAACAAATATTTATGGCAGGGGCCCCAGGATCAGCCATGCAGTGGGAGGAACAGTGGTTTTAGTGACCTACTCTGCAGAAGACTTCATCAGCTTTTGCCACTAAGGAAAGGAGACTCAGACAGCCTATGAATTTCAGTGGATTTAGCCCCACAGGTTTTCGTGTTTGCAGATGCCAGCTGTTCTGAGTTCTTCCCCGTTCCTGCCCACAGCATTCCTAGGCTGGGAGCCCCTGAGTCCCAAATGGTAGCCAGTCCTGTGCTTTGTGGCTGTGCAAATACATAATGCCAGTCTCGTCCCACTTCTTGATTTTTGTCTTTGTTGCTTGTGCTTTTGGTGTGATATCCACCCCCCCCCCAAAAAAATGTTGCCAAGACCAATGTCAAAGAGCTTTTCCCTAATTATGTCATTGTGTCTTTATTTTCATTTCCCTAAAAACTAGTGATGCTTAAAATCATTTTTTTGTGTTTATTTACTGTATGCATGTCCTCTTCAGGGAAATATCTGTTCATGTTTCTTATCCATTTTCTAATTGAATTGTTTGTTTGTTTTTAAGTTATTTATTTTATTTATTTATTTATTTATTTTTGAGAGAGAACATGAGCAGGGGGAGGGGAAAGAAAAGCAGAGGAGGAAGCAGACTCCCTGCCAATCAGGGAGACCAACACAGGGCTCAGTCCCAGGACCCTGAGATCATGACCTGAGCAGAAAGCAGATGCTTAACCCACTGAGTCACCCCAGGCACCCCCAGTATTTTAACTCTAGAGTTTTGAGAACTTCATTTTCTTTTCTTTTTTGTATATTCTTGGTACTAAGCTTTGTCAGATAAATAGTTTGCAAATGTTCTCTCCCATTTTTTAATTTGAGTTTTCACCCTCTACTCGGCATTCACAGAACAAAAGTTTTGAATTTTCATGATGTCCAGTTTTCTAGTTTTCCCCTTCGCGGATCATGCTGTTAGTGTCCAGTCCAAGAATTCTTTGCCTACCCTCGGGTCCCAAAGGTTTCCTCTCATGTTTTTATTTTTTTCCAAAAAGTTTTGTATTCTTACTTATTGTATGTAAGTACCTAATCCGGTTGGAGCTAAGTTTTGTATAGGAGGCGAGACTTCAGTCAGATTTAACTTGATTGCCCATGGATGTGGACTTGCTCCTTTTCGAGTGGGTATCTATGGGTCGTCCCCTTCATTTCATTTGAAAACCTCCTGGTTTTGGGTGTAATGACTAATTTGCACTCAAAATGCAGACATTGGGGACATTATATTATGGGACTCTCTATCTTATTCAGAACTTCTGGATTAGCTGGCTCCTTCTGAAAGGTAGAGTTCACACCAGGGTGGAACAGAATTCATATTCCTTAATTGGCCTTTGTGGACACGTGAGTGGATTGGGGCTTTTCATTACTTCCGGGCAATAGTTTCAGCTCTCCCACTAGATGTCCATTGATACTTCCCTGGCTAGTATAGGAGTGCATGTAACCTCTACCCACTTGGCCACCACTGACAACACGGGCCGAAGAGTGGCCTCATGCATGGCTGCTGGGTGGAGGTGAAAGTCATGACTGTCCCCATGGCCAATTCTGATACTACTGTGGCATGTCAGGAGAAGGTCCCCTTGTTACTGTTAGGTGGAGACAGTAGTCGGGGGGGTCTCTATGTCATTCCGACTGACAATGCAAGGGATACAGGGTGCCTTGTTGCTGCCTGGCAAGGATAAACATTCTGATGTCCTACCTGGCCTTCTCTGGTATCACCTTACTGGGGAGTTTGGGGGACATTTCATAGCTTGGTGAACGTGAAGATCTAGGTCCACACTTGGATTTTGCTGGCCTGAGAGAGGATAGAGCTACGAGTCTTTTCTGTGATGTTCAGCTGGATGAGAGTCTTGTCTCACGGTTTTCTTTCTTGCTAAGTCATGTTTTCTTTGTCTTTTGAATAGAGAGAGCAGGACTTTGTTGTTTCCTTTTTTTTTTTTTTTTTTTTTTTGTCTGGACCTGTCAGTTTTTCTGGGTCTCTGGTCTCTTCTACCTGAAATCTGGGATATAGGAGGCAAAAGGAAAACCCAAGACCTCTCACCACTGTGTCCTCACTTGGATCTAAGTTTCAGAGATGGTCTGTCTCTTGATCTCCACCTTTCAAGGTCTTCTTACGTTTTTCTTTCTTTTCTTCTTCTTTTATATAATGTCCAGAGTTTTTGGTGTACTCGATGGGGTGAATAGGAAAAGGAAAATCTACTCTACCTCCTGAAAGTGGTAGTCCCTTGGAAGCATTTTTGAAGATACTGCGATGGATCTATTTACATGACTAAATTTTAAAATATAATCAAGGCAGAACAAGCAAACAAGAAAACAAAATAAAAATCCAACTTTTTGCCAAATCGATTCCCCTGTATTTGGGCAGGAATACCTGCAAAAACCATCTTACAGAGATGATGGCTTCACATAGTAGGGACTTAAGGATAATTATGAAATGAAGGAATATTTGCTAAATGAATTAAATTAACAACTTTTCTCTTACCTGTTAGAGAATATGCTAGACACTAAGTAGGATAGGTAGGTCCCATACTACATACATGTCATATCATTGAGACCTAACTATCAAGTTATATAAAAACCATCCCCAGTGCTAAAATAGAAAGACTAACGTAACTACACTATGTGTTCAGAAGTTGTCTTTCATCTCCTTAGAGTAAGGCAGTGTCTTGTTCATCTTTGCTGCTAGTGCCTGATGCTACACATTACTCATCATACATGACTTGCCCTAGAAGTTTAGCAGAGGGAGGGAGCATGCTTTGAGATGCTGGAAGTAATCTGTCTCATATTCTCAATATGCAGTAACCTCTACAGAAAAGGAGTTCTGTAGCATTTCTAGATAATGTAGTCCCACATTTCACATTTCTTTAGCCATTCAGGGAATTCTTAATGTCAATCCTCGTCCTATGAACGAGCCCAGGTGCTTATTGTTATAGCCTTGGTGGAAGCAGAGGAAAGATAAGCACCTTTCTTCACACATACACTTTAAAATATCTAAGATAAGGTACCCCTCTATTTGTATTTTATGATACATGCTTTGAGCCCAAATAGCAACTGTGGTAACCTTGTGTTTTGCAATAGATGTAGACCGGTGGTCTCTGAGTCAAGTGTCAATGCCACCCATCCCATTATACATAAGAAAAAAATAACTACAAAGAAAAATAAAAAATAGCAACATGTGATACCAAAATGATTTAACATCGTTGCCTTTTAAGATAGGCATTAATTCTGTCCTTAAACATATAGCCCAAGGAGGTGCTCTGAATTTCATGGATTGGTTATAAAAAGTCTTTCAGGGTAGGTATCACATAGACAATGGCTTTCCAGTTTCCTAAGGAAAGGACTTTATCCACAAATACAAAAAAGAACCTTGACAGAAAGTGTGAAGTACCACCAGCAAATAGTTTAGCACTTTGCTCTTGGACTAGTGGACGCTAGAGGCTTAGAGAAAGTGCAAGAACTCTGATGCTTTAAGAATCTTGATGGACCAGAAACAGACCATGCTTCATGCAAAGCAAAGGGCTTGCTGCAAAAGCTGAGGAGTTTACTGATTGACTACAGTTGAAAAGCGAACTTTGCAACCTACATCATAAAACACTTACTTAGAGGACATCAGCTTTGATTTTGTGTATTGATAAAGCAGGAGTGTACTTAGGGGGTTTTCTAAATAATGAATATTTACAGAATCCATTTTTTTAAAAAGCATCCTGGTTTTTGTTTGGTTGTTTTCATCTTAAAAAGCTTGCTCTTGGGGTGAAAAGCTTCCCATGAGTGCCTACTGCTATAAAATAAATAGGAAGAGTGTAATATGAAGTATGGTGAGTTCTACTTTATACAGTTTTCAGTAAGGACTAAGCCTATTAAAATAAAGAGATTATATTTATATTTGGTATTCTTATTTCATGGAAATGAAAGTTTGATTTCCTCTTCACTTTACTATCTCCTCTATACAGAAAATTAGACTGAGAACAAGAATTTGGAAATTTATGGCAGAATTTTATCTGTCCTTTAAACTTCGTAGCTTCCACTAATTGAAATGATCAGAATACTATACAGTACTCAGCCTGGAAGATAATCCATATTAACAGAAAACTACCCTATTCTGTGTTTTTTTTAAATTTTTTATTTTTTATAAACATATATTTTTATCCCCAGGGGTACAGGTCTGTGAATCACCAGGTTTACACACTTCACAGCACTCACCAAAGCATATACCCTCCCCAATGTCCATAATCCCACTCCCTTTATTCTGTGGGTTTTAATGTTTACAAAGATTATTGGGTTTTAGAACTTTGTCATGCCTGGAGTAATTATTTCCTTTTAAATATGGTTTTATTATATTCAGAATTAAAATGTTATTTAAAATATATCTTGGTATTATTAAAAACAAAACTACTTTTATTCTTAGAAACTTTCAAACAAAGTAATGAAATATTAATCACTTTGTTAAGGAAGAAAGATTCTGTGATAAAACCTATTTAAATGTTGTAGTTTTTTCTTCTTCTTCTTTCTTTAAGACCACAAAAGTAAAGATTTGGCTCATCTCTGTCTCTCTAGATCTTTAGAAGCTTCACGCCTTGAAGAAATATATTACATCTTTTTTTTAAAGGACTTATTATAACCAAGGCAGTAGTTTATGGGAAAAGACAAATCTAAAAAGTCCTATTTCAAAATCTTGCTTCCCAAACTAGAGTAAAACAAGAGAGGATAGGATTAAAAGGAATTTGACTTGTAAGAAATGGCAGGAAGCTGAGAGCCCATAAGCAATTTTTTAATAAAATATTAATTTTTATTTTCAAAGTTAAGGTCAAAATATAAAAGCTAATAAAGAAATTAAAGACATCGAAAAGGGGGCGCCTGGGTGGCTCAGTGGGTTAAGCTGCTGCCTTCAGCTCAGGTCATGATCTCAGGGTCCTGGGATCGAGTCCCGCATCGGGCTCTCTGCTCGGCAGGGAGCCTGCTTCCCTCTCTCTCTCTGCCTGCCTCTCCATCTACTTGTGATTTCTCTCTGTCAAATAAATAAATAAAAAATCTTTAAAAAATAAAAAAAAGACATCGAAAAGTATGAGTAAAAGAGTGGCAGGCACCTTTTATTGCCGTCCTCCTAAATATGATTTGCAGAAAAATTTGCAGTTTTCCTGCAGTTTTTTACATGCTAAACCATGTAAGACAAGACTTAGCCATTTATTCTGAGCCACCGTCACATGACCTAGTTGAAAGCTGAGAGGTGATAGATGGGTAGACAATGCAGAGAACACAATCAGAGAGATTGCATCTTCTTGCCACATTCCAGCTTATCAAACATAATTTCAGAAGTTTCCAGGTATATGTGAAACACCTTTTGAAGGAAGAATTGGTCCATGTCTCTGAAGTCTCCTATCCTGTCTGTCCCACTAGGCGAAATGATCACATTATTGGCAGGGCCTTGATTTTCTCAGGTTTTTTCTTCCCCCAATGACAAATAGGCTTAATAACATGAGAATCCCCTATGCTTGATTATTACATTTTACATCTTTAAAGCTCCATATTCATGTTGCAAACACAATGAAATATCTCTGCAGTAAAGTAAAATGCTTCACAGCGCACATTGACTGTTCAAGAAACCAAACCAGAAACCAGAAATTTCAAGGCAGTAAAACAATTTTTGAGGCAACCATTCTATTCAACTGAATGGTATGCATCTATTTCAGAGAGCAGCTCCTAAATTCAATGCCTTGCACAGAGAAGGTACAGCAATAACAAATTTTTGAATGAATGGTTGTTTATTTCATACATTTGGAAATAACAAGGTAGAATCAATAGTGTGCTGGAAAACCAGCTCTCTGAAGAAAAACAATAACAAACAAACAAACAAAAAAAAAACACAAAAGCTCTGGTTTTTGATGTTTTCCCGTTTCTGTGGTGTAAATACTCCCTCTATGGCCTATTTCCAAGAACCAATGTGATGTCACTGAACACAGAGGAGGAAAGAGATATTCTGCACAGAATATTCTCTTGCAAACTGGTACAAACTAGCTCCAGGATTCTGCTGGTAAGTTACTTGGCTTGTTTTCATGTGATTTGGCAAAAGAAAATCATAGCACCAGATTTCCTTTGGTTAATTAGCTGACATGGTATTGACAAAAACTGGAGGATTTCTTTTTTTTTTTTTTTCCCTTTCCTTTTCTTTTCTTTTCTGTTTTTTTTTTTCTCGGTAATGATAACAAAGTGTTACTTTTTTTCTAGTGGGTTACCTGCAGGAAGTAGGTTGTAAGAATGCCTCCCCAGGAGTGTGTGTGCTTTTGATAGCAAATAAAAACCAGTGAAGTCCTTGTGAATTTTCCTGAAGTTGAAAAAGAAATCTCTTTAACAAGGGCCACCTACTTTGGGCCTGGGAGCTGTTCAGCAGGCCTTGAAGATCCTTATTCTTAGCCACTACAAGCTCAGCAACTGGATATGAAAGCCCTAGGCACAGCACTCTTTTAGCAACATGGTATATTAAGTCTTAAAATTTATAAAATCCTTCCAATCCCCAGGATGCCCAACTACTTTTGAACTCAAGAAATTTAGTACATGGATGTATTATAAAAAATCTTGAAGATAGTTTAACTACAGCTGAAACAATCACTCATTATAGAACTTCTATGGACCAAACCCTGTGCTGCCCATTTTTACACACACACACACACACACACACACACTTGTATTTATATAAAATTTATATATTAAACATAAAATAATAAATATAAATGCATATATTTTTACTTAATTCATGTGCCTTTACACTTTGTGGTAAAAACAGAAATTCTTCCACTTTATGAAGAGTGAAAATGGCATCCCACAGGTTATTAAAAATAATATTTTAATAACAATGACAGTCACCATCTGTTTCATATCTACTATGTCGTAGGCATTTCATATTTACCATTTTAATCAGTATTCTTCATGCTATTTATGCTCTATAGATGAGGTAAATGAAGCTGATACTGAGAAAAAGTTATGCATGAGATCAAGGGGTATTAAGTTAGGAAGAGTTGAATCATCACAAGTCCATATTTCTCTAAATTCATTGTTTGCCTTGTATTAATTCAGTCATCCCACATGTGTTTATTGAGTACCCACTGTGATTCAGGCACTGTTCTTGGCTTTGGGGATACAATAAAAAGCAAACACAAATTCCAGCTCTTCTTGATCCACATTTTAGTCAGCAGAGACAGTCAACAAAGAAAGAAGTATAATAAAAATACTATTAAACAAGTATTATGCCAGATGGTGGTAGGCTCTATAGAAAACTATAAAGGAGGGGAGGAACAAATTATACTGATGTGGGAGTGCCTTGCCATTTTAAATGGAGAATCAAGGGAAGGCATCACAAAGGAAGTGAGAGACTGAAGCATGCAGATATCTGGGAGCACAGATGCTCAGGTGGAGGAAATGAGGGGAGAGGCCAGGAAGTGAGAGCATGCTTAGTGCATTTGGGGAACACCAAAGGCTACAGAACAGTGAAGCAGAGCAAGGGAGGGAGAAGGGATGGAACTGGGGTACTGCAAGTGGGGTATGTGGGTTAGGATGCTAGATTCCTCTGGCTTCTGTGGGGAGTATAGACTGAAGAGTGAGGAGTGGAGTGAGTGAGTGAGTGAGGAGAGAAGAAGAGAGAACAATTAGTAGGCTGTTGCAAAATTCATGCGAAAGATGATCGTTTCTTACAGCATGACGATAGAGGCACACGTGGTAAGAATTGGTTGGATTCTGAGTATGGCTGGAGTATATATAATTTTTGAGATGCTTCAAGGTAGGATGGGAAAGAGCAAAAGTAAGAATAATGCTAAAGTTTTTGGATGGGATAAATGGAAGTTTCAGTTTTCATTTATTGAAAATGGGCAGGGCTTTGGAAAGGGAGATTTGGGGTAGAACATGAGCTTGTCTTAAATATGGTAAGTTTAAAATGGAGGGGAATGCAAGAATAAAATAATATCTAACTTCAAAGTATAATTATAAGTTTTATTAAGTTAATGTATATGAGAAGACTATAAATGTTGGTTAGCTCTTTTTTCTTCATCCTAGTCTCAGTAGGGTGGTATAATTGTGTCAAGACTAAGATTTAGAGAGTGGCTATAATAGAATCAGTAGACCATGGGTAACTTATTTCATATACAGAGGAACAGGGTTTTTTTTGTTTTTGTTTTTGTTGTTTTGTTTTGTTTGTTTTTGTTTTGTTTTGTTTTTACTTTGGCTTAAAATCTCAGAACAGGCTGGTGTGTGCTTGCGGATACAGAGTTTCTCAGGCTAGAAGGAAGACTCAAGACAGAAGAAGATAGCATGGGGTTGGCCCTGTTGAAGTCATTTCCAAACATCTGGAGTTGTTAAGAAATTAAATGGAAGAATCTGGCAGCCTGCAGGAGAAAATAACACCAGGTATGAGCCATGCCGCTGTGGGTCAGCAGCTAACATCAGGTGCAGAGTTAAGGAAGTTCTACCTCAGACACAGTGTGACGTTGTCACCTGAAGATAGAAGAGGGTCATAAGAAGAAGATGGTGTGTCAGAGCAACATTCTCAGTGTGCTCACTGCCAGATGGAAGTTGTTATACAACCTCTTGACCAAGATGAGAGTGAGTGGACATTTCCTAAGGCAAGACTTCCAAGAGGTTCTTAGAAACACCATTGGGCATCTTCATGAAATAAGTGAATTTTTGATTCAGAGAAAATTAGAAAGTATCTCCTCTACCCATTAATGAGGCCTAATTTTTTACGCATTGGTTGGAGATGCCAAAGGTTATTCCTGTTGTATGTCATAGAGGACAGCCATTTCTCCAAGCAACCCTGGTGTGGTAGATGGTGACCTGGCCATCTGGAGGCATGAGGGACCCCTGTGGGAATTTTGGTAGTTAAATCCTAATGTCACTTTTCCATGCTGAGTCATTATATGCTCCTTATATGCTCCTTATACGCCATTCTGTGGTTTTCTTACACTTTAGAGATTTAGTTGGTTTTACTTTACTTTCTGAGATGTTGTTACCTATGTGTTTATCCTCATAATTCATCTTAAGATGGTAAAGTTTTCCTGACTCTAATTTTACTTACTCTTTCTGTAAAAAGGATTTAGTGCTCTTGTCTGAACTTCCCTTAGCCATAAGCCATATTCCTTAGGCTGAGTGTCTTGGGCCCCTGCTATTAGTCTATCCTAGATACTTCCTTTCACACAACGCATAGAGACATGCTGGCAGCTGGCTGTTGAAATAGATGTCTTGTGGAAGAGTACCTCCTTCGCTTTACTAACACACCCTAGTTGAATAGTGACTACCAGGTGTTGTTTACTATGTTTTATCTAGAGGCAGGGTCACCCTAGGCCCTACCAGGTTGCCCCATGGTCTAAGGGGTCCATGTTTTGCTGCTAACCCATGCTGAGGCACAGCAGATAAGGCACACTCTCCTTTTCTCACATCTGCTTTTTACTCATTTATGGCCCCTTGTCTCTATTTCTGCTTTCAGATATCAGCCTTTTCCTCAATATCTGGGGCAAATATCTTCCTAATGAAGCAACTCCGGATGTCTCCCTGTGGAATATGTGCTCCCTGGATTGTCACTGCGTTCTTGTAGACATGTCTTATAGCATCTTATATGTACCTCTTTATGTGTGTGTGTATGTTCTTCCCTTACTACTTGAAGATTAGCTCCTTCCTTACAGCCTGAACAATAAGCATCACTTAGCTCTCCAAAGCCTGGGAATCCCTAGGGCAGCTGAGAAAGTTAATGAGACCCATAGGCTGGGAGTCTGGGATGTATTAGGAAAGGCTTAAGAAAAATCTCCCTGTAGACAACTAGCTTTAATTATAATTGAGATTTAAATTCATTTCAGTAACATACATTCACTTAGGGTACTAGAGCTCAAGGTTGCGAATGTTATCGTAGATTACCAGGATGAAACAGGCAAGAGAAGAAAGGGCTGGTAAATATTAGCAGGCCATTAAAGCCATAAGTTTGATTTATTTTATTATTATGCTATTTGGATGAGTTGGGGTGTTGGGACTCTTTTAGCAAGACTGCCTTAGGACTTGAGGAAAAGTCTATGAGCCAAAGACTAAACCTTTCAACTTGTAGCAACTTGATAACATCTTATAATTAGCCATGGACTCCCTTCCCCTTTTAAAAAGTTACCTATTTAAAAAAATAAAAAATAAAAAATTATTGAGAATGAGATCAGATGAATCAAAAGAAATAGAATCCACATTTTGTTGCTAGCCATAAACATAAAAACAAAGCACTTATCTCTAAAGCAAACTCTGTCCAAATGCTGGTATAAACACCCTGTTTTTCAGACTTAATGGGAATGTTGTGTTTAACTCCACATATACAGTGCTAAGCCTTAACTATTTGACTCAGGTGGTTTTTCACAGATCAGTTGAGAAAGCAACATACTTATTTAATAAAATCCAAAAGCCCTGAAAACAACTTTCTTTAATCTGTAGTAAACTGAAATATATATATATATATATATATATATATATATATATATATATATATATGAATTTGCAGTATCTTCAATCAAGCTCCTTTCAGCATAAGACATAAACACAACTTCAGCAGCCCTTAGGTTGAAACCACTAAGAATGAAGAATCATTATGGAAATTACACTGTTTGTACTGCTTTCCTGCAATTCCCCATCCTTTATTATTAGTAAGCCTTGCTTTATTCTGAAAAGTTCCACTTCATACTAACACTGCTATTGACCGTGAAATCCAGAAAAAAGAAGAAGGAGAAGAAGAAGAGGCCAGGGAGGGAAAGGGGGAGGGGGAAGGGAAGGAAGGGAGGGGGAGGGGGGAGGAGGAGGAAGGGGGGGAGGAGGAGAAGAAGAAAAAGTCAACTGTGAGAAACAGAAGGTTTTCAAAGCACGCTATGACCCAGCAAAATACTCTCCCCACATTGTATACAGAAAGGAATACAGGAACGTACATTCACAGGTGTCATTATTTACCCAAGTTTATAGCCAGTTCATTTAGTCAATGAAATGGGCTTTTAATTTATTCATGTCTCTATTTATTTAGTTAGTTTTTATAACTTCATTGATTTTTCTGCCTACAAAACACTGTTGTAAAATCAAAATCAAAATTAAAAATTAAAATTAATAATTAAAATTTAAATTTAAAATTAAAAATCAAAACTAAATTTCCCCATAACTCCGTATTCCCCAAAGAACATCCGTTATTTATCTCTTCCCTCTCCCCATTTTGTAGTAGAGGTAACTGGATCTCAGAACTGTGACTTGACTAAGACATTATTTAAATCAAAGCTTTTTATACTGTAAAACCCATGATTGGGGTGTGTGTGTGTATGTGTATGTGTGTTTATTCCTTTTGCATTCTATAAACATTTCATATTCAGTGGGAAAAGATAACTTTATCTTCTTCAGCACAAATATATTCTTTGGACCTGATCATTTATTCTTTTGTTTATCCACATATTCATTCTACCACTTATTGAATAATAAATATTAGTGAGGCTTAAATAAATATTAGAGAAATAAATGACTTAGGAAGAGGAGAAAAGAGATAAAGTGGTTGAGAAAGAGGAGCAAAGTCACCTCAACAAAGAGAAAGGGGTTGCATTTCGATTAGAAAAGAAAAAGCTGAGTCTGGATTAAAACAGATTTCCATTCTAAACACTGTGCTCTTAAGAACTGCACAACGTGCTTCCTACCTCTGATGAGCTTGTTTAATCAGTATGTTTCCCTGAAAGTTTCCATTACTGAAGTATCTTCATTGCTGAGACCCTCCAGTGTTACAACTCACTGGAGGGTGAAGTCAACACTTGCTAGATGCACATTATCCTGAGTGTTCCATTCAGAGATAAATAAGATAAAATCCCTGACTTTGTGATGGCCAAGTCCAGTAATGGGAACCCCTCCATGCACTTGCCTTGAGGTTTTATAACAGCTTCCTCAGATTATATAAGAGTTACAGGCACACTCATACTGTTGGGTATGCTCTCAATCGTATGTAAGGTTACATCTCAAATACAGACTGTCTTCCTGTCTATGTCCCCATTTCTGTGTTCCACCGCTGCCTTCCTTTCATCTTCATTCCTCATAGCTTGAACTAATTCTGGTTCCTCCGAAATGTAGACCTACAGGTGCCGGTAGAAAAAGAAGAAAGGGAAGCATTGGAAGCATCAGGAAACAATCTCATTAGTCTCCTTTCTTCTTGACCCAGAAACATTTCAGAACTTTGGTTGAGTTCCCTGGATGGCACATGGTTTTCTGAATTATTTTGAATGTGTGCTTTTTGATATGTTCGTTTTACCAATTTAAGAATATGTCACCAGTCTGAGTGATCACAAAATATTTCACTTTGGAGTCTGAGCCAAGCCTTTTCAAAAATGAATACCTAATATTGAATTCATCCTCCAATACATAGTTGTATTTTTTTTTACTACAAATCCACTTAACAAATATTTTTCAAGAGGCATAAGGTGGTAGAGATAATTACAAATAATTAAAATTAGAAGCTCTGGGGTACAGATCTAGAGCCGTCACTTACTAACTGTGTAACTTTGGCCAAGTCACTTAGCTTCTTTGAACCTCAATTTGCCTTTTGATAAAATGATGTCAATCATATCTCCCTCAAGCGATTGTCATGAACATTAAATAAAACAATATTTGAGGGATACCTGCATGGTTCAGTCGGCTAAGTGTCTGAATCTTGGTTTCAGCTCAGGTCATGATCCCAGGGTCATAAGATTGAGCCCCACATCAGGCTCCTTGCTCAGTGTGTGGAGTCTGCTTGAGATTCTTTCCCCTTCCCTCTCCCACCTGCTCTGCTCTACCCACTCTCATTCTTTCTCACAAATAGATACATAAATAAAATCTTTATAAAAATATTTAGTAACAGGTATGGTTAGTAGTTCTGGGTTAAGTACCAGTTGTAAATTAATATAATAAGATATCACATTCTATATTTGCCAATAAGCTCATTATAGGGCTCCCAAAACTCAAAGAAATTATTTTGGGGGGCAAATATGCTTTACCTGGATGACATAATTGGCAAACAATGCAAGACCAATGTGGTCAAGTGATTCCATGCTAGTTAAATTCAGATCCCAGATGATAGTTCTGAAATGCTATTCCAAGTGGATATTTTTCTTACTCTACTTTACCAATGGTACATGGTTATAGTCTTTTTTTTAGTTATGTTCAGTTAGCCAACATATAGTACATCATTAGTTTTTGATGTCGTGATCAGTTGCATATAACACCCAGGGCTCATCATAACAAGTGCCTTCCTTAATACCCGTCACCCAGTTGATCCATCCCACCACCCCCTTCTGTAACCCTCAGTTTATTTCCCAGAGTCCAGAGTCTCTCATGCTTTGTCTCCCTCTCTGATTTTTTTTTTTTTTTTGTGAAGATTATTTATTTATTTGTCAAAGAAAGAGAGAGAGAGAGAGCACAAGCAGAGGGGAGCTGTGGGCAGAGGAAGAAGCAGGCTCCCTGCTGAGCAAGGAGGCCCATGCAGGACTGGATCCCCTGGGATTATGACCTGAGCCAAAGGCTGACACGTAACTGACTGAGCCCACCCAGACATCCCTCCCCCTCAGATTTCTTAGTGTAATAATCCTACAATCCACTTTGTGTTAAGAAAAAATCGGGATGGATAGACGGGGGAGAGAAAGAGGAGTCTAAAATGAAGCCTTCCGAACGCAAATAACTCAAGTGGTATTAGGGGAAAGTGCAGCAGAACAAAAGTTCCCAGGGTAAAGCTGTTGCCTTTCCCATTTTGCAGCCATATGTCTGTCACAATATTGAGCTGTCACATACTGAGATTGCTAGTGTGACATCTTCATCAGTTCCCACGGACTCCAGCCAAAAACAACTCCAGCAATTGCAAGGGCACCGCCCTCGCTCCGCCCACCTTCTCCCTGGCAGCTTCAGAAAATCTGTGTTCTGTGCTCTGGACACATCTCCAGAGTGATTTCACTGTTGTGGGCATCAGCCAACGTTTGGCACACACAAAAAAACCCAATCAGCTTCATCTCCATTTTTAACTGTGCTAAGATCCCGGAAAAGAGCATCAGATAGGCAGAAGATAGAGTCCAGCTCATTTCACAGAGTGAAAACCAATGCTGCTTTCTCCCTGCAGCAGAAGTACACATCAGGCATTCAGGAGATGGATTAGGGAAGTCAGAAAACTCTCCCATTATTCTCTAGAGAAAGCATAGTAAATTCTTTTCTCTCCTTTTAAATGGCTTATATTTATTTTTTTATATCATTATTATTTCACATAGAGACATTACTCACAGAAATGGAATTTCTTTTAAATTTCTCTGTTTCAAGATGCACAGAAACTGTGCCCCCAAGGAAAATAAGCGTATTCATGAGTGGGCTATGAAAGTATAAAGCACATTTTATATCATAAAAATCTCTGTCTCTTACAAAGTAAAGTAGCTTGGAATTGTGGGAGGCTGTTGGGAATGTTAAGATTATGGATGCTTTGGTCATTGTAGCCAGAGCTCACTTTAGATTTTGAAAGGCGAGCAGCCAAAGAACTGAGTTTGGTTGTATTTTGGTGAGAGTAATAATTGGAGGCTCTGCTTGTAGTTTAATACATTGAAATATTGTTATACAGCAGCTCTGAAGCTCAGAAATTCCAGTTTCACCACTTGTGTATTGTGTGATCAGAGACAATTGCTTTAACCTTTCCAAGATTTAGTGTTCTGAACTAGCATAATCATCATTAGGAACGGTGTGGTAATGCAAAAACATACTTGTTACAGCATTGTTCTGACTGCATAAAGCAACTCTATGAAATGTTTAGCTTGATGCTTGCGATATAATAATGTCATGATGAGCAGTAGTTAGTGGCAAAAGTGGCAGTAATAGGAACGTGACTATGAGTAAAACAAATACAAAAAGCAAGGAGAAAGGGGCACCTGGGTGGCTCAGTTGGCTGAAAGCAAGGTGATGTATGAAAGTTCTGGATCTCCACATCATATCTGATCTTAGTGGAATTCTCCCACCATTGTGATTCTTATACTTCTCCTTCTTGGAAAAATGTTCATGAGATTTTCTTACCTATGATTTTGACTTTGTGCAAATGTAAGTACTTTCATAAGAATGCATCATAAAATTCAAAAAGTCTACATCCAGAGGTTAAAAAAAAAAAGTACAATGAAACCTTATCTCAAAATCATACATTTTGGTAAAATCATACATATTGGTGATTTCAGTATTGAAAAAAATTCTAGAGGGGATACCTAATTTGTTATGTTGTATATTCGCATCAATTATACTAACTACAATTATAAATATGCTCCACATGTATATTTATCTATCTCTATGGATGGTCATAGAGACTTTATCTCTAAAGAAACCAATGAAGATGTTTGTATAAAATAGAATTAAAAGTAGAAGTGCCATACTATTAACCTCTAAAATCAAACTGCTGTGAGCAGTGACGATTCAGCTGACAGGAAAATGATCAAGGAGGTCAATACCATTCCATTTTTATGTGGGTGAGAAATCTGTACTCTGTCAAATCTCTGTATACAGTATTCTCAATTGGAGATGTAGTGACACAGGTGGGGGACTTAACAAGTAAGTGTGTATGACTGAGAGTGAGTCTGTTTCTGTCACTAGCAAGTATAGTTCCTGAAGTGCATGTCTTTGGTGTCTAACATTCTCTTCCTTTATGTAAGTTTCTCCAGCAAAGAGAACTGTAGGTTACTTTCTCCTTCATTTGGGGAAAACAAGCATAGAATTACGTAGGGAATGTGGAAAAGTGCCTGCTTTGTAAAAGCCACACTAAATGAAAAATCCAGCCTGAGCAATTATGGTATATTTGGTCAAGGACATCAGAATCTCTTTCTATAAGCACTTGGTTGGAATGTTCACAAAATAGTATTTGTGAGGAAAGGGAATAGCTACCAAAAGCAATTTATTATCAAGGAAGTAAATGATCAACTGTCAATAACAATGTTTAAATGACTATTACAAGCACCACACCAAAATCAGAACTGATTTTCACAGTCTTATAAGAATGTATTTTCTAAAGTTAACAATCAAGGGCAAAGATGGTTTTAGAATAATTTGCTAAAAGGTATCTTACAACTTAGTCAAAAAATGAGAATTCAGATTTTTTTTGTTTGCTTGCATTCTTACCATAATAGGCCAAAGTTTTAGATAACAAGTGTAATAAAAGTGGAATTTCAAAAAAAGAGGTGGAATTTCATATCAATTGAGAAAATACATGTTTTTCTACTTCATATGAACATACTTAAGTATAATAAAATTAACCATTGCATTAAAGACTTAAATTTTCAGCCTCCATCAGATTGATGGAAGCACCTCAGTTTCTTCCAAAAACCCCCTAACTTCTGATTAAAGTGAGATTTTTTTTTTCTTACTAGAGATCTGGAAAAATAGCAATAAAAATATATCAGCATTTTTGTGTGTGGTGTAAGGAAATGGTCCAATTTCATTTTTCTGCATGTGGCTGTCCAATTTTCCCAGCACCATTTATTGAAGAGGCTGTCTTTTTTCCATTGGACATTCTTTCCTGCTTTGTCGAAGATTAGTTGACCATAGAGTTGAGGGTCTATTTCTGGGCTCTCTATTCTGTTCCATTGATCTATGGGTCTGTTTTTGTGCCAGTACCATGCTGTCTTGATGATGACAGCTTTGTAATAGAGCTTGAAGTCCAGAATTGTGATGCCACCAACGTTGGCTTTCTTTTTCAACTATCATATGATCTCCCTAATATGAGGAAGTGGTGATGCAACATGGGGGCTTAAGTGGGTACGAGAAGAATAAATGAAACAAGATGGGATTGGGAGGGAGACAAACCATAAGTGACTCTTAATCTCACAAAACAAACTGAGGGTTGCTGGGGGGAGGGGGTTTGGGAGAAGGGGGTGGGATTATGGACATTGGGGAGGGTATGTGCTTTGGTGAGTGCTGTGAAGTGTGTAAACCTGGTGATTCACAGACTTGTACCCCTGGGGATAAAAATATATGTTTATAAAAAATAAAAATTATAATTCCGGACTTCAAGCTCTATTACAAAGCTGTCATCATCAAGACAGCATGGTACTGGCACAAAAACAGACACATAGATCGATGGAACAGAATAGAGAGCCCAGAAATAGACCCTCAAATCTATGGTCAACTCATCTTCGACAAAGCAGGAAAGAATGTCCAATGGAAAAAAGACAGCCTCTTCAATAAATGGTGCTGGGAAAATTGGACAGCCACATGCAGAAAAATGAAATTGGACCATTTCCTTACACCACACACAAAAATAGACTCAAAATGGATGAAGGACCTCAATGTGCGAAAGGAATCCATCAAAATCCTTGAGGAGAACACAGGCAGCAACCTCTTCGACCTCTGCCGCAGCAACATCTTCCTAGGAACAACGCAAAAGGCAAGGGAAGCAAGGGAAAAAAATGAACTATTGGGATTTCATCAAGATCAAAAGCTTTTGCACAGCAAAGGAAACAGTTAACAAAATCAAAAGACAACTGACAGAATGGGAGAAGATATTTGCAAACGACATATCAGATAAAGGACTAGTGTCCAGAATCTATAAAGAACTTAGCAAACTCAACACCCAAAGAACAAATAATCCAATCAAGAAATGGGCAGAGGACATGAACAGACATTTCTGCAAAGAAGACATCCAGATGGCCAACAGACACATGAAAAAGTGCTCCATATCACTCGGCATCAGGGAAATACAAATCAAAACCACAATGAGATATCACCTCACACCAGTCAGAATGGCTAAAATCAACAAGTCAGGAAATGACAGATGCTGGCGAGGATGTGGAGAAAGGGGAACCCTCCTACATTGTTGGTGGGAATGCAAGCTGGTGCAGCCACTCTGGAAAACAGCATGGAGGTTCCTCAAAATGTTGAAAATAGAACTGCCCTATGACCCAGCAATTGCACTATTGGGTATTTACCCTAAAGATACAAACGTAGTGATCCAAAGGGGCATGTGCACTCGAATGTTTATAGCAGCAATGTCCACAATAGCCAAACTATGGCAAGAACCTAGATGTCCATCAACAGATGAATGGATCAAGAAGATGTGGTATATATACACAATGGAATACTATGCAGCCATCAAAAGAAATGAAATCTTGCCATTTGCGACAACATGGATGGAACTAGAGCAAATCATGCTTAGCGAAATAAGTCAAGCAGAGAAAGACAACTATCATATGATCTCCCTGATATGAGGAAGTGGTGATGCAACATGGAGGCTTAAGTGGGTAGGAGAAGAATAAATGAAACAAGATGGGATTGGGAGGGAAACAAACCATAAGTGACTCTTAATCTCACAAAACAAACTGAGGGTTGCTGGGGGGAGGGGGTTTGGGAGAAGAGGGTGGGATTATGGACATTGGGGAGGGTATGTGCTTTGGTGAGTGCTGTGAAGTGTGTAAACCTGGTGATTCACAGACCTGTACCCCTGGGGATAAAAATATATGTTTATAAAAAATAAAAAATTAAAAAAAAAAATAAAAAAATAAAAATTATATAAACAGAAAAAAAATATATATCAGCTTTGCAAAGACTTCTGAAATTGTCAGGTGTCTTTCCTACTAGTTAGATCCATAATGTGTTGCTGAAAGTATGTGAAGCCAATACTTGACAATTCGCATTAACATGTTTGCAAATATTGACTAGCAATATCACTCTGAGTTGGGTGGTATCATTAACCCTAATTTATACGTATAAAAAAAATCAACTCTGCTAAAGTGATTTTCCTGTGAGTCTTATATATTAAAAAAAAAGAAGAAGAAAGAAAGAAAGAAAGAAAGAAAGAAAGAAAGAAAGAAAGAAAGAAAGAAAAGAAAAGAAAAGAAAAGAAAAAACTGAGTTAGGTTTTAATCTCTGGTCTTTTTCACTCCATGTCCTATGATCTTTCCTAATATCACACAGTGACTTTTACATGGTTATGGTAAAACTAGCCCTCAGTTAAAAGTCACTTTCAATTTTAAAATCTTGCATTTATGATTTTCAAGTGTCATTATGTCCATTGACATATTTGATACTCAAATCATCTTGTTTAGGTTTGGAAACTCTTTTGTATATGTCAAAAAATTAAGATATAATAAGACTACAAATAGCTCCTAGTAACCAATTTGGGACATCACTATGAAGAATGTGACTCTATGTCCAATGCTGCTTCTGTGAAATGAAATAAAACCAACATCTTTTGTAGGAGGAATACTTGACTATAGTGACGAAATCCTAGAAAAGAATTTGAATTTAGAGAAATATTTCTTCCTGTTTGAGTTTCTTAGCATCTAAGGGCTCAACTGGAAGAACAGGGCCAGAGAAGAAATTGTATTCTCTTGACTATATGCTCTCCCCAAGGAGGTAATCACGGGCGGACTAATCAATCATAAACACCAAAGGGGCAGACTTGATGCACTGTCTGGAAGGATGTCTCAGTATCAGAATGCAATTTCCTCTCTAGGCAAATGTAGTCCATAATATATTTTAACCCTGCACAGCCTAGCCTGAATACTATTCCCTAATATGAAACCCTTTAAAACTTATATTTTACAGGGGTGCCCAGGTGGCTCATTGGGTTAAACTTCTTAGTTCAGCTCATGTCATGATCTCAGGGTCCTGGGATCGAGCCTCTCACGGGGCTCTCTGCTCAGCAGGGAGCCTGCTTCCCCCCAACCCCTATCTCTGCCTGCCTCTCTGCCTCTTTGTGATCTCTGTCTGTCAAATAAATAAGTGTAATCTTTAAAAAAAATTCTATTTTACAAAATGAGACATACTTAAGATTCACTTCATTCCAAAGTCAGACACTCAATTTTCAGTGCTTGATAAATGCATACTGAAGACATTCAGCTGTGGACTTCCATAATTTCCAGTTTTGAAAATCACAGTCTATGTCTTAATATTAAGCTATTTACTCTGACTTATTTCATTAATGATGTCTATCTCTCTGTCTTCCTCCTCACCACCATCTCAAGGGAAACACGCCTTGGTTTTTTTTTTTTTTTTTTACTTTGTACTTTACCAACTTTATTAAATAAAGAGCATTGCTAACTTTCATTATCTTATATACAATATTAAACTATGTCTTCCTATATGCATTTTGTGTGTGTGTACAAAGGATAGGTGAAAAGTGAACTTTAAAAAAAAATCTCAACCTTCAGTACAGAGACCTAATAAGAACTTGGCATACTTTTAAGTACTTATCATTTTAAGCTTGACATTTTGTGTTATTGTAGGTATTCTTTATAAGATCAAATGCAATCCTGGGGCACCTGGGTGGCTCAGTGGGTTAAGCCTCTGCCTTCAGCTCAGGTCATGATCTTAGGGTCCTGGGATCGAGTCCCACATCAGGCTCTCTGCTTGACGGGGAATCTGCTTCCTCCTCTCTCTCTCCCTCTGCTTGCCTCTCTGCCTTGTGATCTCTCTCTGTCAAATAAATAAAATCTTAAAAAAAAAAATGTAATCCTAAATGTGATGTTTACATTTGGTCAGTGATTTGCTGACCTTTCTTAGAACATGGCAAAAAAAAAGCAGTAGAGTTGATAGGTTAAAAACAAACAAACAAACAAAAAAAAAAAACTGTGAATTACATGTAGGATGTAGTAGAGTGTGTCAGATCTCAGAGGCTTAAATGAAACCCGGGAAGATATGGAATTGATAAAGGAGGGCAAACTATTCTTCTCACATGAAGAAGAAATTAGAAGAAACTACATCTAGTTTGTCTTTTGTGAATTGGGGGGATTTATCCCTCATGCTTCTGTGGCTCCTTTTTTTTTTTTTTCTTTGAATTAGGCTCCATGTCCAGTGTAGAGCCCAACATGGGCCTTGAACTCATGACCCTGAGCTCAAGACCTGACCTGACCTGAGATCAGGAGTCAGACACTTAACCAACTAAGCCACCCGGGCACCCCTGATGTGGCTCTTAAATGGAGAGGACCTGCACTGGGTTCAGGTAGAAAGAATACGTCCTGAGAATTGCTATGATTTAAACAATGATTTTTATACATATAAGAAACAAGAGGAAGATTAGAAACAAGAGAAAGGATTAGTGTATGTGGAGTTGGATGGTGCAGACTATGTGCAGAACTTCACAAGAGCTGGGCAAATGCATTAGGAGCCAATTCTTAGAATTTTATTCTTGTATGGTACTTGATGCATGGTGTGGTGACTGGGGAACATGATAAAGGGATTGCACAGTGATGGCAGGGAAGAGAATCCATCCATATATCTTTTTTTTTAATTTTTAGTTTTTTTATTGGCATATAATGTCTTATTAGCCCCAGGGGTGTAGGTCTATGAATCGTCAGGTTTATACACTTCATAGTACATACCTTCCCCAATGTCCATAACCCCACCACCCTCTCCCTACCCTGCCCCTGGCAACCCTCAGTTTGTTTTGTGAGATTAAGAGTCTCTGATGGTTTGTCTCCCTCTCCGTCCCATCTTGTTTCATTTATTCTTTTCCTAACCCCCAAACTCCCCACATTGCCTCTCCACTTCCTCATATCAGGGAGGTCATATGACAATTGTCTTTCTCTGATTGACTTATTTCACTCAGCAGAATACCCTCTAGTTCCATCCATGTCGTTGCAAATGGCAAGATTTCATTTCTTTTGATGGCTGCATAGTATTCCATTGTGGGGAGATATACACACACGCGTGCACACACACACACACACACCACTCTTCTTTATCCATTCATCTGTTGATGGACATCTAGATTCTTTCCGTAATTTGGCTATTGTGGACTTTGCTGCTATGAACATTTGGGTGCATGTGCCCATTCGGATCACTACATTTGTATCTTTAGGGTAAATACCCAGTAGTGTGATTGTTGGGTCTTAGGGTAGCTCCATTTTCAACTTTTTGAGGAACCTCCATGCTGTTCCATCCATCTATTAATTGAGTCATCAAAGGTTTGTGTCAAGCATAGTTACAAGTCGTGGAGAAAAAACATTAATAAAACTTTTCATGGGGCTTACCTTTGAGCAGGTGTAGATAGAAATAAATAAGATAAATCAAAGAAACAGTATTTTGAAGGCAGTGCTGAACTAAAAAGCAAAGCAGGGAAGGAATGTAGGGAGTATCTCTGTGTGGCAGTGTCACTGAGAAGATGATGTTTGAATAAAGACAAGGCAAAGGTGAGGAAGTAAGGCATGAGGATACCTGGAAAAGGAGCATTCCAGCAGAGGGAGCAACACTTTTGAAGAACAGAAGGGGACTGCTGGGTTTGAAGTCACAGCATGAGCAAAGTAGAGTCTATCAGAAGATGAGTTCAGAGAGGCTGTGAGAATGGCAAAAGGTGGAGAGGAGTAGACCATATAAGGTCCTGCACTCCACTGAAAAATACTTACCACTTTGATTCTAAGTGAAAAATAAAACCATTGGGTAATTTTGAGCAGAGGACAGAAGTAATCCATCTTCTGATTTAATAGGATCACTTTGGCTGCTCTTGTGAGATAAGACAGGGTAAGAGAAAATAGAAGAATTAAGAATACTACTTAGGAGAATGCTGAGATAATCCACAAAAAGACAATGAGTTTGGGTAAGGTTGGTTATAGTGAAGGAGGAAGAGTGGTCATGGTCAGAATAGTTTTTAAAGGTAGAGATGACTGGATTTAATTTACAGAGTAGCAAGTCATGTTAACCATTTGGAGTACAATGTGTGAGGAAATTAGGCAAATACCAGCAATTTTCTGGTAGTAAATTATATGGTATACCATGGCTCAGACTATTATGGAGTACTTAGAAGGAACACACTACAGCAAAACTTTGCAATTATTATTTTAATGAGAATTGGATATAACATAACATAACCATTAAGAGCATGGACTCTATAGACAGATATATTTGCATTAAAGTCTTAGCAAGGACAGTTATTAGCCATGTGACCTTACTTAAAATGCTCATTTTCTTTATCTTGGAAAAGGACAATATTACCAATATCACAACATAATTCTGAATATTACATGATCTGAGTTGTTTATTGCAATATTTATACTATAGTGAATGCTAAGTATTACTAACCATTCCTTTCATCTTAATATGGCCTCAGAAGTTTGTTGGGTTTGCTAATACTATCAGAATTTAAAGGCCTTGTATTAAAATAGAAATGCACTGGACTTGAAATTAAAAGACCTAAGCTCAAATGTGGTGGTCATTTACCCAGAATTATGGTGTGCAGATATTAAAGCTAACTCAGATCTCATGACTTCAATTTGTGCTTTTCCTATTATGCTACCATTTCTCAGGAACATAGTTTGCACTCTACCCAAGAGTCCAAAACCCTGCATATTTTGATGATCCCACCATCTAACCAGCCAAATTTGTTCTCTAGGCAGGGATCTTTGGGTCTGACCTAAGCAATCAACCTTACTTTTTGGCACAGAGTTGGTATTTGTGAATCTTGGCACATCACTAGAAAGCCAAACTGGAGATTCAGAAGGTGTCAAATGAAAAACCATTTGGGACACATCAAGATTGATTGATTTTTGATTTTGTTTCCCTTAACTAATGGTAAAATACCCAGAGATGTTTTGGGGGTCAGGGTTCTGAGAATTATCAAATCTGGGAGCTTTGCTTTGACTTCAGGCTGCTACAAATTATCAAAATATCACTGTCCTTTTTGTCATAAGTTTTTGTTTCTGTTTTTAAAGTTTTATTTATTTAATTGATGGAGAGAGACAGGGAGAGAGGTAACACAAGCAGGGGGAGTGGGAGAGGAAGAAGCAGTCTTCCCACCAAACAGGGAGCCTGATGTGGGGCTCAATCCCAGGACCCTGGAATCATGACCTGAGCTGAAGGCCAACATTTAATGACTGAGCTACCCAGGTGCCCTGATGTCATATGATTTTTAATCCAGTTGTAATTAATAATTAGGGACCAAGTAAACTGGAATAAATATACATTATGGCAACTTCATAACCATGTTATTTTTAAAATATTTTTTAAAGATTTATTTATTTGAGAGAGAAAGTTTGAGCACATGAAGGTGCAGAGGGAGAGGGAGACAAACAGGTTAATCTGAGTTCAGATAGATAACTTATTAACAATTGTAGAATAGGATTTCTATGTGATCATAGAACTTTTCTTCTAGCTTTTTGTTCAAGAGTAGGTATTTGTTTTGTGCCAGTCTCAACCTTCTGATAATCAGTGTTGGGGCTGGACTGGCCCTTGTGGCCCTTATTATGATTGCAAGATGCCCTCAGCCAATAACCATCAAGAAAATTTGAAAATAATAAATAAATAAACAAATGTCTTATTACTTATATGTTCTGGAAATTATCCAGATGTCAGAATACTGTTGGAACAGACTGACACCTTGGTGGGTTTTCTTGGGTATATGGAGCTATCATGTGTATTCCAATTAGCAGAAGATATTAATTTTGCTAATCAGAAATCAAAGCTTGACACTTGGCACCAATGCAAATAAAGATGGTGAACTCCAAATAATATTACTTTATGGATCAGAGGATTTACTTTACACATTTCAAAGTTCTGTTAGGATCTAAGTAACTGGCCAGAAAGTTAAGTGTAAACCAAAAAATTTATTTTCATGACTAGGTAATTAAGAAAAAAAAAATTGAGTCAAAGAGATTCCCTATTGCTGGAACAGCCTCAAAAAGATAATTCGAAGTCAAAATAGAGACAGTGGTTTCTATATCTCAGCATTTTCTGAACTGTCTTTTCCTGTAACTCCTTTCTATAAAATGTCAGTAGATGCCTTCTTAACGAAAGGTTTTAGAGGTCAAAGAAGTGTTACAACCTGTAGGTTAAAAAGCATCTATAATTATTTTTAACTATAAAACATCTCTAAATCTCTAGTAGATCACACAGTATGAAAGGATCTCCAGTATATTTAGCAATAGAACCCTTTGATATTTTGGCTGTTTTAATTTTTTTAGTTATTCTTAATATCAGACTGGATCTGTGCTCCTCAGTAGACAATTCAAGAAAACTAAATTTCATGATGCCAAAACAGCTTGTTTAGTGAATTTAATAAAGTTAAGGGTCTGTTCAAAATGATTTGATTTTATTAAATGATACAACTTGGCAGCCTGGTACAGGTATTATCTGAATATATCCTATATACCTTCAAGAGGGACAGACTTTTGTCAAAAATTTTCAGGAAGTATTTCCTGTGCAATGATGTTACTACTGCTGATTGACAACATACTATAATCTGGATCCCATGCTAAGTATTCCACATATTTTGACTCAGTTTTTTTTTTCTTTTTAATTCTTACAACAGTTCTTTGAGGGAGACTCAATTATTGTCACCACTTTTTTCTTTCATGGCCAAGAGACAAGTCTAATTTTTCTAAAGATGGAGTTTATTGTGGAGCAGAAGGCAGAAGCCTGAATTCATGAGGACTGGACTTAGGTCCACTATTATGATTCTCATGGAATCCTTTGTGTAAAAATCCCTTTGTAGACTTTACTCTAACATCCACTAGCATCATGGGTCATAAGGTCTGTTTTAGTCACTTACATGATCAAATAAAACAGTTCCAAATTGAAAGAGTTGATTTTATAGTATAAATCTGGAATAAAAGTCATAAAAACACAAAATTGTATGTGACAGAAAATATGATTAAAATAATAAGAAATGCATTTGGTATGTGATTAAGAAGATGTTAAAATTTGTATTATAGATTGAAAACCATGATAAATTGGTTTTAATTACTTTGTTATTAAATATTAAGCTGGATTTGGAGCAAGTTGCCAACACATCCTTAGTCTCCTGGTCTGTGAGGCCTAAACTCTTGAACTAGATTGCCTTCATTCAAATCCCAGGTCTCCATCCCAGTTTTGTGGTTAGGGCAAAGTCTAAAACTTTTCTGTGTCTTTCTGTCATTATTTGAATAAGAAAATAAAGAGAGTACCTGCCTCATGAAGTTTTTATTCCAGTTAATTGAATTAATACATGAAAATCTCTCAGAACAGAGAAACAGTGCCTGGCAGATATCAAGCACTCAATACACATTGATCATTATTGTTTTTAGATCCATTCAATTAATTTAATTGAGAACATATTCTGTGTCAAACACTGAACAAGGAACTCAGGGTAATAAAAAAGAATAAGACAAGGTCCCATTCCTCATATGGTTTGTAATTTAGTACACAACATACAAACAGATACAGTCATGATTATACTCAGTGTGAAACAAATGTTAATAAAAGTGTCTCAAGATGCAAACGTAGTTCGAATAAGGGGCACCTAGGTAGCTCAGTAGGTTAAGCCTCTGCCTTCTGTTCAGGTCATAATCTCTGGATCCTGGGATTAAATCCCATGTCAGGCTCTCCGCTCAGCGGGGAGCCTGCTTCCCCCTCTCTCTCTGCCTGCCTCTCTGCCTACTTATGATCTCTGTCAAATAAATAAATAAAATCTTTTTTAAAAAAGTGGTTTGAATAAGAAAACAATTTGTTCTTAAGATTTCATTTGTTCTTAAGATTTCATAACGTTTTCAATAAATGGTGTTGGGAAAATTGGACAGCCACGTGCAGAAAAATGAAATTGGACCATTTCCTTATACCACACACGAAAATAGACTCAAAATGGATGAAGGACCTCAATGTGAGAAAGGAATCCATCAAAATCCTTGAGGAGAACACAGGCAGCAACCTCTTCGACCTCATCCGCAGCAATATCTTCCTAGGAACATCACCAAAGGCAAGGGAAGCAAGGGCAAAAATGAACTATAGGGATTTCATCAGGATCAAAAGCTTTTGCACAGCAAAGGAAACAGTTAACAAAATCAAAAGACAACTGACAGAATGGGAGAAGATATTTGCAAACGACATATCAGATAAAGGACTAGTGTCCAAAATCTATAAAGAATTTAGCAAACTCAACACCCAAAGAACAAATAATCCAATCAAGAAATGGGCAGAGGACATGAACAGACATTTCTGCAAAGAAGACATCCAGATGGCCAACAGACACATGAAAAAGTGCTCCATATCACTCGGCATCAGGAAAATACAAATCAAAACCACAATGAGCTATCACCTCACACCAGTCAGAATGGCTAAAATCAACAAGTCAGGAAATGACAGATGCTGGCGAGGATGCGGAGAAAGGGGAACCCTCCTACATTGTTGTTGGGAATGCAAGCTGGTGCAGCCACTCTGGAAAACAACATGGAGGTTCCTCAAAATGCTGAAAATAGAACTGCCCTATGACCCAGCCATTGCACTACTGGGTATTTACCCTAAAGATACATAGTGATCCGAAGGGGCATGTGCACCTGAATGTTTATAGCAGCAATGTCCACAATAGCCAAACTATGGCAAGAACCTAGATGTCCATCAACAGATGAATGGATAAAGAAGAGGTGGTATATATACACAATGAAATACTATGCAGCCATCAAAAGAAATGAAATCTTGCCATTTGCGACAACATGGATGGAACTAGAGTGTATCATGCTTAGCGAAATAAGTCAAGCAGAGAAAGACAACTATCATATGATCTCCCTGATATAAGGAAGTGGTGATGCAACATGGGGGCTTAAGTGGGTAGGAGAAGAATCAATGAAACAAGATGGGATTGGGAGGGAGACAAACCATAAGTGACTCTTAATCTCACAAAACAAACTGAGGGTTGCTGGGGGGAGGGGGATTGGGAGATGGGGGGTGGGGTTATGGACATTGGGGAGGGTATGTGCTTTGGTGAGTGCTGTGAAGTGTGTAAACCTGGCGATACACAGACCTGTACCCCTGGGGATAAAAATATATGTTTATAAAAAATTAAAAAATTAAAAAAAAAAGACTTCATAACAGTTTCATAACAGAATAGAAGTTTAATTGGTGATAGGTAGGCATGGGGAAGAAAGGCTTTGAGTTAACACTGAATGAAAAGCAGATGCGTGAAAGCTGCACAGTATGTCTTGGCAACGGGAGGTGTGGTTATATTGCTGGTGGAGGTGTAATGGTGAACGAATGGTCATGCTAAGCTGAGAGCTGTAGGCAAGGGCTAGATAAAAACAGGCTTCATGTCCTACTAAAGTGTCCCCATTATCCTTGGAATGAGAAGAACCACGAAAGGGATTTAAATGGAGAGGGAAAAAAATGATCAAATTTGTACATTAACACCTCGTTCTGGCTATATTGTGTTCCCACTTAGGTGAGGAAAAGAAAGAAGACTTATGAGGAGGATGTTGTTCTGATTCATAATAGAAATGAAAAGGGCAGAAGCGAACAGAGAAGAAAAATGTGAGAATTATGGCCTTAGTTTATTTGACTAATTCAGTGGTATTCACGCTGTCTAGATGTCACCTCCCTATGGGAAAAATAAACCCAGAGAGCACATGAAGTGATGAATGAGCCTCCTTTTAGACATGAATTCTTTGAAAGACTGTTGTAAGTTGGGGATAAATATTGGTGCTTGTATCATCCCACATTTTATACTGAAAGACTCAGATATTAGTATATTTTCCCTGCTAATGAGAAGATAAAGTTATGCAGGTTAGGATCCTTATATGCAAAGTTTAATGACTGCAAAAAAAAAAAAATGTTTCCTAAGGGATCAATGCATACTAGAGAGTGACAATATCACGATTTCGTAAATACACATTGTTAACTGAATACACAATAAGTGGCAGCTTGAATGGAGTGGTTGCAATTCCTTTTAGCCTAGTATAAAATGACAAAAACTTATTTATACTTCTTTATCTCTACATCTGTAGCTCTAACACACTATTTTTTGTTCTATAGTGAAGGTCAGTTTTACTGTACGCTGTCCCTCCATGTTCCAGATATAATACCAGTTGAATCAAAGAAATTTAGGGATCTCTAAAGAGTCTTAGACTGTTGCTATTCTATCTCCTTCCTGCTAAAGCAGAGGAACTTTTGACTCCGAGAGCTTTGGTGATTGGCCTAAGGCTCCTGAGAAGGAGAAAAGCAGAAAAGAATCAAAGACTCCTTATCCAGTAGAGAGTTTTTTGTTTTGTTTTGTTTTTTCTTTTTATTTTTTGGTCCGCAACACCAGGCTCTAATTATTTATTTATCGTAGTCTCTTACAGCTAGTTAATTTCTGATAGTTTATTTATCAGCACATAAAATGAAATGGAAGGCACAGAGAAAAATCACACAAAGAAACTCCTCTTATGATCTCTGAACACAGAAGCACATTGCAGGAGTTAGAAAGCCAGACCCGCAGCTTGGCCATGGGGAGCACATTGTAAAAACAGGATCCATGCAAGTCTCCATTTCACTTTCTTTTCCTTTCACCTATGTGTTCTAAAACTTCAGTTTTTCACACGTGAAGATGCGATGTGTAATAGTAGACTTTTTCATTCGTTGGCGTGTACACTCATAACAGTTCATGTTTTGCGTAAAGTACAAACCACCTGCAGTGAATTACAACCACTAATATTATGCCCTGTTTCAAGAATTGAAGGGGTATGTCTTGATATTTCCTGTCCATTCACTAGTGCTTTGCTCTACAGCAAGCCAGGTTAAAATAAGAGTGACCAATATCTTACAGAATGTTGATGTGTTCTATCTTGAGAACTATGAAACTTGGAAGCGAAAGTAAATGCTGAGAAAGATTAGGTTGTAGACCAGGTTATTAACTCTAAAAAGGAAGCAGTAGGGGAAGGCCAGGATATAGCTATTGGATTTCGGAGTGAAAGTCTGCTCAGACAAAACAAAATGATAACCAGAGACTGGGTGGCAAACTACTAGCAATGGGTGTCTGTATCTTTCATAGACTTTTAAGGATAGAAGAGTAATTGGGGGTAATTTCCTAGACCACACAGTTGATTAGGAAAATGAGGCTCCCTGCAGCCTTAGTTGGAAAGAGTGTGTGATTTCACAGAGCTATTGGCCATGAGCCAGGCAATGGGGAGTGATGATGCTCAGTTCTTGTATTTGGTGACTATAATTATGGTCCAACCTACCTATCTATAGGTGGAAAGCAAACAAATAGAAATACATAAATGCTACTTGCTTTTCTACAATTTAAAGTCATTCAGTGGCAGAACTTGGCTTAGGAAACAGGTAATATAGTCATCCCAATAGAAGCAGGATGGATCTCCACCCAAAAGTGAGTTCAGATGTTGAGAACAATGACACCGCACATACACCAAAAGGGTATGAAGAGATTTGTTATTGACATACTGAGGCTTCATGGTGAGAGTAGAGAAGGCTCCCAGCCAAATCCAAACAAATACAGCTTGAGCAAAAAAAAGGAAGGCTCTCTGTGGCTTTGGATTTGATTGTGGTTAGGTGGTGGGACTGGGGTAAGTCTTCCCATATATGTGGGTCAGAGCTTCATGTTTTGGGGGATTATTGTAACAAATTAACACCAAGCATGTGGTATAAACACAATAAAATTTTTCTCTTACATTTCTGGAGGCGAGAAATGAGGTAAGTTCATTGTGGAGGCTCTGAGAGAAAAATCGCCATGCCTCCCTCCTACCTTCTGTGGTTTCCAGTAATCCTCACACATATAATACTAATAATTAGTAATCAATATAACCATCTGTAATAAAAGGAGAAATAAAATAATTTTTAAAAAGATGTTTTATTAACGTTGGAGTACAGATGACCCTTCTTTTCACTACATCAGTATCTTTGGGGTAAATACCCAGTAGTGCAATTGCAGGGTCATAGGGAAGCTCTATTTTTAATTTCTTGAGGAATCTCCACACTGATCTCCAAAGTGGCTACACCAACTTGCATTCCCACATGCAACAATGTAAGAGGGTTCCCCTTTCTCCACATCCTCTCCAACACATGTTGTTTCCTCTCTTGCTAATTTTGGCCATTCTAACTGGTGTCAGGTGGTATCTCAATGTGGTTTTAATTTGAATCTCCCTGATGGCTAGTGGATGATGAACATTTTTTCATGTGTCTGATAGCCATTACACTATGGAGTATTGTGCCTCTATCAGAAAGGACAAATACCCAACTTTCGTAGCAACATGGACAGGACTGGAAGAGATTATGCTGAGAGAAATAAGTCAAGCAGAGAGAGTCAATTATCATATGTTTTCACTTATTTGTGGAGCATAAAAAATAACATGGAGGACATGGGGAGATGGAGAGGAGAAGGGAGTTAAGGGAAATTGGAAGGGGAGGTGAACCATGAGAGACTATAGACTCTGAAATACAACCTGAAGGTCTTGAAGGGGCAGGGGGTGGGAGGTTGGAGGAACAAGGTGGTGGGTATTATGGAGGGCACGTATTGCATGGAGCACTGGGTGTGGTGCAAAAACAATGAATACTGTTACACTGAAAAGAAATTTTAAAAAAAAGGTGTTATATATATATATATATATATATATATATATATATATATATATATATAAAATCACATATTACATGTGATAATATACATAATATTACATTATATGTAGATAGATAGATAGATAGATAGACTCTTCCAATCTAGAAAACACAATAAAGCAGTCAGATGCTTCACCTAGATGTAGAGTTACTGAGGATGAGATATCTATAAATGCAAGTTGATTGTATTGGTGATTTAAAAAAGAAAAAAATCCTGAGTGGAGTAGCTCAGAATGTAAATTTTTGTAATGATGACCAATTATTGGTAAAGGTCTGAATAAAACAGAATAGTCCTCCCTAGTTTTATTTGAAAGTTTCAGTCCTCATAATGTCCATGCATATTTAAAGCTTGCAAAGTATTTTAATTTATATGTAAAACAGAATTAGATTCCAGGTTTAGATAATTACATACAGACTTTTCTCCACCTATTTGAGATCAGGTGGGACATTTATGTATCAAACACTCATTGTGACAACCATTAAATGCTCCAACAAATATCCAAAATGCCTTTGAGACCCATTAGAATAGATTATTTCAAATTTCCAGATTTAAAGATAATGTATTTCCTTCAGTATAATAAGTGGTTACTTGAAATTTTTAATATATTTTTTTAAAAACTGCATTAAAGCCAATTTTAAAAGGTTCTATTAGTCATAGAAATTGATATACCCTTACCTTTCTTCTTAGTGGGTTTATTTAATGCTGTGAAAATACTTCACTCCACCCAAATGGAAAGCTAACATCTGCTGGTATTTGTTTTAACCAAATGAAGGGTAGGGTCATCCAGTAAATACTGAAATGAGCAAGATTGTGATGTTCCACATAGATTGGGACAGAGAAATGGAAGCAAATTTCTGACCTATTATTATTTGGGAAGCTAGTGAACAGAAGCAATATATAGTAAATATACCAGCTTTATTTGTAAAAAGATTAGAAATGGATTTCAAATTGGTGATATTCTCTGTCTCGGAACTGGACCACAAGCTTAATATGAACACATATTAACTGATCCACTGAAAAGAGTTTATGCACATATATATGATTAGGTATTAAATATACAAAGTATAAATTGATTGGTCAGTGTTAAAGAAGTATAGTGTCTAGAACCAGAAAGCTCTCTGCAGTGATCAGATACTATCAACTATTATTGATATCAGTATCAACTTATTCCAGATTCTGAATTTTAACAAAATAGATTGGGACATGCTCAGAAAAAGCAGTAAGGTACAAAGGCCCCCCCGAAAGTGTGTGTGTGTGTGTGTGTGTGTGTGTGTGTGTACATCCATATGGATTTTTTTTTTAACTATGCAGACCACTGGTCCTAAAAAAAATAATAATAATCATGTTTCATATTCTTATAGTTACCTTCTTTTCTTTGACTATGTACATAATGAAATTTATTTTTAAGTGTATATTTCAATTAATGTTCTTTTTCAAAATTATGATAAAAACATGCTATGAAGGCTAACTTCTTAACAAACTTTAAGTGTCTAGTATAGTATTGTTAACACATTGTTGTACGGCAATGTCTAGAGCTTTGTTATATTGCACGATGAAAGCTCTATATTCTTTGAACGACTCCCACTTCCCTACTCTCCTCAGTCCATGGCAACCATCATTGTGCTTTCTGCTTTTATGACTTTGACTACTTTAGACTCCCCTAATAAGTGGAATCATGAAATTTGTCCTCCTGTGATTAGCTTATATCACTTAGCTTAATGTTCTCAAGGTTGATCTGTTGTAGCATATGACAGAATTTCCTTCTTTTTAAAGATAAAATAATATTCCACTACATGTATGTACCACATTTTCTTTATTCACGTGTCTGCCAGTGGACATTTAGGTTGTTTTTACCTCTTGGCTGACATAAACTATGCTGCAATGGGCATGGGAGTGCAATGATCTCTTTATTTTGGATAAATACTCAGAAATGGGATTGCTGAATCATTTGGCAGCAGGTCCACTTAAGCTTTTGAGGAGCCTCTATACTGTTTTCCATAGCAGCTGTACCATTTTACATTCTCACCAACATTACACAAAGATTCCAATTTTCTACATCCTTGTCCTTTATTTTCATATTTTAAAGACAGATAAAATATTATATGAAAATCTTTCTATTGATCATCTATCAATCTCTATCTCCAGTTTTCTCAACATCATTTGTTGAAGACTTTGTCAAAGAACCATTTACTGTAGTATACTTGGCTCTATTTCTGGGCTCTCTCTTCTGTTCCATTGTTCCATGTGTCTGTCATTTTCAAGCCATTATTGTACTGTTTTGATTCCTGTAGCTTATTAATATATTTTGAAGTCAGAAGTTGTGACCTCTCTATCTTTGCTCTCTTCCTCAAATTTGTTTTGACTATTCAGGGTCCTTGTCATTCAATATGAATTTTAAATTTTTTTTTCCCTCTTTCAGTTAAAAAAAAAATGCCATTCAAATTTTGATAATGATTGCACTGACTCTGTAGATTGCTTTGGGTAGTATGGATATTTTGACAATACTGAGTTTTCAGATCCTCAACATGTATGTCTTTTCATTTAGTTGTATCTTCTTTAATTTCTTTCAACGGTGTTTTATGTTTTTTCTGAGTATAAACCTTGTGCTTCTTTGTTTAAAGGAAATTATCAATCCCAGAAAGCAGAAGGTGACAAGAGAAAATGATTATTTTTTTGGAATATATCATATTGAAAACTTCCTGGGTAACAAAGTTGTAGATAATATTCTATTTTTGAGAATTATTTTTGTTGAATATTTTGGTGATTTCTTTAATATTTAAATTTAAATTTCAGGTGGAGTCTTTATGCTTGGGTAAATGCTTCTTTCTCTTGCTTCCTATCTGTATGTGTTTGTAATTGAGCTGTAACATATAAACATGATAGGTAGATCACACTTAGTGATGACCAAAGTCAATAGCTAATGATTCAAAGAACTTTAAGCCCAGAGTTTTATGTAAAACTGCTGGAACCTTCAGCAAATAAGCCCAGACATCTTACATTTTGAATAATTCCACCAAATCTTTGGAGTGGTTATGTGATTTTCTTGTTTTTTGTTTGTTTCTTTTGTATTTTGTGTTTTCTTTTGTGTTCAGTGTGTTTTCTTATAGTAACTTCCCTCCACTCTCTCCACTTGAACCTCTAGTTTACTCTGAGTTGTCTTAGCTTGGGAATCTGGTAATCACTTGACTGAAATGTGTGTCTAATTTACAAATAAATTGACTTTTAGTGAGGGCTTGAGGGCCTCTTCTGTGTTATAAAGTGAATAAACTGAGCCAACCCTCTTTGTGCCTTACAGGAGCTTTTTCTAATTTTTTTTTTTTTTTTGCCATATTCTAGAGAATTGGGGTTGCCCCAAATCTCTGTACACAATCCATATCCGCTCACAAGCCTACACTGACATTTAGCCACCGTATGCTCTGTACACGAGCTTTGCTTTTTCCATAAACTCTGTTAAGTTCTGTATTGGATTTTCTATATTAGCATTCCAAGTTTGTGTCTGCACACCTTACATGTAGTGTTGCTGGGAATTAAACTCACTTGAATATTAGGACAGGAGCCAAAGCAGTCATAAGATGTGACTGAAGCACAAGTCTTGGCAGTAAGTGGTTCTTTCTTGCCTGCTTTGGCAGGTGCTCACAAGCCCACTTCAACTCACACATCAATCTTGAAATATAATTCCTTTGGTAATTATCAATAGTTGTTGCTGGTGTAATTTTTGGAGGGAGAAGGATGCCTCGGTGTCTTGATGGCACCATAACGGCATACGTGGTGTTCAGATGACTGCATCTGCATAGCTAGTAATTGTCTTCGACTCATTTCCTTTCCCTTTTATTTCTTGCCTTGTGCCTGTGTTCCATTCCCTTTCATCAGAGTGGCTTTGGTGTCTCAGGTACAAGATTCCTCAATGATAAAGAGATACTCTTATAGTCTTTTGTCATTGTTCTTTTAATAACTCACTGTATCTTCATCCTCTGTACACATATCTTTTCCTTGGAAGTAAAAGCACAAAGGGATGGCCCAAAAAGGCATATTTAGGAATATCAAGGGTCCATAACTAAAATAACATCAAGAATCAGAACAGACATATGGTAAAACGAGTACAACTAGCTTCAAACTCTTTACTTCAGGGCGTCTTCTAAGATCCAACACTGTATCCGTTCTTTTGCATTCTTTTACTTGGAATAAAGTATATTTGTGTATAAGATCCAGTCTCACCATGTGGATATATGTTGCCAACAAAGACCTTTGATGGCATCGTTTTCTCTTTCCTTCTTCTCCTATTTTCACAATTCCCTTAATTCTTATCTTTCTTTTTCCATCTCTTTTCATTTTTGTTTTCTTCTTTTTTCCTCTCACCACGGTCTCATCTTTTTCTCTGTTTTATGATAATTTAGGACTCCTTTCTTTTCCTCCGCTTCCCTCCCCTCCCATTTCCTCTCCTCTCCTCTCCTCTCCTCTCCTTTCCTTCCTTTCTTCTTCCTTTTATACTGTCATGGTTACCATCAGTGCATTTGTCATTTGACTAAAAATATCAGCTGTTTGGGAGACTAGCACTCATTTTCACTTCCATTCTTTTCTCATGAACACAATTTGTACACGTGGTTTTTCACCTGTGTCAAAGCTACACGGAATACACATCTCCAACTGGGATTTCAAATGAGTTTATCAAGAAAGAATCTACAATATTTGTACCTGTTAAAATATTTTGTGACACCCGCAGGATACAAGAATAAAGCTCTGTTAAAAGTTCCTGAAAGTTATTTCACTTAGTAGATATTCTTATCTTTCTTGAGGTAAGAGAGAGACATGTCAGCTGTACAATTTTATATTCCAATCTAGCATTGGCCCCAGTCTAATAAAATAGAATTTTTATTATTAAAATAAGATATTCTCATATATGTATTCTTTGACCAGAAGAGAAAGGTCAAATAGATTAAAATAGAATGTTAGCAAGTAATTCACAATACATTTATCAGAAAATATTTGAATGCCTTCTGTAATTTAGGGCCTTGATGGATAAGACACAGATCCACCCAAGCAAGGAAATTTTTGTGATATGTGAAATGACAAAATGATGATGATGATAATATTAATGATGATGGTAATGGTGATAAAATGAAAATAAAACCATTTAGGCAAAATAACTAGATGTGCCAGTTGAGTGATTTCTGAACCTGGCTGACCATCAGAAATAACCTAGTCAAATATATATAGTTATATAAATGCATGTATTTATGTTATATACTTTTCTCCTAAATATATATGTGTATGTATATGTATATATATGTGTGTGTGTGGATATGTGTGTGTGTGCGTGCATGTGTGTGTGTGTGTGTGTGTGTATAATTTTCCTTCCAGTAATGATTCATGGGCCCTATTATAGATATATTAAATCAGAACCTTTGGAGTTTTAGGCATAGGAATTTTAGACATAGGAATTATATTTTCAAAGAAATATCCACAGGGTAATTCTGTTGACCAAACAGGCTGGAGACTTACTGACTGGGGAAAAATGAACTCTGGGCCTTTAGAAGAAGGAAAAAATGGTATTAGGTTCACATGGCCATGAAGGAGGAAATATTTGGCCAGTGAAGGATTGATAGCACTTGGATAAGCAGGAAGTATTAAGAAGGGAATTCTTGGCAGGATAAATGAAAAGAGTAAATGTGTTAAGGTGAAAAGTAAAAGGCATCAGGGAGTAGTGAAGAGACAACACTGACAGAAATTAATGGTACTTGGTGAGAAGTAGAAGATAAAGCAGGGACATTACATAGAGACTTAGTTGTGGGGAAGACTGTGAAGCCAGGGAGGTAGGGTTGGGGAATGTGCACATACAGCTGCTGGAGAGGTTGGAAAGGAACTGGTATTGGAATCAGAGTACAGTTAATAGTAGTACAAGTCTTGGGTCATAGTAGTAAAAAATCTAATTCACATTTCTATATGAGATAGTAGTTAGCTTTAATCTTGAAACTTCATAATCCCCCTCCAAAAAAATTTTGATACTTCCATGATCTTTGTAAACAATTTCCTACATGATGGTGATTTATAAATAAATTTTTGGTTATTTGCTCTGGAGATTATAATAGAATCAAATATGAAAGTGCTATGCATTGAGTGTACCAAGAGAAGTTGTCTTATTTGCTCTATGCAAATTTTTTATTTATGTGAAAGATGTAGATTACCATTATTCTAATAGAGACTCTTCAGTCCAGTATGGCTCTGGGGAATGCAAGGAGATACATTATCTCCAATTTGGGAAGTTTGAAGTGCCTGGAATATTGGTAGTGAAGACATTTCTCCATAAGTCTTTTTAGGCTTATTAACACAGTGTTCTGCAGAGAAGTGGGACTGTAGTCCTGGGGGGATCATAAGCACTTAGTGTGGAGCCTGAGATGCTATGGAAAGGTAGTCCTACCACACAGATAACTACTTGTCAAAAGGTCAGCAGTGCAGTGTCCCACTGAGAAACAGTAATGAAGTGGTTTTGAGTATGGGCTTGGAGTGAAGCTAGTCCGGTATTGAGATCAAGGTGTACTGTGTGTTGTCCTTTATGACCTTGAGCAAGTGACTCCATCTCTATAAACCTCAGTAAACTTACGTTAAAGAGAGCAAAAATAATACCTATGCAGAGAGGTACTATGAGAGTCAAACAAGATAACTCTTATAAATGGTTTAGCATAGTGCCTGGGACATTGTCAGTAGCCAAGAAAAATTATCAGTGTTGGTACCCATTGATTGGCTGCAAAATCCCCAAAATGACCTCAAATCCTCCAGTAATCCTGAACCTTCAGATTTCTTCCAGGTTCATTCAACTCTAACTCACAAACTAGATGCAGATACAGGGCTTTAATTATTGAGTTTCAATATTCATCGTTGTACTGTGTGAGAGGACGCTGGCTCCATTTTCCACTTGTCTCCAAGACTATGCCCTAGGAAATCCCAGGAGTTGAAATTCCCTGGCCTCTTCTCTGTTGGACACGTACTCTCACCTAACATTGCTGCCTTTGGGCCCAGAGTGTTTGCCATAGACCACACAAGGCAAAAATTCTTCTCTTCTTTGTATTTCTGCCCTAAATCCCCACGAGCTCCTCTATCTTGATAGATTCATCTTGTTCTAATAAACATCTCAAGTATCATTTGTATCTACATCCCCCCATTCATTTATTCATTCTTCCAACAGCTATTGACTGGGTACCAATATAGGCCAGCTTCAGTCTGGGCACTAAGGATAAAGCTTTGTAAAAGACAGACATGGTGCCTGTCCTTACCCAGCATTTGTGTTAATGGAGGAAGAAGACAATGAATACGATGCCGAGTAAATAGCGTCAAGTCATTCCAGAGAGGCAAAATCATGGTCAACAAAGTGGGACAGCATACTTTGATGAAGAGTAACAAGGTAGAAGTAAAGAAATTAGGTACTCAGGAAGGCGTCTCGGAGGGAATATTTGAGCTGAAAGTTGAAGGGCCAACTAAGTGACTAAGGATAAGTATTTCAGGCAAAGGTCCTAAGCACTAAAGCTTCAAGAAACTGAAAGCAAGCAAGCAACCAACCAACCAAACGAAAGTACTGGCATTAAATAACAGTAAGGGTGAAGGGGTGCCTGGGAGGCTCAGTCAGTTGAGCATCTGCCTTTGGCTCAGGTCATGATCTCAGGGTCCTGGGATCGAGCAGGGTATTGGGCTCCCTGCTCACCATGAATCCTGCTTCTCCCTCTTCCTCTCTCTCCCTCTACACTTCCCCCTGCCTCTGCTCATATTCTCATTCTCTCTTTCTCAAATAAATAAAATCTTAAAAAAAAAAAAAAGAAAAAGAAAAAGAAAGGAAAACAGTAAAGGAGGAATATCAGTAAATGGACAGAGTAATACGTGTGGGCAACAGCCCATTCATGTACTGAGTAGGAGTTTAAATTTTATTCTAAAATCTGGAGTAGATGCAATGCTAGGCAAATGTCATCATTTCCCTTGAACTTTCTCCACAGCTTAGTCCTACTTCGCTTTCTGATGGTGAGTGGACCTCCAATGTCTTCATTTTAAACTCAGTCCCCTTTTAGCATCCCAAACAAGTCTGGAGCAAATACTCATCCCCAGGGAATTTCAACTCCTGGGATTTCCTAGGGCATAGTCTTGGAGACAAGTGGAAAATGGAGCCAGCGTCCTCTCACACAGTACAACAATGAATATTGAAACTCAATAATTAAAGCCCTGTAAGAGATTGTTTCTGAGGTCAGTTCATGGTATCCTTGGTGCCAGAACAAATTAGGAATTTAGTAATGGCCCCTGAAGTCAAAATAAAGGTATAAGAGAAGTTGTGCATGTAATACAGATAAAACTTACATACAATTAAAAAATAAAAGAATCTAGTTTATGTTAACAAAGAAGTATATCAATATATAATAAAGGCCAGATCTTAGAGTGTGAGATTAATCAAGGCAAGTTTCCGAAGACACAGTTCGAAAGACCTGGAACATTTGGAGTCACTGTGAAGATAGCACAGAACATTGCAGATTGGCCTTTATTAATAACACAGCTTGTTTTGACCTTTCCTTTCTCACCTGGTATTTGACAGCCAGCATGTTTGAGTGCTTACTAGGCAGCGTTCTAAGTGCTTTGCCATTGTCTGGGAAACAGACTAGTTTGTGACAGGTCTATACCCAAAGTGCAATGATTTTTTTTTTCCCCCCAAAGTGTCAGTTGATAAAATAAAAATACTTTCCTTAAAAATGTAGTATCCCCAGTATTTTTCTTCAGAGACCAAAATCATCTTTAAGTTTTGTCTCATTTGGTTTAAACCTTCATGTGATTAAGTAGAAGGAAGCTGGGTAAGCAGAGGTGCTTTTGAAATCTTTTTATTTCTTTCCCAGCTCATGGGAGGGGAGTAAAAGTCATGTATTTCTTAGTTTCAGCAAGAGATATCCACTCAACATCACTCAAAATCACCAGACTTTCAAATGTCTTGTGTGGCCTGTTTTCTCTAAGGAATAGTTCTACTACTTCAGAGGGGGATTTTGAAAAAGAACCTATGAGTGACAAATGATAATGGATTGCAGTCTGAACCATGCATCCAAGCAAATAAAACTGGCTTTCAAACTTGAATTGATCAAACCTCACAGCAGTCATCTGGACTCCATGCTTGCTTCTAGGCTTGATGGTAATAAAGCCCTTTCAGGGACAAAAATATTATGCAAACTATGGGCCAATTTTATTCCTGTTATTGGGAACTCCTTGACTGAAATCCCTTTTCATTACTGCATTGTTCTGGGACCCACAGCTAAGTCACCGTGTACAAGTGCAGCCAGGGGAAGAGGCAAGTGATTGAAATCGCCTGACCCAACTTCCCTGAAGATTTCTTTACTAATTTGCCTTCCTCCCCCCACCACCCCCCACCCCAGTAGGAGCCTTTGTTCTTCCACATTCCTTTAGCAAATAGACTTAAATACTTTAACCTGTGGCGGTGGATTTCTTCCTTCTGGTTGGATGTTCCTCGAAACACTTCTGCTACATACATGACTATAGTTTGTAGAGATTTCAAATCTGTGGCTTAAAAAAAATGGATGGCAAAATTGGACGGATTAATGGCAGGGCATTGAAGATTATGGAATTATCAAGTATCCGTTTGATACAACTGCCAGGAAAAGGGTCTTAAGTACTTTGGAATGGGAATAGAAAGATCAAACAAGGGATTTAGGGTCCAGTCGGATCTGGGTGGGAATCCTACTCCTGAAAATCGTGCGATCTTGGGTAAGTCAATTCACCTGTCTCGAGCTTAGTCTCTTGACAGTGCAGATAATTGAACATAGTCAGTGGCTTGAAATAGGTAAAGTGCCAAGAAGAAGAAAGACCTATTGCCAAGTGCTAACTGCTCTGGTAATATCCTTAGTTCAGTCATCGAGCTTGTCCAAATGTAGGCAGAATGGAAATGAGCATGATTCCAGAGCTAATGTCTGTCTTATAAATATACATAGCAGTATGAATTTTAGTCTACAAATTCAGAAAAACAATATCACATTTCTGGTCATATTGTAATTATTCTATTTCTATTTTTCAGGGCTATCACATGTCTACTTGTTAGGAGTGAGAACTATCAGATTTGTATACTTTTAAACAAATAATCGAATTTTGAATCTCCATCTTACAAGAATGGTAGGTTAGGTTGAACTCGCACATTCTTGGAAGATACTCCCGGGTTCTTGTTCTGGGTCTGGGGCTTTACGCCACGCCAAAATATTGTCCTCCTCCCCTTAGCTGTTGCTGTTTAACCACAGTCTTGCTTTTTTCCTATATCCATAACCCTTTCAGCTTTGGTGACAGATGTTCTGGGTTTCACTGGGAGCGCAGGACATTTTTGTGAGGATGAACATCTCCTGTTTGGGGTTGTATATACCCTACGACCATTCTGCTAGCTCTTAGTTTTGCTATAAAGGAAATGAGATTCAGGCCCTACCCCACAGATAGATTCTCCTTCCCTCATCTTCGTACAGACTCCTCTGCTATTACCAAGAAATGCTCTTTCCTTCCCTTCTACCTCCTTTCGAAGCTCCCAGTATCCCTCGAAAATCTTGGATTTAGGGGAGGTGGAGTGGGTGGGGGGGGTAGGCAGAAAGACATTCATTTCTGTCTCCTGTTGCTATGAACCTCCTGCGAGGCAATGAAATACAGAGGCAGCTGTTTGAATTGGGAGGGGGAGGTAAAGTCAGAGGGAAAACACCCTGATATCATAATATTTAAAAAGGAGTTGGCCGCCTTTATTATTGAAGTATCGATTGCATAGTTCATACGCCAGTGAGTGTTTCTGTGGTTAAAGAAGGAGAAAGAGTTGGAAGAAGAAGAAAAGGAAAAGAAAGTGGAGGAGGAACAAGAGGAGAGAAAAGAGAGACACACTGGGGTCCAAGGATGTCGGTTCAAGTAAGAACACTGACACCATTCAGAATACTAGACTAGTTGATAGGCTTTAAGTTCCCTGCCATGCTGTACTTCTTAAGGCAGACTCTGGAAAGTACTGGAAAATCTCTGTTGAATTATTCAACACTTATAACGTTTTCATATTACATCAAGTCAGTTTCTCCACCATCTGGGTCAGTCTCTACTACTGGAATGCTTAGTTACCACCATATATTGATGGATTTCTAAAATAGCACTTAGTGTTTTTGAATTTGCAACATTTTATTATT
Organism: Mustela nivalis; assembly: GCF_964662115.1. Taxonomy (NCBI): domain Eukaryota; kingdom Metazoa; phylum Chordata; class Mammalia; order Carnivora; family Mustelidae; genus Mustela; species Mustela nivalis. The sequence continues at coordinate 97,397,411 of NC_139028.1, read as the reverse complement.
GGTTTGGCTTAATAAACACATGTCCCTCTCCTTCCTGTACACTATAAATAAAGTTCTGTGTAGCCTAGAATTTAATTCATCACTGTTCTCATAAGGGAAAATTGAAAATAAATTATGCATGGCTAATTAAGAGAAGTGAATACATTCTGATAAATCCATATGATAAAAAACTAAGCAACCATTAAAATTCACTGTGTAAAGGAATAGCTAAAATAAACTTTTATCTGTTATAACCCTTTTTTGTTATATTTATATATATTGTATATGTTTGGGCATATTCAAATGAAATATTTTCTGGACAGCTCAGTTATAAAGGATTTTCTTTCTTTCTGCTTATTTTTGATTTTGTAAGGAGCCCTATAAAATATGAACTGATGTTTAAAAAAATGAGGAAAACATTACATGCTATTGTGAAAATTGTCCAATACGTATAGAGAGGACTGGAGTTACCAGAAGCCATCCCAGCTCGGAGATGTTAGTCACAGTTGGGACAAGCTGAGTTCCTGTTTCAGTTTTGTTCTTGTTCAATAATGAGTGCACGATTTTGGCCAAGATAATTAACCTCTTTTTATTCTAAAAACCCGGGATAAAACAAAACAAAACAAACAAACAAAAAACAGGAGGGATACTACTTTCTACCTTGCATTTGAAGAATTGAATAAGGTGAAATATCAAATTTTTGTATATAACCCAGCAACCACTAGGTCACTGATAAATATTGGTTTTCTGCTCTTCCTCGCTGTTCATGAGGGAGACCATACAGAACAGTAAAAATAGCAGAAGAGATTAAGAGTCACTTATGGTTTGTCTCCCTCCCAATCCCATCTTGTTTCATTCATTCTTCTTGTACCCACTTAAGCCCCCATGTTGCATCACCACTTCCTCATATCAGGGAGATCATATGATAGTTGTCTTTCTCTGCTTGACTTATTTCGCTAAGCATGATACACTCTAGTTCCATCCATGTTGTCGCAAATGGCAAGATTTCATTTCTTTTGATGGCTGCATAGTATTCCATTGTGTATATATACCACATCTTCTTGATCCATTCATCTGTTGATGGACATCTAGGTTCTTTCCATAGTTTGGCTATTGTGGACATTGCTGCTATAAACATTCGGGTGCACGTGCCCCTTTGGATCACTACGTTTGTATCTTTAGGGTAAATACCCAATAGTGCAATTGCTGGGTCATAGGGCAGTTCTATTTTCAATATTTTGAGGAACCTCCATGCTGTTTTCCAGAGTGGCTGCACCAGCTTGCATTCCCAACAACAGTGTAGGAGGGTTCCCCTTTCTCCACATCCTCACCAGCATCTGTCATTTCCTGACTTGTTGATTTTAGCCATTCTGACTGGTGTGAGGTGATATCGCATTGTGGTTTTGATTTGTATTTCCCTGATGCCGAGTGATATGGAGCACTTTTTCATGTGTCTGTTGGCCATCTGGATGTCTTCTTTGCAGAAATGTCTGTTCATGTCCTCTGCCCATTTCTTGATTGGATTATTTGTTCTTTGGGTGTTGAGTTTGCTAAATTCTTTATAGATTCTGGACACTAGTCCTTTATCTGATATGTCGTTTGCAAATATCTTCTCCCATTCTGTCAGTTGTCTTTTGATTTTGTTAACTGTTTCCTTTGCTATGCAAAAGCTTTTGATCTTGATGAAATCCCAATAGTTCATTTTTGCCCTTGCTTCCCTTGCCTTTAGGTGACTCTTAATCTCACAAAACAAACTGAGGGTTGCTGGGGGGAGGGGGTTTGGGAGAAGGGGGTGGGATTATGGACATTGGGGAGGGTATGTGCTTTGGTGAGTGCTGTGAAGTGTGTAAACCTGGTGATTCACAGACCTGTACCCCTGGGGATAAAAATATATGTTTATAAAAAATAAAAAATTATATATAAAAAAAATAGCAGAAGATCCCTAGTCAGGGAAACCTGGAATCAAATGAAAGCTTTGCAAATGTTTGATATACCTTAGCGCAAAGTCTCCAGTACCTCTGAGCTCCTGTTTCCTCATCTATAAAATGAGGGAGGCCTGGGGTTTATATAAGATGATGTATGTAACGAACCCAGAATCATACAGGACTGAACACAGAGCAAAGGGTCTATATCTTTCCCAGCCGCTAAAGAACTAACATTGAATGAACAATCGTAGAGTCCACTACAGAGACTGTGGGGATAAAGGGGCTCGTGGGTGTGGGAGGGTCCAGGAGAGATGGAGAGACTTTGTTGGAAAACAAAGCAGGCCAAGAGTTGTGATGTTGAAAGTGACCTAGATAGTGTTGGAGCTTCCTAAGCTTCAGCAATGAACCTGTTCCACCTCATTACTCATTCCATGTACTTGCGAAGAATATGATCTACATATTTCAAAATAGATTTTTCACCTATAATTATCTATTCTTTGATTTATTTTAGTCACATTTAAATTCTGGTTAAGTTTTAAATAACTCCAAGGAATATTATAAGATTTTCATTTCAATTAAAAGGAGGCATAGGGCTTTTTAAAAAAATATGAAAAAAGAAGAGTTTTCAATCTTCATAGGCAGGGGGAAGAAATTTTAGAAGGTGGAATACATGCCTAAGTAAATTTTAGCCCATATTCAGGAAGTATCGACCCAGGAAAGTCTTTATCTTAATCAGGTCTCTCGCTTAGGGGTAGAACAGGTAATGTTTCATCCAGAGCTACACAGTAACTGAATGCAAAAACTAAAAATTAGTCTGTCAGCATAAATTACATGACATCATTGCACATGTCTATTTCTGTGTTTTCCTATTTCTCCCTTATCAGAGATATGTGAAATGCACATATATAGATACATATATGTGTGTATATGTGTATGTATAATTGATACTCATGTATCCTATATATACAAATTGTGTATGTGTGTGCATGGGTATAGAGAGTGTGCAAGGAACAGACAGGGAGGAAAAGAGAAACTTCTCTGAGAGATCGTTAGCCCCTATCCTAAATTAGCATAATGCTTGATAACGCTCTCCAAAATGGATTAAGCCAATGTAGCTTTTAAGAATGTACATTTTATGCCCAGTCATATAATTATTCCCACGTTGAGCCCCTCTAAAACAATCTCTTCCTTTGTTTGACATATTTGCATAGAGTCCCTCTCTGTGGTTTCTCTCTGTTTCAGTCCTGGAAGCCCAGACTGTGAATAAATAATAAAGTAGCCGAGGCTGTGCCTGGCTTGCAGAATTGCCAGTTGAGAAATTGTAATTTGTATTGATTAGTAAATTTACCCTCTTCAAAGGCGTATCAGAAAGCCCCACTGGAGTTAGAGTTTCTGCTGTATTAGTTCAAGGGCACTCTTGAGAGAACGAATGTGTTTTCAGTAAGATTAAGTCCTCCCTCTCAAAGAAGAGGAAGAATATCCTACAGTGTTGCTTAAAATAGTCAGCACTCTCTCAACCAAAGACAAGATACACCAGGCAGAGCTGGCTCACTTTTTTTTTTTTTTTTTTTTAGGTACCAGGGCTGCAGTTTGCCTTTCTCTGGATCGCAACCTTGGAAGCAGTCCCCAAGTCCCAGGGTGGGAAACAGGAGAGTGGCCTGACCCCCTCGGAGGGTAGAGATGGCCTGACTGGAAGTTTCAAGAGGTGGGTATTGGTGCCCCTTCTGCTGTTTACTTAGAGCGATAAATGCACTGAACATTGGCAGGTTGTTGTTTTTTTTTTAATTTTTATTTATTTATTTGACAGTCAGAGATCACAAGTAGGCAGAGAGGCAGGCAGAGAGGAGGGGAAGCAGGCTCCCCGCTGAGCAGAGAGCTGGACATGGGGCTTGATCCCAGGACCCTGAGATCATGACCTGAGCTGAAGGCAGAGGCTTAACCCACTGAGCCACCCAGGCCCCCCGGCAGGTTTTCCATACGTGAAAAGACAGGGGTTTCTAGCACAGTATGGGAGGAGCACAGAATGGTCTAGGTCCCTTTTCCCCCTGCAGGCTTTGCCCACATGATTTGCTTTGCTTGGAACATTCAGTGATTCCCTAGGAGTGGTCTCCAAACCAGCACCATTGACAGCACTTGATCCAGTGGGAATGTGTTCATTATGCAGATTCTCAAGTGCACCCCTTGAGAAGCTCTAGGAAGGGGGCTCAGGAATCTGTTTCTGCCATCCCTCTAGCTGATTCTGATGCCTCTGAGATCTACTGCCTTGTGTTGCTCCGATTTATGCCTTGCTACAGAAAAGCTTCTTTGCCCTCTGCCACTAGATCAGGCTCCCCTGTCATGGACTGTGTCGCCACTTACCATTTACAGTTAAGTGTGTGAGTATTTAATTGCTCCACAAGGCCAGGTGTGTGTCTGTTTTGGCTCATCATTGAACAATCGTCCAGCAAAACCCGCCACACAATAGGCACGTAATAACCATTTGTCATTTTGACAAAGCTAATAACCTTCAGACACTGCTTAAACTTGCTGAGACTTAATTTACTTCTCTTTCAAATGGGTGCAATAAAACATACCTTGGAAAATGGTATGTTTCCTATACCATTTTCCATACCAAATAAGTAAACTAAGAGATTATAAGCTCAGATCTCAGTCAACAAACTCCGTGTCTTTAAGTGTGTTTGTGTGTGTGTGTGTGTATAAATTTTATATGCATAAAATATATACATATGTATTTAAAATGTTACTTAGTTTCTCACTGGAAACAGTTTTGCAACTGGGTGACTTATTTAATCCTAGATTCCCTTGTGTTTCCTTCCCAGCCCTGGGGTGAGCCTCAACTCCTATATTTTACAAAGTACCATAGTGACATAGGGTAAGTGTAGGGAGATATTTAATCCCCCAATTTTAGGATATAGAAAGACCTGCTGAGATGCTCCTATTCTCAACCCATTCTTATACTCCTTCAAAATCCAACTCTTTCTGCCATTTCCGTGATTTATTTAGTTGGGGACTATTTTAATTGTCATCACTTTAGGGGGATGTTCTACTGGCTTCTAGTGAGTACAGGTCAGTGATGCTACCAAACATCCTACAGTGGACAAGTCTGCCAGCGCCACAAAGAGTTAACAGGTTCAAAATTTCAATAGTACCATGCCTCCCTAGAAGTACCCTGCACCACATGAGGCTATGTACCAAGTCATGTGAAATGTGGCACAAAGGAGGTGTTTGATAAATGAGTTTTTACTTTAAATCTTTGGTTCTTCCATCCCTGTTACCTTTGCAGCCTTGACCAACTGGAGGGACTTCAGCAGTTCTGTTCTGTCTCTAGCTTTAGCATGGAGGACCAGTGCTAGCCTCCAGCCACGCCCTAGTGAGCATGTTTTCTTGCCACACATCTGAGTTGTTCTTTCTGTCTTAAGAGCTTTACATTTTATTCTCTCCTTTGTCCTGATGGCATATTAATGTATTAGGCATCACTGAGTCCCTCTGGACTAGAGAAAAAGTGAAATTGAAGTTTGGCCTTGACTTCCATGTATTCACAATTACATGAGAGAAATATACTCCAAAGATACAGTGTGGTGGGTTTGGCTCAAGAACTAAGTACAACATGCTGAGGAAGCAGGAGAGAGGACCATGAATGCCAAGAGAACATCCACAGGGTTAGGACACAGCTGGCCTGAGCCACCAGGATGGAGAGAAAGAGAGGACACTGAGTTGCAGCGAGTAGGAATTTTCAATGAGAAAAATTTCGGTTGGGATATGTCAGGCAAGGATATGAAGCAGCCAAGACCCAGAGTGATAAAGATGATTAGAGGTAGACAGGCAAGGCACAAAATGTGTGCATCTCAGTGCAACACAAAATCCAGAGCCTCGTGTTCAAAATGCAGGAAATGGATACTATGAAATGTATTGAATGTAAGACTCGTGGGATGTTGGGTGGCTCAGTCAGTTAAGCATCTGCCTTTGGCTCAGATCATAATCCCAGGGTCCTGGGATTGGTCCCATATCAGGCTCCTTGCTCAGCAGGAAGCCTGCTTCTCCCTCTGCCTGCTTCTTCCCCTGCTTTGGTTGTGCTCTCTCTCTCCCTGACAAATAAATGAATAAAATCTTAAAATAATAATAATAATAATAATAATAAAATGTAAAATTCTTTCCTTTCTACTACAGTCTCTCCCTTGAACATTTTTGGTGATTTTGCTGTTGTTTATTATTACAAGAGCTGTGCTATATAGTCAAACAAGTAGAACTAAAGAGTTAGTAAGAAGAGTGAGGTGGTTTAGAATGTGTGGAATTGCACGGGTGTGAAGAAGAAAGTCAAAGGTTGGACATTTCAAAGTATTTGCCATTCAATAACCTCAGGTGGGAATTTATAGAATGGGAAAAACTGAGTGGAGGAGAAAAAGTGAAACTGAATAAGGGAGTGGAGTAAGTACCAGGAGAAGAAAGTTCAGCTCACCAGACGGTATTTTGAAAAAAAATGCTGTGGATTGGATTAAGTCTGCCAGTGACTAAAGTAGGCAGCCAATTTATTTTTTCCTTATAACATTAAATATTTTTAAGTGTAGAGAGTCACTGTTTAGTACTATCTGCTGATTACAAAACATGTATCACTTGATAAATCTGGTATTATAATTCTGCAGTTGTAAAATCAATTAAAAATTAGTTTGAACATGGAACAGAATTCTAAAACCTTATGTAAAAGTATTATTATTTTTCATATTCCCTGTCATTATCTAAGGATCTGCAGGAATATTTTTACACTGTAGAAACACTAGTATACATACTTCTCTCTTTTTTTCCCCAAATTAACATTATCTACAAATAGTTTCTGTCTCAAAGCATAGTCTTAATCTACATCATGTTTTATGGTTATATAATTACCCATAGAATACATGGATCCCGATTTTTTAAGCCTTTCCCCAATGGGATAACCAGGTTTGTTTTCTCAACCTTCCTCACTAGATATGTATATATCCACATATAAAATTTCAGGAAACTTTAATTTTTCACACATATAACTTTATCCTTCTTTTTGATATTTAAGCCCTCTTTTGCAGGATATTTTATTGGGAGGTGGCAAAGCAACTTACCATTCTTCTCGTATAAAAATAAAACCGAACTTGCGTAAATTATTATTCACAGGATAAAAACATAACAAAACAAACAAATAAGAGAACAAACTCTAACCCTGCTAAGAACAAAGGCTAGGTTTAAATTACAGAGAGAACCCTGCCAGCTGATGACTAGTCTTTGACAACAATTGTATTAAGGAAAATCACCAATATCGTCAGAAACATTTCTAAGAAAATAGTATGGTCCAAGGCCCTGAAGGTGTTTTCATTGTCTATTTTATAAAAGAAAGCTCCAGTTTTATAGAAATGAATTACTATAGAATTTGCATTGAATTATAGTTTTAACTGGAACTTCTATACCTGAATGCATGGCCATTTGATGGAACAATTGTCAGTTAGTGTAATTAGCCAGCTTAAGTTTAGTAAAGGACGTTGCCATGCCTCAAAGAAGACTGTTTCAGAGAGAAAGCAGAATGCATTCAAAGGAATGAAAACAAAAAGACCAGGCTTGATGCATGAAGGAGGTAAACAGTTTAGAAAAATATCAATATTACTTGTTTGCACAATTATTCGCTGGAACACTATCTTGGAGTACAAGGTCGTATTTAAGTGGCAATAATACCTCTGAAATAGTTCATTTAACAAAAAGAAGCAGTATTACTGAGTCCAAGGTAGCTATCAAAACTTGTTTCACTACTTCAGAATGCAGTATCGAGAGGGAAAGCTTTAAAGTGAATGCCCATTTATCCAGTTCAAATGAAAATCCTGTTTTTCCAAGTTGAGATTTTTGAATTGGGCTCTTATCAGTGCCATAAATTTCATCAGTGGCAATTCTTTCTGAAGTACTGAGCTATTCAAGATTTGGACATGGAGGATTCGCCTCTTAATGGTGAATGTACATCTGCATTTCATTGCAAAGATGAAATGTCACCGAGTTATGCTATGCAGAAGGTGGGTGTATTCATTCATTTATTTATTTATTTCTGGTTATGGATATTTACAAAATGAAGAAGATAAAGATTATTGCTGATGCATTTTGGGGATAGGAAATTTCAGATACATTCAAGAAAAGAACATATATATTTCATGCTCAGAGAAGAACTTGCAAAATGCAAGGATTTTATATTGTTTTCTTTATGCTCTATCCCTTTTTTGTGCTTCAAAAAACAATGGAAAAGCAGTAATGTGAAAGTGGTGGTCTTAACACTTAGAATTTTTCCACTTAATAAAAAAATGCTAGAAACTTTTAAGCATGAAGAAGGAGGAAGGGAGAGATTATTCCAAGCTCACATATATTGTTAAGTTTCTACCTAAGTTTTGTCATCTGCTGTTCTGAGGTTTGGCCATGATCCTAAGAACACTCAAATAATTATTAAATAGATAACGTTTATTATCCAAACATTTACATAATTATAATTGTATTTCTCCTTAGGAAAAAAGAAAGATCAAGTTGGGTCAGCTTATTAAATCAGACATGCTCTTTCTATTCACCTGTCTGCTGGCAACTCCAAAGCGAGAAAATAGGGTATTTTTCTCCCTAAAAGAGCTGGCCCTTAGCAGAAGTTTATTTTTCTTTTTCCTAGTTTATTGAGATATAACTGACATATAACATTGTGTGAGTTTAAGGTGTACAACAAGTTGATCTGATAACATGTATATTGCAAAATAACTACCAGCATAGTGTTCGATAGCATGGCCATCACATAATTACCATTTCTTATTTCTGATAAGAATATTTAAGATCTGCTGTGTTCACACCTTCCAAGTAGAGCATACTAATACTATAGTATTAACTATAATCACCATGCTGTACATTCAATCCTCAGAACTTAATTGTCTTATAACTAGAAGTTTGTACTTATTTAAAAATTTTTAAATTTTTTATTATTTTATGTTAGGCACCATATAATACGTCATTAGTTTTTTGATGTAGTGTTCCAAGATTCATTGTTTATTTATAACACCCAGTGCTCCATGCAATCTTAACACCCATCACTGGGTTCACCCATACCCTCACTCCTCTCCTGTCTAAAACCCTCAGCCTGTACCCTTTGACCACCATCTCCCCATTTCTCCCACTTCTCAGCCACTGGTAATCACCTTTCTACTCTCTATTCCTATGAGTTTGACTCTTTCATTCTACCTGTTAGTGATAACGTGTAGTATTTGTTTTCTCTGTAAGCAGACTTTCTTTTTTTTTTTTTTCCCCCTTGCCCATGATAGGAAAGGATATCTCTGCTTGGAACTGAAAGGCTTCTGAGGAAGCTCTGTGTTTCCAATGATATCACTGAGACAATGACATGAACAAATCCACAATCTTGTGCAAAGATGCTGTTCTTTTTTTTTTTTTAATTTTTTATTTTTTTATAAACATATATTTTTATCCCCAGGGGTACAGGTCTGTGAATCACCAGGCTTACACACTTCACAGCACTCACCAAAGCACATACCCTCCCCAATGTCCATAATCCCACCCCCTTCTCCCAAACCCCCTCCCCCCAGCAACCCTCAGTTTGTTTTGTGAGATTAAGAGTCACTTATGGTTTGTCTCCCTCCCAATCCCATCTTGTTTCATTTATTCTTCTCCTACCCACTTAGGCCCCCATGTTGCATCACCACTTCCTCATATCAGGGAGATCATATGATAGTTGTCTTTCTCTGCTTGACTTATTTTGCTAAGCATGATACGCTCTAGTTCCATCCATGTTGTCGCAAATGGCAAGATTTCATTTCTTTTGCTGTTCTTGGCCTTACCGTAGTCATAGTGCTTTTACTTATTCATTCTGTAATCTCGATAATAAGATAAAATTTCATTGGGATTGCAGTTATGTTTACTAAGATATTAAAAGCAATAAGTGTTCATTGATTGAAACATGGAATTTTACCTTTTTATAACTATTAATATATATTATATATCATGTTAAAATATAGAGACAGATATTTTGGTATATATATATATGTATGTGTATATGGTGGTATACATATATATACATATGATTTTCTGTAGGTATATATGATTCTCTGCATATATATATATATATCACAGTATACATATATATGATGGTATATATAGATATGAATCTGTGTGTGTGTGTGTGTGTGTGTGTGTGTGTGTGAATGATTCTCAGTTCTAATAGCTTCTGCCTTAGTCTATTTTATTTGGGGAAAGACATGAACTTTGGTTGACATTGGGTCCTAAGCCACTACCCAGGATCAGAAATCCCACCACATAATCTAGGCCCCTTACCTATGAGCTATATCAGTTAGCTTCTACTGCCTAATAAATTGCCTCAAGCCTACAGGCTTAAAATAATAAATACTTATTTAGCTCACAATTCTGTGAGTCAGTGAATTGCACTGGAATTAATTGAATTATTAGTTTTGTTCACTTGTACATTTTGGTCAGTTGGTGAGTCAGTATGGAAATGAGGCTGGATATACAAAAATGAATAGAATAAAACATGGGACGTCTACTTAACCCAGCCTTCGATTACATCAAGAAAGACCTCTTTAAGGAATTGCCAATTAGACTGAATTCTGAAAAAGTAAAAACAAGTTTATAGGGAAAATAAGTGGAAATGGGCTACACAAAATATTTGAGGCAGGGAGAACAGCAGTCGGAAAGAAGAGAAACAAGAAAGAGTATACATCTTAAAAAATTGAAAGTATTATGTTTCCTCAATTTTATAACATCATCAGCACATCATCCATTCCATGTTAGATATTTTGGGGAGGGTGTTACTCTAGAATCTATTGTAAACACCCCGATTTTCAGAAATTATAAAATGTGAAGCAAAGAGCCACTTATACGTCAGAAAATCAAATATTTCAGTAGAGGGGGTTGCTTGGAAATGAAGAATAGTAAGGGGTGAGGATAGAGTCGTCAACAGGGACCCCATCAATACACTTACATCCCAGAGCAATGGGATGATAGGAAGGTAGTGGCTGGCTTCAAGGAGAGTGCTGTGTTCAAATATGAGTTAAAGAAACATTACTCATTACTACTCACTATCTATGTAAAGACCTGACTGACCAGGGCAGTCCTGGAGTTGGAGCAAGCGGTTTAACACCCTGTGATAATAATGTTGACTAGAGGTATTGGTTCCCTGGATGAAGGTGGAAGAAGTGACATGGGGGAAAATAGATAGATTAAAGGGCTATTTAGAAAGTAAAATGAAAAGATTTGAAAATTGATTAAACTTGAGAATGCTTTATTATCAATTCTTCAACCATTGTTATCTTACTCGTATTCTCAGTTTTGGGATTTTATCCTAAAGCCAGTATCATTTTATTTCTCAAATCCTTCCACTTTGAAACACACACACACACACACACACACACACGTGTGCACACACACTCTAGAGAAGCATGTTTGACCAAAGCAAATCTCTCACTCCCCTTCCCTTAGTCTTGGGCATTGCTTCAGCTTTCTTTCTGCACCTGGTCCTCAACCGGTCTGCCAATCTCAGATGAGTTACTGTGATTGATGTGAACTTCGGGCAGAAGGCAAAAGGAATAGAGGGGTCTTATATACTACTTTCTTCTGGGGGGGCACTCTTTTTGGAGGGTCACTCCTTGTTGGCCAAATACATAAGACATATAGATAATGGCGGAGAGGAGCAGGAAGATGTCAACTGGAAATAAGCAGCAGACAACATTTCGCAATGATGGAAATACCCTAAACTGCACTGTGGTGATGATTGTAAATTCTAGAAATTCACCAAAAAGCATAGAATTTTTAATACTTGCAATGGGTGAATTTTATGGTATGCAATTATACCTTAGCAAGATTTTTTTTTTTTAAAGACCACAGTAGCTTGTTGCTGTTTAAGTTCTAGATATTTCCATAAACCTAATTTTAATGCTTACCTAGAATATGTACTGTATTTTCTATCACTTTGTCTATTTTGGGCTAACTAAGCCAGTGACTTCAAAACTAACACACTTTTTAAGAGATTTATGTGATAAGAGACTTTTTGTCCAAGGAGTTTGGGGTAGACAAGAACACCACTAACAAGGGAATATGAATCATATACTTACCATGGATGAGACTCTCTTCTAGGTGCTGATTATTTAGAAATGAACAAAACAGACAATCGTTGGTCCAATTAAAATTGCACCTTATAGATTTATTGATTCATTTTTGACATTTATAAAATATCTGTAGAAAGTTTGGACCTAGGTTGCCATATGTACTATTAAAATTGCTATCACCTCTCAACATCCCATTAAAAATTCAAGAGCCAAGAGGTTTTTTTAGTGGTGGGATGTGGGAGAATTAATCTCTCTACCACAAATGAAATTTTACTTTTAATCTTTTTCATTCTCAGTGTGTATTTGTGTGTGTGTGTGTGTGGTGCTCAGGTAGAAAAGTAAGAAGCAAGTCATTTTGTGACTAAAAAATTATTACGCATGGGATTATCTTCTGTAAAAGCATCTTCAACCTGGTGGACAATAGATACCTGTAGCTGGAGTGAATAAAAGTAAAGAGATCTAGATTTTAAATATAACTGAAATGTTAAAAGGTTACATCCTTCCCCAGGTATATTCCCTGATCAAAAATACTTTGCCACACATATGTAAAGTTTCCCTGTGTTTTACCCGCTTACCAGGGGGGCCATGTGTTGGAGGAAAGTTCAGATACAGGAAAGAGAGATGGGTTGAGAGAGAGTCAAATCCTCACCTAAGAAGCAAGAAAATAAAAGATCATGCAGTTTAAGAAACTTTGGGAGGTATTAGAGGATATAGAATAGGTTTCTCAAATGCAGCACCATGGCCATTTGGGGTCAGATAATTTTATTTTCTTCTGAGAGACCGTACCGTGCATTGTAAGAGGTTTAACAACATCCCCAGTCTTTACTGATTTGGTATCAGTAGCACCTCCCCCCAGCTGTAACGATCAAAAATGTCCTTGAATATAGCCAAACATCCTCTGAGGGTCAACATCACCTCTCTTTGTCCACTCTCCCTACCCTGCACCTGTACCAAATTAGTGGTGTACCGTGAGTGGCGTTATCAGGTCGTAAAGTAACTGTGTGTCCAGGTTTGCCTGAAAAAGACCTGGCTTATTCCTGTGATCCTGACATAGTTATTAATAATGCCTGTTTCCCTTTCAAAATTGCCTCTTTGTGGCATAAAGTACATGAGCAGTCTAATAATAGAGTACCTTCCCTTAATCTGCACTGTAGTTTTATGGAACAATAGAGAGGTTTTTATAGGTGTTATAGGTTCTCAGTGATTGGAGAGGTTGGCTTTTCCATAGCCCCGCCCCCATTTTTCCACCCCAATAAGGTCAAGTAGCAGTTGTCTTTTTCAGCTCCAGGTTAAGAGTGTTAGCTTTGGTTTGCCCACATTCTAAAAATCTCAACATGCCTTTCGCTTAGTGTCAGGCCCTGCTGTTTGGCTATCATGGTGGAATTGTTCTGTGTATACAAATGTACATTAAATACATTGAGTCTTTTTTTCTTTAGAGAGTTGAGCTGTCATAAAAGCTCCTTTTGGGGACCCCAGAAGACCTGGGCAAAATGTGCATTTTCAGGGATCAGCCAGTGCCCCTAAACACTCTTGAAGACCAACATAGTGGTTATCAAAGTGAAGGCCGTAGGAGAGGCAAGACCAAGAATTAGAAAAAAAGAACTGGTCTAAGAGTACACATTTCAGTCATAAAAGCAAGACAATGACAAAAGGTCCTGATTCCAGACATCGGCTACTAGACCCATCCATCAGCTTGGCTGCACAAATTAGGAATAAAATGTCAGTGGTTGATACCTGCTGTCCTCGAGTTTTTCTGGCAAAGAACCCTCGGCCAGGAGAGCAGTTGCTAATCCATTCAGATATTTTATCATCCTTCATCCCTCTATTGAAGACCTTTCCGTTACTTTGTTTTCTTTATAAAATTAAAACAGACAATTCCCAGCGCCATATTTCTCTGTCATTTGCTTTCCTGCTCAGCAGCAGAAAAATAAAGATAAATTGGAAGAAAATACAAGAAAGTGAGAATGTGTCTAAGAAGGCTGTGATTTGTCTTCAGTGTGAGCTATGTTGCGTGTGATTTATCAGGATATAATTTTATAAGAAGGAAAATGCACCCATTGAATGAGACTGGGCGGAAATGCAGCCACATTTTGCAATCTGTCCATCTACATGATCCAGCCCATGGCTGTGGGTGGTTTTTTCCACGTGTTTGTTAGAGTGGTATCACTGAAGAATATTTGCTTATTCCTAGAAATATGTCATTCTTCTTTTTTTTTTTAAAAGATTTTATTTATTTATTTGACAGAGAGAGATCACAAGTAGGCAGAGAGGCAGGCAGAGAGAGAGAGAGGAGGAAGCAGGCTCCCTGCTGAGCAGAGAGCCCAATGCGGGACTCGATCCCAGGACCCTGAGATCATGACCTGAGCTGAAGGCAGCGGCTTAACCCACTTAGCCACCCAGGCGCCCCAATATGTCATTCTTCTGATTACTGTTATTTTCCACTGATGAGAAATATTCTGTCTTTTCAGTCTCCGGTACATTGTGGAATATCCCAACTTAGATCTTGCAGAAAACCAATTCTTTATTTTATAGAAGAAATCCAGCTAGAGAGGCTTAAATTCACGCAGCTAATTAGTAGTACACTTCAGACTAGAAATCAGATATTTCTATACCCACTTATAGGCCCTTTCCGGTGACGAAAATTGTTTCTAGTAAGATAATTTTGGAGGCCTGGAATTATAAAGACATCCTGATGGACACATCTCAGTTTGCGTAGGACTTTACAAGCCTTCATACCAAAAGTCCCATCTCCCAGGAAATCCCTCAGTCCCAGGAAAATCTAGACAGTTGCTTAGCCTATGACACGCACTTATTTTATGTTCTTTCTGTCTTTTTCATCTCACTGTCGCATAACAATTGCAGGCTAGAAGACTGAGATTTTCTTAAGCTGTATAGTGTTTGCTTTTTAAATTTTTTTCTTCCATACCCTGTGCTACAAAGGGCTGATTTTATTGCCATGGTGCACATGAGAGGCTCTTGCCTTGGGCTCCTACTTTAGAGGAGAACACTCTCCTCTCCTTTGACCGTGCCCCAGTCCATGGGGGAGAGGAGTCTTAAGCCCCCACGATGTAGCTTTCTAGATGGCATTCCAGCCCTCAGGGACCCAAGAGGTGATGTGAACCCTTCTGGGGGCATGTATAGGCCTCTGTATGCACATCAGTTTCAGGGTGGCCAAGAACAGCTGTTTGCAGGAGCCTGGGAAGGAAGATGTGGAAGAAATTCCAATAAGTGAGTTGAGCTGCCTGTAGGTCTGTGTGCACATCTCCCGGTGATGTAGGAAGGAGCTGGGTGAAAACAGAGGGAGGTAAAGCCTGGACTTGGAGCCAGCTCCGCCTTCCCCTTATCCCAAGTTCCTGCCCTGATTTCCAAGGCTTCTGAGAATTCTAAATTTAAAGCCTGCCTTCTAGATTAGCATGAAGGGGCATTTGTCAAGAATAGGAGGCTTGCACACATTTTATCTCACAGTTGGTTAGCTTGATTTATAATTTTAAAGTATTTATCCATATGGTGTTTGGGTTTGCATTTGTACTATTGTCCCGGCTCTGCAGCTCTTAAGGGGGAGAGCTTGACTGCCGCCTTCCCTCAGGTCACAATTGTTCCTGACATCACCTCTAGATGTATTTAGAAATTTTGACTCTCTGAATAGCATAACAGTCAAATAAACTTATGGTACATGAGTACTTGCAATGCCTACTTTATTTGTCAAGTTTACAGGGTCCATTTTGTAGTCTTCTGGACCCTGCCACTATTACCCTGGCTTACCAGTATCTCCAAGCAACTGCAGTCAGAGGGAGACTTGGTCTGCTGTCTGGAATCTCCTTTTGTAAAAGCAAATAAAAAGTCTCGTCCTAGGCTAGATAAAGATAGGACTTGTAACCTTGGGATGGACACAGCAGAATCCATTGAACTACATTTCCCTGGGAAGACTGATTTTTTTTTTCAGCATAGTTCAAGTGCAAAAAAGATATTTTATGGTTTATGGTACACACATAGTTTCTCACACACATACTCTCACCTTTCAACTGTACACATTGCTGTGTCAGTAAATTACCGGGCTATTTTAACACAGAAGCCAAATCTCATAAATTCAGATAGAAGCATTAAAAAAAAAAATCTAACAAGTAGCCATTCTTCCCTGAGCATGTATAATGTACCAACTTTGTGCTAAATAGTCTACAACCATTGTCACTGTTAATTTTTACAACAACCAGATGACTGTGTGGTTCGATTATACAAATGGAAATATAACTAAAACAAACAAACAAACAAAACCCAAAACTCTGTGACATTTGTGGGCAATGAGCATCAGTGTGCATTTTAGTTTTTACTTTTGTAATTTAAACATATGTAATTCAATGTAACACATTTTTATAATTGAAACATAAGCTTCCTATTTGTATCCTCATTATACAAATGAGGAAACAGAGAGGGAGGCAAGCTATAAGGGACTCTTAGCTCTAGGGAACAAAGTGAGGACTGCTGGAGGGGAGGAGGTGGGGGATAGGGTAATTGGGTGACGGGCATTAAGGAAGTCATGTGATGCAATGAGCATTGGATGTTATATGCAACTGATGAATCACCACATTCTATCCCTGAAACTAGTAATGTACTCTGTGTTAGCGGAATTGAATTTAAATAAAAAGTTTAAAAAATAATAAAATAAAATGAGAACCTGGAGTAGGGGCAAAACCTGAGGTTTTAGCATGTGTCTCTTGTCCAAGTTGCCCTCTGTCAAACCATTAGTCAGTTCATCCAGGAAATATCTACTGCAAACATTTCCTGTGTTGTGGCCTGTACTAGGTCTCCCCAATGTGTTGGGTAAATGGACAAAAAAACAATTATTTACGAAACTTACTATCATCTGGAAGACTTAGGATTTGGGGCAAAATTAAAAGAGAGGCATTAAACTCAGATCTAGTTAAAACAAATACCTTCAAATATTTTCAGGCAGAGTCAAAGCTGGAGCTAAGTCTAAAAGAAGAAACAGGTATTATCTTAGACTGACGGAAGGAGGACAAATTTGTCAAACAAAGGGAACAGCATACGCAAAGTCATGGAAGTGTGAAAGTTTCTGGGAACCTGTAGAGAATGACAGTTACTTTCCTGTGGCCAGCTATGATGGAGAAGGGTAGGGGTGGGGAGGGCAGTGGTGTGCTGTAAAGGAGGAACAGGTAAAACCAGAACATTTTTTAAAACACTAAGAACACTAACAAAAATGTCTGTGATCTAGAAAATACCAGTGGATTTTGCCTTTCTAAGTTAAATAAATAAAGCACCACTGCAAGAAGAAATCTTCTTTTATAATTCTAATAATAATAACAATATTATTATTATTATTATTTTATTGTTCAGTGTTCCAAGATTCATTGTTTATGCACCACACCCAGGGCTCCATGCAATCCGTACCCTCCTTAATACCCACCACCTGGTACTCCAACCTCCCACCCCCCTCTTCCATAACCCTCAGTTTGTTTCTCAGAGTCCATAGTCTGTCTGCTTCGTCTCCCCCTCCAATTTCCCCCAGTTCACTTTTCCTTTCCTTCTTTTAATGTCCTCTATGTTATCCCTTATGTTCTACAAGTAAGTGAAACCATATGATAATTGACTTTCTCTGCTTGACTTATTTCACTCAGCATAATCTCTTCCAGTCCCATCCATGTTGATATAAAAGTTGGGTATTCATCCTTTCTGATGGAGGCATAGTACTCCATTGTGTATATGGACCACATCTTCTTTATCCATCTTTCTGTTGAAGAGCATCTTGACTTGCAAAAAGAAATCTTGAAACCTTACCATTCTCTATAATAGCCTAAAGATGGAGAAATGAAACCTGGATATAGTTAAGTGACTTGCATCACTGAGAGCTAAAACTTGGTAGAGTGATATTCTTCTGAATCCTCAATCCCAAGGCTCAGGGCACTAATAACCACCCTGGAGACCCTTGTTTTATCTTACTTTAACTAACCAAACAATTTCAAGTCTAATTGCAGGCTGGGTTTTAGTGAACACATTTTTGTAGAGGATCAAATGAATGTGGGTAGACTGGAATGAAGGCAATTATCTATTTGCAAAAAATATTTATAAGCACCTCATTTTCGGTGGTTATCTCATTTTTAATGTAAAATACGACTATAATGATAAATATTATTTGCATCTAGAGTGTGTTTTTTGAAAAGTAATCAAACGGTTATGTTAAAACCAAGACCTTCAGATTTCCTCCCCTCCCCAGTATCTCTGCCCACATTATATATCTGCCATCCCAGCTATTCTGGTCCTATTTCTAGGACCAACCCTAACCTTATATGGAAGGGATTCAGTTTCAACATTTGAGATTGGCATCTCAATTTAAATAAACAGGCTTTTATCTTATTCTCTAAATCCAAACCCTGATTTCCGTTCTGATAAATGGGCCCTCATACTATTATGTAGCTCTGTCCTCCCCTTTCAGGTCCCCTTTTAAGATGTATTCAGCTCTAAACCCCAGCCCATAATTGAACTCCACTTCTTTTTCTATAGATACTGTTGGTCCAGTCGTCTTGGATTGGCTCATGGATGAGCCCTTTCCTTCCCAAGGCGTAACAAAACTTTGACATACTGAGTTATCATCTACTGTTACTTCCCAGCAAATACTGAGACGTATTCATCTGGATGGACAGGGATTAATTCTGGCACCTTTTGATTAGTGTCTTTTTAAAAAAGATTTTATTTATTTATTTGAAAGAGAGAGAGAGAGGGAGAGGGAGGGAAGGAAAGAGAGAGTTCACAGAAGGAGAGGGAGAAGTAGGCTCCCCACTGAGCAGGGAGCCCGATGTGGACTCGATCCCAAGACCCTGAGATCATAATCTGAGCTGAAGGCAGACACTTAACCGACTGAGCCACCCAGGCGCCCCTTCAATTAGTATCTTTGAAAAAAAAAATCTATTTCACATAGTAAGTTAACTGCTACTGCTTGTGCTGCCTGTATGAAATCAAGTAGCACACTTCCTATAATATAGGACATGATAACCTTTTGTTAAGGAGGGAAATATGCAATAGTAGAGACTAAGGGAGAGATCAGGAGATTGTGTGGTGAGACTCCTTCAGGAAGGAGTTAGGGTTCCAGATTTTGGTGAAGTAGCCAGCTATGTAGGGGGAAAAAAGCATCTATCCAAAGAGCACAGAGGGATAACTGATCTAGAGGAAGGTTCTGTTAGCCAGGTGATTTGGAAAACCTTTTGGACTCCCTTTATTCTTAAGATGGGGCTTCTGAATCTATCCAGCTCTCACTCTTCATAAGAACCTGTTGTCAAAGAAACCTGAAAGCCTCACTCTGGGAAGATGTCCTAACCCACAGGAAATATTTAAAGATCTATAATTGTCGGGAATAACAGATGGAAACATAATATAGTGGAAAGGTTAGGATCAGATATTGTTTTATTTAGAAAGAGCCTCTGAGCTGTTTCTAATTATAGATAAAACAAGACAGTATACAGAGAGATCATTCAGCTGGAAGTCAGGAGTCCTGTGTGCCAGTCATATCTCTCCATGCATCTGATTCTAGAAGGTGCCCTTGACTATAACAGCCGAGCTTTCTGCCCTCAGCATGTTCAGCTATATCTGTTGGTGGGAATTAAGTGTTTTAATTTTTTTTTACAATCTCATTCACCTGAGAATTCTATAATATGAGGGTATATGAACATTCTTATAAACACGATAAGTCAACAGTGAAAGTCACAGACGAGGAAAATATAACTAAAACAAACAAACAAATAAAGCCCCAAACTCTGTGACATTTGTGGGCAATGAGCATCAGTATGCATTTTAGTTTTTATTTTTGTAATTTAAACATATGTAATTCAATGCAACACATTTTTGTAATTGAAACATAACAGTTTCCTAACTGGATGCCTTATTTCCATTCTCATCCTCCTGTAGTCTTTTATCTGCACAACAGCTGGCATGATCTTCCTAAAGCCTAAGTAAGATCATTATATTCTCTTTTTTAATCTCCTCCCCATGAAGCCCTCTTGCTTTTAAGACAATAGCCAAGCATCTTATGGTGGCCTCTACGACTATCTCTGGAAACAAAGCCCTGCTACCCATCCTGACTTCAGTGCCTGCAACTTGTTGCTTCTTCAGAAAGTTTAACTACAAGAGCATTCTCTCAACCACTTGGCTACCCCAAAGTCATTCCTTATTTAGGATTGTTACACATGCTTGTTTTTCTGCCTGAGCTGCTTCCTCTGGTTCATCCACATCATTCAGGTCTCAGCTCCACATCTTTGCAAAGAAACTTCCTCCAACCCAGCTAATGGACTGCCCATTGTTGTGTTCTACTTACCTTGATCCTCTCTCCCTCCCACCACAAAACATCCACTTTTAGCTCATTGGATATTTTTGGCTTGATGATGACTGTCTTCTCTCATCAGAATGTGAGCCCCATGCTGACACAGACTTTATCATGTTTACTGAGGTATCTTTAGTGTTCAGAGTAGCTCTACACATGGTTGTCCTTCACAGATTGTTCATTAAATGAATGGATATGCCCATGGAAGGAAATTAAACTCTAACAATTCAGCACAGATCCTATGTTGCTATTTATAGAAGCCATAATTAAATATCCTATATCACTATCATCAATGCAGTTTTATTCTACTCTAATTACATATTCATGAGGCTCTTTAGGAACAAAAGAGGTAATGTTAGTGATACTGTTTACATACTGGACATCAGAATTTATAATAGTAATTCCAAGCTATATAGTTCTTCATCAGCAGAAAAAGGCATCAAACAGAAGAAAATTCTATAAAACGTTGTGTTAGCAAGTGCAAAGATATTTCTTGTCTCTTTTTAAAAATTCTTCCCTTTCAGGGTGCCTGAGTGGCACAATCAGTTAAGCATCTGACTCTGTTTTGGCTCGGGTCATGATCTCAGGGTCACAAGGTCACATGCTCCATTCCCAGCATAAAGTCTGCCTGGTATTTTCTCTTCCTTTCCCTCTGCCCCTTCTGCTTGTGTTTTCTCTTTCTAAAACAAATAAATCTTTAATTAAAAATATAAGAATTCTTCTCTTTTTTTTCTATTTCATAAATCAGATATTTGATTTCATGCTATCCTTTTCTTGTATATTCAATATTCACAATGGCCAGTAATACCTCAATGAGCTCATTTAAATATTTGGGATCTTGGGGGCGCCTGGGTGGCTCAGTGGGTTAAGCCGCTGCCTTCAGCTCAGGTCATGATCCCAGAGTTCTGGGATCAAGTCCCACATCGGGCTCTCTGCTCAGCAGGGAGCCTGCTTCCTCCTCTCTCTCTCTGCCTGCCTCTCTGCCTACTTGTAATCTCTCTCTGTCAAATAAATAAGTAAAATCTTTAAAAAAAATAAATAAACAAATAAATAAATAAATATTTGGGATCTTAGAAGATAAGAGGGGAAAAAACCATTGTTAGAGCAGATATTATAAAGAAAAAAAAATCAGGTTCCAGAGAGATAAGGTGGGGAAGAAAATAAATACATAGCAAATAAATACATAGCATAGCTACTGTGGTAGAACGAGAGACAGCTCCATATCCTGAATGAATGTATAATTCCCCCAAAACAGACATACCTTTTAGGGACTTTCTTCACACCTTAATGGTGATGGTGTTACACGTACCTCTACAAGAGAGAAATCCATCAAGGTAGAGGGACGTATATAACCACTTTACATAATCTAAAAGCACAACCAGTATAGTTTTAGAGTGTTCCTGTGCCATAAGCAGCATCAGCATCACTGCCTGGCTGTCCCCGGGCCACGTAGCACATGACAGTCACCCATGTTAAATAGGCTTTGAGTCAGGCACAGTTAAGTCTTCCATACACAGAATGCTCGCCCCTGCTGCCACAGTGAGGCTGGTCTCATGTAATTTAATTTGCAAGGATGGAATTTTTTCCCAGTATGAAAATGTTATGTGCTCAGTCCAAAAATTTGAGAACTTCAAAAATGCATAGAAAAAAAAAATAAAACCTCAGGTATAAAGATACCACCCGTACATTGTTCTATTTTGGTACATGCCTTTCTAGCACTGTTACATGTGTATAGATATATGTGAAGATTTTTATTTATCATATATATGCATATATATATGTATATATATGTTTGTGTATATACAGTCAAATATACAATATGTTCTGTCATATGTACACATTAATATGTGTACATAATACATAAATGTCATCTATTTATATACACATATTTTTATATGATATTATCATATTGTACAAACTCTGTTGTAGCTAATCTGATTTATTTTTACTCAGTGTACATTTCCTATGTATCTGTTCCTCAACAACATAAATTTAATGATTGCTTATTATTCCACTACATATATATATGTTGTCTTTTTTTTACTACTTTTGATTGCTTCAAAATATTATAAATGTTTGATTTTTTAAAAATCCTATTAGCACATATAGAATAAAAGATAGAAGTCCATTTTCACTGAATCATCAGTAAAGGGGTTGTTGAGCTCATAGTGATCATTTTATATATCAGTCATTATGCCAGAAACTACTGGTATATCATTTAATCTTCAAACATATATGTAGAACAGAGAATGTTATTCCCATTTTGCAGCCAAGAAAACTGATGATGTTTTACAATCAAAAAAATATAAATATACACATACTCTCATACAAGCACATCCAAACATTATATACACCCATATGCATATACTGAACAAGAAAGGGAACACAAGCAAGAGAAGTGGCAGAGGGAGAGGTAGGCTTCCTGCTGAGCAGGGAGCCTGATGCAGGGTTTGATGCCAGGACCCTGGGATCATGACCTGAGCTGAAGGCAGACGCCCAACAACTGAGCCACCCAGATACCTCTGAATGGGAAGTTCTCCTAAATTTTGTCATATTGCTTTTAAGAGTTAATAAAGAAGGTCAGGAAAGATTTTTCAGTCTGTTGTAGTCACTGTAGTTTTGTAATTCTTTAGGAGATGCAGAACCATATACTCTCAAAACTATCTAGGTAGGATACTCAGTTTTTTCTAACTTGGCTCTATTGTTTTATAGATAAGAAACTTGGACTCAAATAATCATGTTTATATCAGTTTTAGCACCTGACTTTGAATTCAGGCTGTGTTATAACATCCTTTGTTTCTTGATTCATTCGTTCAGTGATTATCTATTTAGCACCTACTGTGGACTGAACTGAGAAAGGCCCAGACACATAAGTAGACCAAATTTTCAAGAACTTGTCATCTGTGAGACCAAGGTAGACTCTTTTATGCACCAAGTCTGTATCAGGGTATCATCTCCGTAAGAGGGTCATTTGGTTCCATTCTTCCAACTTCCCCTTGCCTTATTCATGTTCCCTTATCCCACCTCCTCATAGTTGACTGACTCCGTGGGTTACTATACCTGTGCAATAGACATTGATAGATTTCCTCCATTGTCAGTGTGTGATTCTAGGGTGGAGATATTATTACATCCTTCTTTCTTGGCTAGAAAGTGGATATTCATTGTGATCCAGGAAGAGTTTCTGTTCATATTAATCAATTCTTCCAAATCCTAAGCATGACTCAGTAGCATCAGGCAAATCAGACTGTGGTAAGTGCTGAAATAGAGATTATATTGACTATATAACAAGTTACCCCCACATTTAGTGGCTTATACCTATAAACATTTATTATGTCATGGTTTCAGCAAAGTAGGAATCCAAGCATGCCTTAGCTGACTCCTCTTACTCAGGGGCCCTCATAAACCTGGTATCAAGGTATGGTCTTGGGGCTGTGATCGCATCAAACCTTAATTGAGGAGGATCCACTCCCAGGATCACTCACCTGTTTGTGGCTTTTGACTCTAGACTCAAGGGACTCACATCCTCTCAGGCTGATGGTTGAAGACATCAGTTCTTTCCCATGTTGCTTTCTTCACTGGACTACTCATAATATAGCAGTTTGCACCCCAGAGTTAGGGGTCTGACAGAGTAAGTTGACTAGCAAGATGTAAATCACAAAATTTTTGTAACCTAATCTCAGATGTGACATTCTACCACTTCTACTATATGCTGTTCATTTGAAGCAAGCCATTGACCTCAGCACACTTTTAAGGGCAGGGGATAACACAAGAGCAAAAATACCAAGAAATGGGGATCACTGGGATCCATTTAAGAATTTGCCTTGCACGAAAATAAATCGAAGAGAAGACTCGTGAATGCCGACTGTCCTCATTATCCACCCCCCCAGGTGAATTCTACCAAACATTCATTCATTCATTCATTTTAATTAATTAGTTGATTAATTAATTTTTATTTCAAGTTATTTAAATTCTAGTTAGTTAACATATATGGTAAAATTGGTTTCAGGTGTAGAATTTAGTGATTTCTTAGTTACATATAACACACAGGGCTCATCACAAGTGCTCTTCTTAATACTCATCACCCATTTAGCTCATCTCCCAACCACCTCCCTCCATCAACCCTCAGCTTATTCTCTATACTTGAATCTCTTATACTTTGTTTCTCTCTTTTGCCTTCCCCTATGTTCATCTTTTATTTCTTAAATTCCACACATGAATGAAATCATGTGGAATTTGTCTTTCTCTGACTTATTTTGTTTAGCTCCATCCATGTCATTGCAAATGGCAGGATCTCATTCTTTTTGATGGCTGAGTAATATTCCATATTGTGCGCATGTGTGTGATTTCATTCTTTTTGATGGCTGAGTAATATTCCATAGTGTGTGTGTGCGCACGCGTGTGTGTGTACCACTTCTTCTTTATCCATTCATCAGTCAGTGGACATCTGGGCCCTTTCCATAATTTGACTCTTATTGATAATGCTGCTATAAATATTGGGGAACATATGCCCCATCAAAACAGTATTTTGGTATACTTTGGGTGAATACCTAGTAATGCGGTGGCTGGGTCATAGGACAGTTCTAATTTTAACTTTTGAGGAACCTCCATACTGTTTTCCAGAGTAGCCATACCAGTTGCATTTCCACCAACAGTGTAAGAGGGGTCCCCTCTCTCTGCATCCTCACCAACACCTGCTGTTTCCTGAGTTGTTAATTTTAGCCATTCTGACAGCTATGAAGTGCTCCTCATTAAAAAATAAATAGTATTTGAACCGGACTTGCAAAATATACCTTAAAGTGAAGGGGGTTTTCACAGGAAAATAAACGGGAGAGAAAGAGTAACAGCTTGAATAAAGGCACAGAAGATTCAAAGTTCTGGGACTTATTCATTCAAGTGACATTACAGAGAGACTACCACATGCCAGAGTAATAATAGTCTGGTAGGGCTAGAGCATAGGACAAATCATATGTCTTATCTGACTCTCTGCAGAAAGACCATTAACCCAGTGTTCTTACTGCTGCTAAATGATGCTACATCATTTTTCTAGACTAGTAACTGTATGTCAAACTTCATTACAGAATCCTGGAAATAGAGAGCCTTATAAAAAGTCATGTAGCTTATCTCGGTTATGGAAAAAGAATAGACTTCAATATCTGAAACACCTGAATCCATTTGGGCCACTTATCAGCCCTTTGCCCACGTCATTTAACCTTACTAAATCCAAGTGTCCATAGCTATAAAATGGAGCAATTATAATTATATCAAACTACTGTTGGAAGGATTAAAGGAGATAACATTTGTGAAAACACATAGTTCAATACCTGGTGTATAATAGATGTTCAATAAGCATTGACTGGCTTGCCTTGCTTTTTTCTGTACTCCTTGCCTTTCTTTTTTTTTCCCATTTAGAAACTCTCTAAGTTATTGAAAAAAAAAATGATTACCAGGTTTTTAAAAAGCTTGCTAGGAAAGTCAGCCATTTTTACATCATTCCAAAGCTTTGAAATTGTTCCTATCCTGGAATCAAAGGTTTCAGGACTTTAAAATTAGGACAAACTTAACCCCACTTTAATTCTATTATTCTTAGTTAATATATTTGCACCTAAGACACACTCATTGATGCTTCTTTAATTGAGTTATTTTTCACCTTGTAGCCAAAAGTAATGTAAATCATTTGAAAGGTAAAACTAACACCACTAATTGTACAAAATCTAGAGAACTATAATAAGTACTAAGCAAACAGATGGTTAGTTTAAATGACTTAAGAATCTCTATGTTTTTATCTTAAGAAAGACATTTAATACCTGGGCTAATTATAGATACGGCACTGCCTGACACATTGTAATTTATGCTTCTATTCTGATTTCTTCTTTATTTAAAGAAATTAGGTTCCTTTGCATGAGGTGTTCCATGCATCTGAGGCTGTTATACAAACTAAGGCTAAGCTTAATTCCAATATTTAAAAATGCTTTCAGCAATAATGCTAACTTTAACCTGAACCTTGCTTAGGGAAAAAAAAAATGATATTGCTGCTTGAGCTCATTAGCAATATAAGAGAGAAAACAAGATATACCAGGAGGTAGATCCATATTTTCCTTGGTTAATCCCAGTACTGCATAAAGAACATACCTTCTCACCCAACATATTTGAGTATATGACTTGAAAGTTAAATTAAGGAATCTTTTGTAATGCTATATCAATCCAACTTCTGGTAAGAGTCGGTAATTTGTTACAGATTGTGATTCTTTCTGCCATTATCCAAATATAGAAATTATGTGACATCATCTACCTAAGCATTATAGATTTGACTTGCTTTCTGTCTTAATCTGATACATACAGTAAAAATTTAGTAGTCAAGGTAGGGCCATTAAATAGTTTTGATTTTTTTGTAGCAACCCTAAAACTCTTTGTAGTTTTGCTGAAGAGTTAATTTGAATTATGTGTTCTGTAAGGGTGATGCACAGAAAAATTAAATAATGAACAAATCCATTGGAATATTTAAAAGCATGCAGACCTCAAATGTGGCTTTGATCTACTTAATATCACTTTCCAAGTTTTTCTAGTCAAGTAGTCAAAAAAATATTTGAGGAAAAAATATGACATAATTGGAAGTTGAAAGGCAGTTAAGAAGAGATGTGTACACAGAAGAGACATATAATTTCAACGGAAATATGTATGTTCGAATAAACCAATAATCTTCATAACATTTCCTATGATATGAATTTGAGAATATTTGAAGCATCTCTGGTTATATTTAAAATATTAAATGTTACCTGAATAATTGAACAGTCCATATATTCCCCATGTATAAAGATTGTCTTCTTTTTCTTCTATGGTCAATAAGTTTAACTAAAAAGCAAGGGATATCCATACAAACCCCGATTTTTGTGCATCTTGAGAAATCTTTTGTTCCTTAAGGGGAGTATATGTGTTTGAGAAATCCAAGAAAGGGATGCTAAGATACAGTCACATCACTTCAAAAAAGGGGGGGGGATATATCAGAAGGAAATACTTCTGAAGGAAAATGGGGGGAGCAGGAAGAGGCAGGAGAGCCTTCAGACCACAGAGTGGATCTGACATCTATGAAAGAAGTGAATGGAAGAAGGAGCTTAGGTCAGCAACTGCGGTGGCACTGTGAGATCCTTGCTGTCAGGCTACTAGAGAGCTCCAAAAGGTAGACTTCCCATCAGCAAGAACCATGTTGGGGTGGGACGTCTGGGTGGCTCAGTTGGTTAAGCAGCTGCCTTCGGCTCAGGTCGTGATCCCAGCATCCTGAGATCGAGTCCCACATCGGGCTCCTTGCTCAGTAGGGAGCCTTCTTCTCCCTCTGCCTCTGCCTGCCATTCTGTCTGCCTGTGCTCGTGCTCTCCCCCTCTCTCTCTCTGATAAATAAATAAAATCTTTAAAAAAAAAAACAAAAAAAAACAAAACATGTTGGGCAGGAATGACCTAGCTGTAGTACCCTCTCCAAACTTAGTCCCTGAACAAGAGCATCCTTGGAAGAGTATGCCTTTTACATGAAATCTGTAAAACTGTGGCCCGTGAGGCTGTCAACTAATTGCTGATGACTCAGAGCAGGTTTTTCACAGACAGATGAATCGCACACTCCCAAGGTAGCCACTGTCTATCCCCTGTGTAACAGAGACCCACTGTTCCACCGGTGGGATCAACTCCATGGTTGCCATGGGCTTCTCCTCCTGAGAAGAAAGTGTGAAGAGGGGGGGCGAAGTGGAATAAACTACATTTTACTCCAACTGTAGTTCATTTCAGTAATCTCAGGGCAGCAACTGATTTGCTCTCTTCCTACAGTATCCATTTCCAACCCTCTTCACCCTTCCCTCTCCCCTCAGCAGGTCTTAATGAATTCTTTGGGTGTGTGACCTAAATTCTTATCCCTGAGTGGTCTAAGCTCCTAGAAATTATACTTGTCTCAGTCAGTATTTGTTGCATGTGTAGGTTCATAGTTAAAGTTGGGCAAAGAATAACCAGAGGCAGCTAGTGAGTAACTTTGTTCCCACACGTATTTCTCCATCCTGCATTGTATAATATCAACCTTACTTCCTCTTGCCAACCAGGGCCAATTACCGCTACCAAAATAGTGACTTGCCTTCTTGTCCATACAAGTCCAAGTGCCTTGATAGTAGCTTAATAGGACCTTGCTTTGGCCCATGGAAAGAACATTCCCCCTTTAAGGACCATAACTTCTAACCCAGAAGAGCCTAAAATTGAGAGGATGAAAAGTACAAAGCACAAAGATCCCCAGTATCTCAGTGGGAGTGATAGTCAATAGGGTCACAGAATCATCCGGTTGTGATTTCCCAGGTCAAACTGTGTTACTATTTGGATTTATATGTGTGGTCATTGGTGCAACCCCCATCACTCCCACTGCTATTAAAAGCCCAGCTCTGTGTGTCCACCTCTGGTTCTATGAGCCCTGATCTGCAGAGGACATTCACCACTGAACTTATTAGAGATTTTGGTGTCCCTCTCACCAGGGCATTCACAGTGGCCTAGGAGAATTATGTGCCTCTGCACTTTCTCGAGAAGATGAGAAGCTTCTGGTGGGTGTCCTGGATCACAGAACATATTCATTTCAGTATGCTCACCCCACAAGCTTTTTTGCTCCTTCCTTTTCTGTCTCATGAGGCAGTTCAGGCACTCACATTTCACTCAGCACTGGGCATTTTTCTCCAAGCTTCTAAGAGCCACCCTATCAGTGATTATACTCATTAGGCAGGGCCTTTGCCAGGGCATTCAATCCTGTGTCCGAAAGAAGCACTCTCAAGTCAACAAATGTAGCCATATGTTCTGCCCCCACCTTGATCAATCATCCCAAAAGTCTAAACATAAGGGTTGTCCTCTGGCGCTTGTAGATACTAGCTAATTCCTGCAGTTTCTTTGGAGTGCAGTCTCTCTTCTTTTAATGATCAGACCCAGTGCATCCCCAGCCAATTTATGCTGAAATGTAACCCTAGTGATTGGCCTGGCAGGTCAGAGATGAAGAAGCAGCAGTTCCAGAAAGCAGTACCTGTAGCCTTGAGCAGGCAGGGAGCTCTGCCGTGTCTTCCTTCAGAGAGGAAGCAACTGGGGGAGTCCCAATGGAGAGGCGCCGGCCATGTCTTTAAGCTCCGATGGCTCAAGGGACTCTGCAGAGCCAAATGCCTCAAGGGTTTCCTTCCTGGATTTCTGTGTTCCAAGTCTTAGAGTTGAGGGCTTTCCAAGTTAGTCTGGGGACCTTCTCATAGCAGATCTGCCAGGTCTAAGCATTTATTTGTCTCAGGAGCTCTGTGCTTCCAACTATTAATTCTTGAATTTGCTGTAAGCTATTTGTATAGCTTCCACTGGAGAAAATAAGGGCCTCTGTGTAACTATGTGCTATCAAAGAGTTTCTCTTGGCCTCCCATTTCGCTTTTTACTGTTTCTTCAGCACCCTCAACTTCTCATTACCCCTCTGCCTGATGTCAGTATAATTTAATAATAATCAGCCCCCCTCCACTGTCCCTATAGGCATTGTTACTCCCACACTTTTCCAGTGCCTGAATCATCTCACTGGCAAAGTCATCTCTTCTATCAGGCTGTTTCCAAGGTTACCCCACATGCCATTTTAAGCAACAGGCTCTTGGATTTAGGTCAAAGATGCTTCTTGCCCCATATTCCATACTGTATGAGGCCGTGCTTGCCCACTGGATAGGGAGTGAGAGAGTCTCAAAACCTCATCATACTACCTACTTTGTCAGACCTTTCTCCATGCAAGCAGTGTCAGTTTGAGTTTTCTAAGAAGTTGAGACCAAGGTGAAATTTTTTATTTATTGGGGAAATGTCTGAATGATAAAAAGGAAAGGGGACAAGAGTAGGTAGAGAACCTTCTGAAGCAGCACAACTCCTGGGTATACAAAATGAGTCTTGCAAGGTAAGAACTGATGATTGAGGAGAAAAGTCTCAGACTTTGCCACACTAAGAAAGTCTCTTCTAGGCTGATGGGGAGGCATGGAGCCAAGATGGCCCATTGGAGGAGGAATAGCTTGGGCAAGAATGGTTCACCTCTTAGGGGTGACTGGGTGTATCAGTGGATTAAAGCCTCTGCCTTTGGCTCAGGTCATGATCTCAGGGTCCTGGGATCAAGCCCCCGCATTAGGCTCTCTGCTCAGTGGGGAGCCTGCTTCCTCCTCTCTCTCTGCCTGCCTCTCTGCCTACTTGTGATCTCTGTCTGTCAAATAAATAAATTTTTAAAAAACTTAAAAAAAAAAAAAAAGAATGGTTCACCTCTTATACCCCCACCTCCCACTTGGCTCAATCATGGGTGTGGAGCAGTCCTGGGAGAACAAGGTTGGTTTCGTCTAGAGGTCTGAGTGGTGCTCTTTTAGGTAGTGTGATAAAATGAAAAGAAGCACCAGCTCTCATTCAGAGTAAGATAAATATTATTTTCTCCCCCACCTCACTTTCACAAGATTTCTGACCAGCACAAGTTACTAGATATTTAGCAGTATTACTACTTTATGGTTTGTAATGATTTAATATGAACAATGTAAAATTACACAGCAGGATGGCTGGCATATAGGAGGCTTCAAAAAAAAGTTCATTTACTACATCGCCTTTGCATCAAATTGTTCTTGTCTCCAGTCTATTTTATTTTATTTTACGTTTTAAACTGAGGGTAATATTAGTGTCCTTGAAAAACACAAATATAAAAAAAAATAGACGGTTGCATTTTATTTTGCCAACATTTAGGAAATCTAGTTATTTTAAGTCGATAATTAAATAAGACTACTAATTAGACTTTTTCACGTTTATAATGGAACATGTATAATTTCCCTTGGAGACTTAGGTGTTAAGATTTGTTTAATGTTCTTGCCTTTCTAGGTGAAAATTTATATTGTTTGGAAATCACTGTATTTCTAATACTGGCAAAATACATATAGAACACCTTTGTGCTGTCTCTGAATCACTTACGTGTGTGACATTGCCTCTCAGTTTATTGTGTATTTCCACTATGATCTAGAATAACTACGTCTATTGTAAATATGTCTGCTTTCTCAGGCCTATAAAGAATTGGTTCATGTACTCTGTTATGGAGTAACAAACAGATTGCACCTATTAGTTAATTTCAGCTCCATTACATTATTATATGATGAAAATCCCAACTAATGACCACTAAATGACGAATACTTAGTTTTGATCAATACTTTATTAAGTCATTTGTGTTGCATGCTCTTGTAACCAGCATAATGGTGTGTTTACCTAACTTCCTTCTTTAGGAATCTATCCATATATTTAAAAAATAATAAGGATACCTGGGTGGCTCAGTTGGTTAATCATCTGCCTTTGGCTCAGGTCATGATTCCGGGATCCTGGGATCAAGTCCTGCATTGGGCTCCTTGCTCAACAGGGAACCTCCTTCTCCCTCTGCGAGCTCCTCTTCCTGCTTATACACAGTCACTGTCTCTCTCTGACAAAGGAATAAAAACTTTAAAGAAAAAAAAAGATGACGAAAACATTAAGTCTTGGAACAAAAAATGAAAATAATCTATCAGCGAGAAAATAGATACGAGGTAATTAGAGGATATTGGTGGAAGAAGCCTTAAGGATCATACAGTCCAATCCCCTTGTTCCACATACACACACACAGGTTAAGTAATTTATCAAAGGTGACTCAGGCAAGTGGTATAGGGCTTCAACCCAAAGTCAAATCTTCTATTCCTGGACGTGTAGGCTTTCCCCATATGCATCTGGTACGTATTTAGCATTGTGCTAAGTCATCTGGGAAATAGAAAAGAAAAACAGACTCTTTTCCTCATTTTTCCAAGTTTAATTAATATCGCTTTCTGTGATTATGGTTCTTTTTTTTTTAAATGTATTTTTTTTTTCCTCCATTGGAATATTTCAGTGGCTTATTTATTTGACAGACAGAGATCACAAGTAGGTAGAGAGGCAGGCAGAGAGAGAGAGAGAACGGGAAGCAGGCTCCCTGCCGACCAGAGAGCCCGATGTGGGGCTTGATCCCAGGACCCCGGGATCATGACTGAGCCAAAGGCAGAGGCTTTAACCCACTGAGCCACCCAGGCGCCCCTGTGATTATGATTCTTAATGGACCTAAAACCATCTAAATGTGTTATACTGAGGAAAGAAAAGGAAAAAAAAAGAGTGGATATTTATTGACCTTTTTTTTTCTCTGAAAATATTTTGGTATACTTAATTTCATGTTGTCCATAAAATAACTAGAAGGGCTATGTTTCATTACTCCCTTTAATAGGTAAGTTGATTGAGGCTCGGAAGATTAAATGGTCTATTTAAGAGTATATAATCATCAATACAGATTTTCTGTGACTTCAAATCCCTCACTCCAGCACTGCTGAAAGAGAACATCTACTTGGTAGACATTGATTCAGATTAGAACAATTATCTTTGAACTTTCAAAATAAATGGTGTCATGTACAGTAACACACTTAATAATAGTGAAGCTAGAGCTCAGACACAAGTCTTATGACTCTAAAGCTCCTTCCCTTTTCTCAAAATATTCCCTTTTCTTATTTCCCCCTTTCATGTAAGTTTCTATTAGTAAGTTTCCCTACTGAGTTTCTGCTCCATATATCATCAATTAAATACAATGGGAAAAGTATAAGGAAAAATATCAAGTTTTTATGATGGACACAGCCACACCAAACTTCACTGGCCAGTCAGATTAATGGGTCATTCTAATGAACTCTTGACAGGATGCTGCTCTAGGAAACCAATGAGTATTTCATTAATCTTGGGACTCTTCCCTTGATTATGGTGAGTGAGAGGGTAACAGTGTATGACCCTGTATATGTGTCAATCTTGTTAAAGGACTTGATATGTGCTCTTTGTTTCTATTTCTCTATATTATCTTTTGGTATAGGATTTCTCTGATGATAGGTAAAAGGTGATGAAGAATATCATCTTATCATCCCCTAGAAGATGAGAATATTTTCAGAACTAGTTACCTAGAGTATCTCCAAAACATCGTTCTTCAGACAGGCTATGGAATATGGAAGGAAGACCATGAAATAGTTGCAATTGGGGATCTGATTTTTTTTTTTTTTTTTTTTGCTTTTACTATAAGACAATGTGAAGATATCTAAGAGAAAAATTCCTCCTTTGAGACAATCATAAACTCCAAAGTAAATAATCCAGGTTTAAACACAATATAGTTTCATGATTTTCATATATTTCTTTATTTTTGCTCCTTCCTCAATCCATTTTATTTATTTATTTATTTATTTTAAAGATTTTATTTATTTATTTGACAGAAGGAGAGAGATCACAAGTAGGCAGAGCAGCAGGCAGGGGGGTGGGGAGCAGGCTCCTGGTGAGCAGAGAGCCCCTCAGGGCTTGATCCCAGCACCCTGGGATCATGACCTGAGCCAAAGGCAGAGGCTTTAACCCACTGAGCCACCCAGGTGCCCCTCGTCAATCCATTTTAAAATCCAAGTTCGTCTGAGCTAAAAGGAAACAAAGATCTACCTTAATGGGCACCATTGTCAAGATGAAAACATGAAGGGGGGTCAGTACACATTTGGGGGGAGAAGTAGTACAGCGGTGATGGGATTAATCAAAGTAAGAGAATTGAGAAGGAGGGAGATGTCTAAAAAGATAGCAGAGGTTTGTGATAATGAGCTGATTCTTTTCCACCTTGAAATATTTCCCTTCTAGGAGGGAAAAAAGAAGACCTTGAAAGTTCTTGGTTTGGGTCATTTAAGGGCGGCGTGTGGGTAGCACTGATATAGCCATTAAATAAGACAAAGTCTAAATGGAACAGACATACTGTTCGCAGTTACTCTGCAGATTGCAAACTCTCACTCCTGCTACGATTGGACAGAGTCTATGCAGGATCAGTCCAATTATCCAGTCTCCAAAACAGTAAATTAAAGGCTTGGATGTTTTAAGAACGTTATTGTCTCAAATGTGAGTTTTTATTCACTCCATGCATTCATTTTAATTCTAATTTCTAATAAGTTGCATGCTTTTCATTCCACACTCCATTCTCCTTGAATCTTTAAACTTGTATTTCTGAACAACAGTTGCAGTGCTAAACAATTACATTCGTTGGTGTTCAAAGACAGATCTTTTCGTAAGTAACTCAAGTATACAAAGTGAATTATTTTTACAGTGGTATAAAGATTGATTTTGGTGGTATTGTCCTTGAATATTCTGTGGGCTTAATTATTATTAATCTGGATAAATTTTAACTTTAAAAATGTTAATTTAATTCACCAGGTCTCCTGGCTCATTAATCTTCTCAATAATGCCACTTAGGATAAAATGGCTCATCAAACAATAGTGATTCACATAAATATGTGGAAGTGGGAGAGCAGGGACATTGAAGGCGCAGAGGATTCACAGCATTTTTCACTTCTCAGCATTCTTCATCTTTAATAACATCAGTCCTTGTTGGAGATTTTCCCACCTCATTAAAATATAATTATCCGGTAACGTGACTTTTCTTTTTCTCATATGCATGTACATACGTGTACGTGCACATGCATGTGTGCACACATGTGCCACACACACACACACACACTCACCCCTCTTCATGGATTATAGAAATGTCAGATTTACTTCCCTCATTTTGAGAATGGGCATAATGCCCGCCCTGCAGACTTCAAAAAGTGCTTAAGATAGAGGATATTTGAAGTGATAAAGTATAATGCTAATGTAAGTTGGTATAATTATTGCTATTGTTAGGAACTGTCTCATTTCCCAATCCCAAATGTAAATTTTCCAGTTCAGCGACACTTTTTGCTTATAATAATCCCGTGTGCTAGGTAGAATATTTGTGTGCTTTATACACAGTATGCAAAATCTTCACTATAAACCTCCAAGGTTGCTACTCCTTGCAGTTGCGTGTGAGGAAGTCAGAGACACCGGCTGTTCTGCTCACAATGCAGTAAGTAGTGGAGCCGTGGTTCGTAATCAGGTCTGCTTCTGCATTCCGTGTTCTTTCCACCCTGCTTTCACTTTTCACCATTCTTTGCTTGAACTTCAGCATAACTCTTATTGCTTGCAATCGGTTTGTACATAAAAAATGACATAAAAATAAGGCACAATGTGTGTCATGGAGTTGGAAGTAAAAATACCATTTTCTTTCAGTCTTCATATGACTAATGACGTGACATAAATCATATCAGTTAACTCTCGATTTTCACTTGGTCCTTTTTTTGGTTTGGTTTTCTTTTCTTTTCTTTTCTTTTCTTTTCTTTTTAAGATTTTATTTATTTATTTGACAGAGAGAGAGAAAGAGAGAGAGCACAAACAGGGGGAGTAGCAGGCAGAGGCAGAGCGAGAGGGAGAAGCAGGTGTTTTGCTGAGCAGGGAGCTCAACTCGAGGCTCCATCCCAGGACCCTGGGATCATGACTGGAGCCGAAGGCCGCCACTTAACTGACTGAGCCACCCAGATGCCCCTGGTTTTGTTTTTTGCTTTGTATTGTTTCACTTTATTGTCTGGATGGGAAAACTGAGACTTGGGAATTAGCAGCTTGTGATGCCTCAGATTATCCACACAGCTAATATGATGTGACAAGAAAGGGCTTCTAACCCTGATCTGTTTGACTCTGAAGCTCTTTTAATCATTTCATTTATATACGTGTTACCCAAAATGAAGCATGCCTTGTAATTATCCTGACAATTTTGATATTTTACCTATTATAATTAACCACTGACTGGAACAATAGAGGTGGATATCATCTCCTCTGTGTGAATTATTTTATCTTGAAGTTTCCTCGGCTCTGGTCACACTTCCACCTTCTTATGGCAGAATGTTACAGCCCCAAGGAGAGCCAGGACTGCTTACTAGTTCATCCCCAAAGCCTAGCTACATGGAGATCCGGTGATATGCATTGAGCAGCTAACATAGAAACATGAAGCTCCGTTGGACTGCAGAGTCCCACGAGACCTGTACAAAACCTACTTTCACATGAGATCTGTGTCATTTGGGACAAACAACTGATAATCTTTCTGAGGCTATGGACCAGCCTTTTTAGACCAGTGAATGGTAATGACTCAAAATTTATGCCTATAGCTAACTCTCTCTCTTTCTATATCATCTATCTAAATTTTTAGGCTCGCTAAGGGAAATATCTCTGGCTTCAGATTTATCATAACAAACAGAAGTTGGGAGGAAAGCTAGAGCCATCTGTTTTCTATAAATTAAACGTTTTGATTAGAGACCCCCATAGGATATAAGTAACATACTTATGTGAAAGAACGTTATTTCTTGCTATGATTAAAATATGGCAGTCTTGGAACTTGTCTCTTTTAGCTGTTATCTGCTTTATTGTTTTCTTTAGAAGTATTGGAGTTAGATGGTAAGCCACATACAGACAGATAATAGCAAGAAGAGGTCTAAAGAATGAGAAAGAAGATTTTATTGATCTTATTTTTTTAATTGGATAAAAGTGAAGGTTTTACCCTTCTTGGTTCTTATACAGTTCAGAGAAAAGAAAGAGAGAACATTTTAAGTAAGTGCTTCTCAAGATTTAGGTCTTTAAAATTTGATTCCTGATTATTGTATTGTTTGCCTGAGGATTTACACTTCATTGCCAGAATTCAATGAAATAGTATTTCTTCCTTCCTTCGGTTTTTCAATAGAAAAACAAAAACAAAAACAATGCCCCAATCCTTCTTGAAAGTTTGTAAGGAAGTCTGCTGAAAAGCTCTGTGATTCTTCCTCAGCACGGTCTGTATCTGAATGTTACTGAGCAAGATTCATAAAGCATGTGTTCATACAAATTGGAGGACTATATTTCTTCCTGATGCTGGTCTTTGGTCCAAAATAAGAATTACATGGATTAGGGGTGCCTGGGTGGCTCAGTCGTTAAGCGTCGGCCTTTGGTTCAGCTCATGATCCCAGAGTCCTGGGATCAAGCCCTGCATCGGGTTCTCTGCTCAGCGGGAAGCCTGCTTCTCCCTCTTCCACTCCCCTTGCTAGTGTTCCCTCTCTCACTGTGTCTCTCTGTCAAATAAATAAAATCTTAAAAAAAAAAAAAAAGAATTGCATGGATTAGGATAGTAATCATGCTTGGATTAGGATACAGAATCTCTAAAAATACCAATAAGAATACTTCAGAGAGTGGTTTTACACCAAACATGCATCTTGCTAGCACCACTGACAGAGAATTAGAGTATCAAGTGTACAGCCACAGCACAAAACTAACGTTCACTCACTGACAAGCCAGCAATGAGTCTCTGTCCTCACAGAACAGAGCTACCTTCCTGGATCTGAATGTAGATAATTAACCCAAACTGGATGCACACAGGTGGGATAAATTCTTCTACTGTTTTTTGTTTGTTTGTTTGTTTGTTTGTTTGTTTTTGGCTGGTTGGTTGGTTTCCTTTTCACTGACTGGGTGGTTAGTCTATGTGCTGATCTCCTCCTGATCCTCTAGAATTGTTAGAATCCCTACTCCCCAAACAGCCCTGGGGATAGCTTTAATTCTTTACATTTTCTATTCTCCTTCCCTCCCTTATTTTAACTAGATACTCTTTGTTCCTTTTCCTCCCCACTATTTTACCTCCTTCCCAGATTGCCCCTTGCATTTCCCTTAGGGGACTTTAGTCTTATTTATGCCATTGTGATATTACAGTAAAAGTTTATGTGTGATTGCAAGGGGAAGGATAGAAAGTTATACGCCAATTTAAAAAAATGTGTATGAGACTAAAATAAAATTTAAAAAAATTTCTCGGGTGCCTGGGTGGCTCAGTGGGTTAAGTCTTTGCCTTCAGCTCAGGTCATGATCTCAGAGTTCTGGGATCGAGTCCCACGTCAGGCTCTCTGCTCTGCGGGGAGCCTGCTTCCTCCTCCTCTCTCTCTCTCTCTCTCTGTGCCTACTTGTGATCTCTCTCTGTCAAATAAATAAAATCTTTAAAAAAAAAAATTTCTCCTAATTCCTCCCACAGTTAACTTTTCTGAAACCTTTTTTTTCTTCCTGTTTTTTCTTATTATTTTTATATTTTGTTGTTGCTAACATATAATGTAGTATTTGTTTCAGGGATACAGGTCTGTGATTCATCAGTCTTCCACAATTCACAGCACTCACCATAGCACACACCCACCCCAGTGTCCATCACCCAGATGCCCTATCCCTCCCCTGCTCCCCTACTCCATCATCCCTCAGTTTGTTTCCCAAGATTAATTAAGAGTCTCTTGTGGTTTTTCTCCCCCTCTGGTTCCATCTTGTTTCATTTTTCCCTCCCTTCCCCTATGATCTTCTGTCTTGTTTCTCAAATTCCTCATATCAGTGACATCATATCATTGTCTCTCTCTGATTGACTTATTTCGCTGAGTATAATACCCTCTAGTTTCATCCCCTTGTCATTGCAAATGGCAAGATTTCTTTTTTGGTAGCTGCGTAGTATTCCATCATGTGTGTGTTTTGGGGTGTTTGTGTGTGTGTGTGTGTGTGTGTGTACCACATCTTCTTTATCCATTGATCTGTTAATGGGTGTCTAGGCTCTTTCCATAGTTTAAGATGGACTATCGAGGACATTGCTGCTATAAACATTGGGATGCACATGCCCCTTGGGGTCAGTACATCTGTATCTTTATGGTAAATACCCAGTAGTGTGATTATTGGGTCATAGGGTAGCTCTATTTTCAACTTTTTGAGGAATCTCCATACTGTTTTCCAGAGTGGCTGCTGAAATCTTTTGTTTCCAAAAATGTCTTGATGGAGTTCCACCAACTTGATGCAGATATTTATGTTAATTTGATCTGAGAGGTTGTATACGACCCAGTGGTGTGCTGGTAATGTTTAACAGCCAGCTCTAAGGGGACAAAATATATGCATATGTATATATACATACTTTTGAGATTTTTTTTTTAATTTATTTGACAGAGAGAGAGATCACAAGTAGGCAGAGAGGAGGTGGCGGGGGCGGAAAGCAGGGTCCCCATTGAGCAGAGAGTCCAATGTGGATCTCGATCCCAGGACCCCGGGACCATGACCCGAGCCAAAGGCAGAGGCTTTAACCCACTGAGCTACCCAGGTGCCGCCATACCTACTTTTTATAAACCTTACTGATATAAAAGATGTATAACATGCAATTTACAGATAATGATAAAATACTCTTTATTGTAAATTCCATATAGCCATTTGCTTCTCACAGAATGCTGTCAATTTTTACTGGAGTTTGCAATGATAGCCAACCAGTAGTTGGTTGTGACTGACAAATGAATGTATTTCTAGTATGTATTTCTAGTATGAATATTGATTGATTTTTCATTTCATGAACATATAAGACAAAGGTAAAACAACAAAGATATAATGAAACCACTAGTCTGTAAATGACGTTAGAGATTTTGTTGAATTGGATGATAGTTTTCAAATACTGAAAGAATATTTCTCAGTTTGTTGTGGTGTCTACAAAGTAATGTGTATAGACCTGAGATCCTTGAATTTAATCTGCATTATTGACATTTTTCCATCACCTTAAGTTTATACCATTCATTGTCAAAGGAGGGTATATGGCCTCGTGGGAGTGAAAACTGGCTGTCAGGTTGGGGCAAAAAAAACGTTACCCTTTCCATGCAGAAAGCATAGATATACATACAATATATAAACAGAACTGTGTCTGTGGTTTAAATATTTCATGGTAGGACAATTAGGACAAAAATATCCAAAAGGGCTCCTTAGCGGGGGTGATAAAAATGAAATAAAGACAGTTGAGGAGCACTTGTTCAGACAGCCAACAAACAAGAAATAAAGCTCTGATCTGTAGCACTTACTGATTTCTGAAGTGTAAATACTCTTATCATGGACAATTTCAAGCTACAGATGTGATATTACTGAACACGGAGTTGAATGGGTACAGTAGCATACCATTATGTTTCTACTTGCAAGTATAACAGTTATAAAGAACCTGAAGAGCAAAGAAATAGTAAAATGTAAGAAAATCATTAGTAAGAGTGAGTTTTAAGTATTTTTAATATAAATTATTAAATTGGACATTTATATAATTTCATTTTTATTAAAGGTCTTATTTAAGCAACCAGTTCATAAAATTCCTGAAAATTTAATCATTGTCTTTCATGAGCGGATTTCAGCGGGATCCTGAACACCACTAAATGGTAAATATAAAACTCATTTTGGGGGCTGCCTCATAGGCACCTGAAAGACAGAGCTTTTTATTCAGCCGTACTGAAAGGATGCCTAGAGAGGGCCCAGCTGAAATAATAAATATTTTGTCCACATCTTTAATTTTAAAAGAATAATATATACTTCCAGAATTAGATTTTTAAGTCAAAAGGTATGAACCCATTTTTGTACTTGACACCTAATATAGTCAAATTATTTCCAGTAAAGTTGTATCAAATAATACTCTTTCTAGTAGGATGGGAGATTCCTATTTTACTGCACATTATACTTTTAAAAAATATATTATAAGAGGATTATGGTATTTCATTATTGATTGAGTAGCAAATTTAAACATGAAATTTGCATTTGCCAGTTGGAGAAGATTTTATTGTGCCAAACAGTAAAACCACACGAAAAATAATAAAAATCATAGTTCTAAATATTTAAGGGTTAATGGAAAGGTTCTTGAAATGCATCTTTCCTTGACATTTGAAGTGTTTAGTTCTTTTGTATCCTATGCGATGTTATTTATAAATCACTGGATCTATTCCTAATGGTTTTGCACAGGATTCTCTCTGCCAGTAGAGAAAGTCTAATGCTTCCTACCAGTGTTACAAACAATACTGCTTATATGATTATGATGGTAGAGAAAAAGGTACTGTCAGAGTCTGTGTTTCAGTTAAAAATCGTGTCATTTTAAGAATCTAGAGCAATATTAAAAGTTTCCCTGGATGTGATGTTATATAAAATAGAATTGGAATGTGAAGGCTTTTTAATTAATTCTTCTAAGAAATTATTGACACATTTTCTCTGCTTTTAAACATCTTTATATCAGACACATACTTTAAAAAGCATCTTTATTGTCAAAATCCGACATATTTTATTTCTCTTTTTGTTTTCCAAGACTACAGTGATTAGTAAGTCTCAGGAGCTTTATTGGTTGGTAAATCAGGTCCTAGATAAGGTCTTTATCTAGAAGTGAGATAATATAAATTAACATTTTTTTAGAATGACAAAGGGCATATATTATATAAGCCATGGTTTTTAACTTTAAAATCACTATAAATGTGGATCCATATTCATAATTAGAAAACATCTTCTTTAGGATTATTGGTTTAAAATAAGGGGATAGGCATTTCTTGCCAAGACATATCTTATGTCTCATGGATATCTTATGACTTTGTCTTATATCTTTACTCTTTCTAACATGGACAGCTGTGGAGAGATCTGTGAAGTTTGCCTCATGTTCAATAGCATCTGAAACACTTGTACCTACAGGGCATCTGGTGCCCTTAAGGCTCTGATCATTGAGAAGGGTCTGGAAAGCTTTCCCCACATCAGGGGTGTTCCTTTTTGGCACAACTTCTCCACCGCTCCAGATTCCATCAAGACTTAATTACCTTGGGTTCTCTTTCCCCTGGGCATGAGAGTCTACATATTTGGGAGAGAGTCAGGGCTTAGACTTGAAAAACAAGTGAATTCAGATTCCATCCCTCTACTGGGTAGCTGTATGTCCTTAAGCAAATCCCTTAACTTCTCTCAATTTCATCTTCCTCAAAGAGATTGATTAGGTACACATTCATCTATTCAACAAATAAATTTTCAACCTTATATTAGGATTCTCCAGAGGAAAAAAATCAAAAGTATGTATAGAATGAGATTAGTTATTTTTTTTAAAGACTGTTTTTAGGGGAGTTATAGGTTCACAGAAAAATTGAAGTATCAGAACATTTCGATATACCCCTTGCACCCCCACAGGCATAACCTCTACTATTATCAATATCACTCGCTACAGTGATAATTCTGTTACAACTGATGAACATACTTAGACACATCAGTGCCTCCCAGAGTACACAGTCTATAGGGTTTACACTTGATATTGTACATTTTGTAGGTTTGGACAAAATTAAAATGACATGCATCTACCATTGGAGTATTGTACAGATTAGTTTCATTGCCCTAAAACTCCTCTGTGTTCTACCTGTTCATCTCTCCTACCCCTGACAACCACCCATGTTTTGACTGTCTCTATAGTTTTAACTTTTCTAGAATGTCATATAGTTGGAATCATACTATACATAGTTTTTTCAGGTTAACTTTTTTCACTTAAGAACATGCATGTAAGTTTTCTCCTTGTCGATTCATGGTGTGATAGTTTATCTCTATTTAGCTCTGAATAATATTCTACTGTCCGGATATATCTCATTTTATCCATTTATCTACTGAAGTGCATCGTGGTTCTTTCCAAGTTTGAGCAGTTATGAATAAAGCTTCTATGAACATTCATGTGCAAATTTTGTGTGGACAGAGTTTTCAACTCAGATAAATACCAAGGAGTTCAACTTCTGGATCATATGGTAAAAGTATGTTAGTTTTATAAGAAATTACCGAACTCTCTTCCAAAGTGGTTGTGTCATTTTGTATTCCTACCAGCAATGAATGAGAGTTCTTATTGCTCCACATTCTTGCCAGCATTTCGTATTGTCAGTGTTCTGGATTTTGACCTTTTCGTAGGTATGTAGAATGTTTCATCATATGTTTCTTTGTCACCTGTATCTTCTTTGGTGATGTGTCTGTTCAGGTTTTTGGCTTGTTTTTTTGTTTGTTTGTTTTTGTTTTGTTTATTTGTTTTTTAATTGGGCTGTCTGTTTTCTTATTGTTAAGAATTCTTTTTGTATTTCAAATAACTGTCCTTTATCAGTTATGTCTTTAGCAAATATTTTCTCTTGGTCTGTGACTTTTCATTGTTTCAAGAGAGTTTCATTTAAGGAATTGGCTGTATGCTGCTGGAAGTCAATAAGTACACCTGTGAGGCGGGCCAGCAGGCTGGAGACCCAGAAAAGACTTGATAATGCAGCTTAACCAGGGCAGTCAACTGACAGAATTTTCCCTCTCAAGGAAGGTATATCTTTCTGTTAGAAGGTCAGCTGATTGGATGTGACCTACCCACATTATGGAAGATAATCTTCTTTATTCAATATCTACTGATATAAATATTAATTTCATCTAAAAAGCACCTCTATAATAACACCCAGGCCAGTGTTTCACCAAATAACTAGTTACCATGATCTAGATGGTTGACATATTAAATTAACTATCATAAGCTCCTTCTTGGAGCTACTCTTCCAAGCTACTCTTCTATATTGTCTATATCCCAATATAGACAATATCAAATCTATGTGGTATACCGGAGACTAATATAATGTTGTATGTCAATTATACCTCAATAAAAGACAAAGAAACCCTAAGTTTTATAATTTGGAACTTATTTTGTAGCAGATCAAAAGAGATAACAAACAGTAAAAATAATAGATGAGCAAATCGAATGGTAGGTTATAACGCAAGGAGCCTTACGGGAAAATAGATGAGGCTGAGGCAGATCAAAAATATCGAGTACAAAGACAGGACTGACATGTGGAAAAAATAGGAAAACAGAAGAAGACTTAGCTTTGTGATAGCCAAGGAAAGAGTGTCCAAAACAAAGACTAATAAACGAAATGAATTAATTCATTTAAAACTCCTTCTCTTTCTATTCTTTTAATGATTTAAAATTAATTTCATAATATATAGAAATATGGAGTGTTGAAACTGAAGAAGCCTTTGAGATGATCTCATTCAAGCACATCCTCTATTTTATACATGAGCAAATGAAGCAAAGGGAGGGAACATGTCTTGCTCAAATTCAAAAATTCTGTTTGTGATAGAGCTATGGTTGTGTGTAAAACTCTTGACTCCTGGACTCCTGTTTTAGTCATTTGGACATAGATCTTGTAATGTCAATTCTAAAACCAAGTAATGCATTTTCATTGGTATATGAATAGATGTGTGTGCCCCCTCTCCAAATTCCTATATTGAAGCTTTAGTCTCCAGTGTGATGATATTTGAAGGTGGGACCTTTGGAAGATAAAGAGGTCATTGAAGGTCGAGCCCTCATTAATGGAATTAGTGCCCTATGAGAA
Source organism: Mustela nivalis (assembly GCF_964662115.1). Classification (NCBI taxonomy): domain Eukaryota; kingdom Metazoa; phylum Chordata; class Mammalia; order Carnivora; family Mustelidae; genus Mustela; species Mustela nivalis. The sequence continues at coordinate 97,353,025 of NC_139028.1, read as the reverse complement.
GAAACATAAAATGATCTCTCCTCAGCCATGTGAGGTTATAGCGAGGAGAAATCCCTCTACAAACTAGAAAGAGGCGCTCCTGAGAAACCAAACCAACTGGTTCTTTGATCTTGGCCTTCTCAGCCTTTGGAACAGAAATTTCGGTTGTTTAAGCCCCTCAGTATGATATTTTTGTTATAGCAGCCTGAACTGATGAAGGTAGACCTTACCGTCTTAAGGGTTATATGTCTTATGGCTATGAGGTGAATATAGAATTTCAAAGGCTCAGATAGATTGGAAAGGAAGATAACCTTGCCTGGGAAGGTTATTGGGATTTCTCTAATCCTCCCTACATAACAGAGAACTGACCAGTCAAAAAGTCAGGACAGAAATGAAAGTTGAATTCTTCTTGCTTTCTTTGGAGTTAAACATACCTGACAGAATCCATCAGCCTACAACCTGGGAGGGATCCCTCTTGGTAAATAAATATTAATTGAAGCAGCTTTTCTCCAACTTCGCTTACAGCTGGGAGCATGTTAGGCCTCTGTTAGGCTTTTCCTCTTCTCCACCCCAAATTTAGTTTCCCTCAGCTGCAGGCTGTGTGGTGTGAATAACCCCACAGTAGTGCTTCCTGTGTGGATAAATCAAGGCCAATGCCAGTGGGCCTCTTTCCGGATGGCGTTCTGTGTGTCACCACTGGGTTGTAATATACTGTAAATAATACTTGCTGTCTGAGAAGCTGGACTGACAAATGCAAACAGCATTGTTCAGGTTTATGAACATCAATTAATATTCACCCATCTGTCTCTCTGTATTTCCTGCTTCTCCACTTATGCAAATAAGACTGTCAATTAGTCTGGAGGCTGACAGGACATTAAAGAGTCGTTTGTTGTGATGTGTTTGCAATACATAGACTTTTTGTTTCCTTAGGACAGATCCTTATGAGTCTGACTCTGACGTATGGAAACATAAATAACCTTTAGTTGTATCAGAGTTGATCTTTGCTGCGTCTGCAGCAGAGACAAAATGTTCTGAGAACGAGTATCTTGGAGGTGAAATTTGGATAAGCCTCCAAATCAAAGCAGAGAAGAGGATTGCTTGTAGGAGAGAAGCAGACATGGGATCAAGGGCTGAGCATTAAAAGTCTGCTTCAGTATCATCATTAAATTATCTAATTAATATTATTTAATAATGCATATTAACTAATTTAGAGCAAATAAGCTTGTTGACCTCTCACTTTATAATTTCCACATCAGGTCTCTTGATATCTGCAACCTATTAGCTTTATAAGCATGTCGTTATTATTATTCAATTAAAGTTCTAGGTGTCTTGGGAAGACATGAGGAGAAGATGGTAATTCGGTTTAAAATATGGCCATTTCATTGCTATTGTCACATAGCATGTCTGTTTGATTTTGTCAGTTAACGTTTTATACTATACCTATTTCAACCATAACACTTTACACTCTGGTATAATTTGCTCCAATATCATTAGCCTCTATGTATTACCTAATGAAATCATAGCCCACAATTATGAGATGCAATAAATTCAACAGCATTTAAATGCTTCTCCCCCATATAGTATTTTCATTTTTTCTTTCTCTCGATATTTAATTCCCTTAATCCCTGGTATGCCATGTATAAATAGATGCATTCTCCACGAAGCCCTTAGGGTTTGGCACTCTACTCGTTACAAAGTAGTGATTATCATATGGAGAAATTCGCAAGCTTTTCAGTTCTCCCAGATCAGGGAATACAGACATGTATTTCCTAAACACGGTGGATTCATTGTTGATTAACTGCTTCCAGAATGTAAAGTTAGTTTTTCTCCTTCACATATCTGAACACCAATCTGTCCATAAGCTCTGTGTAAGATATTTGTTTTAGGTCCTGTGGTTAGACTCCCAGATAAAATAGCTTTTCTGTCCCTTTTCACACATACACCAACCAGTTTACCGCAGGACCTATTTTCTTTACCTTCGCGTGGCACAGGGCAAAGAGCTCAGGTGATTCATCCTGTTTCCACTCTTGATTGTCTCAGACACAATCAAGATGATCCTGCAATTGGTGTGAGAATAAGCCGCCTGGTCTTAAAATATTATTTCCAGCATAATGTGTTAATCAAACTATATCCTCTCCCAATTGTGTCATGAATAGCACATCCTGTCTAATAAGAGATAATGAGGGAAGGAAAGAGTTGCTTTGATTAGGACACAGTTTAAGAAATAGATATTTTCTCAACCTACGTGACACTAAAGAGTACTCCATTTGGAGGCACATATTGATGGCTGAAGGAATGTTCTGTCGATGGCCAGCCTCGTGACTTTGCAGAGGGAATTTAAGTCTGACACCCACCTTCTTTTGGGGTCAGGGGACGCACACACTCACATACGTGCTGCTTGCACACACTCATCTCACTGATTACAGAGTTGTGATACCATGTAAAGAAAAAAATGAACACGAAGCTACTTTATTAGCTTCGAAGCACCATAATAAACAAAGATCCCCCAAGAATCTCTTCACTGCTAGGTGTAGCCCCCTTGCTCCCCCATGAGCATGCCGGGAATACTCTCTCCCAGTGCCGTCCCAGTCACACTTCTCCTAGCTAAGGATGCCGTACGAAAGTACCATAGACTGGCTGACTTAACAACAGAATTACCTTAAACAATAGCTTTGGGGGCTAGAAGTTTGAATTAAGGTGTCAGCAGGGTGGATTCTTTCTGAGGGCTGTGAGGGAAAAATCTTCTCTAGGGTCTCTAGGGCTTTCTGTCAGGACTACCTCTAACTGTCTTCTCCCAGTGTCTCTTCACAATGGCCTCCCTCTATGAATCTGTCTCCAAAAGTCCTCTTTTTATAGTTCACCGGTCATATTGGATTCAGGACCACAGTAGGGATCTCATTTTAACTTGTGAAGATTCTTTCTCCAAATAAGACCCCATTCTTAGATGGCGTTAGGACACCAAGATACCATTTCTAAAGGGATCCAATTCAACACATAACAGTCCTCAAAGAGCTGCATTACTGCCTCACTTCTTCCAGGTCCTTACTCTTCAGTGGATCCCTCTCAGACCCCTGGGAAATGCATCCCTGTTCCCAGGCACACATGTCTTGTCTCTCCTTCTTTTCTGCTTCGATGTAGTCGATAGCACCTACTACCACTGACATGCTGTTTATTTCCATGATTTACCTTATTATCTGAATAATTCCACTTGAGAAAAAGCCCCATGGGGGTGGGGACATTGTTTTGTCCTCTCCTGGCTTCCAGCCCCAAGGACAATGCCTGGCACATAGTAGGTACTCAATAAACATTTGCCAAATGAAATGCAAAGAAGATGATTTTGTGGTATCTGCCCTCTGGTTACAAAGTTTTAAGCCACATTATCTTCCCTCTCAGTATCGAAGCAGGTGAGAGCACCCCAAATACCTGTAAAAATTACTTTAAATAGCTTGCTACTAATGAGCTCTCAATGTCCCAGTCATGCTTAAGTTGGCTGAATTCTTCAGTTAAAGTGCCCAGTTGGGGAACCAGAGGCAATAGAGATTTCAGCCCATTGTATGTTTTGTTCTTTTTTTCTTTTTCTTTTCTGAATATAGCACAGAGTTTTAATATTGGAAATACTCACTTCAGATGGCATGAAGGCAGGAGAACAAAATTCAGGGGGCTGGACATTGGATAGTGATGAAATGACAGCAGGACATTCCTTGGCTTCTGTGTATTCACTTGGGGAACTAGAGACTCTCTCAGTTCACTGCTGGTAAGCCTTGAATGCCATGCTGGATTCGCTTAGCAATAGGACTCATTAAAATAGTGAGTTTCTCCACCTGAAATTTGGCTTAAAGATCACTTTTGGTACTTTAGCCTTTCAGTGCCACATTGTAGAAAGAAATGAAAGGCAGCTTTTTTTTTCTTTCTTATTTTCTTTCTTCTTTTTTTTTTTTTTCCCCAGCTCTTCTCTAGCAAATGAGGCTCATAAAGGTGCCAGTGACAAAATAAATCAGTTATCTGGTGCTCTCAGCTGAATATAGCTGCTGTTATTGTTGGCTGATATGCCTCTGGGGAAAAGGCATTTCAAAAAGGACTAAATCCACACATAGTGTTGCTGTAATAAAGCAACATTTAGCAAAAAATCAACTTTAGGAACACTATATTAAGGCTGGAAGCTAATTTACAGGAAAGGCTGTGCAAAATCCATTATTTCAATGCCATCTATCTGTAACGGACTCAAGTACTGCCAAGACTAGGTGTGAATTCAAACTATTGCCATTTTCTGGTGCAGGCTGCATGGTGTGCCAATTAGAGCTTGGGCTTGTAAGTCTAACAAATGCAGCCCAGACACTTACTAACTGTAATTTTGGCCACGTCTCAAACTTCCTTAACTTGTTTTTTTCCCATCTCTAAAATGGAGCTATTGTATTTTCTCTAGAGGTACAGGTGAAGGTTAAATTAAGTTACTTGGAGTGCATGCAGTGCTAAATTACTTGGAGACCATGCAGGTTCTATTTCTGCTGCTGGTACTACAGTTTTGTTGTTCTTTTAGCCCCATCTTGATGACTAATTTCTCCATTTCAGCCATTTCAGCACATACACATTGCAACTATTGATTTCCATAGGTTGGGTGACCATGAACACATCCATGAATGCATCTGTTCAGTTCTCCAAGGCTCAGTTTTCCTATTCGCAAACTGGAAGATCAAAGTCAATGATAATGATAAGCGCTAGCAACTATGGAGTGTGTGCCGTGCATAAGACATCATGCTAAGTGTGCAGTGGGTCCTATTGTGATCCTTGATCATAGATATGGAAACTGTCTTCTAGACAGTATGAAGCTTCCTCACTGTAATACAGATAGAAGATGGTAAAAATGTAAGGAAACTAGCATAATATATGGTGGAGATTGAGTAAGGTTTTTATTGTTATTATTTTTTTAAAGATTTTATTTATATCATTTGAGAGAGAGAGAAAGAGTGGAGGGAGAGGCAGAAGGAGAGAGAGAAACAGACTCCCTGCTGATCTGAGCCCAACGTGGGGCTCCATCCTAAAGACTTTGAGATCATGACCCGAGGTGAAGGCAGATGCTTAACTGGCTGAGCCATCCAGGTGCCCCTTTTTTGTTATTATTAATGGCATCCTCTGGAGCATCATCCTCAAGTCATCCATAATCTCCTTTATGACTATGTGATCTCTGTGAGAACAGAGAGTATATCACAGGAATATTGTTTGTTACTGTTCACTAGAAAACTTTATGACAGTAAGTGCATGAGGAAGAAAGGAAAAAAAAGGAAAAAAGAAAAACAGGAAAAGAAAGAGGGAGGAAGGAAGAGAGCAAAGGAGGAAGACAGACACACATGGATAAAATGCACGAGTATTACTTTCTCAAGCATCTGCCACCGCGTGTGTAACCTGTTGACAATTTCAAGAGAGCTATTACTGTGAAATGTGCCAGGCCCTTAACCATCATGGTTTTGCTTGGGAGTGTACCATTTTCCAAAGTACAGATGAACATGACACAACAAATTGCTCTGTTTTTTAACGACTGCCAAAGATCTCAACACACAGCTTCAGCCGGGAAGTCCATGCATGAACCCTGAAATATTTTATCATAATTATGTTAACTAAGGACCTGAACATAGACTTTCTAAGCTGCCATTTACAGGAAAAAAAAAAAAAAATCTCTCATTTACAAGGGGAACTCTTTTTTGTTTTGTTTTTGTTTTTGTTTTTGTTTGTTTTTTGTTTTTTTTTTTGTTTTTCCTGTGAATCCTTGTTGACACTTATTGTGCGTCTCTGACTGTTCTAACACAGTGCTAATGGTCAACCCGCTGCTAGACTCCCTGGAAGAGAAGGCTAAGATATATTTACGTCTTGCCTGACTGGCAAACCTTGTGCTCCCTTAACCCATATTTTCCCCTCCAGCTGTTAACTTTCTTCCTTTTATTCCCCACACCGTTCAGTCTGGGATATAGAAAATGTTTCAGATTTTTAAAAAAATTCAGTACAGATTTAATAAAAGTGGCATGGCAAAGTTTTCTTTAGAAAAGGGCATACTCGGGCGCCTGGGTGGCTCAGTGGGTTAAGCCGCTGCCTTCGGCTCAGGTCATGATCTCAGGGTCCTGGGATCGAGTCCCGCATCGGGCTCTCTTGCTCAGCGGGGAGCCTGCTTCCTCCTCTCTCTCTCTGCCTACTTGTGATCTCTCTCTGTCAAATAAATAAATAAAATCTTTAAAAAAAAAAAAAAAAAAAGAAAAGGGCATACTCTGGGAGCCAAGCTAAGAGTTACAGAGAGGAGGGGGATGGGATGGTGGGGTACTGGGTGATGGATATTCAGGAGGGCCTGCGTGGTGATGAACACTGGGTGTGATACACAGCTAAAGAATCAGCGAACACTACATCAAAAACTAAGGAGGTACTATATTTTGGCTAATTGAACATAATAAAAAATAAAAATAAAATTAATAAAATCTAAAAGAAAAATTTTAAGGGGTGCCTGGGTGGCTCAGTGGGTTAAAGCCTCTGCCTTCGGCTCAGGTCATAATCCCAGGGTCCTGGGATCGAGCCCCACATAGGGCTCTCTGCTCAGCGGGGAGCCTGCTTCCCTTCCTCTCTCTCTGCCTGCCTCTCTGCCTACTTGTGATCTCTGTCAAATAAATAAAAAAAAATTAAAAAAAAAATTTTAAAAACTAAATTGAAAAAAAAGAAGAGAAAAGAAAAGAGCATGCACTTCAGGCTGTAGTCTAGAAGATTTTCCCTTTCTTTGCCACCTCTCTATATAAAAATGCTGGAAACATTTCTTTTCATGGAAGGCTCTCTTTTGACTATCGGTGATAGATGGCTTTGGAAGGCAGAAGGACATGAAAATAAGGACTTCAGATACAAACCTTCATACTTTTTATGGTAAATACACCCACACATTTTAATAGAAAATGTGTAGTCTTCAGAAAGATCACTGCTGACAAGACTCCTTTTAAATTACTTAAGAGGGAGTTGTACTTTTGTCATAAAACCCAAGGCCATGAGCTATCTTAAAACTTCAAATGTCTAATTCATTCTTCTGCTTTTCCGCTTACAGTGACAATACGATCACTTTGACTTATCTAATAAAACCATGGTCTACCTCAGAAAACTCTGTATTATTTTTCTTCTTAAAAAAGTTAGGACTCAGCATTACTCTCTCTCTCTCTCTTTTTTTTTCTTTTGCCACTAAACTGTCGTTTCAGGGCATCCTCTGTCTTACCCACCTTTATTCGTGTGTGGTGAATATTAGAAGCCAGTGAGAATTTATTTCAATTCAGTGACTGATTTCTGAGGATCTGTGTGCATGGCTCTCTTTTGGGAATGGGCAAGCAGGGAAATTATAAGATGGATAGTAGCTTTCAAGGAGTGCCCAGATTGGGCAAATATATTATATGTCAATAAAGTTGGGAGAAAATCACTGATTTTACCCCAAAATGCCACTTCTTGACTTTTCTGAGAAGTTGGGAGTTTTACCAATACTGGCTGGACTTTCTGAGTGGGGATTACAAGGTCAAAGTCAGAAGCAGGTAGTACCTTTGCTTTCATCACACGGCTTACCTTACCACTCCCTCAAAATCTCCCTTACACCATGACCAGGTTTCAGTTACCACTTATTATGGTTTCACTTCTGACAGTTTTAATAAAGTCCCCAATCCCTTTTCATGTCACCTGTTTCAACACGAAGTCGAGGATGTTTGTCCTTGTGTAGGGTATGTGGTGTAGAGTAGACCATGAGTTCATAAGGACAGGGCTTTGGAGTAATCAAGGGAGCTTTCAAAGAAAGTAAGGCTTGAACTGATCCTGAAAGAAGGTGGGATTTGGAAGGAAGAGGGTCACATACAGGTGATTTTCGATATGCCAGGGAGCACCTACGCTGGCTTGGCAGTGGGCCGTTACTCAGCAGTGGGCTTGGCAGTGGGAAGTTCTATGGAGAGGACTAAGAAGGTAAAATTGAGGAGGGAGAATGTGGCAGGATTTGTAGAAAGTCATGCCTGACTGACCTAAATTTTGTTTTGTTTTGTTTTGTTTTGTTTTGTTACCCTGGACTCACAGTGTAGATTAAGATGGTATCTTCAGATTATTTTTGGTAACCATGGTATGCCAGATGTCCTATAAGAAGAGAAAATAAAGCAACATACTGCTTAATAAGCTCCTGGATGATTCCATTTTCAACTGTCTAGAAACCTGTGTGCTAAAAAATAAAGATAAATAATATAAAATAAAAATAACAAATGTGTAAAATATAATCATCAGTTAAAATGTATACCTTAGCTCATAAGTACATAAGAGAAATTTTCATAAAGACAAAGAAGAAAGGGACATTAAGCATGAACCCTAACTTGGATTGCCCTGTGGAAGAGAGAGAAAGAATTTGAATCATTGTGTGCGGTCTGAAGACCAAGCCTTGGCTTATACATTTAGCATGTGAGCTTGACATATCTACCTAAAACCAGACCCTCAAAGGGATGGGTGAGATGAAATGCACCCATTGGCCAGAAGCTTGTCTGTCTGAACCTGCACTGTGGAGGCAGAGGGAGTGAGAGAGACTGATTTTCTTATGACCACAGGGCCAGCTCTTGGTATAATACCAAGCTAAGGAATTGTTATAAAACGTGGTCCCAGTTGTTATGATCTCTGCTGGAAACAAATGGAGAACCTACAATCTAAACTTTTGAAGAATCTCTGTAGATAGAAAGCAATATAAGGTATGCTCACAATATAAAAAATATAAATCATCATAAGAGGAAATGTCTTCAGAGCCATGAAGCTGTAAGGCCAGAGCTTTAAGAACTTTAGCAAATAGGAGATATAGGATAGATAAAAACAAAACAAAAACAAGAACAACAACAACAACAAAAAAACGATGTTTAAGAAGGTTAGCATATTCTAGAACCCAAACATAAAATCGCATGCAGAATCACAGTGATCTCCCCTTTTAAATGATCTTTAAACTCTGCATTTTTGTAGGGGAGGGAATTGTGGAGAATTAATGGTTTGCCCACAGCAATGCTATTTTTTTTTTTTTTTTAAATGCAAGAACGAAATGTAGACTTTACATTTCTGACTCTGCTGCCAAAGTGTCAGGGCAACTGTATTAAGAAATGTTGAGAATGAAGAAAGAGAAGGAAAGAAAAGTAGAATCAATGTTATTTGGTGATTCTTTGGTTATACCAGAAAAAGAACTGTCAAGTATCAATAGCCCCTAAAAGCTGGGTGGAGGATTTAGGTTTATAGCAGCTCTGTTTATGGAAGACAGGAAATGACATCAGAGAAAATTGCAATGTTGGCTTTCCTATCCATAGCATTCTTGAATTTTATATATTTAACTAGCATTTACTAAGCAGCTCTCACAGGCAAAGCATCAAGGTCAGGCGGTATCACAGATATAGAGATGATTGAGTGAGTCATGGTCTGTCATTTAAGAAATATACAACTTGGTGAAGGAAGTAATTAGACAAAGAGGCATTAACCAAGGAAGGCAGAGGATGTGCTCTGAAACAGGCTAGGGATATGCTAGCTGGACTTTTATCCCAAAGGAGTGCTGGGTCTATCACGAAGACCAACAGCTGTAACCCAGACAAGAGGCAAGACCACTGCTCAAAGATGATATGTGAGATCTGAATTTCTCACATTGAACTTGTTTATCCTTCGCAATCTGAAATCACCCAGAAAAAGATGGCTCTGACCACCCTTTATAAAAGAGTCCATATTTAAAACAAACAAAGTATCAGCTCCCGAGCTAAACCTTAGGTTATAAATGACTGACATTCTGTAAAACTAGTCATTATTGCCACTTTAACATTTTTTTTGTGTGCCTTATTTCTACTAGAGAGGTGAGGGTTCCCTCCAGAAATGTGTTTCTTCATTGAAACCTGTAATAATGTTGTTGATTTTTAACTCTTGCCTAAAGGTGCTTTGACAAGGACACTAAGAGCAGGAACAATGCTGTAAAATCAAAATATGACCCCTCTGGATGAGTTAATTTGGGCATAATTACTGTCAAGATGTTAGATTTGATACATGTCATCTCGTACACTTACTCGAGCACACACCCTCAGTTATAGGATCCCGTGGGATTTATTGTAGAAAAAATGTTCTTTGGGAAGGACTCATTTTAGGGAAGCAACAAGAGCAATAACCAAAACCATTTGAAATTATATGAGCCACTTTCTGCTATGAACCTAAAAAAGAAGTTCACATCTAGCATGCTGGCGATAGATCAATCAATTGATCGATCAATCTTACTCATCCAGTATTCTAGATTCTCTCTCAAGAGGGAGAGTAAGATGGGGGAGAGAAAGGGGGAGGGGAGAGTCAGGGAGAGAGGAGGGAGGAGAGAACTTCTTTATTATATATATAATATATGTTATATATTACACATGCATACACACAGAGAGATGTATACATACACTAGATACATATTTCTTCCTAAGTAGTGAGAATTGAAATTGCCAAACTGAATTTAGAAGGAATACTCTTTCCTAACCCAAATTTCAGAACTCTGTAGGTGGGAGTGTCAGGGCAGCGGGGAGCACTGGTCGACTTTTATCCCCATTTAGGTCTCCCTCCAATTTATAAAATATTTGGTCAGGGTCTACAATTCTCCTGACAAAGAAGGAGCTTCAGAGAAACCTTTTGAAAAAGAATGCCCGGCTGTTAGGGTTTGGAAAATAAGAAGCCAGAGGTGAGGTTGACGGGTTGTGGAGGGGGAAACCGACAGAACTGACAGTTTATTTTTAAGCATTTCAAACTTTGGCGGATCAATTTTCTGAAAGGGTTTCCTTCTGATTGTTCTTTTGAAAGTAAGAACTGCCAGGGCTACAACAGAAGGCTGACACCCATTCAGTTCAGCACTTAGAAAAAGCTAAGAGGGAAAAGAAAGACTTTCAATTCTTGTCCTTTCTATTTATTGTGGTGTTCAAAGCAGTGAATAGTGGAGTTGGTGCTGAAAAGCATTTTTCATTATGTCTACTGCAAAGTCTCAATGAGTCTCAATGAGTAGGGAGAGTCAGGAAATAAAACTTTTTCCAAGTGGGAAAGTTGGAAGATGCATTCTCACTGCAAACCAAGCTGGGGTGTCTGATAGGGGCCTAAACCTAACACGATGAGAAAAATAAAATTAAGCTGTGTAGGTTACTGCTATAACCATCGTTTTATCACTGCATATTGTGTTACTTTTCAGAATCAAGAATGCATTTGCTCGCTATCTCCTATCTTTCAGAAATCACATTTGGAAGGTAATGCCGGCCACTAGCTGGAATCGATCTACTTTTCCATGAGATTCACTTAGTGTTTGACTCAGCCGCTTAGAATTTTTCTTCTTTAGCATGTGTATTGTAAGAGAGGTTTTTTGTTTGTTTTTTAAGTATGTACCCATGTTCTCCATTAGACTGTAAGCCAACAAAAGAGCACTCGGTATTCTGTGTAGAGTAACTGGTGAGATGCTTGGCAAGTAGGTACACACTTCATACACATTTAATGAATCAGACCTTTGTGATCTTCCCCATTTTTTTTTATACTTCTTTCGTATATTCAACTTGAGCACTGTATATGGAGTATGATGCTACAATAGGCATGGGGGGGGTTTACAACTGAAGGAAGAATGGAGTTTCAAGCTTAACATATATTAAGCAAAGGCTATGCTAGGCTTTGAGGTTGTAGAGATAAATGACAAAGTCCGTGCCGTTTAGGATTCTAGGGCACAAAAATAGATAATGCTAGGGGCGCCTGGGTGGCTCAGTGGGTTGGGCCTCTGCCTTGGGCTCAGGTCATGATCTCAGGTTTCTGGGATCGAGTCCCACATTGGGCTCTCTGCTCAGCAGGGAGCCTGCTTCCTCCTCTCTCTCTCTCTGCCTGCCTCTCTGCTTACTTGTGACCTCTGTCTGTCAAATAAATAAATAAAATATTTTTTAAAAAATAGGTAATGCTGTAAGTGTATGGCTAGAGAGCAATCTAAACATCAGAGAGATAACCCTCCATGTCCAAGCAACACTAGGTAAACCCACCGTTGAGGGAGAGATGATTCACTTTGCTCTGAAAGTCAACAGGGAGAGGACAGCGGAAGCATTGGTCAGTGACTCACTGATGAAAGTTCCGGTTAATTCGTGTCGCATTAGCAGTACGTGTTTCTCAGTCTGACCCTGGAAAAGAATAACTCTATAAAAATTCCGTTTGCGAACGGTTTCTGTATCTCTCGGGCAGGGAACTAAGTATTTGTGGAGGGACTAAAAAGCAGATCAGACTAACAAGCACGGGTGCTTACGGCTACACCCCAAATGAGGACAGGAGCAGGTCTCACACTTGGTTGCGTGTTGGAATCACATAGAGAACATGAACAGAATATGTTCCTGTCTGTATTGCAGACCAATTAAATCATTCTCTGGAGATTGAACCCGGGTTTTATAAACTTTCCAGATGATTCTGGAGTGCAGCCAAGTATGAGAACCAATGGGTTAGTGTCATGCTTCTCAAGTTCTAATGGGGTACAGATGACTTGGGGGTAATTTGAGATGCAGATTCCTGAGTCTGGGATGGGGCTTGTGATTCTGCATTTCTAACAGGCTCCCCACTCATGCCTATGTGGTTGTTGAGGAGGGAGGGGCTACAGTCACTCAGGAGTTAGAAAACTGCCAGTTTGCTAGCTTTCTAATCTCTGTCCAATCTGTTGATGTAAGATGATTGAATGGTCCTCTAGCTTTTACATAGTAGATTTTTTTTTCTTTTCTTTCCCAAAGATCTGATATATATAACAGAGGATTTGAGGCTCTTGACATTAGGAGCTGAGAGGGTCTGGCCATGGCCTATTAAAAATATTAAAACCTGAGATACATTTTTGGGAGGAACTCAGTGGAGTTGGAGGGCAGATTCCCTTCATATAGAAATGGGTGATTTAAATTATTGTGAAATGTTGAGCTTATACCGTCTTTGCGAAAATGTCTAAGTTAGCTTTGATTTGGAATTTTGCCTGACTCTTACACAGATAAAACTATCTTCTACAATCCCCATATAATCTGGGATACAGAATTACACAGAGGTAACAATCGTGGTCTCTGGTCTCAGACTGCTGGAATTCAAATCCTGCCTCACAAGCTTTCTGAACAAGAACCCCCAGCCTCTCTCGTTTTCTTCCCAGTGGAGATACAATGAAGAACTACTGCATGCCCTTGCTGTGAGGATTGGATGAGGTGGCATTGACAGGCACGGAGAATGGAGTGTGGCTGTTGCTACTCATAGCTATACTCTATTACAGTCTCACAGTCATCAGAGAGACAGAACGTAAAGTTCCAGCCTTTCACAGAACAGGCAGCCATGTTGAGAATTAAAAGTTGTGGTCGTTCTAGGGGCACCTGAGTGACTCAGTTGGGTAAACCTCTGCATTCAGCTCAGGTCATGATTCCGTGTCCCAGGATGGAGTCCCTTGTTGGCTCCCTGCTCAGTGAGGAGTCTCCTTCTCCCTCTCCCTCTGCCCATCCCCCATGCTCCCCATTCTTTTTCAAATAAATAAATAACATTTTTTTAAAAATAAAAAATAAAAAAGATGTGGCCACTCTCTGTGAGTAAATGTCATAGATTGGCACACTTCCATTTATCCCCTCATGGCTAATATTTGCAGTTTGTGAGATGAGAGGGTTCATTCCTGGATTGAGCACAGTCTTTCTTTCTTTTTTGAACATTTTATTTATTTATTTGTCAGAGAGAGACATAGAGCCTGGAGGGGCCAAGGCAGAGGGAGAAGGAGGCTCCCCACTGAGCAAGGAGGTGGATGCGAGGACCCTGGGTTCATGACCTGAGCCAAAGGCAGATGCTTAACCTGCTGAGCCACCCAGGCATTCCTGAGCACATTATTTCTTAAGCACCTGCTACACGGTGGTCACTGTTCTAGATGCTGATGGTAAAGCAGTGAACAAGACAAACCAAAAGCTCCCTTGAAGCTAACTTTCTAGAAGAAATATCTCAGAATTGAAAAAAAACAACAACAAGTGGAATGTGTAGTATACTAGGTAATGAGCATTGTTGTAGAAGAAATGAAATTAGGGGAGGGTGATAATAAGTGTCAAAAGAGGGTAGATAAAATTAGCAGTACCAAGTAAAGTGGTCATGGAAGCCATGGGGGAGACAATGACATTGTGTTCCCTACAGGATGAGAGGAGAGCCTTGTAGAGATGCAAGGAAGGAGTGTTCCAGGAAGAGAGACTAGCATATGCAAAGGTTCTGGGGCAGGGAGGATTAGAAGACAATAGGTAAGCCAGGAGCTAATATGGCCACAGTTGGGTGAATGAGGGACAAGGTAATAGCAGTTGGGCAAGGGCATCAGAATCACCTGGAATGCTTGGGAAAATTCAAACTGACTCTGTACACAGGACCCAGAGTTTCTGATCAATGAGGTCTTGCAGGGAGCCTGAAAACAGCATTTCTCATATATTTTCAGATGCTGCTGGTTGGATGAGGGGTGGGCTGGGACCATGGCATTGAGCACCTATATGTGATTGAGAAATAGTGGTCAGGAGAACATACTGGACCTTATGGGATATTATAAAGATTTTCTGTTTGACTCTAAGCAAAAAAGTAAGTGAGTAGAGGGTTTTCAGCAGGGTAGTGCCTTGAGGAAATACCCAGGTTATACCAAATAATTCTTCTGACAAAAGCACAAGGGATTGGGTGCCATAGCTTTCTTGTGATCTACATGATAGGATACTGTTTCAATGTATATGAGCGTTTTTGAACCTTGCAGATCATTTTGTAAGACATAGCTCACCTTACTATGTACCTCTGTACACTTACTGCTTCAGCCTATTCACACATCTGGCTAAACTTCAACTATAAAAGTAAGTTAGTTCAGTCTGATTTAAAACCAGAGTCAACCTGATGAAAAGTTGAACCCATCATTCAAAATCAGGTAAGTTGCAAAACAAACAAAACAAAAGAAAACAAACAAACAAACAAACAAAAACCAAGAAAACAAAAAACTTTTTCAAAGATTTCCATTGGCATCCTACAGCCAAGGCCATGACATCAGTGCTACCACCTCTTACATACGACCTTGCAGTAGGGTTTATCATGTCCCTGGGTGATGCAAACAAATACCGCTATCTTCATCACTTTGTTAAGCTTCCCTGCTATCTTTAGCACAATACTATATTCAGAAGGGTAGGCAGCCTTTCGTAAAGAACAGAAAACAATGAATACATCAAACATTATCTAATCAAAGTTTCATTTTGCTTGATGTTGCGCTATTTTTAAATGGTAAGCTCCATAGCACTTTTGCAGGGTCTTTATTTTACGTAGCCTTTTTGAGGGCAAGATCTGTAAAATAGCACCCATCAAGGACACCCTTCATGAATAATATGATTCCAGCCAGTGGATCAAAGTACCACTGGATTTGGTCAATCTCTCTCCTTGATGCATTTTGCTTTCTCATATTTATTTATTTTTCCCCCTCGATGTTTCTCCAAGTAAAAGTTGCAGACTAATTTAGTATCATTAAGATGCACTTCAAATTCCTTGCTTATCCATGCAAAACCCATTTTCCACATTTGTTCTTTCTTTTTCCTCTCCTTTTTTTTTGCGTTAAAAAAAATGAAATTTTTGGAAATCTTTCTCCAAAGATGATGACTGTAACTCCAAACATTAATAAATTTAGTCCCATGCCACACTGCCACCCACAAACCTTATTTCCTGAACTCTCTAGGATATATATATATATGTTTTTTTTTTTCTGCAGCATTTGTCCTTTTGATTGCTTTGTAAGAAAACCACACACTTTTACTGAAATAACATTTTCCATTCGATATATGCTCAGACACTGAAAGCACAGGGCATTCTGACATCAGAGAAAATAGTATTTGCTCTAGGAGCACGCTGTGTCTGTTTTGTTTTTACTCCTCCTAAGGCTTGTGTGATATTTCACTGTAGCTAAACACTATCTTTCTTCATAACTCATAAGCACATCCTCTCCAACTTCTTGAATTTCAAATAGTACCTGATACTTTGCTCTAAAACTGAAGAGAATGTCAACAGTAGCTAACATTTTTTGAGAGCTTACTATGTGCCAGGCACAAGGCTATCTCTGTCTATCCATTATTACATATTATTCCCATTATATTCTACGTGTTAACTGCTCAGAAAGTTGTATCCAGAAGAAGCCACACAGCTAGGAAGTGGGGAACAAGGATTCCAACTCAGCATTTTAACTTCAGAATTATGCTCTCACTTAACTAAAATCACCTGATATGGGTAATGTTTTAAGTGGCTATAACTATAAGGCATCAGATTAATAAACTGGATAAAATCATGACACAGTGAAATGATAATTTTGGTGATTATAATGACAACAGCACTAATAAAACAATAATAATTATTGAATGCACTGTATAAAACAGGCAATATTCTAGGAGTCATCCTCTTCCATTGTCCCAACCATCCTGTGCAGTAGACATTATTGTGCCCATTTGACAGATGAGAAAACTGACACTCAAGTCATTTCTGTAAGTTCACCTATGTAATAAATAATTGAATCATGATTTTTATCTAATTCATGTCTATAACCAACACTCCTAAGTCATTAATACACGTGTCTAAAAGGCATATAAATACTTGGTGAATCACTGTGCTTTGCCAGACACTCTATACATGGTACAGTACTCACTTGTAAACTCACAGTAAGCTTGGGAAGTTGTGTGATTGTCATCCTTGGTTTGCAGTTGAGGAGACAGAGTTTCAGAGAGATGATGTCTTATGTCTGTGGTCACATGTCTAAACACGAGGAGCCATCTACCCATATCTCCTCCCAACAGGAGTCTACTGAAAGGCAAGTTTCTATGGTTATGCTTGGAGTATCTTCTACTGCATCCCAAGAGTCCCCATGTGATTAATGTGGAGATAACTTCTCCGACAATGCCTCTCAGAAGAGAGAGTATGAACCCCATGCTCATGAGTGAAAGAGAGTGATAGCTGTAAAACAGAACCAATCTGCCTCCTGAACCAGTATCTGGAGGGCAGGGCAGAGAGTAGGGAAGTGCTGTCCAGCTCACAGAAGGTGATAAAGAATTAAATATTTGGGGTCAATTCTCCCAGGCAAGGACCTGATGAGAAAAAGAACCAAAGGGACATAGTCTTGCCCAGAGAACATCAAGGAACATAATCATATCCCATGGCCTTTTCTGTCAAGAGATCCCTGTGGGGATGCAGTTGAGCTTCTGATGCTTGATTTTAGCTCTGGTCACGATCTCAGAGTCATAAGATTGAGGGCTGGGTATGGACCTTGCTTGCGATTCTCTCCCTCTCTCCCTTTGCCTCTCCCTACCTCCTCTCTCTCCAAACAAAACAAAACAGAATAGAACCCCCCCAAAACAAACAAACAAACAAAATCTTATGTGAAGTAATTGGACGTAGTTTGGGAGTAAAGTTCTCAAGTTATCAAATTCAAAGCCTATAAGTCACTCCCACTAGATAGGTAAGCCAAACTGGAGTTTTCTGACCTTGTTAGTATTATTACCCTATAACAAATAGTTTTGTGTAACTCAATAAGATAGTCTTAGTTTAAATGCAAATTTTGCTATTTTGGTCTCCTGTTTTTAAGTACTTAAAAATAGCTCCAAGGTGACACCAGTCAATAGTTTAAATTCAGCGGTTTCATGTCTACAGTTACCACTTCCACTCATCTATCTTTCCTTCTCCTTCCCAATCTCCTGTATTCTGTTCCCACCACCATTCTAGCCAAACAGCTGGAAAGTGTTCACATTACATGCCTTTCATGTCATGCTCCCTCCATGACACCAGGCTGTCCCTGGATCTCTGAATTATCCTCCTCCTTTTCACCTAGGCTCACATCTCACTTTCTCTTTCCTCTTGCAATCCTCGTGTCACTGATCTTCTTCAATTTCCAAGCAAACAAACAAAAAGGTTTTGAATGCTCTGAGTAATGGCATGCACCTAGCAGTTGTCCAAAGTTTGTCCATTTCCACCCTTCCCTGTTCTTTTACACATGATCGGTTTCTCTCATTTTATGACCTATCTGGTCCCTGTGGAAGTTACAAAGTTTGTAAATCCATTTGACAGATTGTGACGAAGAAAGCATATTTGTTAAGAGTTTAAGATTAGAGGCAGCAGGATATGGTTGGTATTTCCAGCTACAATGCTTTCTAGTTCTGTGACCTTTGGAAAATCCCATAACCTCTGCAAGCCTGAGCTTTTTTATATAGAAAATATGTTCACAGGAATTCCCAGTTAGTGGAGTTATTGAAGAATTAAGTAAGAAAATGCACCTAAGGATCGCCTGAGTGTCTCAGTCAGTTAAGCATCAGACTCATGACCTCAGATTGTGAGATCCAGTCCTGCATCAGGCTCCCCACTGGGTGTGGAGCCTACTTAAGATTCAATCTCTCCTTCTCCCCCTGCGTCTCCCTCCCCCTGCCCCATGCTCTTGAGCTCTCTCTCTCCCTAATTAAAAAAAAAAAAAAATTAAAAAAAAAAAAAGAAAAGAAAAGAAGGAAAAAGAAAGAAAGAAAAAGGCAAAAAGAAAAAAGAAAATGTACATAATAAAAGGTTA
The DNA here is from genome assembly GCF_964662115.1 of Mustela nivalis. Taxonomy (NCBI): domain Eukaryota; kingdom Metazoa; phylum Chordata; class Mammalia; order Carnivora; family Mustelidae; genus Mustela; species Mustela nivalis. The sequence goes on along the minus strand of NC_139028.1, from coordinate 97,334,487 downwards.
GTGCAATTCCCATATTAGATGCTCTAGAAATATTAATTAATCATGGTCATCCTCATAAACACACAAATGCAATCATGTCATTCCTGTCTCAAAACTCTCTCTTATCAAATCAAATGCCTAACGACGTTATTCTAGACTGTTTATGATCTAAGCTCTAACTACCTTTATAACTTCTTTTACTCACTACCTTCTTTCCTGCACCATGTCCCCAAGCCAAACTGAAGCGAATTATATTTAATGAGTCTCTTTGATCAAAACGACGATCCAGCTGCTTACGTGTCCTTTTCTTCTTGCACTGCTTCCTCTTATTACTACCTACTCTCCGAGACAGGGTTCACATGCCATCTTGATTTAGTTAGCTTTCTGGTTGCCAATGATAGAAATTAATTCATATTCCCGAAGGCCAAAAGGGAAATGGCTGAACTGAAACAGTGAAGATGGCCTAAGGAAAGAACTGGAACCAAGGTCTAAATAGTTGTTGAGATTTTTTTTTTTCTTTCCCCACCTCTGCTTCTCTCTTCATGTCTGTTTAATTTTTTGTTTGTTTGTTTTTTTTTTAGCATGCTCTTTCTCTGCACTTGGGTCTAATAAAAGAGGATGCTACCCACAGATAGCTCCCAGGTTTATAGGAAACATGAAACATGCCCACTTCAACTCAACTCTCTTTCAGCCACAATTCCAAGATCCCTGTCAGCTCCATTTGAATCAGCCGAACCTGGGTTAGTTCAGTCAAGTGGAGAAGGTAGAAATGGAGAGGATCATCCTACATTACCTTGGCTCAGAAGAAGCCACTTAAAGAGAAAGGGCAGGATAGCACATGAAGGACAGGTAGCTTCTGGTGGGCTGGATGGGATGTACACAATAAAATTGTCCACTGGTAGGGTACATGGGTGGCTGAGTCAGTTAAGCCTCTGTCTTTGACCCAGGTGATGATCCTGGAGTCCCTGGATTGAGCCCTGCAACTGGCTTCCTGCTCAGCAGGGAGCCTGCTCCTCCCTCTCCCTCTTCCCCTCCCCCTGCTCCTGCTCTCTCACTTGCTCGCTCTCTCACTCTCACTCTCTCCCAAATAAAGAAAATCTTCAAAAATAAATAAATAAATAAATAAATAAATAAATAAATAAATAAATAGAATTGCCCACTGGCATTTACAAATTACTCACTATGTGCCAGGTACTATTTTATTTTTTTTTTAAGATTTAATTTATTTATTTGAGAGAGCCACAGCGAGAGAAGGAACACAAGCAGGGGGAGTAGGAGAGGGAGAAACAGGACTTGCACTGAGCAGGGAGCCCAATGCAGTGCTCAATCCCATGACCTGAGCAGAAGGCAGACACTTAATGACTGAGCCACCCAGGTGCCCTGACCAGGTACTTTTATTTTATTTTTCATTTTTATTTTCTAGGTACTGTTTTAAATGCTTTAAGTATACTACCTCATTTATCCACTAGATATTATTGCAAACACCATTTTATCGATGAAAGCACTGAGTTATTAAGTGTTTGAGTAACTTGCATGAGGTTATACCACTAACAAATGGTAGAGTCAAACAAACCTACCCCTTGACCCCACACATAGACCTCAACCTGGGGCTGCTACATTTGTCCCTGAAAATGAAACTTCCGCCAAGCTTCCAGAAGTTAGGAGTCTCTGGCTTCTCTAAATTCCCTTATTCTTCTTACTATCTTGGGGGGGGGGGGCATTATGACACTTCTTACCTTATTTAAGAGTCATTATTTGTGCATGTATCTTAGTTACCTTTATTATAAACATCGTAAGGACAGGAGCCTTATCTCATTCATCACTGTCTTCCATAGCACCCAACACAGTTTCTGATGATTTGTGTATCCTTCATAAGTAGTTTTTGAATGCATGGACAAATCTGTGAGATTTCTAGTTGGCATCATTGGTATTTATTCTTTGTTGATAACAATAATAATAGCTATACTCACTGAATGCTCTCTGAGCACAGGGCCCTATACTAAGTACTTTACAAAACAAATCTCAACTCCTCTTAGCCTTATGAGACAACATCCCACTGTTAGCATGTTATCTAAGGTGTAAAATGAGACCATTAAGATATAAAACCGCGCGGGGAGCCTGGGTGGCTCAGTGGGTTAAAGCCTCTGCCTTCAGCTCAGGTCATGATCCCAGGGTCCTGGGATCAAGCCCTACATGGGGCTCCCCCACCCCGCTGACCTCTCTGCCTACTTGTGATCTCTGTCTGTCAAATAAATAAAATATTTTTAAAAAAGATATAAAACCACAACCTTCTAATTCTAAAACTGTGTTCTTCAGTACTATGACATTCTAGCAACTACTATTTAATCTTTTTAAATGTGAGACTATGAGAGGTAAAAATTTGGGATGGTGTTTCTGAATGATTAAACATCTTGATTAATAGGATATTCAATTACATTTTAATGAAATTTTAGAATTCTAGTAAAGCCTGAACACTTTCACCTTAGAAAATATTTTTAAGAATAAATCTTGGCCTTTGCTTTTTAATATGCCTAGTCTGAGATATTTGGCCAAAGTTCCTCATTTTTAAACCACTTTTCTATAGACCAGTTTTCAAGATGTCAAAACAAGGCACTTTAAGATTCTTTGTTTTAAATTTTAAAAAATTCATAGTGTGTTTTGATTAATGATCTTTATTTTAGACCACTAAAGCAGAATTGAAAGCAGAAAGCTAGAAGATCAGATTCTCCCATGTCAAGCAGGCACCTTTCTCTTCCTTAAGGTTTTGGAAGATGATCAACACAGTGTTACTAGAAAGTCAAAGTATAAAGAAGTTCGTGGTTGGATCTATTCTGCAAAATGTGAATGATGCGTTGTTTCACATTGACTCAGACTAATCCAGTATTTACCAAAGCAGTGGTTTCCTTTTTCACTGTTACCTATACAGAAAATATAATTTTATTTATTTATTTATTCATTCATTCATTCAATGATGATTTACTCAGAAGAATAATTGCACAGTCCCAATCCTCCCTTCCTCACTTGCGCTCTCAACAGCAGTCAATGCTGCCAGGCTTTCCCTTTTTCTTATTCTTTCTCTTACCTTTGATGACCCATCTGTCTCCTATTTCTTATTCTACGTGTCTGACTACTCCTTTTCAGTCTTACTTATTTGCTCTCTCACACTATCATGCCATTTGATGGTGAAGTTGCTCAAAGCTCAGTCTTAACCCCACTACATTTCTTGTGTTATTTATTTCTCCTTATCAACTGGACCCCCACACATAGACAGGTAACTCATGAGTATATGTTTCTAACAGTGACTTCTCTTTGCACTATAGATTTCTATGCTGAACCATCTATTCATCATCCATTTGGATGGTTCAATGGCAGTTCGGATTTTTTTTCCCCAAGGGCTAACTCATAATTTTCCTTTCCTGGAAACTTGGAAGTGAGAATTAAAATTCAAAGAGTATGGTACTACCATCCATCCATTTGTGCAGGCATAAAACTGGGATTATGGCAACTCCCCTCTTTGCCTCCCCTGATGCTGAATCCATCACCAAATCCTTAATTTAACCCACCAAGTATCCCTGTTCTGTCCATAGGTTTTCATCTCTCATATTAGTGCCATTTTTAAAAAAGATTTGATTTATTTATTTGAGAGAGAGAAAAAGAGAGCACAAGGAGTGGGAGGGGCAGAGGCAGAGGGAGAAGCAGGCTCCCTGCTGAGCAGGGAACCAGACTGGGATTCAATTCCAGGACCTTGGGATCATGACCTGAGCCAAAAGCAGATGTTTAACTGGCTGAGCCATCCAGGCACCCCATATTACTGCCATCTGATCATAACAACTTCTTCATTAAAACCCTTCAATTATTTCCTCTATTAGAATAAAACCTAAAGTTACCATAGTTGTTAAGACTGTGCTTTGCCTTCCTTTGTTTTCAATTTCAATTTATATCTCTCTTTAATTTTTTAAGTAAACATTTTACTAAATTATAGCATGTTACAGAAATATGCATAGACCTTAGGTGTATAGCTTAATGACTATTCAAGTTACACCCATGGAACCAGTTCCCAGAATCAATAAGCAAAACATTCCCTGTACTCAGTGTTATGGAGGACACTTATTGCATGGAGCACTGGGTGTGGTGCATAAACAATGACTTTTTGGAACACTGAAAAGAAAAAAAAAAAAAAAAAGAAGTGTTCTGTCTGCTCCCTTTGGCCACTACCCTGGAAATATGGCCATTATCTTGATCCCTACTGCCACACATTACTTTATATAAATGAAAATGTATGGTGTATAGTTTATAAATTTGGTCTCTTTTGTTCAAAATTAAGTTGTCCCCACTATGCCCCTTTGTCATTACAAAAGTTGAGTGTGTATACATGGGTTTATTTGTGCATACATGGGTTTATTTGGGTACTAGCTCCTCTGTTCCATGTCTAGTCTGAGATGTTTGGCCAAAGTTCCTCATTTTTTTTTTAAAGATTTTATTTATTTATTTGACAGAGAGAGATCACAAGTAGGCAGAGAGGCAGGCAGAGAGAGAGGAGGAAGCAGGCTCCCTGCTGAGCCGAGAGCCCGATGCCAGGCTCGATCCCAGGACCCTGAGATCATGACCTGAGCCGAAGGCAGTGGCTTAACCCACTAAGCCACCCAGGCACCCCAAAGTTCCTCATTTTTAAACCACTTTTCTATAGACCAGTTTTCAAGATGTCAAAACAAGGCACTTTAAGATTCTTTGGTTTAAATTTAAAAAAAATTATAATGTGTTTTGATTAATGATCTTTATTTTAGACAACTAAAGCACTAACTCCTCTGTTCCATCAACAAAGGAGTTCGCACACATACACTGTTGTGTATATTAACATGCCATTTATTCTGTTGCTAGATAAAATTTATTGATCAAAAATACACATTTTTTAAATCCTCTCTGCTACTAATAGAAATTTGGGTTATTTGTGGTTTCTAACCACTACAAATAATGTTGATAGAGTATTCTTATTAGCACCTTTAATGAATTAAAGCTAGACAAAGGGCATGCATATATTCTGCTTTAGTACATATTTCTGATATTTTCCAAAAATTTCTTATAGCAGTTTGCACTCCTGTAACACTGGTCAGAGTCTTGGTATCCCAACCCTTGGCATTTTCTGTTCTCATTCTAACAGTGGCCGTGCAGTGATAGTAAATTGAGTTTTAATTTTTATTTCCCTTATGACTAACAAAGTTGAGGGTCTTTCAGTTGTTTATTGGCCCTTTGGAAATTGTCTTTATGTGATGCCTATCCAAGATTTTTGGTCATTTTTTTTCCTATTGTACAGTGTGAAATTTCAAGTAGATTTGAGGTTGTTGCTTTCTCCCCCCTCCCCCCACCACATACTCTGGCTGTGAGTCCTTTGTTGAAAATACATATAGCATATATCCTTTCCCAATCTGTACCTTTCTTCTTTATTTTTAATGGTGTATTTTGATAACATTTTTAATTTATTCTGACTTATCAGGTTTTTTATGGTTATTCTTCTCTGTCTGTTTACTAAATCTTTAACCAGAACAAACTAAATATTAGTCTATGCTTATTTCTAAAATCTTTATTATTTTACTTTTCACAGTTAGATATAAGCTACATTTGGGATGATTTTTTTTTCTTATAAGACATGTAGTATGGTTTAAGAAATATTTCCTCCATATGGATGTACAGTTGATTTGGGATCATTAATGAAAAGACCGTGCCTTTCCCTACAACACTGAAATAATCCTTTGGTTATGAATCAGGTGACAGTTTCTATGTGAGTCTGTTCTGAACTCACTGACCCATTGGTATAATGGTCTGTACCTCCACCAATATCACCTTGTATTTATTTCTACAGCTTTATAATCAGTTTTGATATATGGCGATATGGTTCCTACAGTTTGTTCTTCTTTGTAATTGCCTTGTTATTTTCATTTCCATGGCATTTTAGAATCAGCTTGCCCATCTAAAAATAAATTGCTGAAATTTTATTTGGGATTTTATTGACTCTGTAAAACTGTTTGAAGAGAACTGATATGCTACAATACTGACTTTTCCATTATATAAACAAAATAATCCCTCCGTCCATTTAGGTTTACTTTTATTACTCTCAATCATGGCTTTTAGTTTTCAGTGTAGACGCTTTTCACATTATCCATTAGATTTATTCATGGGTGTTAGTTTTTTTAATACAATTTTTTACACTGGAATTGTGGGTTTTCTGCAATTCAGGACCTTTCTTTTTTTTTTTTTTTTAAGATTTTATTTATTTATTTGACAGACAGAGATTGTGAGTAGGCAGAGAGGCAGGCAGAGAGAGAGGGGGAAGCAGGCTCCCCGCCAAGCAGAGAGCCTGATGCGGGCCTCGATCCCAGGACCCTGGAATCATGACCCTAGCCGAAGGCAGCGGCTTAACCACTGAGCCACCCAGGCGCCCCTCAGGACCTTTCTTGATCTTAATTTTTCTCTCTGTTCCACATACACTGGCCTTTTCCCTCAAGTTTCCTTCTTTCCACAGGCCCTTTGTCTTTTACATTCCTCTTGCATTCCTCTCATCATACAACTGATCTCGGGTCACACTTTACATAGCAAAGAAGTTTCATATTGTCAAGGGTATCTTCTACCTGCCTACTTAGGTATAATCTCCCTGTCTATTCTACCATAGCAATACCTAGCCATTTCTTTCTTTCTTACTTTCTTTCTTTCTTTTTTTTTTTTTTTAAAGATTTTATTTATTTGACAGACAGAGAAGGAGAGATCACAAATAGGCAGAGAGGCAGGCAGAGAGAGAGGGGGAAGCAGGCTCCCTGCAGAGCAGAGAGCCCGATGCGGGTCTCGATCCCAGGACCCTGGGATCATGACCCTAGCCAAAGCCAGAGGTTTAACCCACTGAGCCACCCAGGCACCCCCCTCCAGCCATTTCTTATATTACTTACCATGGTTGAAAGTTTATATTTGGCCTTGTAATTATTTGGTTTATGGCTATATAAGCTCTATAAGGGTAGGGCCATGTCTGTTTCTTTTCACCCTACCATCTGCAAGATCTAGCAAAGCACCTGGCCCTTGATTAGATGCAAATACAATGAATGAATTAATATATCAACAAGCCTCACCTTGGTTCTAGGCACTGTATAAATATCTGGGGATATGGGAGTGAACCAAACAATGTACAAGTCTTGGCTTCTTCCCATTTCAGGAACTTTTCCCCACACTTTTTTTTTTTAAGAGTACAGAATATCATCACAGTCTACATTAATAGTACCTGACCTCTTGATCTCTGAATTTATAGCTTTTTCTATTTAATCTTTCAACCTTTTAAATTATTATACTGTACTAAATAATAATGATTTTAATGATTATTTATAATAGGAATTTAACACTAAAGTTTTAAAAAATAACACTAAAGCTTTAAATAAATGAAGAAACATATATATGACATAATATATATATTCATATGTATGTATGTATGTATGTATCTATCTATCTATCTATCTAAGTCTCTAATAAGAAGCCCAAAGAATCTCCGAGCTCCTTTCTGGTGATTACAATTTTAATTGTCATTTAATAGAATTCAATAAGTTTTATGTAGAAAAACAACTCCATCGTCATCATCTAGTCTAGCTCTCCATCTGTTGTGGGAATCTTCTCCACAGATTACCTGATATAAGATCATCTAGACTCCGCTTGAACATTTGAAATGGCAGGAATTATTTGTTTGGTCTCATCCAAAGTATGTGACATTGATATTGATAAAGATTTGCAGGAAACCTAGCATCAGCAGCAGTGAGACTGGGATAATGAGGCAAGTGTAGCAAAAAAGCCTTACTTCAGTATTCCTTGTTGGGGATTTTGAGAGTGATAATTAATCACGTCCTTTTCCCATCTGGATCCTGAATCAAGCAAGAAATAGAAAGAGTCATCAGATCCAAATCAAAATATCAACTTTATTGCCATTAAAGCTAGATTGGAGACAATTGTTTTATATATAATGAAAAACGAGGCTTATTACCATGTCCTCAATTTAGACCTACCTGAAGAAAAAACATGACTATCAGAAACATTGATTTCTCTAGTTTGAGGGGCACTTAAAGTGGGACAGAGTGAAAACATATGTGTATATGACTTCTAAACCATTACTTCCAGCCAAACAATGATGGATGGTAGATCCTGACTGATTCATCAATCAGATAAATCAGTCCTCTTCCCAAAGGGAGGAGTATAAGGCAAGAAAGAGAAGACCCCTGTGTAATGCTGGCACTCTTTTTATCTGGAGAATGAGATGTTTATCCCTTCAGGGAATTTGAAGTACAGATGAATAACATTATACTTAATGTATTTTTTTAGATATCTATGACAAAACTATCAACATATATTAAAGGCTATCATATACCACTGATACCAGAGAATAGGAAAATTATTTACAAGTCATATATCTGATAAGTGATTGATACTCAGAACATATAAAGAATTCCTATAATTCAACAGAACCACAACAAAATAACCTGATTAAAAAAAAAATGGGCAAAGAATCTGAATAGACATTTATCCAAACAAGATATAGAAATTACCAAAACAGGGCACCTGGGTGGCTCAGTGGGTTAAAGCCTCTGCCTTCAGCTCAGGTCATGATCCCAGGGTCCTGAGATCAAGCCCCGCATCGGGTTCTCTGCTCTGTGGAGGGCCTGCTTCTCCCTCTCTCTGCCTGCCTCTCTGGATACTTGTAATCTGTCTGTCAAATACATAAATAAAAATCTTTAAAAAAAAAAAAAGAAAAGAAATGACCAAAACAAGTATACAGAAAGATACTCAACACAGTTAGTCATTAGGGAAATGCAAGTCAAAATCACAATGAGGTGTTACTCATTAGTATCAGGAAAAGAGAAAAAAATAAATGATGATGAAGATGTAAAGAAATTGGAATTCTTATACACTGTGGGTAAGGACACAAAATGGTGCAGCAGTTGTGGAAAACATTATGGCGATTCCTCAAAACAATTAACGTAGAATTAGTATATGACCCAGCGATTTTGCCTCTAACATGTATCCAAAAGAACCAAAAGCATGATCTCAAAGATATATTTGTATACTCATGTTCATAGTGAATTATTCACAACAGCTAAGAAGTGGAAGCAACCCATCTGTGTTCCATTGACAGATGAATGTATAAACAATGCAGCATCTGCATACAATAGAGTATCATTCAGCCTTAAAAAGGAACGGTATTTTGATACTTGCTATAACATGGAGAAACCCTGGAGATATATTCTAAGTGAAGTAAGCTGCTAACAAAAGGAAAATATTGTATGATTCCTCTTATATGAGGTTCAGAGAGGAATCAAATTCATAGAGACAGAAAGTAGAATGGTGATTGCCAAAGGCTGGAGACAGAGCGAGTGGGGAGTTCCGAATAATGGGTACAGAGTTTCAATTGGGGAAGATGAAAAATTCTGGAAATGTTTAGTGGTGACAGTTGCACAACAATGTGAATGTATGGAATGCCATAGAAATCTACACTTAAAAATAGTTAAAACGGGCACCTGGGTGGCTCAGTGGGTTAAAGTCTCTGCCTTTGGCTCAGGTCACCATCTCAGGGTCCTAGGATCAAGCCCCGCATCAGGAGCCTGCTTCTGCCTGTCTCTCTGCCTACTTGTGATCTCTCTCTGTCAAATAAATAAATAAAACCTTTAAAAAATAGTTAAAACACTAAATTTCATCTGGTATATATTTTCCCACAATAAAAAAAAGAGACCGTAGCATCATCTCCTTAATTAAATTATCTTTTTCAAAGATAAAAAAAATTGCTGACCAGTTATTTATAAGGAAAACATGTTTACTATAAAGCTGTATTTCTAGAGAGGTTAATTTGGGGGATGCTCATTTTATGTGCATATACTAATATGCATGTGACTGGCAGGCATTCATGGAACATGAGATCTATGATGTAGCTGAACAAAATTGTGTGATCTTGTGAACATTTATTAAAGTGAGGGCTATATGAATATACCAGGAAGGGCTGAATTCTTGCCCTTCTTTAATTCCATCCATTTATTGAACTCTATGAGTCAGGAACCATGCTTGGCTACAGTTACGTGGTAATTTTCTAAAACTTCCAGTCTCCAGAGGAAGACATACGGGGACAGAGAAAACAAATATGTACATTATATTTTCATATTGTAATGAGAGCAATATAAGTAATCAATAAGGGGCTAAGCTAAATACCAACAAAGGGAGACCTACTTTAGATGGGGCGTTCAAGGAACTTTTCTTTACAGAAGTAGATTTTAAACTGAAATCTAAATGATGAAGGTAAATTACCCACCACACACACACACACACACACACACACACACACACACAAAGAAAGAAAGAAAGAAAGGAAGAAAGAAAGAAAGAAAGAAAGAAAGAACATCTCATGCATAGAGGAAAACCTATGGAAAGGTTTTTGTCCTTAATATCCATCCTCCTTAATATCCATCACTGGGCTCACCCATTCCCCACGCATCTCCCCTCTAAAACCCTGTTTGTTTCCTGGAGTCCATAGTCTCTCCTGGTTTGTCTACCCCTCTGATTACCCCCGCTTCATCTTTCCCTTCCTTTTCCTAGTGTGGGAAGGTTCTACAGTGATAAAGAGGTGGGTATGGTCAGAAGTGTAATGAATGACTAGAAAGCAGCAAGGATGTTAAGACTTAAGTGGCAGTGTGTGAGTGTGAGATGGACAGAAGCTATTATCAGCATTTTCCAAAGGGTCTTTCTGCTCTGAAGGATGCCATTTGTCACCTGGGGCTATTGGGCAATTGAAAAGGGGCTAGAATAACTAAAGAACTCATTTTAAATTTTATTTAATTTCAACAAATTTAGATTTTAATTTAGGTTAATTTGGGGGATGGTGAGCACTGTGCTGAAGGGTGCAGAAGTAGTGTTTCGTGGCCTCACAGGCCATAATAAGTGCTTGCGTGTTATTAGGAGATCAATGGAAAACCACCATAGCAAGGGTGTGATGAGATCCAGTGTCTGTTCTAGGAAATGGGTTGTTGCTGTTGCTTTTTGTATGAAATACATTAAAAGAAAGTAAGAGTTTGGGATAGAGCAAAAAGTTAGGAAATACACACAGTATTTCATGGAAGAGCCTCAGCCCAGAGAGATGAGTGGAAATGGGGAGAAAAGGGAAAATTTGAGATATCTCTGGTGGATGGGGACTAGTATAATTAATGGAATTTGCTAATGGGGATTAGATAAAGGCTAGAGAAAGAACAACATAAAGATGGATCTGTTTTGAGTAGCTGGGTAAATGGTGATAAGTGTATTGAGACAAAGTTGATTGGAGTGGGGGAGGGGCAGGAATATGTTTTGGTGAAAAAGGAAGAGGTAGGCTTGATAAGCTCAAGAGATCTGTGGGACATTAATATGAAGATGATATTAGACATGTGAGTACTGAAGGCTGGAGAAAGGTTAGGGCTAGATAAAAATTTGGGAGACCTCCATGTTGTAAAGTTTTTCCAGCGAGATAAACACAACACCAGGCAAAGTGGGTGCAAGGCAAGATTTATTAAAAACACTCTCTGTCGAAGTTTCAGGGCTCAGGAGAAGGGGACCCAAGAAAGTTGTGCCGGGAGGAGGTGTACACCCTCGGGTGAGGTTCTAGGACTGTGGAAAGCAGAGTGGCGGAAGTCGCGCCCAAGGGAGAAGGGGACTTTTAAGGGGACTTGAGAGGAGTTCAGGGGTCTTTTGTCAAGTTTCCCTTATTTGGATATTTCGCCTGCTCATGGGGTCCCATTGGTCCACTGGAGCCCGGGGCTGGGGTCTCAGATTACCGCTTGTCAGGGTCCCATTGGTCCATGGGAGCCCGGCGGGAGGGTTTTCAGATTCCTGCTTGGGTCTTTGTTCTCCTGTCCCAGCTCAGGTTTTGTAGCAGGGACTTTTGCCATCTTAAGTAGCCCTTTCTTTCTGCCAGCCCAACACATGTGACCATATTAAATTGATGACAACAGATAATATGCCTTTAGGGACAGAATGGCAAGTAACAGGAGAGCCCAGAGCCAAGCCCTGAGTGACTACAATATCCAGAGTCTCTTGGGGTTATAGAGTTTCAATTATACTACTTCTCGGGAATTTGCAAGTTACCATAATATATAGGATTGATGTCTCATTTAAATGTCTTTTATCTTCCTTTGAGGTATGCTAGTCTTCAGCTTTGCAGATGAATATGGAATATGATTAATTCATGTGATTTTGTCTAAAACTGTAAATGTCATTAATACTTCTGAACACACCATCAGAATTCTACCAGTAAAGCAAACTATACTGCATTCTAGCTCTTTTAAGTATCATTGTAACCATTTTTAAGTGAAATATCAATGTTTATAGACTTTTCTGTTAGGCAATCTGAGAATTTTAGGGGGTGAGGATGACGATCAGTGAATAGAGTAAGGGAAGTTTTGTCAGAGGGCAGCATGATTTAAACCATTCTCAACAGCTAGAGCATGAGAGGAACTGCTAACCCAAGTCCCTAACACCCTTTTCTAGATCAAACAGATGAAATGTTCCTTCTACCTTCTTTCCTTTCTCCCTTCCACGCTACTGCTCTCTGACGTTGGAGAGAGTCCATAAGAAAGGAGTTTTCACTTTGCAAATACCATTTGCTACCTACCTACCCAAATAAAAGAACATCACAACTTGGAAAAGATTGCGCCAGTGTGCAATTCAAAGTCTGGACTTGTGAAGTAGGACGGTGTGTGGCGCTTTTGAAGAATCCAGCTAATTTGTTGGATATCCTGTTTGAGCATGTTAACTGGTTATTTATCTAGGCGTAGCTTACTCAAAATGAAAAGTCTCAATTAATTTTGCATAAAACAATAAGCATTCTGCTTCTTATTACGAGTGTTGTGACACCATTCTCTTTTCCCTGTTGAAATCATCCAGGGATATCTGCTATTTACAAATCAGGATTCTTGAGCATGCGGCGTGTCCTGCTCCTAAGATGACACAGGTCATGTGCATAGACCAAGAGCCCCGAGTATCAGCAGGCAGTTTGTTTTGTTTTTGTTTTTGATGGTAATGTTTACCATCTGTTTACCCTGCCATGCTGATATTATTATGAGTTCGTATCAAAGTGCTGAAGGCACCTCTGACAGAAAAATGCTGTATGTCAAAACATTCCATCATTTTTCTCTCCATTCCCCAAAAGTATTTTTAAGAATTTAGTTTCTGTGGAAATATTTCAAATGAAATGCTCTTCAGAAGTCTACCCATTTCAGAGAGCACAGATCTAGGAAAGGTTCAGTAAAATAGAAAGTACCTGATAATGTAGAATAATTATCAATTTATCAGAACTTTGGGATAAACACAGTTCAAAAATGAAAAAAAAAAAGTCTTGTAGTCTGCAATACTTCCTTTGAAACTACAAATTAAGATCATGTTGGCAAAATGAAATAAGAAGATAATACAGTAATAGTTTTGTTTCTTCAGGGACGCAGATTTGATAAAACACAGAGCATTACTCTTGTGAATTATCTTAAATGCCTGTTCTTTAGGATCCTTACATACTCCTGTATCATTATCTCATTCAGTCCTTGAAACAACTCAATGAAGCAGGAATTTATGTTTGTCTTACTGGTAAGGAAGCCAAGATCGAGAAAGTATGGGTGACTTGGATTCAATCCTAGGTATTGACTTTTTGTCTAATAAAGTTTCGGGGTTGATTCCCCAACATTCTACAGCTGCTTCCAGTGTTTTCCAGTATTAATAATGACTTCTGGATTTATTAATAATATTTCTGTGAACTCTAGGCACCTACATATTTCTGGGTCTGATTTCCTAATTTGGTGTATGAAGAACTTTACTCCATAAATCAAATCAGTAGCTTCACTGGTATTCTGGCCAATTAGATGGACTATGCCCCAATGTTTCAGACTAAATATTAATAGAAAAAGAAACAAAGCCCTATTTCTTGAATGTGAATCATTTTTCCAAAAGAAGCACTAAAACAATATGGTTGCTGCTTATATCCTCCATTGCCAGAAAAAGCAATGTTTGGGGAAACCCATTTGGGAAGTGGTAGTACAATATGCAAATCAAACCAGAGCTGTCCAAAAGGAGCACGTAATTCATTCCTACTCTAAAGGTCATTTCTTCACCGGTCATTAACCTTTCATTTGTTCACCTTAAAGACAAGGATGGCATCTTTGATTTATCTTTCTCTGAATCACTAAGTCCCTTTGTTCCGTAAGTAAAATGTTGTCGCTAAAATACGTCTTCACCTTCTCTAGCCTAGTTCACATCACCACCATCTCCCAGTTCCACACTTCCAGCAGCTTCTAACACCGTCTTGTTTCCAGACATCCCTCCCAACCCCAGTCATTTTTCGCAAGATAGCCAAAAGGATTTTGAGGGAAGTGCCTGCCTCTCCAAATTAATTTCCCACCATTCTCCACCTTGTTGACCAATCCCAAGCCATTCTGATCTCCTTTATTTTTCTAGTTTGCCACATTGGACACTTTCCTCTCCATCTGGCTGAAATGCTCATAGTTGTGCATGACTTGCTCTTTTGACTCCCTTGGGAATCACTACAAATGCATCTTTTCAGAGAGGCCTTTCTTGCTACTGTAACTTAAATGGTGTCCCTCAACTTTTCATTAACTCAGCATCCCGTTTATTTCCTATAAATGTTTACTACAGTGGGGAAAAAAGTCCCATTCATGTGTTGTGTACTTCATCATTTTCTATTTCTTCTATTTTACTGTACATTTCGTGAGGCCAGTGACCATATAGCCTCTCATTGTCTCTTCACTTAGCTCAGTGTTTGTCACATAATATTTACTCTTTATTTGATGAATGAATGAATGAATAAAATTAATAAAGTGAATGAGTAAATGAACAAACCTGAATAGTAACTATTCAAAGCATCATAATATTGAAAAGAGAACTGGTTGCTATAAACCCAACCTCCAATCTGACTTTTCTTTATCACTTGCTTTCATTAGGAATGATCAAATGACTCATCATCTTCACTATTATATTATTCTTTGTGTCCCATGAACCCTTCTTACTAAATTAAATTATCTCTGAAGTGCAAGCTATGCACATACTTTGTCAACACTTTTCTTTTTTGAGTTGCTTTTGATCAAAACTAGCATGATTAGTTTTGGACATTGATTTTCCCCCTCCAGTTCTCATGGTGAACCAAAGTTTCATTATTCTCCAAATGAGGGAAAAATGATTTCTCTGCATTCCACAAATGAAATGGTCAGAGACTTTCTTAATGCTTGTTGTTTCCCTGTCTCCCTGGCTTATGCATATATGCCTTTACATAAACAGTAGATTTGTCTATATTTCTGTTTTAAAACACTAAATTATATTAACAGTGATGAATATTACAAAAATATCAATAACCCTATGCACAAGACTGATACTAAATGCACAAGAAAATCAAATGATAATAAGGTAGAGAGCTGCTACATAATAAATACAATTTTACTTAGTAGAAGGGTACAAAGTAAAGGAGAAGGGGAACGAATATATCCTAAACATTTTGTCTTAAGTGCACAGCTCACTTAATACTTAATCCCAACAATAATCTTCCTAAGAAGGAATCATTGTGTCCTTTATAAAGGTAAAGTAGGTTACATTTTAATGACATACATGTTTAGAGGTCATAAAATAGTAAAACTCAGATTAGAGATATAATCTAAAATCAGTCTGATTTCATAGTCCTAGGAATTTTCTACTTGTTCACACTTCCCTTGTAGGTAAAACTCATGTTTAAAGATTAATGGACCTCCTATCTTGCCATGGTCTGATTTGAGTTTTCTAGAAAGTGGGAGCTATCCTTGAAACAACCAATTGTGAAGAAGTTTGGAGAGAAACTTAACCACCATTTCCTTCCCAAACAAGTAATTAAATCTTGTAAAATTTCCATTGTCCTTTTAGTTTGTCTTTGTTTCTTCAAACATTACAAATTTGCTATCATCTCCCTTTCCTATTTAATGATCTGTTTTCCTGGATCAATACTTTTCAGAGTAGACATTGTCAAATAGAACTCTGGACGAGTTATTGATTTGGCCTTTTTTGTTGTTCCACTCTCTCTGACATGACTTTGAATCTAGGTTAAATGAGATTATAGAATGGTGTTATCACTCTGTTTTTCAATTATTTCACAAAGGCATCAGCAAGTTGTATTTTCCGATGGTCAATTACACAAGCCATGACTCAAGAAATTTGTACTTTGGAGAAAGGTAACCTAGAAATTCTAGGTTATTATTATATTATTATTTCATTAAACATGAGGTTTGGGTGTTGCTCATCAGAGGAAATCAAGCCAACTCAGGTGTGAACAGGTACCAGGAAATGATGATTTTGTAGCCATGTCCTATTGTGGTCAATGATGTGCAACAATTAACCTGTTGTTCATTCTGCTTATTTATCTCCCCTCTCAATAAATAGTGCAGAGAGGGGGCACCTGGGTGGCCCAGTGGGTTAAAGCCTCTGCCTTGGGCTCAGGTCATGATCTCAGGTTCCTGGGATCAAGCCCCGCATCAGGCTCTCTGCTCAGTGGGGAGCCTGCTTCCCCCTCTCTCTCTGCCTGCCTCTTTGCCTACTTGTGATCTCTGTCTATCAAATAAATAAGTGAAGTCTTTAAAATAAATACATACATACATACATACATACATACATACATAGTGCAGAGGATCTTCTTGACACTTCTTGACAAATCTCCCTGTGAGAAACAAAGTTCATGTAACGCTCAGCGGTAATTAAAATGTAGCTAAAAGGTCTTTTGCCAGCTATAGCCACTTTTTTTTTTTTTTTTTAACATTAGGAACTGACTTTTAGCTTCATTTTGAGGTAATTTTATGCAGAAGGGAAATTGGGTTGGATTCTCAGAGATGCTTACGTCCTTATCAGAACACCTCTGTTTCCCATCTTGCATGGAGCCCTGTTGATTTCATGCAAAATTATGCAGGAAGAAGTAAAAAGGGGAGATTCTCCAGCTCTGTGCCTGGTTTGCTTTAAACTCTGTCAGTACTGCTTATGAGAAATGCTGTCATTTCCTTCTTTAGAAATTATTAAGAGAACCAGGAGGTGGATATAAACTAATCAAATGTATAGACTATTTTTAAATGTCTGACAATGCCAAGCACAGGCACTCATTGTCCTGCTTAAAATTCTAGACTTAATTAGTTTAGCAATCTTGTTCTTAAATGAGAGACCCGGTAGTGGAGTTGGAAGATAATGCATGCAGGAGTTAACTGGAGCAAGATTCCTTCCTGTCTGAGAAGAATGACCTGGTATTAGTACTTAGCCCTCAGAATTGGTGGAAATTGTAAAAATTTCTTAATTTGTATGCTGAAATTAATTATCCCTACATCATAAAGTTCAATATAATTACATAAATAGGATACACACAACAGTTTCCATTAAAGTAACAGCAGCCAATATTATTAATTAACATAATCATACAAGTTAATGCAACTAGAAATAATTTGTTTTCTCCATCTTTTTTTACTTAAAAATTTTATCTAGGCATAATTGATATATGTGTTTCAAGGTATGATGTAATGATTTGATATTTTTATATATCGTGAAATGATTACTACAATAATCAACTTTTTTAAAAAGCTAACATTTCCCCACCTCCTTCACTCATCAAAAGATTTCTTCACATGTAACTTTGAATATAATCGCAAGCTTCTTTTCCCTTTAATTGTCATACATTCTGAATGAAGGGGCTCTGAGTTAATGAGGTTTTGTTTCATGTAAGCCATCGTAAGTAAAAGGAATTTTAATCACATGGACAGAGCTACATAAATTTAACATTGTACTTAATCATGAAATTACATCATTTAAATATCACACACATTAAAGACACTTTCTTGGCTGTAGAACTTCATGAGACCTAATTGGTCACTCCAAATATGGCTGACAAGATTTAAGAATAGCTGTTTCCAGTAATTTTTGGGAACTCTTCCATATATGAGATTATTGTGCCAAAGAATATGAGTTACTGTATTCCTGCAGAACATTGTAGGTAAGTCATTTTGTGTTTTACTCTAGTAAGTCTTCCAGTTTGGTATAAATATAAAGAGATTAAATAAAGTGATAACTGTACAATTAAAAGTGGATAGAACAAGTCCACTTCATAAAATCAAATATTATCCCAGAAGTCAGTCATGTCACCATGGTCCATGGGATAAAAATGTTTAACACAATCACACAAATATTTTATTATCTCAAAATTTGAGCTAATACATTTTCATAGTAAGATTAGATAGTATAAGTACCATTTGGGCATGAAAAGAAAAGTTATTGTACCCTGTCGATGCATTTAGAATATTTTGATAATTTTCTTCCAGTTTCCACCAATTCTAGGAGTAAACCAAAGTTCTCTGAGTGTTTCTTTCTGGAAACCATGCATCAGAAACAGCTGTTCTTTCATAACTAAAGAATAATAGGCTTGGTATTGTCAATTATCTCTTCTATTCCTAAAACAAGAGGAATAGTACAAGACCTGGTTTACGCTCACATGCTCATTACAAGACAGGTTTGTTCGCTACAGAACTTGGACACTAAACCAAAGTACCTGGTAGAACTGAAGCTTGTTTAGTTTTTAGGACATAAAATAGCAATATCTGAACCTAGAATAAATTCAGAGGTGTTACGAACTCCATAAAAATCAAGATCATATTGGTTTTGTGGTTGATAGGCACTCAGCAAACTATCTGTGGAAGAATGTGTGTGGATTTTTGGTACCAAGTTTTTGGAATGTTCACTGAGAAAAGACGAGGTAGGGGGACTTATGAAACTCTAGTCCTATATTAAGAATTAAATTAGTTTGATAAGATAGTTAAGCTATGACTTCTTTTACTATTTTCCAACAATTTACTTTTCCAGAATTAACTTTTTAAATTTTTAGGTGTTTGTATTGTTTATGTTATGGCACTGTTTTTGTTGTCCAAATTTTGAGAGAGAGAGAGATAAGGAAGGACGTAGGAGGAAGGGAGAGAGAGAGAAAGAAGAAAATCCACAGCATATAAGGGAGATTACTGGCACTTAGGAGAAGATAATTAATGGAGAAAAAAGTTCCAGTGAAGGGGAAAATATGAACTGAATTAAATTTATTAAGTGCTAATAATTTTTATAATAATAGCAGTTACCAATTATTAAATGTTGGCCATATGCCAGCTACTCTATTAAGAACTTTCTCTGGCTTTTGTCAAGTAATCCTCAAACACTGTAAAGTGATAGTATGTTTATGTGTATTTTACAAATAAGAAAAAATTGATGCTTCAATATAGCAAATAACTTGCTCAAGGCCATAGCGCTAATAAATGGCAGAGCTGGGAATTGAGCCAAGATTGATTTGGCTTCAAAGTCTGTCTTGTAACCACTAGGATATACTGCACTGGCCTAAATCCTTTGCATGCAACATCTCATTGACTTATTCCAACACTTTGAACATATACTATGAAGCTCCTTATTTTGTTATTAGATACAACTATTAAAGTTCAGAGAGGTTCATGAGCTTATGTAAATTGAACCAGCAAAACAAGTGTATGAACAACGTCTGTGTCACTCTGCCCCAGGAACACATTTGTTTGGAGGAGTAAGTAAATTGATAAGAATGTTTCGGACTTGAGTTTAAAGAAAACAAAGGGAAGAAAAACTGAAGGCATCACTGTTTGCCTTATTGGAGATTCCACGAGGATTCTTAGTGGGGGTGATGACTCTCGGAAAGAACTGAGACTTGAAAGTGAGTCAGGTTTGGCTCTTGTTGTCTTGCCTGCCTGATACGATGTTCTTTACTTCATTTGATTGGTTTCGATCACCCTTTCCTGTGAGTTGTTTTGGATCCAGAGTCGCTTTTATCTGAGTAAGAAGAAGAAAATAGAAGCCAGAAAACTGATTAGAAAAGAAATGAAAGCAATTCTGCGCGTGCCTGTTGGTCATGAATCCAGCCCCCCCAAGATATGTGAGATACAAAACGAGGCTCCCCTCTCACCTGGAGAGTTGCGATATCCTCCAGGGAGAGCCAAGTCATCTCTGATGCACTCCCTTGAATCTGTCCTCCACTTTGCTGCCAGGGACGTCTTTTCAAAATGCAAGATTCATCCTGCCCGCTCCTACTTGGGAAACCTTTCAGTGGCTTCCCATTGCTCTCAAGTGAAGACAAAGCAAGACTCCTGTTTACCTCTCTAGCTTGCTCCTACATCATACTACCCCACACATTTTCTCAACTACAACTTCACTTCCCTTTTTCTCCGCCTCTCCACTTTGGGGGTGTGTGGGTGTGTGTGTGTGTGTACGCGCGTGTGTGTGTGTCTGGTACCTGCCATTCCCTTTATTTGGACTCTTTCCTCTTGCTGGAATACTATGCCGTCACCTAGTTTGTGGGTTATTTTTTCCACTTCGTCCTTCTGACTTAGCGTTGTTTCCCCAAGAAGCCTTCTCTCATCTCCTTGATTAGCATAAATATCCTCCTGAGAACAACAGCACTTCCCCTTTGGAGCAATTGTTATAGTCGAATTTTTCTTGATGGGTGTTTTTCTCTCCTTCTAGACAGATTGTAGGCTCCTGCAAGGCAGCAGGCTCCTATGAGTTGACTTCTTATTAAATGCCTAGCCCTAGTATCCTGCCAGACATAGAACAGCTACTGGAATGGGGGAACTGATCTCCAAGGTCGACTCACAAAGAACTCCGTCTCCTAGATTCATGCCCTTGACTAGTGCCCTCCTATGCTGAATCTGAGCTGGCCCTGGGACTCACTTTATTAATAGAATGTGTAAGAAATGATGTTGTACCAGTGCCCTAACTAATCCTTCAGGTCGCCTAGTGGTTTTCACCTTTGTGCTTTTGGGGACACCCAGATGTCATGTGAGAGGTCCAGAAAACCCTTCTAGAGTGGCCCTGTGAAGAACCTGTGATCCATGCTGGAGAAGATGCCCTGAGACTACATGACGAAGAGAGAGGCCAGTTCTCCCACGGTCCCAATCAAGCCTCCAGTTGACTATATCTATATAAGATGCTCTTTCCCAGAGACAAGAGGAAAAAATTGCCCTTCTGAGCCCAAGCAACCCACAGAGCTGTGGGATTCAATACCCAGATTATTTTTTAAGCTTCTTAGTGTTGCTGTTACATACCAATAGTTAACTAAAAAAGAGACGTGTACTAAAATGAACCGTAGAATTCGTACATTAATCTTGTTTTCTCAGGAGTGGATTCTTGCTACACAGAATGTAGGAAAAAGTATCAGGGTCAGACGTATAACTATTTTCTTCTCTCTGGGGTGCTCCATGCTCCTCGACTTCAAAATTCTGTTTGTGTGGTAGAAATGAAAACACACGTACCTTAAGTTAAACTTTGTTTCATTAGCCTCTACCTACTGTGAGTCACTTTAATATGTAATATCACTTTTTATTGCTCTAATGCCAAGATTGCTGATAGCATTAGGTCCTCACTTCCCTCCAAAATACAGCCCCTCTACTCAGTATTTCTTGGAGTCTCCAGCAGGTTTTTTCCCACGTGCCCATAGAAAGTCCTCCAATCATGCTTCTTTGTAGAACCTATCGTGGACAAAGGACATCAGCCTTTCTGCTGGTGCTTCACTTTCTGGTCTCTGGAGAGAATGCTGTTCTGTCTATGATTCCTTCTCCTGGTGGTCCTAGTTATGCAAAGCACTCGAGACACCCAAACAAGCATTGTGCTGCTTGTAGTCCTCGCTGTGAGATACGTTCTCTGCAGAAACTGGAAGTTGTGCCTCTCTCCATAGTACGAACTGAAGGCATAAAGCAATCACTGGTTTATAGTAATTTCAGTTCCTTGATTAGGGTCCAGTCCCTTCCTAATGAATGATCTTCTGGGGGTCAGGATATGACTCTTTGAGCTCTTGGTTTCTCCTCTGACCATCCTTCCTTTTCCATAAAAAGTAACCCCTATTTGTAACTGAATAGTTTTATGGCTCACTTACTGACCATAGTAATGAGTGTGCCTTAGTTCACTTTTCATTTTGTACTATTTCTGTCACCTTGAGCATAAAATGATATAATTCCTTTAAAAAACTTAGTGAGGTTTCTGTGTATGTGATTGTAATTCGATTACGTAAAATACACTATACTTTGTTACCCAGGTAAGGTTGCTATGGTTAAGATGCCCTTTATATTTTTAGAACTTTATTATTTAATAGATATTGCCAAAGAGGTCCACTATTATTATTATTTATTGTTTCTTAATACAGCATATTACCCTTTTGCCCTGGATTTCATCTTTGACCTAAAGCCATTTCTTACTTTGAGTATGTTTTCCTGGGAAAGCCTGGGGCTGGGAGCAGGTTTTCTGTTTTAGTTTTTGTTTTCAAATTTTATTTTATTTTTCAGTGTTCCAAAATTCATTGTTTATGCATCTCCCCCAGTGCTCCATGCAATACTTCCCTTCCTCAACACCCACCAGCAGTTTTTTGCTCTTGTTTTCTGTGAAACTCATTCAGTTTCTTTTATTGTTAGGGAAATTTCCCCCCATAACTAAGCCTTTCTTTCTTTAGTTCATCTGCTTCTCCTTTTTTTTAGGGCCATCCTGAGTTCAAATTTTATATCGCTGTCTCCATTTGTTCTTTTCTCTAGAATCTCTAATAACCCTTTGAAAACGTCCTTTTCAAAGTTCCACAGTGCTTTTCCCCTATTGTCAGGCAATGGGAGAGGTGACCAAGTCACCAGATTCCAGACGCTCACATTGTCTCTGTGTAGTCTCAGCTGGGAGGTCTGTAAACATGAAAACTCTTAAGTAAGGGTAGAGGGATTTTCTATCAAGAAGAGGGGACCCACATAGTCACTTTTGTTTTGTTTTGTATTATTCTATTTGGCTGTGGATAAGACACTTAGCCTCCCTGAATCTCACTTTATTCATCTCTAGAATCATATAGTTAATGTACAAGATTTTTATTGGATTTGCTTTGATGTGATATGCAAGTTTCCTGACACATAGTAAATGGGCTAAATAGTCTTCATTATGGACATTTTATTTGTTGTGTGCATGCATGTGCGTTTGCTTGGAAGTCAACTAGATCCTCTTCAGTGGCATTGTTAACATGGATAAGTTATTTTACCCATCTCAACCTCATTATTTATCTCTAAAGCAAAATTTTTAGAGAAATTGAATCAGACTGTACATGCATTGTTTAATCTTTTTATTTAATAATATTTCATGTACATTTTCTAATTTCCTGCAGAATTATTTTTAATGACTACATGGAACACCATAATTATTCAACCAGTCTCCTGTTGTTGGCTATTATATCATTTCTAATTTGTTGCTATCTTGTAATTATGCTGGGGTGAAGTACTTATACATTATTTCCTCGAGATATATTCTTAGAAAGGGAATTACTGGTTCAATGGATCTGCTTATTTTAAGACATGTTAACATATATTTCCAAGTTGCCTTCCAGAGAGACAACCAATTTTACTCCTCCACAACACTGCATTTATCAAGGGTTTTCTTTTCTTCTTAAAAAGCTTTGTCAGCTTGAGAGGGCAAAGGCAGTAGTATATCCTTATTTTAATTTAATAGCTACAATTTTAAAAACTCATGGTTATTACTTATGGTGATGTTTTTGTGCCTTAAGCCAACACTTGAACAATAATAATTACTTTGAACGTACCCTTTGACAACACTTTCACATTTATTATTTCACATAATATCCCCAGCAGCCTTGGAAGATAAATAGTGGAACCAATAATCATTAAAGTATGTCACAAAGCATAACAATTAGTTCTGCAAGTATTCGCATGCAAACCTCCTAGTTTCAAAATTAGGGTAAATTGTTTCAGCAAGACCTGCCGTTCTCAGAGTTGATAAGAAAGAAGGATTTTGTTTCCCAGGACGAATCCTTTTTAGATAAAGAGGAAAAGGTATTATTCCAACCTGGCCTGGTGACTAGTTGAGTCAACTGCTGACTAGGCAGTTTATTTCTTATCAGGTTAAGGCTTTTTGAACAGGCTTCCATAATTTCAATTATATAGCATCACACAATGCTATATTATCAATGCGATGTTCTATTTAAATCTAGGCATTTTTTTGCCAAGCCCTCTGTCTACCCCTGTTTCTTTGTGTTTTATGTAATTTTTATTATAATACTAACACTTGCAAAAAGTAGGTAAATGCTTGCAAAAAGTAATTAACCTACAGAAATGCACAAAATAAAAATAACTCTTTTCCCCTCCTTTTGCCCTAACTCTGTCTCCCGAGTAAACCACCATTAACAATACGATGTTAATCCTTTGGTATTTTTGAACCATATTTTTTTACACAATTGGACCCACCCTCTCCTGTATTCTGTTACATGATTTTCTTATTTATACAATAATCCATGTTGCTTCAGAGTTTTTCCATCGGAGGGTTATAAGAATTTTAATCCGATCCATTATTGATGAACATTTATGTCTTCCCCGGTGTAGCTATGGTCAACGTTAAAGTAAACATCTTTATACACAAATATATTTCTAGATTACATTTCTAAAAATGGATCATTGAACAGTCTGAACTGCAAAAACTGAGTCAAAGGTGATTTACATTTATAATTTTGGTAGGTCTTACCATGCTGCTTTTCAAAAATGTCCAATATATCCATCAATAGCATATTACAATGTCTATCCCTATACTCTTACCAACACTGAATATATTCGTTAGTTTTATTTTTTTCTCATCTCAATGGTGAAAAAAAAAAATCTCACTGTTTTAATTTGTTTTTAGTTAACAGGAGGTTGATCCTCTTTTTATATATTTAGGATTATTTGGATTTTATTTCTAGAAAACTGCCTTTTTATACCCCAGTGCCTGGATTTCTATTCAGTTTTTAGGCTTTTCTTCCTGATTTGTAAGTTTTCTTTGTAGACATCTAAAATAGCTACTGTGTCTGTCATGTGTTATGCATGTTTCCCAGTTATTATTGTCTTTATTTCTTTTCTATTTATATGAATTTTACTATTGAGAAATTTTAGTATTTTTATGTAGACTTATCATTTTTTTCTTAAATGGTTTTTTTGGTTTTTCAGTCGTGCCTATGAAGGCAACCCTATTTTTAGGGATTTTTACATTTTTAACATTCTTTTTTTAAAAATTCATGTGCAAAAACTAAATAAATAACATAAAATAAAAATTTATATGATAGTCTAGTAATTTACCTTATTTTCATCTTTCAGTGTTAAGTCTTGATTTAATTAGAATTTATTGTCAAGTAAAACACTAAGGATATATCTATCCCCTATGTTTTACGTTGCTTCCTCAAACTGAAAGATAATTTCAGCATTATTCAGTAAATAATCCTTGGTTTGAAATTTTAGCTTTATCATATGAATTTATATTAATTTAAAAGTGTCTTGGCCTTTTAAAATTTTCATTTATCGGTTAGTTTATTCCTATGCCAGAACTCTTCTGTTTTGACTCCTATAATATTCTGTGATACGTTATATCTGATGGAACTAATTCTCTCCAATTTTTTAATATTATTCTTCTAGATAAATATGAGAATTAATTTTTTCAAGTGAGGGAAAAATGACAATTTGATAAAGATTTTCATAACTAAGCCTTCGGACAATAGGGGAAGAGAGAAAATACTATTTCCTTTGGCCGTGTTCCCATTGGCTATTGAAACAGATAAATAGTTTAGATTTTTAGCAACTTGCTTTATCGAATTGTTTACAGTTTTATTCATTAGGAGCTATTTCACTCATCAGAGGGAATTTCCATGTAATGAAATAGGCTAATTCAGTTTACTGAAGCTGTGTGGAGGGAGTTTAGGGGAAAAAAAGAAAAAAAAACACAAATTTTCATTCAGTAGTTTAAGATTTTTGCTCAGATGAAAAGCTACACAGCTGCTTATGGTCTGCTGGCTCTTGAATTCTCAAAGAAACTGAAAAAGCAAAGGAAAAAACTTACACAGAGGATTTGGGAAGTCAAAGCATGTAATGCCTTCCACTTCATCTCATCATTATGAGTTGAATTAACTTGAATTAGCTGAATTAACTGATACTATTAAGCTTAGTTTAAAAAAGAAAAAAAAAATTAGAACCACTAAATGCAAGGGGCACCTGGGTGGTTCAGTTGGTTAAGTGTGTACCTTTGGCTTACATCCTGATCCCAGGGTCCTGGGCTCCCTACTCAGCCGGGAGTCTGCTTCTCCCTCTGACCCTCCCCCACCACTCATGAGCTCTCTCTCTCTCATGCTCTCTCTCTAAAATAAATAAAACCTGAAAAAAAAAAAAACACTAAATGCAAGTAAAAATGGCAAACTAGTAAAAGTATGGCTACCTTTCCAAACAGAATATTTTTAACTTACAATTAATTTAAGCTCTGAAAGTTCAGTCTAAATGTGTGGTTTGAGCCTTGAACGTTCCAGAAAAATCTCTCAGATAGAATATATTATGCAAAATTCCTAAACCAACTTTGCATGTGCAGATTGTCATAGGAAATTAGAGGGGGGGGGGAGAGAACACATTTCAGGCCTCTTGGATCCTTCTAACCAAAGAAATTATATGTGAAGAAGAGGGGCATTTGAAAATGAGACTTCTTTGAAGAGAGCTATGTGTTGTAGGGCTTTGATTTTCACTTTGTCTTTGAGAGAAGAATGAGTGTTGCTCTTTCTCACTGTAAACCTAGTAAAGAGTGTTTAAGAGGATCTCCCACACAGTACTGAAGCGGGCTTCCTGCATTTCAGGGCTAATGCCTGACTGACACCTGGGGAAGCAAAGGCCAACTTTGGGGTGGAGTTTGACTCCTACCCAGGAAATCTGGATGGCCGAGAAAGGCCATATATTTGGAAGTGGGGCCGAGAGACTGTCCCGTGTTGAGTTAAGTGGTCATTCCCAGAGTTTTAGGCACATTTTCTTAAAGAGATTTTATTTATTTGTTAGAAAGATGGAGAGAGAACACAAGTAAGCAGAGCAGCAGGCCAAGGGAGAGGGAGAAGTAGGCTCTCTGCTGAGCAAGGAGCCTGATGCGGGGCTCCATTCCAGGACCCTGGGATCATGACCTTAGCCGAAGGTACACGCTTAACCAGCTGAGCCACCCAGGTGCCCCCAAGGCACCTGTTTGTAAAGGGCCACAATCCAAAAGGTTGGCCTAGACCTTATCCTATAGGCCTGTCTGAATACTAAGACTTGAACTAAAGGAGCCTGGAGTTGTATTGCTATAGGGTAAAGAGCAGAGGAAAGAAACACAAGGTAGCTGAATTGCATTTAATCAGGCAAGACAACTGCAAGAGGTAGAGAGTCAACAGTTAAACCTAAGAAGTCAATGGAAAAACCTCTGCATCAGAGGAGATAACATTAACCAGGGCAATGATGGTTTCCAGCTTGAGCTGTGTGCCTCCCCAAAGAACCATGAGCACCAGCTGAATAAGAACTGACCTGTCTCCTTACTAGTTTTCCTTTCTTCTGTCTGATCCTCATAGCACCCAGATTTAATTTGTACCAATTAAATCAGCAGTTAGAAAGTGGAGAGAGAGGTAAAACTACACAGGAGAAAAATGTATACTTTTCTTCTCCCACTGTGGGACTTGAGCCCAAGGCTGGCCCAAACTGTGGAAGGAAAAAGCAACAATTTATGCTAACTTGAATGTGAAGTTTTGATTAATATTTCAGGCTGCAAATGCCAACGCTGTTCCTCAAAGTGATCCCAGGACTGCTATTATATAAGAAGGAGCCAGGAAAAGTCATGGACCTTGTCATGCTTTTATCCAGAGAAAGGGGACGTGTATGTCCTGTAAATAAAACATCAAAGGACAGCAGGAAATGTTTTCATAACAATATATTTTAGTCAGTTTGACAAACAAATAGCAAATAAAAGGATATAGAATTATAATTTATATTAATTCTAGCCCCAAACAGTATTTTAACCCATAAAGTAGATGGAATCTCCTTGAGTGCTGGCAAAATAACCTTCCTTTCCAGGCCCATTTCTGCCTAATTTCAAATCTCAAGTCTTGAGTCTTCCCTCCACTCGACGAAGGATCGCATAGATTCAGTCATTAGACTGAGGTATGAGGCCAGTCTTGCATTCTGACCACTTGGAAAACCGATGTTTGATGTGTCCTACTAAGCTGAGCCTGGGTGCCTGGGAACTCAGGAGAGAGATTATGATCCTCTCTTCATTAATCCTCTCCTCAATGCCATCAACCTTACCCTCCACTGTACGATGCCTCCGTAACTCTCAAATACAGACTATTCGTATTTCTTCAAACTCACAAAGGTTATATTCTCTCCTGTAGCCATTCTCCCATCCATTCATTCATTTATCTATTTATTAATTATTCATGTAATATTTATAGGATACTTTACAAGACGCTGGGTAGTAAAAGTTAAAACAAGCAGGAAAAGAAGTGATGGGAATAGCTAAGTGGAAGGTTTTGAGTCTTGGATCTGGGACCAAAAATAATGGGTAAGTGTTTGTTGCCCATCTTCATCATTGAAGTAGACAAGTAGAAGAGGAAGAGTAATAGTGACAGTTTCTCTGGAGAGGGTTCCTGGAGGGCTGTGCGTGTCTCCTTTTCTCCACAAGAGGCCAGGGTTTATTGCCAGACAGTCTCTGGAAAGTGAGTGGTGAGGTGGTGAGCTAGAGAATGTACCCAACGAACCACAGAATGTTGCAAAAATATTTCTACAGCAATGACCAAATACGAGTGTCTCCCAAAAGTCACATGTTGAAATTCTAAGCCCCACCACCTATTAAGAGGTGGAACTTTAAGGAGATCATTCGATCATGAAGGTGGAACCCTCCTGAATGGAATCAGCACTCTCCTAAAAGGGACCTTCAGAGGGCACTCTCACTCTCTCTTTCTGCTGCATGAGGGATCCACAGAAGGTGGCCTTTGTACCAACCAGGCAACAGAATCACCAGACATTGCATCTACCATCGCCTTGATCTTAGACTTTCTAGCCTCCAGAACTGTGACAACTAAATGTCTGTTGTTTAAAATTCCATGGTACTTTGTTACAGCAGCCTACACTAAGACCTTCACCCATTACAAAAGAGTCCACAAAGTTTCTCATGAGAGAAGAAGCCAGCATGTGGGCATCTGCTTTTTTGAGGTCATTCAACCTAGATTATGACACCCATGAAATAAGGTCATTTTAACTGTTTTTCCTCTAGTTCTCTCTCACTCCTTGTGAAGCCCCACACTGGAGTGAAATATGGTAAAATAGTGGTTTGGGAAAAGAGTGGACACAGAACATGTTCACTTATCCCCTTCAATCTTTGAGGTCTAGGTCTTGTCAGGGATTGTGACAGGAAGTAGAGAAGCTTGAAAATGAATAAAAGATGGAAGTTGTGGTGTTAGGTGATATCAGGCTCTTTAATAGCTGAACATGGGTATGGAAAATTTAATAAAATTCTCAGGATTTAACAGTAACCGGTTCAGCATTTTTAGCAAATTGGTTATAGACACTGTTATTAAGGAATTCAATATCTATAAGGACAGAGGGTATATATAAATCATTAAAATGTAATTCATTTATTCAACCAATATGTATTGACCGTGTACTGTATGCTAGGTGTTTTTCCAGGTACTGGGAATATAGCCACGAACCCTGTGTTAGATACTTTAATACAGGTTTAAGAGAAGATGCTTGGAAATTGAAGAAGCAGTTAGTTTTATCTATTCTGGAGTTTGTGGGAAGGTTTCAATGAGGTAATGTTTTTATGTATCTTGATAGAAGGAGAAGTTCACTAAGGTAGGAGCTACCAGGCATCAGAAAAAAACATGTGCAGAGGGAGAAAGCCGAAAGGTTGAAACAGCAATGAAGGAGGGCACTAGGAGCCCATGTGGTGTTTTGGGGGAAGCATAGGTATTGAGTCAAACAGAACTGAGTTTACATCTAGATGATGTCTTCGTAATTGATTAACAGCCAACAATTGTATCAGCCACTTTGTGCTACATTTTTGCACCTCTTAGTTGTTCTCAAATTCTAGAGAACATGAACAAAACATACCTCACCTGGTGTTAGGCTCATGCCTTTTCATCCCTTATGTCACCTCTGTGACCCACTGATGTGCCTGAAGCTATCAAGACTGGAGCTGGTATTCTTCTCTCTCTTCGTAATTAATTTGCTGAAGCCACAAAGAATGCTTCCAGTGACAGTTTTCTCTATTAGAACATCTTCACTTCCAAGAAAGCTAGATTTTTTTTCCCTAAGTGGGAATTGTTTCTGTACGTTTCAGATGAAGGAGAGGAGAACCCCCTAACCAAAAAGAGAAGTAAATCAAGTCATGATCGAAGGGGAAAATATGTCATAGACCATTCGTACACTGTTGGCCACAAAGCAGACCCACACGTGTACAGAGATCCATGCACATATGTAAATAATCATACATGCAATTTATTGAACAATGGACAATACTTATCACGCTCCAGTCTTTGTATCCCCGACGCATTATCTTATTTAATCCTTCAGACAATCTTTGAAGTTGGCATTATGTTCCATGCATATTAAGTCGTGGATAAGAGAGATGCACACCAGCAGTCTCCAACTCCAGAACCCACAGCTTTCCCACTATGGAACTCTGCTCTTTTATTTGAATTCTTCTTTATTACAGGCATTTCCACCCAATTCTCAGAAACTTATATTAATCTATGGGAAGCTGGGTGTGCCCCCCCTATGGAACAACCAAAGCCCTCTTCTCTCTTATTTCCAACTTCCATCCCTGACCTGGCCTCACTGTGTTTCTTCATGATTTTCCAGCAGAGGTGGGTTATTTCCCCATCTAGTACATTTCTAAAAGTTTCAGAGACTGTCCTGTTATTAATCCTAGGTCCTATCCCCTCAGTGTATCCATTTATTTTATCTTCCATATGTTTCCTTGGCTGTAATTCAAATAGGTCCTTTGGTGTCCTTGCCACATGCTTGACTATATCTAAA
The DNA here is from genome assembly GCF_964662115.1 of Mustela nivalis. NCBI lineage: Eukaryota > Metazoa > Chordata > Mammalia > Carnivora > Mustelidae > Mustela > Mustela nivalis. The sequence goes on along the minus strand of NC_139028.1, from coordinate 97,303,612 downwards.
TCATTATCTCTATTACCATCATTATATTGGGTAGAAATTGAGAACACCTTTTATGGTTCTTTTGTTGATGTCAATGATGTAGAAGCATGTGAAAATGAATCACTGAAAGGGCAAGTTTATAGTTTATTTCCTACTCATAGAAGGAATTATGGACTGTGGGAGACTTATTCTTTCCAGTGGGCAATTACATGACCATTTTAATCAGAAGTCCCACTCCCAAAATCCGCTGTGCAGTGTGCTGGTTCCCTTCAGTTATATGACACTGGCTGAACAGAATGCTTTAAAATGCAGGTGCATTTTTTGACTCTGTCAGTCTGTTTTCCTGGTGGCCATATGGAGGTTGTATAAATTCAATCTAGGAATTTGACAGGTTATTTCTTTGGACAGCAGAGCCAAGACACGCTGTTCACCTAAGTACTGTCAGTCTAGGCATCAAAGGTACCCAGCCTCTGCCAAGGCTGACATCTCATTCTTCCCTCCTCGATCAAGAAAGGAAGCTCCCTGGCCAAGCCTACCCAGAATAATTCCTTCAGTTGTACCTGGTACTTGTTAACTCCTTCGAGGCAGGTGGCACTTTCTAAATCCTTGTATTACCAAATTAATGAGGTAAAATTAAAAGTCTATCAACCACATGGGCAGAGAGGAAGGAAGGAAGGAAGAATTACAATTTTTTAATTCTCAAATTTTTAGTTCTCAAATTTTGACAGTTGTTTGAACACATTCAATCAAGTGATTGATCTTACCCACAATCATTAAGTTCTAAAGGCTATTTTTCTAATAAATACCACTTTGCCCAGTAGATATGTTCCAAAGTTGCCCTTGTACACATGAATTTCCTATGGATAGCATCATATTATAAACATTGCCGAGGAATTATGCCAAGATATTATCATTATTGTTTTTAACATCATTATCATTTCTGCAACACCTGTTCCTTAAAATGTCAGCATTTCACATTTATTCTGACTCAGTTCTTACCACGATATTACTAAGTAGTAATTATCCCCATTTTCCATATGAGAAAACCAAGGGCCAAATATATTAATTTTATCTTCTGGGCCATAAACCTAAGAAGTGAGGATTTTTATCATGGTTTGTTAATGCCAGGGACTTAAATACTTTCCTTCATATGATAATGATTTTCAATATTAAAGTTAAAAAAAAGTTGAAATCATTTGTAAATTGAATAACCCTGTGTAATGAAAAATATTACTAAAAATGCAAGTAACGTGCTCTTTTTAACTTTTTTTTTTCCTTAATATAGCATTCATGGTCAGTGGAAAGAGTATGGGGATAGGGTGAACAGAAAGAGATTTTAATTTGGAAGCTACTTTAAGAAGCTATCCTAGAATTCATCTGGTCCAGTTCTCTTGCATCAATTCCAAGTATGCGGTTGAGAGAGGTTAACTCACTTGCCTAATTGCACGTATTATTAAGGGGTAAACTCCAGGGCCAGACCCAAGTACTTGGACTCATGGTACAAAGCAGAATAGCTGAAATGCCTTGATTTTGAATGCCCTTCTTGTTTGGGCTTGATAACTGCTCAAATAATTTCACCAACTTAAGTCTTGCTAAAAAAGGGAAGGATTAATAATATAGATAAAGTTTATATTTTGTTTTGTCAGTTAATTTTAAATGAAATTTAGAGAAGTACTAAAAGTCTAATACACATTTATTATAGGTACATTTTCTTATACCATAAAATGAAAAACCAGAAATGTCTACAAATGAAAATTTCACTTTTAGAGAGATTTTTTTAAGGGATCATATTCAGTTTTCATATGAATTAAAATCTTCACTCTACTGTTTGAAAAAAAAGATTGTTCCATGGATTTATGTCACCATCTAATCCCTTAATCTTTATTTTTCAAAAACCCCAGGAAGACAAGAGGCCAAATACCAATAGAAACAATTTGTGACTTGCAATGGCTTCTGGTTAGGTAATCAGAACAAGTCTGGATGGTGTCCAACTACGATGTAGCTGTGATACGAATGGGACTCGACTATCAGGGTCCTACATTCCACCTGGAGAATCCAGCAGTAGGTGATCAAGATGAAATGTCTTTTAACACAGAATAGGACCTTTGCTTCCACAAAATCAGTAGTGCCATTTCTCTTCCAGCTTCACCATTTTGAACTTCATTTTTTAGGTTTTACAGTTATCAAAGGTTTCCCCTCACCTTGACCTTTAAATGGTAAATATACCTTGGAGTCATATTAAGATATCATGAAGATGAGCTACTAAAATTTCAGTTGATACATTATTTCTCCTTAAGGAGGATAGTTCATTAGCTTTGGCCATTTAGAGCAACATTACTTAGCCACAGTTATCTTCCTCTCCATCCTCCCTCCATCACTTTCAAATCAATGGCTCATGAAAAAGACCTGCATAGCAGATGGATATGAAGGAAAAGGATGGTTTCTAGGAGCCATGAGAGGACATCCAGATAAACAGCATTTGTCTAACAGTATCGTCTCTAGCACAATAGCCATCAATTTCCAGAGCATTTATACAAGTTATTTCAGAATTCATCAGAAGTTTGAGCTTTAGGAATCTTCTAGTGAATTCAAAACAGAAAGAAGATAAATACATGTAATCTTACCCTCAATCACAATTTCTCACCTTGAAGGACACGGTGATTGGTTTAACATGGATCCAAGCTATTACACAACTCAGCAGACTATCTCAGAGATTCTAGACAGGCTTTCCTCTCCAGAGAAAAGATTCATTCTCCAGTCACTCACTCTCCTTCTCACTGATGAGTGTTTCTCCCATCCCTCAGGTACAACTGGAGGCAGGAGAATGGTTGGCAACCATAAAGTGAAATCCTGTTGCTTCATTCTGGTACATTTTTCCTCCTAGTCTTAAACATAATGGTGAATTTGGGTATCTGGTGAGAACAGACAAGAACATGAAAGGGATTTGGCCACAATCCATGTAAAGTGTTAAAAATGATATTATATCTCTTCATGCAATTAGTTACAAAAGTTTGTGATCAGATCAAAGAATTTACAGGAAGAGTTTATAACCAGGGCCATAGAATTCTGTGACCAAATCTGAACTCATTTGTATAGATCAAGGAAGTAAAAATGGAGTTGTATGCTTTTCCCTTCTTTTCCTGACCCCTTGACTGTAGTAATTTAAAGTGTATTTATTGAGAACTTTAATACAAACTATGTCCCAAGTTTTGTGTTTTCCAATGCACTACATTTGCCATTAGTGGAAATGAGACCCCATTCCAACACAGAATCTGAAAGATTATTTTACCCAGTTTATCAAATCAAGCACTGCCTAGCAACAGTTGTAAGTTGACCAGTATAAGCTTCCTGACCAGATGTGGTCCTGTATGTTGTCATTGTGAATGGTCTGTCAGGATTTTCGTGGTCATCCTCTACTTCCCACTTATTCCGTAAGCCATGAGCATTCTCTTAGGGAAGGCATTTAACATGTAGTATCTTAACTCAGGGCAATTTCTTTCAACCTTCCATGGTTTTACCATATTTGATTCAGTGAATTGTATATGTGTCATTCCCGAGACCTGGTTTTATTCTACTCAAAATGTATTTGTTTTCATATGACATGTTTTACAGTTACTGACCTCTATGGCATGCAGTAAGACATTCTGTTATGGTGAAACAAGCAAACAAACTTGTATTACTGATTTTTTTTCTACCCATTTTGATATTTCTTGATTCACACACACAAAAAGTACTCTTTGGCTTTATAAATAGTACCAAAGCATATTTAACTCAACTTTGATATCTCCATTAAGCTTTGATGTGAAGTGTACATATTTATTTAAATAATTTATAAAGTATGGTAAATTTATTAAGTATGGTAAGCAGGAATTCCAGGATTAGAAAAATCATTAATATTCATAATAATTGTCTACACCATTTATCATATTAACATTCACTTTCTCTTAGGCCTTGTGCTGAGGTGTTATTTACTTGGTTATTGGATTAGTTGTTTTATTTATTTTAGTTGATTATCCCAGAGATCTTATGAGAGAGATAGAATCATTTTCTCTAATTTACAGATGAACATTTTAAGCTTAACAAAGTTTAGAATAAAATGGAAGTAATAGAATCGGGGTTCAAACACGGAGACTCTGATGGAAAATTCCGTGCATTGATTTACAGCATTAAACTACTTCATACAGTGGTTTGCTATCAGTGGGGTATCCAATCAAAAGATGTACAGTAAGTATCTGCTTAACATGTCCTCACCATTTTAAAAATAGAAGAAACTGTGCTTATTCTTCCAGATGAGTGGGGATCTCTACTTCATCTATTGTAAATTTATCATCTTTACCCAAGTGTATTTTTTTTTAATTTTTTATTTTTTATAAACATATATTTTTATCCCCAGGGGTACAGGTCGGTGAATTGCCAGGTTTACACACTTCACAGCACTCACCAAAGCACATACCCTCCCCAATGTCCATAACCCCACCCCCCTACTCCCAACCCCCCTCCCCCCAGCAACCCTCAGTTTGTTTTGTGAGATTAAGAGTCACTTATGGTTTGTCTCCCTCCCAATCCCATCTTGTTTCATTGATTCTTCTCCTACCCAGTTAAGCCCCCATGTTGCATCACCACTTCCTCATATCAGGGAGATCATATGATAGTTGTCTTTCTCCACTTGACTTATTCGCTAAGCATGATACGCTCTAGTTCCATCCATGTTGTCGCAAATGGCAAGATTTCATTTCTTTGGATGGCTGCATAGTATTCCATTGTGTATATATACCACATCTTCTTTATCCATTCATCTGTATTATTTACCAACTGATTATACTATGGATGTGGTCCAGCATTGAACTGCTGTTTCCGTTTGCTAGATGTATGGCCAGTCTCACTTAAGTCAGATGTAAAAAGAGATCATGGGAAGCTATCCTTGTGTAAATGAGATAGTTGATGCAAATCACCTACTGTAGCATCTGTCCAGCATAAAAATGCCAACAGACATTACTTCCTTTTCTTCTGACATCATCACTATTCTCTGTCTTGAAAACAAGTTTCTAGAAACAGTCACCAGGCATTTTCTAAACAATGTGTTTCAAAAAAAATTATTTTTTTTAAAGCAATGCATTGCATTAATGCATTGCTTCGTGGAATATTTGGAAATTACAGGATGTATTATAAAGGACAAATAAAAATAACTAGAATAATGTGAGAAAACAGATGGCGCACTCAATCCAAATGGTTTAGGCAAGGTTTAAAGATATTAAGAAGTTTTCAGGAGACCCAATATTAGGGAGCCCTTACCACCTTTAGGCCTGCAAGAAAAGTGGAGGGAATGGTTAGTGGGACAGAAGTTCTATGGAGTGGGTTGCTTCATAGGAGCCTTGGCCTTCATTAGATAGACACAGCCAAGCCACATGGCTTAATAAGGATAGAGGGAATCAATTCCCTGATGTCATCTTCCTTCCATCTCTGAAAGTCTTTCCAGGAGCTTCCACTTGCTGAACCTGAAACAAAGCCCAAAAGCAAGGGAACTATGTCAAGGAAACTTCAAGGACAGCCTCCCAGGATTTAGAGTAAGATAGACGAGGGTGAAGAGTGGATTTAGGGAAACTAGAAGAGAGTCAGCTCCTGGAATAATTTGATGTTTCTAATTGGTAGCACAGCATTCCGTTTAAGTATGCTTAATAATTTTAGTTGGTATTGCTGAGGATTAGGCTCAGAATTTATTTATGCTATCACCATGTCACACATCATAAAGCATTTCTGTAATTCAGAATTTGTGGGAGATAGTTCTTCTTGACCTTTACGCATTTAGTCTAAAAAGCTCTCAACCATCTTCGTGAGCAAATCCCCAACTGCTTCAATTATCTCAGTTGCACTTTTGTATTCCTTTTCCTATTTTATTAGACTTTTATGTTCTAATGACTAATACATGTGTGAATCTTGTACTAATTGAGGTTTTTTGGTTATAAATATCAGAAATGGAATCCAAATGAGTTTAAACAAAAGGTTTTATTAGTATGCACATCTTTAAATTACACAAGGTAGAGTTAGGAATAGGATGTAGCTGAATTTAGAGGCTTGACATTAATACCATAATTCCTCTTTCTCTTGGGTGAGGCTTGTAAGCACAGACAGCTACCTATTATCTATTTATCCATTCTTCTTATCTCTGTATCTATATTTGCAACTGCATATATATAGAAATATATGATGTATCTACATCTATCTCTGTACCTATATTTTTATATTATCACTATACCTGTATTTTTATATTATCACTGTATCTGTATTTTTATAGATACTGTAAAACATCTACCCCATTTTCCTCTGTATTGGCTTTATTCTCAATCAAGCTTTCTTCACATACAAAAGTTGCAAAGGTGGCCATTGATAGTGATAGGTGACAGACTAAAATCTCAGCCACTCAACAAAAGAGAAACCTTCCAGTTTTTCTAGCAAAAGCCTCTATGATGATTCTTATAGCCTGCCTTGGGCCATTTCACTTTCACTGAATAAATCACTACAGACAGAGAGAGGTAATACTTTTATAGGTGAGGCATAGGTCAGCACTGTTGAAGTTTTGCTTTTGTATATCCATCTGGATGTTTCATGGCATTTTTTGTGAGGTACATTGCTAAAAACTGGGTTTAAGGGACATGACTCCACTGCCTGTAAGGAGTTCTGGAAGGAGAAATAGTATCAATCTGGGAAGGAATGGAAGACTTGTTTGAAACCAACCTGACTAATATCCTAAGTGAAGAAGAAAGAGATAAGAATCATTTACTAAAAGACAGACAATAACCTGTATGGTAGCTTAGTTACTAGGAAAGATTTAACAAGATATCATAGAAAATTCAAAACATATAAGCAAATCACCTTTGAAATAAATCTTCCTCCAACACTTCTTAAAAATAAGAGGGAAAGTAAATAAAGCACATTAACCATGGCGGCTGAAAGCAAAATGATCTTTCATAGTCATAATTTGTATATCTATAAAATCTAGTTTAAATGAATATTAACCACTAACCAATCATGAATGTAATAAAAGGTTCTAGAAATATGACTCAAATAATATTAAAGCTCTGACACAGTAGTAGAGCAATGAATGTGTAAATGAAAATACAATTCAATCCAACAAATCTTTCAAACCAACAAAATAAAACCATGGCCTTGCTTGTTTTGTAAATGCTTTCAATTATGTGTGGAATGCATTGCTTCCTAAACTCTTAAATTTTGTATCTGAATTCCCTTGTGCCATCTCTTTATAAAGAAGATCCCCAGAAAAACTAAGTGCCTATGCAAGACACCATAGTTCCTAAGCTTAAGGAGTTGTGTCAATCCAAAATATAAATCCGTCTGATTTGGATAGCACTGAACCAAGACCTCTGAATTATTAAAACTTGGGGCATAATGTGACATGTTAGGCAGAATTCTAAGACAGTCCCCTAGATTTGGCTTCCTTGTGTACTCTTCCTTATATTTCCCTCCCTTTCAGCATGGATGGGACTGTGGATATGATGAGATATCTTGTGTGTGACAGAAAACATTACATAACAAAGGTGAGGGGATTTTTCAGATGCAATTAAGGCCTCTAACCAGTTGTTTCTGAGTTATTCAAAGAAAGCATATACCAGCCGACCTAACGTGTTGAGGTGAAGTACTCTAAAAGATGGTCTAAGGGAAAGAGAGAAGAAGCAGCTGCAGATGGGCTCTTGTTAACCTTGAATCGGCAACCGGTCATATTGTAGAGAGGGCTATATGGCAGGAATCACAAGCAGACGCTGGGAGCTAAGGGTCTCACTCCTACAGCCACAAGAAGTGAACTATGTCTACAAACAAACGGTGCATTAAGGGGGACCCTGGCCCTCAAATGAGACTGGAGTCCAAGCCAGCCCCTTGACTGCAGCCTTCTTAGACCCCAAGCAAAGAACTGAGGTAAGATGTGCCCTGATTCTCCACCTGTGGAAACTGAGATACTACATGTGCATTGTTCTAAGCTGCTAAAGTTGTAGTAATTTGCTCCATAGCAACAGAAAACTTATAAACATGGCTTATCCACGTTTTGAAAATAGAAAGCTACTTACCATTTCCGTATGTAATTTCTCCCGTTCTGAAATTGTCTGTGTTAAGATAAGCAGTGCAGGCACTTAGGAGCAGTCTGTACATCAAAAAGAAAATCATCCTCTTCATGAGCTTTCTCCTACAAAAAACAAATGCTCCTTCTATCTCTGTTTTGCATTTCTTAAGCCAGATTTTTCTATAACCCTGAAAGCCAATGCATTAAAAATTATGTTTCCAGATTAAAGCATATTCCTCTGTTAGGAACTTGAAAATGAAGAGATGGAGGCTGCTCTGGAGTTCCATCCTTAGTATTAGACCCTTTGGTATCTGCACTGGTGGAAAAGGAGAAGCATTTTCTCTTAGTGCACTTGACTCCTCAGCCTCTGGACTAAACAGGGGGCTGAGAACATAAGGAAAGTTAGGAAATAAATGACTTTGGATTTTCCTTCCTTTGAAACTCTCTTCCATTAACAATATTGCTAGCTAAGTAATTATGGATGTGGATTTTTGCAAGGAGATATATGCAACATACATGCATCCACGACAAGGTCAAGTTATAGGTTATCCCAGAGACATCCAGAATTTCATTAGAGAAGCCCAGCTTGACATTGTGTCATGTCCAATGTCCACTAATGTAAGGTGATGTCTTTGGGTGCAGGAGTGGTGAAAAGGCAGATGAGGGCTTTATTTAATAATAACTCAAAGATCGATGTGAGTTTGGCCAAGTCTGCTAAAAGGCAGAGGAGAGAAGAACCCACAACTTTGTGAGTAAGCTCCAACTTCTGGGATTGAATGTTTGATATAGAAACTAATACACTTTTTATTTATAAATTTTATTTATACATTTATGTACACATGTACATATATCTGCATACGTAAATGTATATATTTATACATTTTATTTATTCAACACATTTATTGAACACCTACTATATATCAGCCACTCTTTGAAACAAAGATGGCATAATATGAGGAGAACTCCTTTCCCATAAAGCAATTCAAAAGGTAGAGTAGGTATTTACAACTATATATTTCTATTACACTATGCGCTTGAAGGTTATATTTCTTCTTTTTTTGCTTTTCTTTTATTTGGGGGGGTACCTGTGGCTCCTTAATAGAGATCTAAACACACAGTTACTGCTTAATAAATGGGTATTAAATGAATAAACAGATGAATGGATTACCAGTTCACTCACTACTTAGAGAGGAAACCATAAAATCTAAGTAAAATCATGCCACTTCCTGTTTAACATATGTCTTCAAATATAAACAGTAAATGGAAGCTTACCTATGAGCCTCATAGCTGGAGGTGAGAAAGAAAATTATAGAAAAAAGCTCATGTTTCTGAGGGATAAAGTGGAGTTTCATTTATCCCGAGTTCTCAGTTGCTTCTGAGAGTAGCAGTGATGGCTTCTCTGTATAATGAATATTTCTGGGAACTTAATAAGTCCCAGTTACTATACGAGGAACTGCAGACACTGAAATAAATATGTTTTTGCCCTCAAGGATTAACCCATATATAAATAATAACATCCCAACGTAGCTAATATAAAGTATTTTGCAGGGGCATGTGAGATTATATGAGGCCCACCCAACCAAAAGTGGTGTGTGTGTGTGTGTGTGTGTGTGTGTGTGTGTGTGTGAAGACAAAGAGAATAGTGGAGGGGTCACCTAAGGATTCCCCAAAATGGTAATATCTAAATTGAGTTTTGAAAAACAATTAGGAGTTAGTGTAAGAAGAAGAGGGAAGGGCATTCTAGGCAAAGAGTGGTTTGTAAAGACATAGGAGATTATGGTAGCAGTGAAGGGAATGAACTTTAATAGAAGCAAAACGCAAGGCAGGAAGGCCCATGAGAAGTCTGTACCTGACAATGGAAAATTATAAGGGCCTGAGACAAAGTAATACAATAGGGTGGATCAAAGGAATTGAATTTGACAGAAATTAAGGGAAAAAATAGATAGGACCTGGTAGCTGTAGAGGGGTATATAAACCAAACAGAGGAAAAAGGGAACATTTCCAGGTGGCATTCCCAGTTACATGCTGGATAAATGTCAGAGCCATGAATCTAACCCAGGTCTATCTGAGGCCCAAACTTTTGATGATATCTTCTATTACATCGTACTCTTTTTTTTTTTTTTTAATAATAAAGGAGAATCCTTTGCAAGCTATAAGAACATTAAAAATGATGTCACACTCCATCATACTCTTTCAAAAAATAAAAATAAAAATGGAGCAAAATTCTTCACAATACCACTGGACAACCATAACACCATTCAAACCAGAGAAAGCTGAAAATGGGATTTACGTTAGCCATCGAAAAAGTAGGAGTCATGGATGAGCACATGGATAGGTGAAAAGATGGAGGTAGATGAAAAGTTCCAATTAAAGATTCAAGACAGAGAGAAAGCCTGGAAGCAGAAAATTCAAAATGAATCCAAAGAACAGAAGCCGTAACCCAGAGGAATCCATTTAGGATTCAGTCATTGAGAAATCCAGACAGGCAGGCAACACTGGGGAGAGCCAGCAGTAGAAAGAAAAGATTCAGTTACTGAAAGTCAGAAGAAGGCCAAGGGTAACAAGTTCAACCCTGAGAGAAATGAAATACTAGACAGGGTCCTAATCACTATTGAACAGAAAGAACCCATTCACGGAGAACTAGAATCCCATAGTCTAAGGAAAGCTGGTAGCAAGGTTGATTCACTGTTATTTTATAAATAAATTGCTGACAAAAGACTCTTGTATTTGCCCCCTGAGAACATGTGGTCTTATGATCTGAGTAAGGATCAAACACCCAGAGATTCTGTGCATTCTGCTATAAAAGTTACAGAGTTACAAGGACAAGATGCCAGGAAGGTCATTGCAGATATTTTCATGTTGTTTTGTTCTTTTTTCCCCCCTGTGATTTTAAGTTAGTCAGATTAAGCCAGGAGCATTGGAATTACATCTGCCAAGTGCTTACATACATGCAAATTCTGTTTGTCCTTTTCTAGTTAATATTTTTTCACCTCTGGTACTTTCTTACAGCACCCTGGTAGTGCAATGCAGCTAAATTTCTGTTTAGCTTTTGAACTCTAAAAGGCTTCAATTGAAGAGTCAATTTAACAGTTATTTGCAAAGTGTTTATGTACAGCTACTTAAAAATCTCAAATTTTACTTTCCTCACCCATCCCATGAATGTTAATAATATATATACCTTACAATGTTGTGAGTTTGAGTCTACGGCCATACCACCCTGAACGTGCCTGATCTCGTCTGATCTCAGAAGCTAAGCAGGGTCGGGCCTGGTTAGTACTTGGCTGGGAGACAATGTTGTGAGTTTGAGATTGCACAATTTGGGGGATGTCTAGCAAAATAAAAGCACTAAAAAAATGGCAAGTATCATATAAGCTGATAAGTAAATGAGTACTATTAAAATCTAAACTGTCCCATAATCAAGACGAATTTTTTTCTTATGATAAGCAGTTCTTGCATGTAGGGCTTGATACAAATTTGAAAATAAACTTTAAAAACTGTACATTTCAGTTTTATTAACATAAAGGTGGTTATTTAGACATATGGTTCTTTGAAGTTTTTTTTTTTTAATGAGTTGTATTGCTAGTTTTTCTTTCCTAATGGTGATCCTTTTCTCTCATTTAAGCAGGTAGGTTTTACCGTTTGTTTTACCATTTGAGAATTGTCTCAGAACTCCCTACTAGATAATAAATTTGCATTTTGCATGCATTTTGGAGTTCCTTTGCCCCCTAATTCTTCAGGTGTTAAACCCTAGGTAACGTCGCTATTGAGGGTACACCAAAGATGTCCTCATCTACCAGGAGACACAGCAATCAATGTTTAATAAAGTCTTCAATCTGCTGAGATCTGATCATTTTGTAATCCCTAGTAAAATTTTTGTGACCAAGAAGCATGTCAGATAATAGGGCCAAGTGGCAATAGAAGTCTATTTTATGTCAGCTAGTTAGAAAAGTTCCCTGGTAACTGGAAAGCACCAGGTGTCCTAAGGTAGACTCAGCTGCAAAGTCAACTCTTCATCTTCAAAGATGGTGAATCATAGTGGTTAAAAACATGGACTATGGAGTCAGAGAGTTCTCGTCTTATGATGGGCTCTGCTACTACTATGACCACTATGAGTTCATAAAGTGTATAAACCTCTGTTTTCTTTTAATGGGAAACTTTTAATCTTTTAATGGGAAACTAACAAATTGTCTACCTCATTGGGTTGTCTTATTAGTTGAGAAAAGCAATCACCAGCACAAAAAAAGCTATCAGGAAAGGTTAGTTGGGGCTGTTGCTATTGTTGAATGCACCAGGAAACATAGAGCTCTTTAATTCTGCTTTAGAATTTGCCTTCAATTAGATCTCAATTTGGAAATATAACCAGATTGTAGAACACAATCCAGTTGGGATGCTATAAATGTGAAACAAATGCAAAGCATGAAACTGGCTAATTGGTTTTTGTGTATGGAAATGGAGATAGTATTAGTTTCTTGTGGCTATTGTAACAAATTACCACAGACTTCATGACATAAAACGACAGAAAGTTGTTGTCTCACAGATCTGGAGGCTGGCCAGAAGTCCATTATAAGTTTCACTGGGCTGAAAGTGAAGTGTTGGTCAGGCTGAGCAATCTTGGAGAGAATCATTCCTTGCTTCTTCCAGCTTCTGATAGCTGCCAGCATCCCTTGGCTTGTGGCCACATCCCTCCAATCTCTGTCTCTGTGGTAATATTGTCTTCTCCTCTTCTCCAATCACTCTCTGTGCCCCTTTTATAAGAATGCACTGATTTCAGTCAAAGCCCACCTGGATAATTCAGGATCATCTCCCCATCTCAAAATATCTAATCGTATGTTGGATAATTAAATTTAAATTTTAAAAAATTAGAAGAAATTGTCAAGAAGGGAATGATTTAAAAACATAAGGTACACCTATGAGATGTAATATTCCACAGTTCATAAACTGACTTACTTAATAAATGGATAAAATGCTTGTATTGTTAGGCCGTATGCAGTTTGATAACTTCAGTGTAAAATGTAAATGTAAATTATACATTATTCATAGCAAAGAGTGGAGAGGAATACCACAAATGATAATCATTGTGCACCCCCCAAATCTCTAATCATATCTGCAAAGTCTCCCCCCCCCCATATAAGGTGGCACTCAGGTTTTAGGGAATAGGACATGGATATCAACTGAGGACCAATCATCAGTCTACAACAGATCATCGTGAAAAATTTCCTCATGTAACCATAACCAGAATCAAGACAAGAAAAATTTTTATAAATGTTGTATTTGTTAGAATTAGGTTAAACTGAAAATAATAAAAGGCTCAAGATTACAGTGGCTTAAACACAAAGGTTTTTATTTTTCTGTCATTAAAATAAGTCTTAGAGAAAATCCACACACATACATAAATCAGGCATTTTCTGTCTTCCTACTCCACAATCCTTGGCATGCCAGCTCATAGACCAATGTGCAACATGGGGGCTTAAGTGGGTAGGAGAAGAATAAATGAAACAAGATGGGATTGGGAGGGAGACAAACCATAAGTGACTCTTAATCTCACAAAACAAACTGAGGGTTTCTGGGGGGAGGGGGTTTGGGAGAAGGGGGTGGGATTATGGACATTGGGGAGGGTATGTGCTTTGGTGAGTGCTGTGAAGTGTGTAAACCTGGTGATTCACAGACCTGTACCCCTGGGGATAAAAATATATGTTTATAAAAAAAAATTTAAAATTAAAAAAAAAAAGCTACCTTCAGCATCAATTTGATGCTCAAACTGGCATAAAACAAGGGTAGAAGAAATTAAGGGACTTTCTGAGGTACCTCACCAAATACCTATTTTTACTGGCTTTTCCCTTATTTGCAAAGGAGATTATCAGTGGGGCACAATGTCCAGTTTCTGATTCCAAAAAGATTAAGAGAATACATTATTAGTTAGACTATCCAATACCAAATTAACCAAATAACTCCTTTAATTTGAACATCACTTAAAGAAGATGTATATTCTCTCTCAGGAGCTCTTTACCTTAGAGGCAGTCATAATAAAACTTTTATTATGAAATATGCAAATAGTGAAAGAATGTTGAGATATTAAAACAGTAGTCATAATTACTATATCCCCAACACTATAGTTAACAATTAACATTTAGCCATATTGGTTTTAGCACTTTATTTTCCATTTATCTTTTTATCTAATCGATTTAATATTTTCCACCAGTTAAAAGGTTGAAAAGAAGTTACTGAGCAAGTCCTGATAGTTTACCCCTAAATGCATCAACAAGTTTCTAGTAAAAATAAGAACATTTTCTTGTATCACATCAATACCATCACACCTAAGAAAATGAACAATAATTTCCTAATACAGATATCATATGTTAATGCCTAAATTTCCTCTTTTCTCTAAAAAAAATCCTATACTGCATTTTTAAACTCATACACTATGTTTGTTGGATTCTTTTAGTCTTTTTAATCCACAACAATTCCTCACTTCCCTCATTTCTCAGTTCTCATTTATGACATGCCTTATGTTATGAGGCATATATTGTCAGATTGTTTCAATATTAATGATTCTATGTCTAACAACATTGAAAAGTTTGGTTGTCAGATCCCTTCTTTGAGGTTTTGTTTTTTCTGTTACTATTAGCAAGTAACCTGATTCTTTGGCTCCATGAGACTAGTAAGAGTAATGGTTTCAGCATCCATGGCTTTCTAAAACAATGCATCTGAGACTTCAAAATGGTGTTTTTCTATCATGTTCGTTGCACATATGAGCTGGTATTCTTCTAAAGAGGAACTTTGCCACCGCCCACACTTGATAAACAAGCAGTCTTAAAAAGGGAAAGAAAATTTTAATTATTTCTGTTTTATTACTAATTTTCATAGAAAAGCACTGGTATAACAATCATTTCCACTCATGGTCAGTGTGTGTATGTATGTGTACTTCCTCCCTGTTTGTTTTTAAGTTTCACCATATTTTATTTTTTTATTTATGCCATGTTTCAAGATCAAGTATCATCATTTTTCTTTGTTATGTTCACATTATGCCAAATTTGGCCCCTGAATGCCCCTGAAAGCCAGCTCCTTTGTCTTCTTGATACACCCCCAGATGGTTTTGTGCCCTCTTTGCTTTCCAAACAGAAAGAAGACCCAGGTTCACCCTCTAATTTCCTTGTGGAGTTAGCCAGGATGTAGACTCCAGGTCTTCTGGCATGCCACTGTTCTTAGGCTTTTCCAATACACATGCTAACAAATTTGTATGTCTTTTCTCTGACACCAAAACCCATTTCAATAACATTTAAATATTTACTTGTTTGTTTTCTTCTGTGAGATTCAAAAATTAATTCCAATTGCACAGTCAGTAATAATGATAAGCCTTGTGAGTGAAGTTATTTGACGTTGTTTGTTTTTTGTTGGAGTTTTCATTTGGTCTCACTGAGTGTGTCCTACAGAGATCTATGTTTATATTTCTTGACTAATTCCTTTTTTTCAATGGCTATATTAGAAGCTTAATATATAGTTAGGTTGAATTATTCAGTTTGCTTCCGAGTTTAAATTCTGCACCTTTTGCATTTCATTTTCCTTTTTGGGTGTATAAAACATTTAAGTAGTTCAAAAAAGCACTCAGTAAAGTTTTTCTTATACTTCTATTTTTTTCTTCCATTTCAGTTTCCACCATCCCAAATTCTGTAACTAATAAGGATTAGTTTCTTATTGATGTCTCCTGTAGTATTTCTTGCTTCCCATGTCCTTATTTCCATTTCTCTGTTATATATATTTTAAAAAATTGCTAGATACTGTTATCTTCTTCCTATCTTCTTTCTCTTGGAGAGCATTCCAAATTGGGGTACAGAAAACTGCCTTGTGGGGCGCCTGGGTGGCTCAGTGGGTTAAGCCGCTGCCTTCGGCTCAGGTCATGATCTCGGGGTCCTGGGATCGAGTCCCGCATCGGGCTCTCTGCTAAGCGGGGAGCCTGCTTCCCTCTCTCTCTCTCTGCCTGCCTCTCCGACTACTTGTGATTTCTCTCTGTCAAATAAATAAATAAAATCTTAAAAAAAAAAAAAAGTAAAAGAAAACTGCCTTGATTTGTTTCCTTATGTGTGGGTCTATTTTTTAGGATGCCATAATATTCCATTGTTATTATGTCCTATATTGTTAGACATTTGGGTAGTCTTAAATATTTTTATAATATAGTTACTGTGACAGTGACTAACCTTGTGCCTATAGTATATATTTCTAGAGACATATCCTCAGGAATGATTCCCAGAGGTGATACTATTGGATCAAAGGATAAAAGTAATCTATTAGATACTGAAAATCTTTTAAACACTGGACAGCTACATTTTGTACTTCTATCAGAAATACATGGGAATGTATGTTCCTTTCTTTCTAACCTCTCCAGTAAAGAATATTGTCACACTTAACTTTTGTCAAATTGGTGGTTGTGGCACATAGTATTTTAGTACTGTTTTCATTTACATATGATTTTTGATGGGTTAAGTTAAGCACCTTTCTATAAATTTTAGGACCATTTGCTTTTCTTTTTTCAATAGTGAAAAAAGAGATTAAAATATTTTAAAAAGTGAAAAATATTTAAAAAAATGAAAAGAGATTAAAATATTAAAAAATCTGGAGATTTTTTTGGGATATTGTTTGAAATATTCTCTTTAAGTGTTGTATTTATTTTTTTCCTTTTCAAAGAACCACACAAAATGCTTATTGGATAGTCACTGCCAATCTTCTATATTAAATTATATTTAAATATAATTTTTACCTATTTCTTTGCTTTTATTTATTTGGGGTTCTTTCCTCAGTGTCCCATTTGGTATAATAAGCTTTCCTTTAGTTTCCTTTTAAGCCTTTAAGACGATTTTGCCTTTTTCTTCCATTTTTTTCTTACTGTAGTCAGCAATGATTTCAATCTTCCTTGCCTTTATCCATTTTTATTTAGAGTATTCGAGTTCCTGAAGTATGCTTTTTTCATATCTGCAATTGCTTGCTTAATTCATGGTGGCTACTTTTATCAATTTTGTTTTCGAAATCTTGGGTCCCATTACCTTGCTTCTCCATAGCAAGAATTGACAAAGCTTTCTACTTTGTTTTTTGGCTCACCTACCATGTTTCCAAACCATGGAAGAGCATGCTCTCTCTCTCTCTCTCTTTTTTACTACAGTTACCAGATTTTTTTTTCAGCATCTGAGGAAGTCTTTTTCCTCTTCATCCCTCCATAACTTCCATCGCCTCAAGAGACCTGTTCTCCCTCCAGGTTTGCCCACAGCTTCAGTGTGTTGCTGTCATGCATGAGGTAATGCCAGTGCTCCTCATGATTTTCTCTCAGCTCTTGTGACCTCAACCAGCTGCAGATCACTGCTTTGAAAACAGGAAGGTCTGGCATGACTGGAAGGGATTCCCCTGTGCTCAGCGTTGGGTATGCTATGATCATGTCCTCAGCCAAGAACCAGGGAAAGAAGTGAAGATGAATGGAAACTTCCTCTGTGACTGGGGCCCCTCTGAGCTGTAAAACATCATGCCAACTCCACAGAGACATTGAAAATTCACAGAAAGTTTGACTTGTTTTTCTTTACCCTCATGGTACATTTACTCTTCTTTTTGCCATTCTACAAGGAATGAAATCAGATATGGGTGTTTCTCTCCTAGGAGGAGGTTGTCTCCTAGAATTTAGTTTATTTAGGCTCTTTGTGCCCTCAGATTACCTGATGAAATTTTAGAAGCTATAATTGATTTGTTAATTATCTTTATTTTTTTAAATAATTTTCTCTCTCTCTCTCTCTCTTTTTTGAGAGAGAGGGAGAGAGAGAGAGAGCATGGGGGAGAAGGGCAGAGGGAGAAGGAGAGAGAGACCCTCAAGCAGGCTCCAAGTCCAGCACAGAGCCCAACCCAGGACCCAATCTCACAACCCTGAGATCTGTACCTGAGCTTAAATCAAGAGCCACCCAGGCACCTTGCTTATTGTTTTTTTGTTTGTTTGTTTCTGATTGTTAGGGTAGAGTAAACAGTCTCATTCAACTTTTCAAACTCTGTTTGAAAACTCAGAATTTGTTTTAAAGAATTAAATTTGCCCACTACTGTAATACAGAATTAGTCTAGAAGTACTAAAGTGATAATCTCTTGTTTTGGCTCTACTATTGGCCCAAGATTTTGGCCAATCTGCCTGGGTAGCAGGTGTTCTTATTCTGTCATTAATTCATGTGAGGACTCCTGGATGTACTTCATTGGTTAGAAAAAATGGACTTCCTGGACACAGTAGGCCATTTGTGAGTTTAAAATTCAATATGATGATAATGGACCTAACAAGTGAAATTGACTTCTCTAATGAACCAAGAGTTAGATGGTATGAGTGACAGAGTGTGTATCATTATCTCTTTTAGCAGTAATCATTCATTTGTTTGGTACTTTCTAATTTATAAGTACTTTCATGAACATTATTTCATTTCCTTTTATATTCCTACCAGGCAGTAAATATCATTACCAAATGACAGGTGAAGAAATTGGGGCTTGCCAAGTCACTGAGATAGCCACTTAGTTATCCCTTTTAAGCAACTGATGTTAAAAACCTCATATGTTGTTCCTATTTTAGACTCATCTGATACCTTAGCTTTTCAAAATAAATAAAGCAGAAAACACAGACCAAACAAATAAACAAAAATCTAACTAAACTAAGGGAACACAACAAAAATAAGCAAGCATATTAAAATATGTAACATTTCTGCTTCATTTATCACAGGAGATATTTTCTTGAAAATGAGAGTATTAAACGAATCAGTATTATAAGAGATACTTAAAAACTAATCCCTATGAAAATCTAATGACTTGCATTCAACCGAAACTTAGAGGAGTTTACCAGCTAGACTCTTTTGAACATTTATTTTAATTGTCTTTGTAGGTACAAGTAGGAGCCATTTCTAGGCTTAGAGTAAGACTCCCAGCCATCTGACACCCAACAGTCTCTGGTTCTAATGAGAGTACATTTTAATATCCAGTATGTGCTTGAGACAGTAAAATAATGTTTTGTTTGCTTATTTTTTGGAAAAATCATCAAAATATTTGCTGATATTCATGGCCATCAGCCAGAAAATAAGATAGTAATGACAGATAGAAGGAGCTCTGTGTTGTACACAAAGGATTCTGTTGAATGCCAATGAAAGAGGCAAGACCATTTAGGTGTGATGCAGGAGAATATGCAAGAGATTTTATTCCACCATCCTCACTGGCAGGGACTAAAAAAAAAAAACAAAATCACTCTCAGGTGCTGCTAAGAGGGGTGTGCCTGCCATTAACGTCTACTGAGTGTCTCCTTTGTCCTTGGTATGTTAAAAGCCCCATCTCATCTCATCCTAGCATTTATTTCATAGATGAGACAAACAGACTCAGTAGTTTTTTTAAAAAAAAAATGTGCAATGTTATATAGCTAATACATGACAGTTCTGGGATTTTTAAACTCAGGTCTATTTGATGGAAGTCCCTTGGGGTTTCCCCCTAGATTAGACAACCTCAGACATGAACAATTTTAAAGAAAGCCTTCTATCTCTGTTTTGCCAAGGGTGGTTTTCCTTACGGTCCTTGAGTTTGCTTTAATCCTTGTCCTTGCTTTCGAATTAATTGCTTTTTAGATATAGGATTAACTCTCTTCAAGGAAAAGCAATTTAAACAGACCAACTATTTGTTTATATTCAGACTCTAGGAGAAGCAAGGAATAATAGAGGTCACTTTTTGCATTTGTTATACCGATGCAAAAAATAAGATTGTCCAAGATCACAATTAGGAAAGAAGCAGGTATGAGCACAGGTCTCCCATATCCCAAACCTGTGTGCTTCCCAGTGAAGAAAACCATACAGTGATTTCTTACCTCGATCTCCCCACTAATTATTTTTCATAACAGTTATGCAACAAAACTAACTTTAGGTTTTCTTTCTTGACAAAGAAAATGATAAGTTAACATCAGTTACATATGAACACACATCCTTCAAGGAATTCATGGAGGACAGTCTGTGATTTGAGCATGACGATGTGTTTGAATGAATGAATGTAGTGTTGACCTGGCCATTTAACCTGACCCAACTTCTCTCATTTTACCATGGATAAAGATGATTAGCTTCTTCCATGACACATACAGACTGTCTACCCGGCCTTCTCTATCTCATGCCTCATTCTTCTCTATCATACTGCCACTCTCTGGGACTACCGTAATCATCTGTAACTGTCACTGACAGTGAAAAGAAGGAAATAGTTACAGTAAATGATGTGAATTAGTCCTTTTTTCAGGGAAGCCTCTCCTCTACCCCATAGTCTTTTCCTTTAATATTTTTAATATGTTTCCACCAGTTCCCTTTGGGTCCCAAAGTAAACATTAAACTTACTACATTAACCAGAATGGGGAAATAAACATTCTGTACTTGTACTTTCTCTAATCTTGTTCATACTTCACCCCAGAAAACTGGGTCTCCACCCTATAAGCTCGATCACAGAGAGGAGCAGCAGCCTGGGGGCCCACAGCATAGACTGCATGTCCTGGGCTCTCTTGGATGCCTTTGGCAGGGCAAACATTTCCAGAATCCACAGACTAACGCCTGGATTTTGCTTACCTAAATGGAAGACTTAAAAAATTCATTCTCAGGAAATATACTCCTTTAGTCCAGATTAATATTTACTTTGGGTTGTGTGTGGTTTTTTTTAAGATTTTATTTATTTATTTGACAGACAGAGATCACAAGTAGGCAGAGAGTCAGGCAGAGAGAGAGGGGGAAGCAGGCTCCCCGCCAAGCAGAGAGTCTGATGCGGGACTTGATCCCAGGACCCTGAGACCATGACCTGAGCTGAAGGCAGAGGCTCAACCCACTGAGCCACCCAGGTGCCCCTGGGTTGTTTTTTATTTCTATTTTTAATTAGGCTAAGGAGTAAAAAAAAAAGTTACAAATTTTAGAACAAAAAAAATTGAGAGCTCAGAGAACTCCACACTGCTATTTTTTTTTATTTTTTTGTTTCTTATTTTGTTAAAGATTTTGTTTATTTATTTGAGAGAGAGAGAGAGAGAATGAGAGAGAGAGAGAACAAGAGATGGGAGAGGGTCAGAAGGAGAAGCAGGCTTCCCACTAAGCAGGGGGCCCATTGCGGAACCCAATCTCAGGACTCCTGGATCATGACGTGAGCCGAAGACAGTCATTCAACCAACAGAGCCACGCAGGTGCCCCCACACTCCTGTATTTTAAATAAGGAATGGGAAAACCAGTGAGACAAAATAATTTGTTGTCAGTCACATAATCAATGGCAAAACAAGACCCAAATCCATGGGTCCAAATAGTTTCTCAAACTGCTTACCCCCTTCCCCCCCACTGCCCCGCCTCAGGCACTTATGGTATAAAAGTGGCCACTAAGGACTTCACAAGGCTAGATTGCTTTATGAACTTTCAAAACCACATGGATGCTAAAACAAAACAAAACAAAAAACCAAATGGCAATCAATAAAGAAGCAAGTGAGGAAGAAAGTGAATTGATTATATGTGTGTGTGTATATATATATATATTTTTTTTTTCCAAGTAAGGAAATACACTATTGATAGCCTGTCTTAAGAGGGAAATAATGTAAGAGAGGACACCAAGGAGAACAACTGTATTATTCTGAAGACAAAGGCAGGAAAGGTAGTGAGCCCATTGAGACATTCCTGCAAAGGAAAGAATGCTACTGAGAAGGAACAGGTTATGCTATCCAAGCCGGATCATCCTGCCCCTAATAAGTGTCTTGCCTGGAGGAAGTAACTACTGAATGAAAATATAAGCAGTCTGTTCTGAGTTAAGTAGTCTGATCTTTTTTTCTCTCTTCTTAACATCTATCTCTTCCCACACTTGACAGTCCCATCTTCAAGCAGAAAGTCTATAGCATTCTTCTTCTCCACTTAAAAAGTTATTATTTAGAAAGATTAAGAATTCTAGGTTCAAAATTGAAATGGACCTTCAGTGACATCCAGTCCAAATCCCTCCTTCTCTAAATGAATCCCTGATAAGTAACAGAACAAATGAGGAAAAAAATGGAAATAATGTGTGAGCTAACTGGGCTGGTAGTTTTCAACTTGGGTAGATTAGACTGCTGTGCCCTTAGATCCTGTACCAAACAAAATCATTGCTGGAATTTGAAAGGACAGCATAAAGCATCACCCCATGTTTTGTACAGTGTGTTCAGTGGTGGTGTAGGCTTGCTGACTCATTTAATATATATTAATTAAGTTGATCCTAGGACAGGATAAATAAGAAGACATTTCATGGGATGTTTGTGTAAGATGAGAAGAGTTTAAATGCATTGTAATATTTATGGTCTTCCTTTCCTCCCAAAGCAAAAAGTGCCTACATTCTTCTGTTTCATAGCTTTGTGGGGCCAAAGTACTAACACTGTATTTTCATTCTCACTTGCAAGTAAGAACGTACCACATAGAGGAAACATTTGAACCCATTCATTTCATATTTGTTTTTAATTTTTTAATTATGTCTCTCTTAATTAATCTGAACACAGGCCAAAATAAACTATAGATATTTATAAAATGATGTTTGTGACAAGCTGAATTGGGATTAGATCTGAAAATATTTCTCCTGTGTTTTTAGCAGCTTCCTTTTTTTCCATGATTTTTTAAATTTTTTTTTAAAGATTTTATTTATTTATTTGACAGAGAGACCACAAATAGGCAGAGAGGCAGGCAGAGAGAGAGGGGGAAGCAGGCTCCCTACTGAGCAGACAGTGAGATAAGGGGCTCCATCCCAGGACCTTGAGATCATGACCTGAGCCGAAGGTAGAGACTTAACCCACTAAGACACCCCAGCACCCCAATAGCTTCCTTTTTTCCCCCAATACTTAATTTCACTTGTGAAGTTGGGATTAAATGACCATCTGTTTCAAACAATTAGACAGGCAGGCAGGTGAGCCCATACAGACCTATAGCATTCATAAAATGCAAATAGATACAAAAACATACACGTACCCCCCCTCCGCCCCCCGACCACCACCACCTCTGGTTGCTGTAATAGTTAAATCTATGTGTCAACTCTCTGTGCTACTGCCCTCAAGTGTTTGGTCAGACACCAGTCTAGAGACTGCTGTGCAGATTTTTTTTTTTTTTTTAATGAGATTAACATTTAAGTCAGTAGATTTTGGAATAAAGCAGATTTTCCTCCATAATGTGAGTTGTCTTCATCCAATCAGTTGAAGGCCATAAGAGAAAATTCTGAGATTCCCCCACAGAGGAAGGGATTCTGCCTCCAGACTGCCTTCAGACTCAAGAACATAACATCATCTCCGGCAGGAATTTTCTGCCTGCTGTCCTCCCGGGCAGATTATAGACTTGCTAGCCTCCACAACCGTGTGAGCCAATTCCTTAAAACAAATCTCTCCCACCCTTCTTATTCTCCCTCTCTTTCCCTCTCTCTCTCCTTCTCTCTCTCTCTCTAAATATGTTTGCAAGTGTGTGAGTCCTCTGAGTAACACAGTTCCCAACAGATTTAACCAACTAGTGGAGAATTTAGCAGATAAGGTGGCTTTAAGATGCAGAAGGAAAGTGATCTCCTCCTACATACAATGCCCCTTCAACCTGAGTTCTAGTCCATCGGGTTCTGCCAGGGCTTTCGTGTTCTGCCAATGGTTCACTCAAATGCTGTCTTAGCTGAATGTGCACACCCTTTTCTTATCTAGCCGCAGGGAAATCTGAAATCACAATGAGGGGTTCCTGGGCGGCTCAGTCGGTAAAGCTTCCAACTCTTGATTTTTGGCTCATGTCATAATCTAAGAGTCCCAAGATCAAGCCCTCCCATGGGGGAGTCTGCTTGAGATTCTCTCCCTTGGTCCCCTCCCTCGTTTGGCTGTTCTCTCTCTCTCAAATAAATAAAAATATTAAAAAAAAAAAAAAAGAGCTCACAATGATTTCAGGCCTGACATCCTGAGAAAGAAGTATCAATGCAATATAGCATTCCTTGACCTGGGTTTTCTGTTACCTCTGTGTTTTCCACAGGGCATACTGTACCAAGAAGTGATATGTTGGCATATCATTTGGGGTCCTGCAAGAGTTTTGAAGATAATAATTTTCTTATTATACTATTGTCTATTTATATATGCTCTCCCCTAATAATCTGTTAATGCCTATTTCAGAGCATGTTTGAAAATATTCAGCTCTCTTGATTCTTGAAACAAATGGAGCCCTACCTAGTAAGACCTCATGCCTCCATGGGGTCAGTGTGCAAGCCAATATACGTAGGTTTCTGGTGTCTGAAAAACTCCTTCTTCCCCCTGCTGACCCTCCCATCATACGTAGTTGTTACGCTCTACGGTGAGTTTTACATAGCTATGCTATGAGCTTCCACTTGTTAATAGCATTGTGCTAATATCATGAAATAAAGATGCATAAGAAAAATCTTTATCCCTGCACACTCCCTAAATAGTTGACAAGCCAGTTCAGTCTAGTTCAGAATAGTCACGATGACTCAAAAGAAGAAATCAATCACAGAAGTGAAGCAAAACAGAATGGGGACAAGAAAGAGGTTTTAAAACAGAAGGGAAGAAAAAAAAAAAAAAAGGCTTTTCAACCTACTCAGAGACTTTGTGTCTCATCTACAAATATCCCACTTCTATTTTCCGCTCCGCAAGTCAGCTTTGCCACAGCTGTGTCAGAGTGCACAGCAGAGGACAAAGCAGAGGTCAGGAAGTTCTAGGAATCTGGCAGGTCCTCTCCGAAAGACACACAGCTTCCTCTCCGCGGTAATGACCGTGTGGCCGCATCTTTTCCCTGATAGAAGATTGAAGCTCATATGAATCAAGTCAAACATTCATGCCTCATCAAACAAAAGCACGGTTTATGAAAATGTAAATGATCATATATTCATTTGGAAAATTAAACATGACACATTCAGGCCCATGACTTGAAAGCGTTGTGATGTAAAGTGAAATGAACAAAACTTGTTTTGGAAGGGAAAGAGAAGGGAAGTAAGGAATAAGATGCAAAATAACCATCACTTGGACTGAATTGGATAGGAGTCTTGAAAGGACAATAAAGAATGAAGCGGTTCTAATGCATTTGATCAACTAACCCTTTGTTCCTTGAGCATTTTGAAGATCTGGGCTTTCCTAGCACATATGTTGGAAAATATTGTGAGACTATTCTTGAAAGAGGTGACGAGAGTTCAACAAACTTTTCCTTTACTGTGACTTATTCCTAGCCCTGAGTTGGTAATGATAGTTCTACGGAGCTTTGATGACACTACTGAAACATCAACTTCCTGAAATTTTCTTTCACCTCCCCATTGAGAAGGCCACTTTCTCTTTTCGCTACCAATTTAAATTGAGCTCATTGTCTATAGTGAGCCCTTGTCAGTTGCCTTCCTAGGATCTGCATAGCATTGTAAAGTCCTGGTACTGCACTTGTACCCTGTGTTAACACTCACTTGCTCGCTCACTCCCTCATTCATTCACACCTTTCTGTAGCCAACAATCCTGGTGTCTCTTGTGGGAATATGCCTCTTTTCCAAGTATTTTGGGGGAATTTACCCAAATCCAAGCTCTAAACATCTGTCAGCGTATCCCATTCCTTTAACAACAATTGCTTATTCAGTGGTAGGTACAAAAGCCAGTTAAAGCCAGTAAATCTTAGAGACCTTGTTTGTTGAGAGAGACACTTTATTTTACAAAGGATCTCACAGAAGGGTGATGTGAGGCTCTCAGGTTATGTAGTGTTTTTTGTTGTTGTTTTGGGGGGGGGGGTTTGCATTTGTTTTTGTTTTTGTTTTTCATGACCACAAAGGGGCTTTTAGGTGGGTGAAACTTAAGGAGGTCTGGAAGTAAGAATGATAGCATTGATCTATCTTTTTTTTTTTTTTTAAATATAATTTTTTATTTTTTATAAACATATATTTTTATCCCCAGGGGTACAGGTCTGTGAATCACCAGGTTTACACACTTCACAGCACTCACCAAAGCACATACCCTCCCCAATGTCCATAATCCCACCCCCTTCTCCCAAACCCCTCCCCCCAGCAACCCTCAGTTTGTTTTGTGAGATTAAGAGTCACTTATGGTAGAGAGAGAACCCCGATACTTGGTGTCATTGGATCAGCACTAGCAGAAGTCAACTCTACATTCTATTTGGTACTTATAAGAGTCAATATTCTGCTTTTTTACTCCCTGTCCTTTTTGGGTTTCTGGTTTAATGATTAGTAAATTAAGATCTCCTAACTGGAAAAATTTCTATAAGTAGGTAACACATATTTATTCTATGTGCATTCAATGTCTCCTCCGACCTTTCTTCCTGAGCTCTTGGAGAGCAAGAAACCTAGTATCTGTCTCCTTATCCTCATATGTTCACAAAGCAGAATGCCTAGTCCATAATTAGTACTCAGAAATATTTTGTTGGATTTAAGTTAATCTCTATCAGGGCTTTCTTTTAGTTTTAACACTGGGTATATTCTCTTTAAAGGAAAGAATATAGAATCTGAAACTCTTTAACATAGAAAATATCTTGTCCCCTGGCCTATTTGCTCTTTCCGAAGTTTAGAAGCTTTTTATGTGCTTCTGATTATCTCCCAAATAATTAAGATATAAGGCACATAAAGTGCTCTTTGCCCCACTCCCTCCTTCTTCGCCATGGATACTTGATGTGATTGTATGTGGACAAGATTAAATAAACTCTCAAGTTGTGGATGGAAGAGATTTCCAGTTTCACCTCTGTTGGTATCATCAATATTTAGTAATTGCATTCCAGAGACTAGTATTATCAATAAGGTGTAATGTTGAGAAGACTTCAGTTTGGGTCATTTATAATGACCACACAGAAAATACAGCAGACTTCCTGTTCAGGAAAATTATTTTGCCTTTAAGGTTGATAAAGCCTATTCTGAGATTCTATGTACATGTGGAATGAAAGGACCCGCTCTTAACGAGTGGGCTACTGCTCTTCTTCTCTCCCTCCCTGCCTTCCGTCCTTCTTTCTTCATTTTTTCTATTGTAAGTACATATCTATTTTATTATAAAACCCATGCCCTATTTTTAGGATTTACTCTTACTTTATTTTAGGTATCTCTTTCTAATTGATGGCTTCCTACCTGTTATTTACTTTAAAAGAATGATTCCTACCGAGTAGAAGGTTTGTGAAAAACTACACACAGAAAATTTTAGGAAGATTATTCTAGTACAACAGGACGGGTACAAAGTGGAAGAGCATTGTATGTTCTAGTGAAAGACCCTGGAGCCGCACCCAAGAATCAAACAGCACGCCTCCACTGGATGCAAATTGCAAGAGGTTTATTGGTTACGCAGGCGCCTGCGGAAGCATCAGCCTTTGTGGGCTGAGCGCGCCGGGCTAAGTTGGGGAGCAGATTATATAGGGCAGGGTTGGGGTGGCAGGAAGCAAGCTTACAGAAGCAGATGCTTGGTTACAGGAATCTGATTGGTAAATTTAAATCAAGCATTGTCAGGCACTGGGGTTAAGGCAAGGACACAATGGTTTGTTCTGGTGGGCCTTGGCTCAGCACTCTGGAAAGTCCCAGGTACACTCTATTCCTCATTTGTCTTTTCTTTTGACAGACCAGGTGATCACAGACAATAGACATTCTGGTATGTGTTGCCATCCGGCTATGGGGACAATCAAGCCTTCAGCAAGGGGAGAGGGGGTGCTGTGGGGACATCAGGTTACTTAAACAAGCCTTTAGCAAGGGGAGAGGGGTCTTTCACTAGACACTGAAATAAGGGTTTCCATTAAGAGTTCCTGCATCAAATTGTCAAACAGATTTGAGAAATAAACTGAGTGACCTCCAATTATTTATTGAGCACTTACACTAGCCTTTTATCTGCATGAACTCATTTCATTCTCACAGAACTTTTGAAGTAGTTTCTTTTGTTTTCTCCGTTTTACAGAGGAAGAAACCAAGCCTGTGGAGAGTTAAAGATCTTGCCACATGGGGCGCCTGGGTGGCTCAGTGGGTTAAGCCTCCACCTTCCGCTCAGGTCATGGTCTCAGGGTCCTGGGATCGTGCCCCACATCGGGCTCTCTGCTCAGTAGGGAGCCAGCTTCCCTTTCTCTATCTCTCTCTCTGTCTGCCTTTCTGCCTACTTGTGATCTTTGTCTGTCAAATAAATAAATAAAATCTTAAAAAAAAAAAAAAAGATCTTGCCGAAGGCCACAGCTAGTAAATGGAATATCTGAAGTTCAAAGCTAGATAACTGGACAGAGGACAACACTTTAATTCCCCTTACTAATTTACGGCAGAGGCAGCATTCAATCCCACATTGGTCTGAGATGAAGTCCATATTCTCTCCATAATCATCTACCAAACCCTCAGAAATTCTGAATTCTCTTTCTGGCTTTGCCATGAATAGCATGTCCTTGAACAAGCTGGTTAACACTGAATGATGATCTCAAGAAACTCCCTAGCAGCAAAGCTTTTGTTCTTGTTGTTGTGTTTTGGAATCTATGCTTGTCAGTACAATCTATTAAAAAAAAAAAATGTTTAAGGTTGAACATTTAGTCACAGAAAAAGCCTTTGGAAAACTCAGTTAACCATAGACACGTTTGCCTTGGAAATAGCATTGGGGATTGCTGCGAGTAGAATGAAGCTGGAAACAAAGTTATCTCATTATCCCTTTCATATTTTGAGGAAATGTACTTGGTTGCTTCAATACCTCACTACAATCATTTCTGTAGCAAGACTTTCTGCATTCTTTCACTCACATATTCATTGAATCCGTGACTCTCAAATCCGTATGGTTTTATATCCTGGGGGTAGAACAGGTGAAAATGACAAAGTCCCCGCCCTCATGCAGCATCTGGTACACACCTGCAGTTGAAAAGGTCTGGAGATTTTATTCTACCCTTCACAGGTGATGAAATACTAGTGAACTGATTGTACCGCAGCTTACTATAGGTGTATTTAAAATGTGGCATGACTGTGGACTGAGGAATACACACTTTCTTTAGGCTCTGGTTGATGCATAAGGCATGATAATAGAAGAAATTCCCTCCAAACCACCCAGAATATGATCTCAACGGATGAAGATGTTCTTTGTCTGGATACCACTTAAAGAAATTTCACTGAAGTCCTTTTTCTCGCTACCTTTTCCATGTTGGTAGCTAAGAGCATAACACGCTTTCCAGTATCATCACTATTTAATTTTAATTCTGGTCTGTGTCATGAGGAGATTTTAATTTCAAGCAAAGGCATTCCTCAGTCCCAACCTCATCCTATTACCCTCCCCTTCCTTCAGATGTTTGCTTTTATAGTAAAGTGACCACCTACAGCCAACATGAAGCACAGTGTCTGATGGCCGGTATTGGCTCAAATAATATAAGATGGAGTGAAATGGAATTGGAGTTGCTGTAGTTGGTCCCATGGAGTCTACAGACCACTTCCAGGAGGAAAGTAGGATTGAGATTTTTTTAAAAAGAAAAGTAATCCACCCCAGATACTCCAATTGTAGAAATGACTACTGCAACTGGCTTACTGCTCTACTGCTCTGCTGCTTTTTTTTTTTTTTTTTTTAAGCTTTTCTTCCTGAGAAAGTGCATTGTTGCTATAAGAAATTTGGTTGTCGGGGCACCTGGGTGGCTCAGTGGGTCGTGGTCTCAGGGTCCTGGGATCGAGCCCCACATCGGGCTCTCTGTTCAGCCAGGAGCCTGCTTCCTCCTCTCTCTCTTTGCCTGCCTCTCTGCCTCCTTGTGATCTCTCTGTCAAATAAATAAATAAAATATTAAAAAAAAAAAAAAAAGAAATTTGGTTGTCCGCCAGCGACAGTGAAAGCCTTTTGTCTATCTCCAGTCCTCAACATTCCTTGCAGGCTTAATGCAAACTTCAGGCCAAAGCTCTGTGTTGACTTTCAGGAGGCGTCAACAATTCAGAAAGTCAAAAGTCAGTCAGGACACCGGCAGGTGTCTTGTCTTACTCTGTAGCACCAGTAACAGGGACCTCTCATTGTGACAGTGTCGTGAAGTGGACATTAGTCTATGGCAGCAATGTTCTTCCTAAATTCTAACTCCCAAGTAGAGCTTTGTGAGTCACCATTTTTCTTCTCTTATGATGCTTCTGCTTTGTCTCTAATGTATCTGCTCCAGCTCAAAGAATGGAGAGACACTGCTTTTCTGGCTTGGATAGATTGACTGTATAATATAATCATTAAATGTCTTGAAACTGGGTCTGGATTTGAAGGTGTTAGAAAATTCACAGGAGGCCATTCTTTGTGTGATTTTGAAATTATTTTCAATTACAGATTAGAGCACGGCAGTGTCTGTAATATCATTTAATGAGGCATAATGGTTCCTTTTGTCATTATTCCCCTCTGATTGAGATGGGCACCCTTGAGTGGCCTGACAGATTCCTGAGTGCTGACAGTCTCCGCTCTAGCAGATGAGACAGAGTACAATGATGCTGCAAATGAGTGCCAATGAAAGTGATAGATCTTTTAAAGTGAATTGCGTAAGGCTTCCAAATTGGATGTAATTGGTATGTATTCATCAAATTTTGAATTTGGCCTCAATAGTAACAGGAAGTTAGTACTAAAACACCAATAAGAGAACACTTACAAATAGATGTCGGTGATTGTGTATATGTATATGGAGTGGAAAAGGTCACAAAAAATATATTCAGTATCTGGTCTTCCCAGATCTAGAAGCAGTTACTATGAAGAGTATAAGACATTCATATTTTGCACACCTGTATGTGTGTTTTCATCTATGTGCATATGTGTCTGTTTATCTAGGCTGTTTTCATCTTCCTACCTATGAGATTCCAAAACACATACTAATAAATTATAACCATTATCAGAAAGACATATTGTAATAGGATATACAAACAAACAAGCAAAAAAAAAAAAAAAGGTGTAAACTTACCTCTCATTTCTTATTCTTTGAAGCCAAATAAAGGTAAAATATTAAATATAGCAATGGTTTAGTTAGGTTGATGTTCCATGGGATTTTTAGGTTTTTTAAGTGATTGGGAATTCTGTATCTCTTAACTTTTGGTGTGTTGTTGAAACTGATGTATACAAAAGAAAACAAATTTAAATAAGAGAAGCTATTTCATTTTTTCTGAGTTTACCCACTGAACCTGAGCATGATGGGTGAACCAAAGGCTTGGAGAGGAAGTGGGCAGAGAAGAAAGATGGTGGAGGAAATAGGAAAACTTTATGGACAATGGAAGGATTCGAGAAAATGATAAATGTTTGCAGTGGCAAGAATACATGTTATATGGCTAAATGTAGTAGGATACAACATTAGAAAACAGGTTTTAGACACATTATGAGCAGCCTTGATGGTCACTGAAGAAGTTTGATATTATTTAGTGGGTATATTAGGTTTTAGTGAATTTTTTTTTATGAATAACAAAAAACCCAGAATTATAATGGTTGAAATATTATAGAAGTCTTTTTCTTCTGCACATAAACATAGACAGTGCATGGCTTGTAATGAGGATTCTATCGTCATTAAGAACCCAACTTCTTCATCCTCAACATATGGCTTAGAACATTTAATCCTCTCTGTTCTTTACCTATTATTTCTTAGAAGTTATATAACCACTTTGGTGTAACATTGTTTTGGCTAAAACATATATGTGTAAAAAGGAAGGAGAAATGTAATTTTTGTTTTACCTAGCAGCATGGATAGGTTAAAAATTGTGAGATATGTTGTGGTAAAAGGAAAGGAGAATAGAGACTGTAAAGAAAAATAATGATTTATGCAATAAGATGCAGTGTCAAACTTCTATGTTTTACTGCACAGTATTAAATATTGATATATAAGTGATGGATTTCATCAAAGAGAGAGATGCATCAGGAAGGGAGACCAGCTAAGATTCTCCTGGAGCAGTCCTTTGGTTAATAATTAGTGCTCAAGCTAGGACAATGGAAATAGAAGACTGGATTGAAGTTTCCCCGAAGAGAGGGATAACAACTTTGGGTGATTCTCTGCTTGCAGAGTATAAAAGAACTGAATTTTTAACTCTCATTTTGTTTGCTAGTCACTCTCAGATACAGGGATATACCCAAGAGAATGGCCATAAGAGAGGAAGTCTGATTTAGATCAGTTGAACTGAGAAATGCCTCAGGGGCATTCACGTTTGCTCAATGTTCACATACCTGGGGCGTATAAAGCATGTGACTGTCCTGCCCTGAAGGGGGTCCTAAATCTAGTAGCAGGCAACACTAAGCTGATTGTGTGAGTTTTTTTTTTTTTTTCTTTTTAATAGGCACATGTGTTTTCATCATAGTTAGGACCCTTTCTTCTCCTAATTTTATACACACACACACACACACACACACACACACACATTTGGCACACTTTCTTATTAAGGATAGCTTTCTGTAGTTCTCTAATTGTCTTGTACAATCTTTCTGAGTGTTTTCTGCTTCATCTCTATCAACATGTCATTTATTTTATTGTGCTTTTTCCATTCTTTTGAACACTTTTCTGTAGACTTCTCAAATTCGTTTTGTGAACTTTGAAAGCCGTGCACGGCTCTCCTCTAGCGTCCATAGCATCTTTTAAGATTTTTCAAGTTAATCGGGTTTTTTTACAAGGCTACAAGACCTTTCCTTCACCCTCTATGTCCCACAATATTCTCTTTAAGAGCAGGATCTCAGAAATCTCCTCTCACATCTATCTGCCCAGAGGAATCCAATTTTTCATAATGTTGCTCAATAAAGGAGGGTCTAAAGAGCCATCTCTCAAAGGCAGGGCAGTCCTAATAAAATGATAAAAAGCAAAAAAAAAAAAAAAGCTTTGAAAATTATCTTTTGAAAATTATCTTTATAATACTAACATTTCTCCAACATAGCTGTAGGTACAGATCTGCTTTTATTGATACTATTGGATACTGGAGAGAATATTTCAGTCTTGAAAATGGGATTTTCTTCTATTATTATTTCTTTCCCTTTGTCATTTCTTCCATTGTGAGACTCCATCAAATGTTCTGTGCAGCCCTTAGATCTATACTTCTTCTGAATTAACTTCTGCCATATTTTCTATCCCTTTTTTCTTTAGCTCTAAATCAGGAAGTTTTTCTTGATTTTTATCTTTCAGATCTCCAGCTTAGTAATCATGTTCAGAATTCTGTTAAAAATTTTTGATAATCATAATTTAGAATCATAGGATCTCTTACATTGCTTTTAATAAGTTGCCATAATATACATATAGATCATATTAATTTAAATTAAACCTTATCCTGGGTTAATACCATTTGTTCATCTGGAGAGTTTTCTTTAGTATTAGTATTTTTTCTCAAGTTTCTGTCAATCCATAGCTGATGATTTATATGTCTTTAAAGGGAAGAGCAAGGCTCATTCGTATAGGTGGTGAACATTTTCCCCAGATAGCCTCTCAGATGAGAGGAGGTCATATACCAGCAGAATAAAAGTGAAAGATGTAGGTCTCGAGAGTGCCTAGTTAGGTACTGAGCATGGACTTCTCAGAGATAGGCAATTCCACACATCCTAGTTAGAGCATTTACCATGCATCAACCTCTGTACCACCTTTACATACTAATATGGCCATTAATATTCATCTCCATGCAGTTTAAAACTTGCAGATAAAATGAGTTGGCCAGCACAGAGAAAAAAATATATATATGGCCAAAATACAGTTCTGCACTATTTATTTCAATTACAGGTCTGAGGTATAAGTACCAATGTCACAATACCAAGGGTTGCAAAGGGACATTTAAAGGAGAGCCTCATACAAGGTTTGGATGAATTCTGGAGGCAACAGTGTCCGCAAAAATAGAATATGCCTGAAGAAAGGTGATAGAACGGACCTTTTTCTCTCTGTCATGGGAGTGTAAAATGAAATTAGGACTCAGGGAAAAGAGAATAAGAACGGATGAACAATTCAGGCATGGAATACAAACTACGTGGGAAATGGGAAGCCATCTTTCCCCCATTTCACCTTCTCTTCCGCTCTTAGGGAATCGCAAACCTATCACTGGAATAAATGGGGTAGAAATACACTTTGGGAGGATTACATAAGTCTGGCCATGTTGCCCGGCTTCCTGCCTCAAAGCAAAACTCTGGTTAAATAATTCTGGACAGATGGATGCCTATCCTTGGAGAGCAGGGACACAGTTAGGAGTGAGGATGGACACAGAAGCAGCGGGTCTGCTTGTTTCCATCTGGAACGAGTGAGTACCTCATTTTGTACAAAGGCAGTAGCCATACTGTTCAAATGACAGTCTGCATGGTTCCACTGTGGGAGGCAGGCTTCAGGAGTATTATATTTCCCCTATGGTCCAGGTAAATTGTATTTGAGGCCATGAATTTGTCGCCTGATGTCCTTTTGGAGGTAATTCACTTTTCTACGAGTGTGGACAACCTGTTAAAGCCAGTTACGCTCCATTTTTATTGCTGTGATACACATGACAGGTGACCTTCCCATGCCCAATATACCCAAAGCTTTATGCTGTTTCTGACACCAGGTTCCTGTTTAAGAGGATAGTGAATAGCATCACACTTTATCCCTCCAAGTCTGGAACCACTTGAGAATTTAAATTGAAATCAAATACCGGCTTTACTACTGATAAAGCTACATTGGAGAATAAACACATGGATTTTGTAAAAATGTCTTTATATTTCACTCCAGTCCTTGGAGCAGTTTATACAAGAAGGAATCTACTAATTAGATATGTATCTGGAAAGGGAAAAATTAAATATTTGCTTCATTACAGTGAACCCCAATACCAGGATTAGAGAGGGTTGAGTATTCAGGTATTTATACAGAAGACAAGCATAAGTCTGGACCTGAGTGTGTTTACCACATTGAAACAAGATTTAAAAAAAAAAGAATGCATACAATGTCAGGGCAGGCGAGTCCATAAGGGAAAACCAAGGAACGCTGAATTGCACAAATTCTTTCTCCCATTCTTACCTTTCAGGAAAATTATTTTGTTCCATAGGGTAAAGCAAGTAAGTTAAAGAGATGGTCAGAAATCTCTTCCTAACACTCCTCAGGTAACAGATATTATTAGTGTAGATGAGAAAGTAGAAGTGCTAAAGGAAATTTTTTTAAATATTTAAAATATTTCAAAATGTTTCCTGTAGCTGCTACCTGTGACTTAATCTTTCTCTCTCTCACATTAGAAAAGATAGGAGAGCACAAGTCAGTAAGCATGATAATATAATAGAGATATCACTAAGTATTATTGAGAATAGTGTTTTCACTATGGTGAGTTACACATGAGCGTTACAAATATCTTATAGGTGTTGGTGACGAACTCTCACTTATCTAAGCAAAAAGAATACTACCTAGTGATTATTTCATAATTATATTGTAAAAAATAAGGAGAGATTTTTCCAAGGAACACAGTTAAGTCAGAGAATAAAATGTTAAACATAAAAGAGCCAATAAGTCTCAAAAGTCCTCCTTTTTAGCACTATTCATTGAAGAATAACCATACTACTACTAGAGGTTTTGCTGTTTATAGCTATAATATTTTAAACATTTTTATTAAGATATAATTCATATGTCATAAAATTTACTCATTTAAGATACACAAGTCAGTGGCTTTAGCACATTTGCAGAGTTATACAAACATCACCTATATCTAAATTTTGAACATTTGCATCACCCCTAAAAGAATTATTGCACCCATTAACACTTATTCCCCACCAAACACCCAATCATAGGTAACAAATAATCTACTGTCTTCCTTGATAGATTCCCTTATTCTGGGCATTTCATATAATATACAAGTATAAACAATTTTATTTGTTTCTGGGTATGATTTGCTAGTATTTTGTTGAAA
The DNA here is from genome assembly GCF_964662115.1 of Mustela nivalis. Lineage (NCBI taxonomy): Eukaryota > Metazoa > Chordata > Mammalia > Carnivora > Mustelidae > Mustela > Mustela nivalis. The sequence goes on along the minus strand of NC_139028.1, from coordinate 97,267,821 downwards.
TCTTTATTCTTCTTTTATTAGAAAAGATATTGGTATATAATTTTCTTTCCTTGGAGTAACTTTCCAGGTTTTGGTATTAGGATAATATTGGAATCATAAAGTGAGATGAAAATGTTTCCTCTCCTTGCATTTTTTGTAAGTTTCATATTATTTGAGTTGGTATTAATTTTTCTTTCAATGTGTGGTATGGGCTTAGGTTTTTCTTCATGGGTTTTTTTTTTAATTCCTTAAAATCCTTATTATTTCTCTAAGATTGCTAGTGATGTCCCTCTTTCATTTCTGCTTAATAATATGAGGTTTTTCTCTTTTTTTCTTCGTCATCTGAATACATTTTTTGTCAATTTTGGTATCTTTTTCAGAGAATTCGATTTTGATTCATTTATTATTTCCATTATTTTTTGAGTACCCATTTTATTTATTTGTGCTTCAATCTTTATTACTTTCTTTTTTCTTCTTACTTTGAGGTCAGTTTGATCTTCCTTTTGTATTTTTTTTTTTTAAGTATTAAGTTAAGCTACTGATTTGGTATATATCATATATATACAGTCATTTATATCTAGCTTCTCTCCAAGCACTGTTTTATCTGCATCCCATTCTTCCGGTGTGTTGTTTTCATTTTCAATTATCTCAAAGTATTTGCTAATTTTATTGTCATTTTTTTCTTTGACTCATTAATTCTTTGAAGAAAATTCATAGTTGTGAATTTCTCAAAACTTTTTCTGTTGTTGATCTCTAATTTAAGTCCATTGTAGTTGAAGAGCATACTTTCTGTGATTTCAATATGTAGATATATTGAAGAATGATTTATGGCCTTATAACTATAATATTTGAGTAATATAATATACAATATAATTGCTGGCCATAGCTAAATGATTATGCTAAGTTTTTACCATACTAGGGAAATATCACCATGGTCTTATTTACATATTCATCAGAAAACCTATTTTGTCTCAGTTTGGAAGAATAAGTTTGGACAAATCACATAAATCATTGGACCCTTGTTTCTTTTGTATCTGTAGCTAATATTTGTATCTACATCAATAATAATATTTAAAAAAAATAAGTATTTATATTATATAGCTATATTATTATATATGTGTATGTATATTATATATACTTCTTTATCTTCTTCTAGTATAGACAGAGAGGGCAATCCTGCTGAAACCCCTCTCATTCTTGAGAGCTTTTCCTGTATCTTCACTTACTAAACTTCTAGCACTTAAAAAAAAAAAAAAATAGAAGAAACAGAGATATATATGTGTTTGTTTAATCCTAATGAGCAATCAAAATATTTAGCACATAGACATAAAAACTATGACCTGGAACTTCACTTGCATCAATAACTTGTCTCTTATCACTACCCAGCATGAAGATCATATATATTAATGAACCAAGCATAAATGTAGACAAGAAGAGTTAGGGGAAGGAAGGACAGATTTTATGAAGAGGCCTTATTCATGACCTTTGTCCTACATCTGCACACTTAGAATAATGAAAGATTGCTATGACAACATGTTAGTGGTGCTATTTTATTCCTGATGATGAATACAGTTAGTGAAGCGTATAAAAAATAATGCCCAATCTAAAAAGACTATGCTTTTAAGGATAATTAACTAACGTTTATTGAAGACCCAAGGTAAATGCCAAAGTGGAGATTAAACTTGAATTTCATCATCCTCAGGTCTCGAAGGGTGACTTCTGAGGATTTACTCCTTAGATGAAACTATATTTTTAAATAAATATATCTGTATCTATATATCCCCAGATAATTATCTTTCATTGAACTTTGCTGTTTGCTTTCTCTTCTCAAGAGTACCTAGTGTATCTATTTTGCTCAAATCCATAATTTCAAAATAGTGCTGCTCCCTTTTCACTAGTGATGCCACTGTAAGAATGCTAAAAACATCAGAGTTATGCTAGCTCAAAGTATTACTCCCTTTTCACGTCCACAGCAGAACTTGTTTTCATGGAAGCAGACACATAATTTTACATCATAAGCAACTGGCTAGGAAGTTACTTGTCAAAACTTAATTCTGCTGTTAACTAAACAAATGACTCTGGGCAATTTCTTTGACTTTTGAGGTCTCAGTTTTACCATTTAAAATAAAAGTTTGAATTAAGTAATCACTAGGACCCTATGTTAAGTATTTTTTGACTCCACTATAGTAAATGGGAATTAAAAAGAAGGGATTCCCCTGTATATTTAAGAAAAGGGACCTGACTTTAAAAATCTAAAAGGAAAAAAAAAAAATCCAAAAGGCCTAGAGTTGTTTGTTTATTTTGTTAGTTGTTTTTGTTTGTTAGTTTTCTATACTTAAGTGAGTTGCAAATGCAAACAAACATAAAGACCCACTCCAATATTTGGACTAATTAGAGAGGAATGCTTAGGACATGAAGAGAAATAGAGACCAAAAGCTGCTGGAGCTTTAAGTGAAATGTCTCTTGCTTCTTGTGGATTTTCTAGAGGCATTTCAGTCAGTTAAGTAGGGCCTTGTGGTATTGAGACAGCAGTAACTTTGCCGAAATGTCTAGAATGCATTTGCCAAGGTATGGATCCTCAGCAGGCAAGTTCATATTGCAAACCCACCAAGGGAAAACCACATTCTCCACATGAGAAAGGGTTTGAAATTCATGTAGAAGTCTTCACTTGTAGGCAGAGAGCTTGGCTCAGATGGGAAAAATATCGAAAGTTCCAGATCTTTCTGCTTACTTTGCAAACAACACAATTTTCCTGAGTCTTATCTTTAGAATTTAACAGTAATTTCTCAAGCCATATGTGACATTCTTTTGTTCATGCCTCAGTAAAAACACAGATAAATAATAAGACCCTTGATTTGTTGAGAGAGCCATACCATATGTATAAAGTTAAGTTGATATTAGCAATGGTCCTTTGATCTAAAGTGAAATAATCCAGAAAAATAAATCCACCTAAAAACAAAACATGTACAAAAGAACAAAAAAATAGGCAAATGAGAGAGAGAGCATGAATTATTCTTTTCTTTTTATTATGGTTTCATTGTCACTATCTATGTAACTGACATCGGATAGAATTACTTAGTTTAGTTAAATTCAACACATTTATTAATTACAAGATACCCATTGAGGAATGGTTAGGCAAGGCAGTCCTGAATTTTATAATTCTAAAATCATTATAACAGTAATACTTGAAAATGTGAAGGGAGGATTTAGGAGAATGAACTCTGCTATTAGCCTGCCTGCTTTTATTCCAGGCTCTGTCATTTACTACTTCTGTACTTTGAGAAATTTTTGTAGCCCTGGGTCTTCAGTTCTCCCATCTGAAAAAAAAAAAAAAATGTTGATGGTAAGACTAGATTAATTGATGTAAAGTGTTTCAATAGGGCCTGGAAAAGTCAATGAATATTAGCTAATATTGTTCATCCTTTTATCCCCTGTAAGGCCTCCCTAAATGATTCTCCCACAGTAAGGCTTTAAGCAGAATTTGCTGTATTGAATGGAATTCAACTGAAAATCTCTGTTAGGAGATGAACCCCTTTATAATATAAATTTTATAACATATAAAATTTCAGATTTTTGTATATTGTGTCTTTTAAATGAACAATACCGATGTGCCATTTAATGGGGAAGGTTGGTTAATGATGCATAGAATATACTTATTCTCAAAATGAGACTGGCACTGGAAAGATGGCTGGCAGAACAGTGTGCTAGACAACAATTTTCATTTTTCTGCTATTTGCCGTTGCCTTAGCAATGTGCATCCCATAGGTGTTCATTAGGAGTAAAATGGTAACCCTTCAGTTTAATTAATATTTAGTGAGCTGTGTAAAAACTTATTTGCCTCCTCATATTGGGAATGGCCAACTGGCCATGGGGGAGATGAGTTTTGAGAGACTGGGAAGGTGTTGATGCCCAGTTTTGAGAACATTTTCCCCAGATGATATATGAATAAATAGAATTTTTATCCCTGACATCATTTGGCAAGACAAAACAAAGTTGTTGTAGGAGTATGCCTATTTGAAAGTTGAAGCTTCTTACCAGGGACAATAATTTGCTTGAGTTCTATATTGCTAATAGTCATAACCACAGCTCTGACACATGGAGCTTTAGGCATAGATTCAGGAAAATTCCTTGTTTGTTTTCACAGGTGTATGATCTTTCCCAACTTCTGGGAAGAGTCCTATGGTGGCAGATTGCAAAGGTGTAATTTCCTGGTACAGTAGACAATTGCTGTTCTTCCCTTTATCTCTAGAAGTATACAAAGTGCAGACTACAGCCAGATGCCTGATTACTCATCAGGCTTAACCAACCCTTCTAGTGAGTCTCTGGCTGCCAATTACAAAAATACTTGTGAAGAAATTAAATATGTAACAATTCATTTCAAATGCAATAACTTTGAACATATACAGCAATTTTACATTGGAGTTTATGACTGGAGTCATTCTTGCCTTCTATATTCATATCCATTCTTTGGGCAAATTACTTTTTTTAGATCTCGGGATTTTGCTGTAAAGTGGGATTTCAGACATATGGTATGGGCTCTTTGAGTTGGAACATATACTAATGGTCACTGACCCTCCCTCCTTCCTAAATTGAGATGTAAGATCTGAGAAATGAGGTAGCCTTAGCAAGGTCACATGGTGAGTTATCAGCAGAACTGAAATTGAAATACAAATTTTCTCAACAAAAATTCAGTATCATATCTGTTGCTCAAAGCTTATTTGATCTCCATAGTCACCTTTAGGTCTAAAATTTGCAGAATACCCTTCAACTCTGTCTCCCAGGGGCACTGTATTTTATCCCTTGAGACAGAGCTTAAAGGTCAAGTTCTTACTGAAACTTTCCCCAATTGCTTTAAGCATCGATAGTGGATTCCATTTCTTTGCTTCTATAGTATTTGATCCTTATCTCTATCATAGCATTTATCTTGCCACATTTCAGTTATTTATATATTGGTCTATCTCCCCAGCTGCACCTGGAGTGTTTTTGCTGTCTGAATCTCTAGGGTCGTTTTTAGTACCTGACTTGGTAGTTGGTACTTAGAAATGTTTTCTGAATGAGTGAATAAATCATGTCCTCACCTGGATCCTACACTTGATATTTACTCAGCTTTTCTTGCCCTTGCCATAAAACTTCCCTAAGAACTCGTGACAAGAGTCAAATTCATACACTTAGTAACTTCATAATGAGGTTTTTTGTACTCCTGTAATGACTCTTTTATTGAAGAGAGAGTAGATAATTCATCTTGTTATGAAACACAATGGGGCACTAAATTTTTTTTTTCCAGAAAATGGATCCATCATTATTTTTACACAACACTTTCAATTTCTGGAAAAGTTTTACATTCATTGTCTCATTTGATCTTCACAACAAGCCTATAATATAGGCAGGCACAGATATTATTATAGCTTCCTCAGAAATGAGTTCAATAAGACTCAGATAATTGAAAGGATACAATTTGAATTGAGGTTTTCTGACTCCAAATTTAGTTCTTGTTCAATTCTAAATGGTGCCCTTTTTAAACACTTGAACTCTCCAGAAAGATAAATCCTCAAATGAATCCATTTTCTAAATCAGTAAAGGCTTTTTGGGTTGCAAATGGTAGAAACCCAGCTCAACCCGCTGTAAGCAAAAGAGAGAGTTTATTGTGTCACAAAAATAAATAGTCTGGAGATACAACTTCAGGCACCCTTGGTTCTAACAACTCAAACTAGGTTACCAGAAATCATTATTTTGCTTTCTTCCTCTTTTAGACCAGTTGGTTTCTAAGCTGGCTTTAAACTCAAACCCTCAAACCATCTCTCCCTGAGAATGTGCAAATTGACTGTGAACAGCTCTGAAGTTACCCCAACTCTGCAACCCCCAAATGGCAGTTGAGCAAATATCCAAGATCTGACACTCAGTGGCCCAATGTGGGTCATCCATTTGCCACTGATACAATCATTGAAGTTGTGAGAATGGAATCCTGCGGCAGATGACAACTGGACGAGGGACTGATTCCTGGAGACTACAGTGATGTCAAACTCATTAGAATGACTGAGAGGAAAGGCAGAGGAAGATCGCTGCCCCAGTGGAAATAGAAGTGCTCTTTTCAGAAGGAGGAGGGGTACAACCTGGGTTAATGAAAACAAGTTTCTGTTATAGTTTCTTTGAAGCTTTCAGACATTACTAAGTGAAGCCAACTGGCCTTTTTTGATATCACCTGTTGGTAGGTAAGCCATTCCCATAAATGTTAGGAAATAGTGAGTTTAATGACTAGAATATAAAGTCAAAGAATCACCTTGTTCAAACAGGAAATCTGGGCAAACCTATCTTATCTATTTGCTGCACTTACCTAAACAAAAAAAAACAATAATAATAAAAAAAAAAAACTCTACTGGCTAAGAGATTGCAGCTGTGTACAAGAGGAGCCGACTCCCTTCAGCCTGGTGCGTCATCAGCAGAACTGTTGGCGGAGTTGTACAGCATCTATTATTTTTAGCTATGCAGAAGGTGGAGAGAACACAGCTGGATTTTCAGATCACAGCAAGAGCTATAATATAATTGCCATTTATTAATATCTTTATTACTCTGTATGAATAAATAATACCCCTCAATAGAAAAATCCTTCTATCACTTGAAAAGCAAGGCAGGTGGATTAAGACATCATCAATAGAGAATGAATATGGAAATCCTCCATGTCTTTCAAGTTACTTTTCAAGAGCACAATAGAATTTTAAAGGCATGAGGACATATGAAATTCACCAAAGGTAGACTATTATCCTGGACTTCTGTTAATCATTGCCAGGTTTGCAGTTGAAGCCAGAGTATCCATATACATATTCTACTTTAATTATATTTTGGTAAGTCCCTTCTAAATATTATGGGATCCTTGTTTCACCAGATCTTTATAGAAAACCCATTTGTAACTTAGGAGGAAAAAAAATGTATAAGAAAAAAAAAAAAGAAGACTAAAATGAAGATTTTGTGATTTGGGGTCCCATAGATCTGGAGTCATTGATTTGCTCACTAAAAAGAAAAACCAAACAAACAAACAAAAAACTTCAGCACATATTCTATGCCAGGCCACATTCTAGATGCTAGGAATGAAGTAGAGAACATACAAACAACATCTGTGTTTTCATGCAGCTTACAGTCAAGTATAGGGTTTGGAAAACATGTCCTGTAAAGAGTCATACAGTAAGTAAGTTTAACTTTGCAGGCCAGATAGTCTCTATTGCAACAATTCAGTTTTGACATTGTGGTGCTCAAGCAACCATTATTTATACATAAACAAACAGGTATGCTTGTATTCAAATAAAACTTTTTTTTTAAATTTAAATAATATGCAACAGGCCATATTTGGCCCACTGCCGTGGTTTGCCAAATCCTGGTCTAGTAGATTGCTGGCTAAGGCTCTACCATGTAAGTAGCTGTTATTGATAGCCTATTAATTTCTTATTGTGTTTTTAAATATTATAACGTCGCTACTTTAGAGAGGTATTGCGAGAATAAATGGGATAATGTATGCAACAGGCCCTAGGACTCCTAGTGGGAAGTTAATAAATATCATTTAATTCTGTACCTAATTCCCTTTCTTTATAAATTCAGCAAGTCCTGTAACGAATACATTCTGTGTTTCTTTGCCATTCGTTGTCTCAAGTTTTTTCATTACTTGAGTTCTAGGAATAAAAAGATAGCAGTCTGTAATAGAACCCTGTAGGTTTGAAGAACTTGGATCATTTTGATCCCAACTTGATTTCGAAAGTATATGAATAAAAATGATAAAAGCTTGTTACTTTGATCATTAAGATGGTCTTGACAAAAGTAAAATAAGAAGTATACATCAGTTTCTTCTTTTTATTTGGTAAATTATGAATAGTTAAAAACCATGATTTAAGAATATTACCTGGCTGGGTAAGGACTCCATACGTGGGTGATGGGTTTGGCTGCATCCTTATGTGAACCATGGTGGAACACACAAGACACATAAAAGATGGACACAATGGGATGCCTGGGTCGCTCAGTGGCTTAAGCCTCTGCTTCGGCTCAGGTCATGATCTCAGGGTTCTGGGATCGAGCCCGGCATCGGGCTCTCTGCTCAGCAGGGAGCCTGCTTCCTCCTCTCTCTGCCTGCCTTTCTGCCTACTTGTGATCTCTGTCAAATAAATTTTTTAAAAATCTTAAAAAAAAATAGTTAAAAAAAATGGACAAAATGATTTTCTCACCAAATTGGAAGTCTCTGGTCAGATCAATAAGACATCTGTTCGCTTATTCGGTACCTTTACTGGATGGCTACTGCTAGCCAGGTTTTATCTTTGACAGGGAGGACACAGCAGTGAACACAACAGCAAAACTCCCTGTCCTCCTGCAGCCTGAATTCTAGCAGAGGAGTACCCAGGACAAACAGAATGCAAAAATGAAGTGAAGACTCTGAGCTTGGAGATGAAAAAAGGAGACAAAAAGGTTGGAAGAATTTTTTGGAGGGGTGGTGGTGGTTATAGCTTTTTTTGTTGTTTTTAAGAACGGTTAAGGAAGATCTACTGAAAAGGTGACCCTTGAAAAAATCCTCGCTGAGGATGAGAAAGTGAGCTTTGGGCAGCTTGGGGAAGAGTATCTGAGGCAAAGCAAACAAGAAGTTTAAAGGTCCTGAAGTGGGGCCCTGCCTAGATTCAGGAAGCAGTAGGTAGGTCATTGCAATCAGGAGGATCAGAATGAGCTAAAGGGAGAACAGCCAGATGAAAGACAGGTGTACAGTGAAGCTTGGAGAGCCTGGGGTCTTGAAGGCCACTGTAAGGGCTTTGCCTTCTACTCCCAAGAAAAGGGGAAGTCATTAGCATGTCCTGAGTAGAGACATGGGCTCTGACTTAGATACTGCACTGTGGTTTCCCTGAGGAAAATGGACTAAAAGGAGATGGCACAGAACACTGAGATCTAGGATTACAATGTAGGTAAAACAGTCATGCAGGTTCACTGAATCATTGGCTTGGGCCACTTCTTTTAGTGTGGGAAAAGGAAGATCCTTAGGTAATAAGCACCATTCAGTTCTTGATTCCCTTATTAGCTGGGAGATTGTGATTTTCTATGGTTTCCAGAAAAGAAAAAAAAGGAAAAGGAAAAGAAAAGAAAACACCATCGAAAAAGCTGAACTCAATGTTTAAAAGGTAATAAAAAAGACTAACCCTGCCTCCTAGCCACAGCAGCTGTTCATCCTTGAATGGTTTGGATTGAAAGTGGGCAGCCCTTCCTCATGCTCTGGAACTGCCAATCCCAAATTTCCTCTGACCTCAAAGGTCTGAGCCTTTCTTCCCTTCTCTTACACCTCTAGCAGCCTCTCCCGGAGGCTGTCTCTCAGTGAGCACTTCCTTCAGCGCCGGCAGCCAGAACCCTACAACGTCAGCTGAAAACTCCAGCTGTAGCTAGAGCCCTCATGGGGCAGTCGCTCACAGCGCTGCTCTTCCTTGTGTTGGGGTTTGGCACTGTGCATCTGTTACTGCCACCGTCTGCTGCTTTACTAGTGGGTTAGTTCGGACAGCCTCTGGCAGACTGTGCCTTGGCCTCTTCCCTTCCAAGCACTAAAGACTTACTTCACCATTGCATTCAGTCTGCAGTAGCTCTATGGAGCCATGAAGCATTTGGATAGAGCTTTTCCTCCTATGCTCACATGCCAGGCTCTAAAAGCAGAACAGGAGAGATGCTAGTGGGACAGATTCTGTCCAGCTACTTCCTGCCATCCTGGTATGCCTTGATCAGAGCATTTTCTCCTAGACCTTGTTTTTTCTGTAACCAAGAAGTTCATCTTTGTTCCTCAAATCGTATTCCTACTTTTAGACTGATGTTCCCCTGGACAGGGCCCATGTTGCATGTGCCTTTAACCCTACAGTTTTTATATACACTCTTATTAAAAGTTTGAATGAATGAATGAATGAACGAATCTATAAAACCCTCTCAGGGACTTGTCCAAGCTTTCTGTTTACGTCTAATTATTATCCTTATTAGTCTCCCGAATACATGAGAATATCAAATTTTTGTCTGTGTTAGCCATACAGTCTGGACTACAATATCCATTATTTGTGAGGGACCAATACCCAAGATGTGAAGGTGATTATCATCTACAAATATTCCAAGGATGAAATGGAAAGATAACATTTTCTTTAAGTAGTTTGAGCTGAACAATTAAAGATGAATAGAGTTTACACAGAGGAAAGCATTTTCAGATAGAAAGAAAAAGAGGAACCAATTTGGGGTGTAGGGATGAGCATAGCATATTAAGGATATTAGGGGCAGTGAAGACACACATTTAATCGTCATTAATGCTGGGGAGCAGAGAGAGGTACGGATAAAGAGCAAAGTGAAGCCAAAATATGTATGGATCTTTGGATGTTTCCCCCCTCCTCTTCCTTTCCACTCTCCTCATTATAAATCAGAGTCTGTGTCTCCTCCGCTCAAAAAACTTGATTGATTCACATTTTATTCAATGTAGAAACCAGCATCCTTGCCATAATCTTACAGTGAAGGCTTGGACTTTATCCTGTAAGCTTTGGGGAACTAACGGAAAGTTTGAACTGAGGAATGTCTAATAAACCAATATAGATAAGACAGTAGTAAGCCCTTCCCTTGCCCCTCCCCCTCTATTCTTCCTGAACGCGTCCAAAAACGTCAACATTAGATCAGATCAAAACGCTTCTATTCATTAAGCAGGTAAAGTGAATGTCTCAACATCCAGGAGTTTAACCAAGTGCCTGGTGCTGTCATGGCTAAGTTGTTTGAGTGCGGAGGGTGATGTCTAGCCATGCACTGCCTCTGAAAATGGAATCAAGGCAGCCACAGTGTGAGCAACATATGCTGCTAGTTGGCTGCCTGGTTACCCTGACTGGGTCCATTAATATAAAGCATAAACAAAGCCTGGATGAATGGGGCTGGCCATTTTGTTGCAACATATGGTGGTGACGTCCCAGATATTTTTATCTTACTCCTACCCAGATGTTTAGCTCTCCTGACACTCAGCTTTATCTGGCAGGCAAGGTGGTAGAGAATGCCCTTGTGATTTGGGGAAAAGTGTGTTTTGTGTGTGTGTGTGTTGTTTTGGCCTCATCAGTACTTTGCAAAAATAGATGAGTGATCAATTCATAAGGCTTCTAAGGTATTTAAAGAAATTTTTATTTTATTTTTAAAAATATTTTATTTATTTATTTGACAGAGAGATCACAAGTAGGCAGAGAGACAGGCAGAGGGAGAGGAGGTAGGGAAGCAGGCTCCCTGCCGAACAGAGAGCCCGATGCGCGACTCAATCCCAAGACCCAGAGATCTTGACCTGAGCTGAAGGCAGAGGCTTAACCCACTGAACCATCCAGGAGCCCTAAAGACATTTTAAACAGACATTTTTTTCAGACAAACCAATAAATCCCTATTAATTGATCATTCTCTTTCTTTTTTATATTCCTTTCTCTAAACCCTTTAAACTCAAGCAAAGTAAAACTTAGGTATTGAAAGGATCCCTTTTCCTGAAAACGTGCAGTTAAACTAAACATAATACTTTAGCCAAAATTGTTTGGGTGCTTGTCTTTCTCTTTAGTTACATGGTGCTGGCCATACAGATCTATTAGGCTCCCTGATGATTCTGAAGAACAACTTAGGTATGGAACCTATGGGTGCAGCAGAAAAGATAAGTTCAGGTCTGGTGTTCCTTCCCCAACTGACTGGCTCCTTAGGTTGTACTGACAATTGTAGACTACCAGTTCCTCTAAGATGCCCTTGGAGTTTTTTATTCTGATCCTTAGTCTTCACAAAATACCAGGCTGAAAGCCCTCCACCTAGTGAAGACTGTGCAGTCATATGTCTTGCCACTTTTGGAGTCCTCCATGGAGAGGAAGGGATGCCCTGGCTTTGGATCTTTTGGCCTCATTGACAAGGTTAGCAGTTATACTCTATCAGAGAGCAGGAGAATAGAGCTTGCCTTCCCAGAAGTCCATCAAAGTTCTAGGGTAGCTGAGAAATAAGCAGTCTCCTAACAAGAAAGAGAATAGTGCTGAGTATAATAATAACATAGTGTATCTGTCTGAAGTATTCCATCCCAAGTTTCCTACGTGCCTTTCCAACATTCTAGCAACTAATCCCCAGTGGCAAGTGATGATTATCCACATTTTATAGGTGGGAAGCCACGATAGTACTGGGCAACATGGAGTACTGAGAGCCTAAGCAAATAATCATAATATTAGAGTTGATAGTTTTACTGAATTTCTGACTTCACTGGAGTCCTTGGGCTACTTTTCTTCTTTATGTGCATTCTCTGTTGGCAATTTTATCAATCTCATAAATTTACATATCATGAAGCTCTCTGTATGTGTGAGTGTGTGTGTGTGTGTGTGTGTGTGTGTGTGTGTGTGTTCCCATGCCTGCCTCTTCATTTCAGACCTCTGTCCTGTGGGGTACCTGCTGCTGTGAGGCAAACCTTGGCCAGAGAGCTTGTCACTATGAGTTCATCACCAAAGCTAGTGACTATATGATTTTTTTTTTTCCATCTTCTAACTTCCTCTGTCTTTCCTTCCCCAAACCACCTAATTTTATAGGAAGTCAGGAAGATAAATTTAAGAACCCTTACCCTCTCTTACCCAAATTGTTGCTATGGACTCTGAAATACTCTCCTTGGCATTTTAATTCTCCTTCCAAACAATCTCCTCACCCCTGTGTCGTATCTGATATCACCATGACTCGTAGAACTTCTGCGTTCTCAACTCCTGAAACATGGTTGGTCAACTCCAAGTAAGGTTTTCCATTTCTGTCTTATTTATAATACACAAAAATAAAATACATATCATATATAGGATATAAAACATTTAAAAACAGTGTAATGTCAAAACAGATTATATCCACAACTCAGCCTTTAAAAACATTTGAATTATAGCCAACTTTATGCCATTTATGTAGTAAGTGAAAAAGGAAGACACAGAAAAAATATGTATATTATAATCCCATTTTGGTGTTTGGTGTACTGTGAGTGTGTGTATTTGGGAACATATGTAGTAAAGTGATTTAAATGATTACCTCCATGTTATGACTTTTATTTTATTCATTGTGTTATCCTAAATTTTCTAGAAAGAGCACTTATTCATAACATAAAACAAAAACCATGAGCACCTGAATGACTCATTGCTTAAGTGTCTGACTCTTGATCTCAGCTCAGGACTTGATCTCAGGGTCATGAGTTCAAGCCCCACATTGAGCTCCACATTGGGCATGAGGCCTACCTTAAATATATATATATATATATATATATATATATATATATATATCCATTTAAGATGAAAAATAAATGAGTTTGTTGATTCTAGATTTAATATTTATGTGGGCCCTTTTATAGGTCTAAGAGAAGTATCTCTTAGGAAAATAATAACTGTACAATGCATTCTTGTTAATGGTTGCTTATTTTTTGAGCAGGTAGGAGGTCATCAGTCAAGGAATATTATGACAAAATTGTCAAGGAGAATATGTTTATCTATTAAGTGGCCTATATATATAGTAGCTATCTATACTCAACCCGAGTATAATAAGTGAAGGGATAAAAGTAATAAATCAAGAAGTTAAGCCAGAAATTAGGGGTTCATTTCTGAGAAACCATGGAGATAGCCATACATTACTTTGTAGGGAAAAGCCCAATTCATATTACAACCATAATGAAGAAATCTTTAGCCCTTGAGCAGGTTCTGTTAATTTTCTACAATTCCTACCTATTCCAAAATAACAGGGAGATTTCAGATGGAAATCTCCTGTCTTACCGGGATGTTGTTTTAGCACTATGCCAAGAAACAAAGGGAAAGATTAAAACATGTAAGATAGTTACTTTTTTTTTTCAAGGCACAACTTTGCTAAGGAAAAATTTTATTGAATCAAGTGCTTCGATGTGTGTCGCTAACCATATATGTTGCGAGTGGTCAGTAGGCATCGAGAGATTAGCATGGGCTGGAATAGTCAGAAGAAATTTCAAGCAGATGTTGGAAACTCTCCTGTGTCTTGAAAGACAGGTGTGTCAGTATAGAGGAAGTATTACTGGTAAGGTTAAACAAGGAGTATGCCAAGAAGGCTGAAATTGAATGGCATATGTGTATGGGTGAGTTAATAGGGGATCAGCCTGGGGTGCCTGGGTGGCTCAGTGGGTTAAAGCCTCTGCCTTCAGCTCAGGTCATGATCCCAGAGTCCTGGGATTGAGCCCCACATCCAGCTCTCTGCTCAGCAGGGAGCCTGTTTCCCCCTCTCTCTCTGCCTGCCTCTCTGTCTACTTGTGATCTCTATCTGTGTCAAATAAATAAATAAAATCATTAAAAAAAAATAGGGGATCAGCCTGACAGATTATTGACCTTTTGTTGGCAGAGTAAACATTCTAAATGTCAGCTGATAATGCAAAGTCAAAACCTCTTGACTATCTGCCTGAAGTTTTATAGTGAGTTACTGGTAGAACCAGTGTTCACACATAGGTCAACGTGTTTTGGGGGATGAGTGAAAATTAAGAAGACACGGTGACTTTTTCCATTCAAGATCTTGGCCATAGTTCTTTGTATCTGACCTTCAGGGCTCAATTGTAGCTGTTCTTCAGTACTTTGAGTTATCCTAGCATAGTGAGGGTGGGCCCAGCTCTCTGGAATAAGAAGGTCCTAAGCTGCAGGCCTACCTCTACAATTATTCAGCTGTGTAACATTGTCAAATGGGCATCTCATCCCCAAAACTCAGTTTCCCCATCTGTAAAGTGGGGACAAATATCTGATGGTGGTATTGCTATGTGTAGGAGATGATGCACGTTAAGTACTTAATACAGTTCTTGGGACATTGTAGAGATTCAACATATGATAAATAATAAAATATTTTACCAGGTATATAATAATGTGAGGCCTTTTCACACCAAAGTTAAGGGGGGGGGAGGAAGAGAGTTTTAAAAAGGAGAAGAAAAGTAAAATGTTGTAGAGATAAAAGAAGGAGAAAAGTATATAAGGAAAAATGCTACCCCATGCCTCACTGGGGGCTGTTTGCCTAGTGAAGAAGCACTAGAAAACCCCAAAACACCTTATAGTTGAGAATTCCTAATTGTTATTATTTAAAGGCACATTCCATGTTAATGAGAGAGAGAGAGAGAGAGAGGCAGAGGAGAGGGGGAAAAAGGGTACGAGGGAGGGAGAGGGAGAGAAAGATTTGTGGCAGCTGAAGACAAGAATGGCAGTAATTGGGGCTCTAATTTGGAAAAAAAAAAAAAAAGCCTGAAGAAAGGTAAGAATTAATTCCTGTACTGGCCTACCAGTTATAGTCAGGGGCTCTCTTTTGCTATCAACAGAGAAGGAAGGGGCTCCCTTATCCTTCAGGAGGACAATGGTACCCACATAAGAGGAGTTACAGTTGGGTACATCTGACCGTGTACATTTCGGCCTCCTTATTACCCACTGTGCCCACTGTAGCCTGTACTGTTGCTCAAAAGGTTGCAGATTATTGTAAATGACTCTTTCACTGTTCTTCAAATTATACTATTTTCCCTCAGAAAACTTTTTCTAGGACATTGATAATCCTTCACCAGCCTCCTCTCCCAGAGCCTTCCTATCTGTACACTTTCTTTCCTTCCGAGATTTCTTATCAGTGCCCCCCTACTGCACAGTGATTTTGTGCAAACCCCTCTGATGTGAAAACTGAGAAAAATCTTTCTGGAATCTTTTTGAAGCTTTGATTGATGTAAAGCACAATAAAAGCACAGCTGGAATTGGAGATACCAAGCTCTGCTTTTTAGCTCAGCATCGAAGAGAAGGGGGTATAGTAAGCTTTGTTTGGTCTTGAATGTAAAAGCAGAGGCAAAATGAAGCAGGGTGCCATTTGTAAAAATACTTTGGAACAATAACGGTGCTTTGAAACTAATGAGAATAATGTTTAGATTAATAGCTTAGGTCATATTTCATGTATTATATCTCACACAGGAGAAAAAGAGCAAAAGGAGAAAGTTGGCATACCCTTCAAAAATCTACACACATCACTAATCAAAGGACACCTTTTAATGTTCTTGCAAAAAATGCAATAAATGCTAGCTAAAATGTCCTACAATCATCCCAATTCTTCTACAAACTTATACCATTATCTTTTAAATCTGGGGTCAAATTATTTCCTCCAAATATCTGTGTAGATAAAATTCTTAAACCTTTTTAAATGGAAAGGGTCATAGAGCACTTTGAGAAACTGAAGAAAGCCATATATCCTAATCTTTAGAAATTCACATACTGTTACACACACACACACACACACACACACACACACCTCTCTCTCTCTATATATATATATATATTTTTTTTTTTTCCTTTTTTCATTTTTTTAATGCTGGGTGTGGAGCCCAATCTGGGGAGCCCAACATGACCCTGAGATCAAGAGATCAAGAGCTGATTGCTTAACTGACTGAGCCACCAGGCACCCCACTCTATATATTTTTTGAAACTAATTCAGAGGTTCACAGATTCATGATGAATCCTTAGTTCAATGAATTCTAGATTAAGTACATATTCTAAAGCAAGTCAATGTCAAAGCAATTCAAATGTGAATGAAAGTGAGTTTGCCTACCTCTTAGAATGGATTAATATTAAATAAATATGCTTAAGAGTTCACCACAACTAAATAAATGTTAGTAGCCACTCCTTTATTATTGTTATCAGCATCTGTGCTTAATACCATTTTCAAGAACAGAACAGAATTTTCAAGAACAGAATTTTGAGGAGCTAAAGAACTTTCAATTTCATGAAATAAAACCACTTATTTTTTTTTTTACAAGTATTCAGGACCATTTTTAACAGTTGTTTGCATGTTTTATTTTATGAGGAAAAAACCTAATTTGTAAAATTATATTCCAAATGAGCTTTTTAAATGAGCTTTTTAAAAATATCAACTTGCCAGATGTCAACAACTTTACAGTTTTTAAAGGTGTGCTGAGGGAAAAAAAAAAAAAGGCTTTTTTATAGCATACTTATCATTATTGAAGAGAAATGTCTTTAATATAAACAAACAAAAAACATTCACTCCTTCGGGGGGAAAAGCAAGCTTTTGAGATCTTGTTTTTTAAGATATTTTATTTATTTATTTGAGAGAGCAATAACAAGACATGGAGCATGAGTTGGGGGAGAGGGAGAAGCGGGCTCCCTGCTGAGCACAAAGCCTGACATAGGGCTCAATCCCAGGACTCTGGTATCATGATCTGAGCCCAAGGCAGCAGCTTAACTGGCTGAGCCATACAGATGCCGCAGCTTCTGAGATCTTTAGCTCAAAATGCTTTACAGTTCTTATTGCTGGAATTCCGTGTTCTTATTAAATGACCATCCTCAATAATAATAGGGTTGATAGTGAGAGCATTTCTGCAGCTGGTAGACATTCCATGCTGTTGGTTCTATGCCATAGAACCAACTATGCCATGTTGGTTTTAGGATTTTGCATTTCTGGCTGGGTATTAGAGTTACAGGGCTATCGATGTTAAGATGCTGCCTTATGTTGACTTTCATCTCCTGGAATTTCTTTATCTATTTCACTTCAGTACATTCCTTGTAGAACCTTTGACTATTGCCCAATAAACATTCAGGTACACTGGTCCACTTCATCCTTCTACAACCTGATTGTTGGTATCATGTATCACTATTGCCTGAGGGTTGGAAAACTGTGACTAAGACCCACTAAGTCCCCATAGCTAGTACTTCAGGAGCCTAGGCTATCCTCTCCTTCTTTCTTCCACTATTGATCTTCTCATAATTCTGCTGGCAGCTGTGAAGACAAGTCTCATGACATTAAAAAACTGTGGAATTTCTAGGGGTCTCTGGTATTGTTACTATCTGGCACTGGAACCCACCAGGGCCCACCTCCTCACTTCTTTCTTTTTTCAAGAACAATGCTCTACAATTTCTTCATCTCCTGTATTGTAATGGAACTTTCTTGGTCATTTATGGAAGTTTAGTGCCCCCCCCCAAAAAAAGTCTTTCTTGGTGTCATTCTTGATGAATAAATCATATCACTTTTAACCACTTTGTTGTCTCCAAAATCTTCCTTGCAAAGACATTTGTTCTCTGCCATGGTACTTCCAATGTGAGCCTCCCAGACCATGATTCCCTGTGCTGCTATCTTTGGTACTGGATTTTCTGTCTGGACACTGAATACAGAGACTGACAGTGGGGCAAGGGGTGGTGACTGCTTGATCTCATCCTAACCATTGGTCATGCACAGCAGCCAAATCTGGATGAGATGGTGACTGGGCCAATGATGGGGATGGCATAGCTTCTTAAAACTTTCTTCTGACTGAACAAAATCAGTCATTGCAAAAAGGAGGAAGGCGAAGTTAAGAGGAATGGAGTTGGGACCCGTGGGTGGTATAGTTGGTTAAATGTCTGACTCTTGGTTTTGGTTCAGGTCATGATCTCAGGGTTGTGAAATCAAGCCCAATGTCCCACTCCAAGCTCAGCAAGGAGTCTGCTAAAATTTCTCTTTTGCTTTGCCCCTCCCTGTGCTGTCTGACTCTCTCTCTCTCTCTCTCTCTCAAATAAATAAATAATTTAAAAAAATAAAAAAAAGAGGAACGAAGTTGTCAAGAACCACAAAATGGGAGAGCAGGAAGGTGCTCTTAAAAATCACTTCCTCCAGGGACACCTGGATAGTTCAGTGGGTTAAGCCTCTGCCTTCGGCTCAAGTCATGATCTCAGAGTCTTGGGATGAAGCCCTATGTCATGTAGTTTTAGATGGTTGAATTCACCTATCCAAGGTCACTTGGTTATAAAGTTGCAGACTTCCTCTCAAGGTCCCATGCTTTGAGACAAAAGGGTATACACAGAACAGAAATAACTTTAGTTCTCAACTATAGATGTCTTTGGTCACAGCAACTTAGAAAACAGAGGAGGCACATTCAGCATCATGCTAATAACTTTCAAGCTCGTTTCCAAGAGGTAACCTTAGTAATTGTGCTGGTTTGAGCTGCAGTACTTCTGCTCTAAAGAATACCTTCACAGTTGAGACAGTCCTTTCACTCATTAGAGATTTAAATAAACGGAAGGTAGGTAGCTTGCTCATAGAACATCAACTCCTTGCTTCATGCCCTTCTTGAAAGGAATAAAAGCTCTTCCTACTTATTTTAGCTTAACTACCTTTTCTTCCATTCTCAGACAGATTTTTTGTTATTGTTACTCTTTCATCTCTGCTGACAGTGCCAAGACCATGGAAAAACACTCTCTGCATATAATGACTGACAGTAAATGACTAGGCTAAGACCTAGGAGTGCTGATCCTGTCATTTATTCAGCTGAATGACTTGATTCAAGTAACTTATTAGTTAGGGAAAAGGGATTTTCTGTTCATGAAAATCCAGAGATACAGAAGCAGGAAATGTGGTTCTCATTCTCCAGGTAAGAAATATGGATGTATTTCCCTTGGAAACATTTCCTTCAATGCAACTATTTTGTATAAAGTGCTTCCTCTCTAGCTAGATGAGAAATCTTACCATAATTCATAAATTATTTTATAAAATCATTATATTAAAGATCAGGGAGACCTTGGAGATGAGCTTTTCCAGGTTAATTCATTTTATAGATGAGGAAACTGAGACTCACTGAGGATGATTTTTCTGTGAAAGTCATCTAACATGTTGATATCAAGTTTATGAAAACCCTCTTGGCATATCAGGCCAACTCATCAATGTCACCAATCTTCCGTAATCAGAAATGGCTATGAAACTCTGATAAAAAATTTGAGGGGTTTTAAGGGGCAGGGGGTAGGAGGTTGGGGGAACCAGGTGGTGGGTATTAGAGAGGGCACAATTGCATGGAGCACTGGGTGTAGTGCAAAACCAATGAATACTGTTACGCTGAAAATTAAATAATTAAATAAATAAATAAAAAGAAATGGCCATGAATTAGATCAGGGAATCCACATTGTCTAATCTAAGCCTAAAAATATAACATCTTTTGGGCAGGAATATAACAGTAATTCAGAAATAGTCCATTTTCAAGAGACTTTATATACTCTTCCTGGGGCCTGATAGAGCCAGTGTTCATAGGATGCTTACCTGTATTTATTTGAAGTTTATTTTTTATGAGGGAACAATTTTTTGGAATGAAAACCTTTCCGATTCAGAAAACGATGCAACATATCTCAGTGAAGTTTGACTCATCAAAACACATTTCTTAGATTTTTTTAAAAATCAGGTCATCTTTGAGAAAACAATAGAGACTACTGAGAATTTGTGATTCAACTTCCCTTTAAGAAGTTAGTGAAGATTTTCTTCTTTTTATTTTCTTCATCCCATTTTTTTGGATCTTTCCAGTCTCCTTTCTTTCCTTCTATATTATTATGGATATTAAATTTTATTTATATGCTCCATAACTCTTTCTATACATAATCACTTTGTGCTACATACTGCTTTGTTTCTACTTAAATATTGCAGGTGACTGCAAATATAAATTCATAGTAGGTTTTACAAACACTCAAATAGAAATCAATTAACCAAGTAGACAAAAAGAAGTACATCCAAATAGCAGAAAGAAGGAAAAAACATTAACCAAAAGAATCATAATTGTTACTAGAAGTGGAACGAGATTTGAGTTAGAATACATCAGAAGCAACAAAGAGGAAGATCTTTCAAAAACTAAGTAAAAGCCGGAAATTCAAAACATTTCTTGTGTACGTCATGTTCATTCATTCGAAAAAGTATTTATTGGAAAACAGGTATGCACTAGGTGCTATTTTTAGTACTCAGGATACATCATGAGTAAAATCAATAAGATCCCTTCTTCTAAGAATCTACCATTGTAGAGCAAGGAGGTAGACAATAAATTACAAACTTCATTAATAAATAAATAAATAAAGTATATAGTATTTCAGATAATACATCCTAAAGGGAGAAAATGTGCCACAATTGCTGCAAACCTAATGCTCTAGGCAGGTTAAGCCTCCTTGAGAAGTTGACATTTGAATAATGGCTTGATTGGGAAGGACGGAGATAGCCATGTGGTTGGTGAGCAGAAGGGCCTCTCCAGTGGAGCAAATTGTCAGACCAAATTTCTGAAGATATAAGAACTGAATACATCCTGGAGGGGAAAAAAAAAGGGGTATGCCAAACAGAAAGGGGAAAGTTGTAATAGACAAGATCACTGAAGTAATCATAGCTCAAATTACAGAGGATGCGTCGGACTTGTTTTTTTTATCACTTGCACTAAACACAGTATCTGGTATAGAGTTAATGGTCATTGCCCTCTAAAATATTGAACAAATAAACAAGTGGACGTATGAGTAAGATTTCATGGCATTTCCTATCATTTAAGTGGGAAGAGTGGGTGGGGTGGAGAGAGGCCTGTTGCCCAAAATGACTAATTATCCATCTTTCTGTTTTTTTATGCCTTAAATGACGTTGAACTGGCTTTGTTTAAAATATTTCTGATGTAAAAGAGAGATCAGGTAATGATTTAAGTCCAGTGTCATACATCATGAGGTAAAATAATTAGTGTCATTATTTCTGATCTGGTTGAGTTATTTCATGCTTGTTTCATTTTCCTCTCCACTATTCCCATATGCCCCTCATGTTATCACTCTCTTCCCTTCTATTCTACCATCTCACCCAGAGGTATTCTGAGCTTGTGAAAATGAAAATGTGTAGTAGTTCAAGAGTTTGGGGATAACAGCAGCAAGGTGGAAAGATCTGCACTGCCTACCACAGAACCGCTATAAAGATAAGAGCAAGGACACAAGCCAAATTTCCTCCAGTCATCAAAAATATGCCATTGCTTTCTACTAGTCTCAGTGTATCCTTGAAAGAATGTCCAAATGCCCCTGCTGGCCACATAGAGTCTGATCCTTTCATGGGTTAATTATTCTGCCATTAATTCACGAAGTAGCTTCTAGTTCAGTTGTATAGCATCATGAAAAAAGAAGAGAACTGATTGGATTTTACTAGATTTCTTTGGATCTTAAATACTAATATGGCTTAATACCTCCACTATGTGTGTGTGTGTGTGTGTGTGTGTGCAAGCACACATGCATGTGAATGCACACACACACGGGTAGAGGAGACTTCATTGAATGTAATGTTTATGACCTTGGAAGGAGCTGGAGGTTTTGCACACTTTGGCAACTATTTCCCTTGATAACATTTGGACTGTCAATGTTATAATCCTTCCCTTCCGACTTCTACCTGCAAGAAAAAGCAAGGACCAAAATCTACCTGAAACATCTGTTTTCTAGGATGACTTCTTGGCATTTGTTATTATTAGATTAATGCTTGCTCATTGAAAGCACACACACATGCACACCATACAGAAAAAAATAAAATGTAAAATCCCCAGACCAAGTTCCCCATTCCTCAGAGGTTATCACTCTTAGCAGTTTAAAATGAATTCTCTAAAAAATGTTCTATGCTTATTCAAATATAGTATACTTATAATTTTTAAAATACTACATTCAAACCATGCAGTCTAGGCTACATTTATTTGCTTGAAATCATCCCATGCTGTTATATATAGATCTTCCTCATTCTTTCTAATGATTATATAGTATTGCTTGGGTGGATTGCTGTAAGATATTTAGCTGGTCCTTTTTTGATGTTCTTTCTACTTTATCATTATTGTAAATGATGCAGGAAATTCCTTTGCATACACATTTGTACACTGAAATCTATTTGATGATGATGGAAATCTATTGAAAGTGCTTTTAAAAAGCACTTTATATTATTTCTTTAAAAATGAACTGTCTAGAAGGAATCTATAAGAAAAGAGCTGCAAAACATCCCTTATTTCATGCAATTCTAAAAGTACAGGTGCTTACTAAAAGGTGGAGCATGCTTAATTTATTTTTTTCACCTTGGAAAAGAGGCAAATTATAGTAAGCTAAAAGTATTTAAGGTTCTTTAATGTGCAGGGAAAAAAAACCATGAAAATATTATTCCTTTTCATTTTGAAGTTTCATTTAGAGCCCTACCTTCATCAGAAGATCTTTGTCAGTTCATGTTCACTCAAGCACCAATCTTGAAGGAAACAGTGAAGTGCTATATCCAGGTTTCTCAGAGCAGATGTGCCAAATTTTTGTGAAGGCCACTTAAATTTCATGGACCTTGCAAAGCTTAATTAAGATGATTTCCACTTCTCTGTATGACAGTGATATATTTTTACCTTGTCGGGTTTGTAAAGCCCTCCGTAATCTGATGTTATTTTGCTAGTCGGATTTATCAGTGGTTTGCTGATAAATGTTTAACAACTGGCTCCCTTCCCCCATTGAAAGAAAATGGCAATAAACACTGTGAATATACACATGCATAAGTTTGTTATAAATTCTACCAATGTAAGACATATGCAGCATGAAATTTATAATTATTAACACAATATGCAACATCCTTTTTTTCCAAATAGCTAATTGATTCTCCTGCAAAGCTCTGATTAATTTTAGCTGAACTCTTGCTTTCATAGCCAGTATTCACAATGCACATGAACATGGTTCCCACATTAATGTTGGTTACTATTTTAATTATGTTAACAAGTAAGATAAAAGGGGAATAATGAAACAAAAGTACTGAAGTGATATCACTGAACACTGAGCACAGAGCTGGTAAGAGATGCGCAGAATCACACCGTGGTATAGTATTTCTGTCATACATTACAATAGACAGGACAGTGGTAGGAAGTATCAAAATCATTAGGAAATGATGAGTTTTCAATATGTATTTTTTTAAATATAATTTACTTAATTATAACTTCATATAATTTAATTTTAATCATGGCAGTGTTCAATAGCTGACTCAAAAAGTTCTTAAAAGCCTGGTAATTGACTCTTATGACCCTATGAAAGTGGTTCTAGCTCACTACCAGCTCTTATCTCATTAATTTGTACAGGGTAAAATCTACTACATTGGGAACTATCCTTCGATGCCCCTCAAGATTGCTAGAAAAGAGAATGTAAGCTTCCCTGAATGCAAAGACTGGATGGAGTTTGAATTTTTTGGTAAAATGAATCTAATCAGCTGAACTTTTTTTAAAGCAGAAGAAAAGATGACCTACTTTGCATAGATCTTGATATTCTAGCAAGATTCTCTTATCCAAATGATTATTTTAGAGGATAGTCAAGTTGAAATCACTAGTGAAGTAGGACAATATTCTATGGGAAAATGTGTTGCCCCCTTCTAACAAGAAACCAACTTTGAACCTGACAGTGTGTGTTCAGAAAAAAATGATTCTTTGAGTTTCAAGTTATTTCAGATTTTTACGTTTTTTGTTCGGGCTCAGGGAAATGTAAAATAAGGAACTCCTCCTCCAAAGAAATCAATATTTAAATAATGAGATCATTATAAGGTCACCTCCCGTTCTTTCATCCTGTGGTAGATTCAGTAACATCTCAGCAACACATCTTTGCTCATTAAACCCTGCTTCTTTATTTTCAGTCATTTTGGGGAGTGGCAAGGAGCCAAGGAACACCCTTTCTCCTCTGTGTCTTTGGAACACCCCATTTCTTCTTGTGAAGATTATATGGTATGTACTTTTAACTTCCTTTAGTTGCTCCCCATTTCACTTGCAAAAAAATGTTATACTTTTCTTCAACTAGATCTCCATCAAAGAACAAATTTATATAAGCCCATGCATACCCCTCGAAGTTGATGGGCAAAAGAAAATTTTACATTTGTACAAAGATTAAATGAAGTTTGCCTTTTTGGTCAAGGGAATCTAATAGGCTGAACTCTTGTAAAGTATAGGCAAAAGATGACCTACTTTGCCTAAATCTTGAAATTCTAGCAAAATTCTTTTATCTAAATGATTATGTATGTAAATACACTTATATTTAAATGTTTAGTTTGAAAATGCAATGGAAATCAAATTTGCATTAACTAGGCAGAGTTTTATCTTAGAGATCAGGGAGAGCATCCACTACAGAGCTAGGACAATCACGGAAACAGTGGGCTTGCCTTGGTGTAGTGTGGTCTTACCTCGACAAGAAGGATGACTTTGCAGATTCTCCACAGCATTTTGCTTTTTATGTTTTCATTTAATAGTGTGACATCCTACGACAATTATCATTATTTTTGGTCCAATTTTCCCTCTGAAGCAGCTTTGACACAGATCAATGCATCTCAGTGTCATTTTTTATGGAGCTGCAACATCAAAACCTGACAGCTGGAAATCTTAATTGGTCCAGTGACAGAAAATATAATGACTGCTCACAGTGACTTATTTTATCTGACCTTGTGTTTAACTCAAAGGTAAATTTTCATCTCACCATTGGAAAAGAGAAAGTTGTGGGGTTGAGGAGTGGGGCAGGTGGGCCAGAGAAAGGCTCCTCTTTTGGAAAGAAATTGCTATGGGTTTGGGGGCTATTATGGAATTAGGGTTTAAATGCTGGTCTGCAGTAATGGATACCAAGGGTCTCCGTGCCTATTTGAACTGCCAACCTTTCTGCCGTGCCTGTCGTTACAAATGGCAGCAAACACGGAATGCAGCATGGAAGGTTGCCCATAAGCGACTGGCTGGAGGCCCCGTCACAAAGGCCACCAGACAGCTGTCAAACAGACTGGCATTTGATCGTTACTGACTTGGTCTGGAGCCCAGTGACTTTGACCCAGAGGCAAAAGGTTTCCTGTAATACCACCCAAATTGCCCAGTCCTCCTGGTCCTGGAGAGAGAGCTGTTTCTAGGATAAAGACACGAGATTTGTCCTATGAAACCAAATTTTCAAGGGTCCTATTGGCAGTTAAAGCTGGTGTATTAAGAAAGTATTAAATTCCCAACATCTTTACTTCACCTTGGATGAGGACGTGGCATAAAGAGAGAGATAGCATGACAGTGAAAAAAAAAAAAATGCTGGAGTTCTTTTAAAAAGACATCTCTGGGCTTTATTTGCAAAGCTTACCTAATTCACTAAGAAGTCACGAAAAGTGAAAAGTAGGTTGCATGTGTGAATGCTCGCTAACTGCAAATCTCCCTGAGAGTTGTAACTGATGGTAATGAAGACGAGAGTGATGATGATGGTGGTCGTGTTAGAGATGGTGAACTGGATGTTTTTCTTCTACAGACATATTATTAGCATGTTCTTACAATAAGAAAAGGTATCAAAGATACTGTTGGTCAAGGCTATAGTACTGAGTACTTAAAGGCATAGACTTTTAAAATAAAGATCTGGCTTGGAATTCTGCCTCCAAAATTCATGATCTGGTAAGCCACAGTTTCATCTATTAAAAAAAAAAAACAAAAAACAATAAAACAAAAAACCAAAAAAACAAAACAAAACAAAACAAAAAAACCTACTACAGGGAATTATTGAAAGAATTAGGTGAAATAAGGCATGAGAAGCAGTTAGTACATAGGCTCAACACATAATTGGTACTCGGTACTCAGCCTTCCAGCTTGCTTATGTTCCTTTCAATTCAATAAGGGCTGAGCTAGTGTGTTCCTCAATAACTCATTCACCAGCTGAGGCTAAGGAATGGCTCACTTAGCATGTTTCTCTGCCAGATGTATCTTTTTTTGTTAGTCTAGGTCTCCCAAGAAGCCAATACCAAAACTAGATTTTCTCAATATCAGAGTCTTTGAAAGCAAATGGAGACAGAATTGAGAGGAAGGCTGGGGGAAACCATTGGATCAGGCTGCAGCTCTGATCCCAAGTGAAGGGGAGAGGGAAGGAAGACTGTATACAAGAATCCTAGATCACTGTGCAGAGTAAGGAAGCCTCAGTGAGGACTTTCAGGGGTTCCTCAAGACAGAGTCATTGGTGAAGACACAAACCTTATTTCGTGCAGGAAGATTTGTCGGTGCTCTTTCACCAAGGGAAAGTCAAAGTGAGAAAAGTAGTCAAAAGAGCCGCATGTTGAAATTCATTCAGATGGGTGCTGGCATTAGGACTCTGCGTTGCCGCAGCATTGGCTCTGCTTGATACCTGAGTCATGATTCAAAATGGAAATAGATTTGTTTTTTATCACATTTCCGGTGCAGCTAAACTCAGACCCACGTTTTCCTCTCCTGAGGTCTTTCTACTTCTGGAAGTGGAGATCATTCTCCATTTCCTCATTTTAGTAGGAGGCTTTTTGTGGGCCTATGGCACACTTCTCAGAAAGGCTTGCCAGAAAAAAGGAAGGAAGGAAGGAAGGGGGGAGCTGGTTGGAGGAATATTTGTTGCCTCAGCATTGTTTTGTGTTTCCTCTCTGTTATTAAAGAGAAACTATGAAAAAAAGAAAAAGAGAAAGAGAAACTATGCATTGGGTTGTATTATTGCCAAACAATTCACAGAATAGTCCGACTATAATATGCAAACTCTGGAAAGAACCCCATGCTAACTGCTCCATGGGAAATGACTTGCCCTAGGCTGTAGACCTAGTAAAGGAAAAGTCTATATCCACCTTTCTGTCTTTTCTCTTTCAATTGACTATGTTGCTTTCCTGTTTCACTTTTTATAATTTATTTGAAAAGAAACATTACTGGTTCTCAACGTTTACAGAAATCTCAGCCAAATACTCCAGATAGTACCAAATCCGTTTGAAGTCAGGAAGACACGTGAATTTGCCATTCATTGATTCATTTTACAAATACTGAGAGCTTATTATGTGGCATGCATTGGTCTATTGCTAAGAATATAAGAACACAAAGGCCAAATTTCTTCTCTCCTGGGGCTTATATTCTAGTCTATATTCAGAAAGAATATTTTATCTATGACTCTGTTATTCACTGGCCATATGATGTAAGACAAATTTCTTAATCTATCTGAGCCCCATATTTCCTTGTCTAAATAACAAAGCCAGGAAATTCTGCTTTGCTTTGTTATTAGAGGACCAAAAAGGTAATATCATTAAGTCCCTTTGCAGAGTGCCAGGCAAATAATAATAATGTGATATAGGATGGCTTTTGCTATAATCAGTTTTGGGTATTCCATTTGCCCTCATTTCAGCCCCATCATTTTTCCTCTTCACAGAGATGCAGTAGGGTACAAATGTAAGCTCTGCCCAGTGCCTTCACTTCTGTTCTAAGTTCCAACCACACCAACTTTATATCTGTTCCACAAACACTCCTGTCTCCTTCTTCCTTTAGTGTCTTTGTATCAGACCCTCTGCCTGGAACATCCAACCCTCCCTTGCCCATCCTGGCCTCTTACTGCCTTTTTTATCTGCCTCACTGCTACTCATCTTTCTTTCAGCAATTACCACTTGGCACGAAGTCCTTCCTTAACTTCCCAGGCTCAGTTAGATCTTCGATATACACTCTTACAGCAGGCACGTTCACATGATTTGCAGAGCCCAGCACAGAATGAAAATGTGGAGCCCCTTGTTCAAAGAACCAAACAAAAGTATTGTCAAAGGTATTAGATTATAAAGGTTTTCCCTTCTTCTTCCATCTCTCTTGATTTGTCATTTTTATAATTTGTTAATGTTGTTCTAAGAAAAATTTAATTTGTAATTTATTAACATTCACTTTGTAGATTGTTAAATTATAACAGAAACATTTAATTATTATATTTTGGCATTCATCTTTATCTCATGCAATGCCAGTTTTAATTGCAAAGGTGAGTTTAAGACGTATGCAAAAATAGGCATTACCCAAGACCTGTTTTGTAGTCTGTATGTGTACCTGTATTTCCTTCTTCCAGGAAGAATGGAAATGTTGCCCACAATCAATTTAGATGTTTGTATTTTACTTCTTAGTATACACATATTTCACTATTATTCTCTACTTTTAGCTTACTGATGAATAAAGAATTACTTACTACAAAACAAAACAGAACAAAGGAACTGTGGGTCACACTCTCTTACTCTTTGCTTCAATGCCATTGTATTCAGCATAAGTGGTTGGCTGATACAGGGAAGTTACTGAGTAAGAAAGGATCTGATAGGCTTTCTGGGTCATTTATCTTTCTTTCAATAACATTAGCCTCTTTCTGCATTCACACTGAGCTCTCGTTAGAATAGAAAGTGTTCCTCTTGGGACTGTCAGTTGTAGATGTAAAATACTTACCTTCTATCCTGTAAGTATCACTGAACCCCTATGTATCATAGGCCAGCCAGAATGCTGTACTACATATGAACGGGGCAGGAAGAGGTGGTGGACACTCATACTGCACTGTCTCCTCTGCTCATCTGCATGTTACATTATACCACTGGACTTAACCGTAATGCACAACTTCAAACATAAAATTATTAAGAATTTCAAGATCTCAGTGGGAGAGCATTAAACCAAGTCTTCAGCCTTGGTTTACATAAGCTCTCCTGAGACTTCCCAGATCCTGGGCCTGGGAAGCTGGTCCTGCTAATAACATCCAGCACTTTTTCATTGAAATACTTATAACAGTTGTAATAATGGACTTTTGGAAATTGTTGGTTTAACATATGCCTCTGTGGTTAAGCTCCAAATTCCTTATCTCCTTTCCCTGGGAAGCATCTTTGAGTATATGAATATAGATGGGATACATGGATGGGAATACCAGGAACCTGGAGTCTTCTTAAAGTTTCAAGGAATACCTTGAAATTAATGACAGGAGTTAAAATTAGTATATAATTAGAATTCATAGGTATGTTTCATAGCTATTTATTCCCTTCCTCTTTGGGGTTAGGTTTCACTTTCTAATTCTGTGTGCTCTGCTTGATCACACCTTAGTCATAAAAAGAATCAGTGGTACTGCCACTCGCTCTAAGAGAAGACTTCTTCCTATGTGTGTGTGTGTGTGTTAGTTTTAATGAATACACCACTCACATGTGTAAAGAAAGAAGCCATCTATTTCATTAATTACAGATTTTCACATTGCTCAAGTTCCAAAAGGGAATGTTTCTTCTATTTTTACAGGTCTTATTTTATTAACCACACGAAGTGAAATAACAGTTCATTTAACTATGTCAAAACCAATAGAGACTCACTGCTATTTGCTTTCTTTTGTATAAAGTTTAATGCATTTTTAATTCCACCCCACTGGTTGGTAAACCAACCATTATGGTTATCATTGCCCTATAATGCATTTCAGTCATTTCTAATAAAAACCAGACTTTAAGATGGCTTATCATTATCTCTATAAGCTACTGGAAATGGATTCTCTCCTTGAACTGCTGGTTCCTACAGCACTCTAGCTAATGAAAGTAGATACAGAAACACTATTCAAGTAAACAAAACTGCTGAGATTTTTTTAAAGGCAAATATAATATTCAGCAAAATCTGTAATTTCACATTCTGACCTTCTTTGCAGAAGTTATTCATTTAAATGACAATCCTCTAGTCCCCACTGACTGTGCTTCCTTTCTTTTACAACATGATTTCAATAGAATCCATCTAAGTCTAGAATTTACATAAATTTTAAATAGAGAAGGATATGTTTAAGCACAAACACACTTTCATTCATTTTTAGCCATTGAATAATAGACAGTATATACAAATGTTGGTACATAATCATCTATGCAAAGTCATGTGAATGAATAAATTTATGTCAGCTATTCATATAGTAGAGAAGTTAACACAGAATACTAAGAAATGTATATAGTTCTTAGATTTCACATATTACAACTGTTCATAATTTAAAGGAATAACGACCTAGGAGCTGTGAAGAGTGAAATTTGGTCAAAACATCTGCTACTGGTATAATCTGACATTGATTCAGACATATTTTGGACGTATATCCAGGAGGTAGTGATAAACCGAACATCATTTCTGTCCTCAGCGAACTTATATTCAGGGTAAGTGACTTGAACAAGTCACTTACCGATCCCAAGTCCTCCTGGCTTTAAAACATTTTTTTTTTTTAATTTCTTTGTGTCCTCTTCAGTTTCTCCCATAAGTGCTTTTTAGTTTTCAGAGTTTAAATCTTTTAGCTCTTTAGTTAGGTTCATTCCTAGGTATCTTGTTTTTGGCGCAATTACAAATTGGATCAATTCCTTGATTTCTTTTCCTGCTGCTTCATTATTGGTGTATAGAAATGCAAAAGATTCCTGCACAATGATTTTATATCCTGCAACTTTGCTGAATTCATATTAATTCTGGCAATTTTTTTGGCGGAGTCTTCTGGGTTTTTCACATAGAATATCTTATCATTTGCAAATAGTGAAAGTTTGACTTTTTCCTTGCTAATTTAGATGCCTTATATATTTTTTTGTTGTCTGATTGCTAAGAACAGTATGGAAGTTACTCAAAATACTAAAAATAGAACAGTTGCACTACTTGCACTACTAGGTATTTACCAGAAAAGACAAAACAAGTGCTACATGCACCCCAATATTTATAGAAGCATTATCAACAATAGCCAAGCTATGGAGAGAGCCCAAATCCATTGACTGATGAATGGATAAAGAAGACATGGTACAAACATACAATAGAATATTACTTGGCCATCTAAAAGAATGCAGTTTTGGCATTTGCAATGACATGGATAGACCTAGAATATATTATGCTAAGTGAAATAAGTCAATCAGAGAAAGCTAAATATCATATGATTTCATTCATATGTGGAATTTAAGAAACAAAGCAGATGAGCATAATGGTGGGGGAGAAAGGAGAGACAGAAACAAACTATAAGAGACTCTTAATGATAGAGAATAAACTGAGGGTTGACAGAGGGAGGTAGGTCCAGGATGGGCTAGGCAGGTGATTGATGATGAGCTCTGGGTATTTTGTGCACGTGATGAATCAATGAATTCTTCTCCTGAAATGAATATTGCACTGTATGTTTAATTTTATTTATTTATTTATTTACTAGTACTTATTTTTTTGTTATGTTCAATTAGCCAACATATATAGTACATCATTGGTTTTTGATGTAGTGTTCAATGATTCATTAGTTGTATACGTTAACTAAAATTTAAATAGAACTTTAAAAACCCATTTATTTAATCACACGAATATCTTCTGATATTTACCAGAGATTACCTAGGTATTACAAAGAGGCACAAAAATGGATTTTATATAACTCATAATTTTAAGGAGCATACTGTCTATAATGAATAACTATGACGATAGACTACATGAAGCACCGCAGAAAGATTTAGTTAATTTGCCATGGGAATGAGAAATGAAAAGAGTTTCCAGCCAGCAAAATCAAGGCTCTCTTGAATAAATAATGTCTGAATTGGGCCTAGGGAGATGCAAAAGATTTTAAGTGTTGAAGCTGAAGGCAAGGTGGGAATTATAAGGAGAGAAGGTGGAAGACCAGAGGAGGGCAGCACCCAGGCAAGTATATAATATGGCCCTCTGTGTGAATGCTTTGCTTATGCTCTCCTCTTTTTCTTTAATGTCCTGCCCTTGTAAAATCCTCATTTATGAGCAGGCCTAGTCCAAATATTGTCTTCGTTGCCTCTTTCCCCAAATGCTTTTTCAAAAGAACCAATCACTTCCTGCTATGTGCCGCAGCATGGTACTTGATATGCTATAGTATGGTTAATTATTTATGATCCTTAGTCTTACCAGAATTCAAGATCCTTCCAGGTAAGGACTATGCCTGATTTTTTTAAATCCCCTCCATTATGTAGATGGGTTCTGGCTAAATAGATGTTGAACTGAATTCATTTGGAATCAGAAATTATGATTGCAAAAATGGATTGGAACCAGATACCCAGGGTCTTGAATGCCATGTTTAGAAACTTAAAACCAATGAAGGCTTTTTCCCTAAATATGATAATAGTAGCTAATTATTTTTGTTCTGGGCCCTATTTTACATGCTGCACATATTTTATATAGTCTTAAGAACAACCTAAGCTGTCATTCCCATGTTAGCTAAAAGAAACCGAGGCCTACTGTTAATAGAGACTGGCCAAGAGTCAGAGTGAGTCAGTGGTGGGGCCAGAGTTGAACCCTGGGAAACACACCCCAGGAAAAGTTCTCCTAACTACTATGTAGAACTGTGCTTCACATAAAGGGATTTTGCAGAAATATTCAAGGTGAATCAGAAGGAAAAGGCCTGAGTGCAGACCTTCACCTTGGAGGCGATTACAACTGAAAAGACAAAAGGAGTGCCTTTATTATGGTGAAGGAGGTGAAAATGACAATGGGGTTATAATATTTGTTGTCCATCCAGAATTTAAAGGGTTGATAAATTATTCCATGTGAGCAGGAGAGGAATAAAAGTTTACGAGATTTTTTGAGGCCATGTAACTGAAAGGAACACTCACTCACAAAAAAAAAAAAAAAGAAAGAAAGAAAGAAAGAAAGAAAAAGGAAAATGAGGAAACGAGGAAAGAAGCAAAGTTCAACAATGGAAATGATAACTCTCTGATCAATAATGCAATGTATTTATTATTTATAAATTACACAAATCTTGGGCGCCTGGGTGGCTCAGTGGGTTAAGCCGCTGCCTTCGGCTCAGGTCATGATCTCAGGGTCCTGGGATCGAGTCCCATATCGGGCTCTCTGCTCAGCGGGGAGCCTGCTTCCTCCTCTCTCTCTCTGCCTGCCTCTCTGCCTACTTGTGATCTCTCTCTATCAAATAAATAAATAAAATCTTTAAAAAAAAAAATAAAAAAAAATAAATTACACAAATCTGGATGTGGCATCTTTTTGTGATTTCTACTCCTCAGGAAAGACACAGTTTGCAATACAGTTTATTATTATGTACCATTGTTGTCATTTTTATTCTGGCTCTGCAGAGATACTTTTTCAAGACACACATTATGACTTATTTTGGAAAATAGGGAGCATATATAGTAATTGTTTTCATTAGAGGTTTAGAATGAAAGCTAGAATTTTCACAGAAATGTGCTTTAAAAGTGAACAAACCATCATAGCAAAAAGAAGAATTTTTACTATTGGCTCCTCAATGGGTAACCAGAAAAAAAAAAAAAAAGATATTTTATTGGAGAAAATCAGTATTCTTCTATACTGTAACTTTGGGAAAGTTACTCAACCTCAGTAAGTTTGTTTTCTGACATGTAAAATGGCATCAATATTGGGAATGATCTCATAGGATTGTTTGAGTATCAAATGAGATACCACATACGAAATCTCTGCACAGAGTGTTTTGTATAGGAAGCCCAGGAAAATATTAGCTACCATTGTTGTATTAATACTGTCTGTTTTTATTTCCACGAAAATTCCTGACAGTCTGTGCCTCACTGGAGAAATTAGGAGAGTACCTATTATTTATTAAGAGAGAACATGCAACCATTCTTTGACAGCCGTAATTATAATAATCTTAAGCTATCATTTCTTAGAACCTGCAGCAGTTAACATTTGATTTATCTTGTGGTTTGAGATGGAAAAATTAAGAATGGATTTGGAAGTGTTTTATATTCAGGATTTGTATCCCATACTGCCCATTGAGCGATTTGGCTTTGATGTGAAAACAGTAAGAGAGAATAAGGTAACATATTTTTTGAATTTTTTTATTTAAATTCACTTTAGCTAAAATATAGTATAGTTTTAGTTTCAGGGGTAGAATTTAGTGATTCATCAGCTGTGTATATTACTGGTGCTCTTTACATCAAGTGCCCTCCTTAATGCCCATCATCCAATTACCTCATCCAGCAACCCTCAGTAAGAGTCTCTCGTGGTTTGCCTCCCTCTCTGTTTCATATTATTTTATTTTTCCCTCCCTTCTCCTATGTTCATCTGTTTTGTTTCTTTTTTTTTTTAATTTTTTAAAATTTATTTAACAGACAGAGATCACAAGTAGGCGGAGAGGCAGGCAGAGAGAGGGGGGAAGCAGGCTTCCTGCCCAGCAGAGAGCCCGATGCGGGGCTCGATCCCAGGACTCTGGGACCATGACCTGAGCCGAAGGCAGAGGCTTAACCCACTGAGCCATCCAGGCGCCCCTGTTTTGTTTCTTAAATTCCACATATGAGTGAAATCATATGGTAATATTTAAAAAAAAAATGAAATGTATTCTATAACAATGGATCTTCAACATGCCCCACTACTGAAGCACACGGAAATGTATTGTTATTATCCGAAACAACCAAATGGAGTATTTTAATGACATACATTTTTGGTGTGTTTAATTCCATCTTAAAATCTGGGAACAATTTTACTACATTAAAACATTACTGTGCAAATTAAAAATACTATAAAATCACAGTTCTGTGAACACAAGTCCACAAAAAAATCAAAGTGCTTGAATAAAGTATGCACAGGTGAATTTTCCTGTTCTTTCAGTAGCAAGTTTCCTACACGTTTTATCATTTAACCATCAAGATGCTTAACAACAATAAAAATTCAGAAAAATATGTAGTGAAATAATGTAAACCTACATCAACATTATCAACCAATTTCTCTTTTTTGGCCCCTTCAAAACAGGAATACGGATACTGTTTTTTGTAGCTAGAGAACACAGTCCTGTTTGTCAACCACCAGCATTCCATGTGAGCATAGATTCTGAGTCACAACATAGAAGTTAAAAAGGAAAGGAGAAACCTTACTTAAGCGTAAGACAGGCTTATGTGGCTTTAATTGCAGTCTTTTAAAAAAAGACATAGAGGTGATATTTCCCATGGGTATAATAAGAATCAACGGTGCGATATATTACCAAGAAAGCAAATTGGACTACATTAACAGATTATCTCTAGATAACAAAATTATCTCTAGAACAAAAGAGATGACATTTCTTCCTACTTTGCAGTAGAGAGGCAACAATTAGATTGTTGGATTCCGTTCAGAATTTAGAACTTTAACTTACGTAGACATAAACAAATGCACTTTCATGATTTTCCACTGGTACCATGAACAACCCCATGAAGAAGTGCCTCTTTTCTACACCCTGATAACTGAAAATCCTAACTAGCAAACCACCCTTAACCCAGGCCTTTGTAGGAAAGGGAGGAAGGGGGAATTGAAGAGAATAGGGCAGAACATATGAACTCAATCAAATGTGAACATACTATTTTGTTGCTAGAGACCTGATTGAATATGAGAAGACATATTATCCAGACCCACAGTGCTTAGTATGGTAGCTACTGGCCACAGATTGTTATTAAGTATGTGAAATATGACTGGTCTTAATTGAGAGGAGCTATAAATGTAAAATACACACTATGTTTTGAAGAATTAGTGTGATAAAAATGTCATATATTGCATTTATAATTTTTATATTGATTACATATTGAGATGATCATGTTTGAGATATTTGACTTAAAATATATTAAAATTAATTTTATCTGTTTCTTTTATGGTTTTTTAATGTGGCTACCAAAAATTTCAAAATACATATGTGCCTCACATTATTTTTATATTGGACAACATTTTTCTAGACGAGGGATCAGTGAATTTGTTTTGTCAAAGAGCTGATATTAAATATTTTGAACTTTATCTCTGTTACAAATTGACTCTATCATCATAGTGCAGTAGTAGTCTTAGGCAATATGTAAACAAATGTATGATGTTGTGTATGAATAAAACTTTATTTTTGGGTACTGAAATTTAAATGCCACATAGTTTCATGTGCACAAAACATTATTTTTATTTTGATTTGTTTCTGACAACTTAAAAATGTAAAAGCTATTCTTCAGCATATAAAAACAGGCTGCTTGTGGGCCTTAGTCTGCCAGCTACTGTTCTAAACATTACTCTACATTTATTACCTTGACTCTCTAGTCAAACTACTTAATCTATATCCTCATCAAAAATTGTGATATTTATAGCTTAATTTTAGAGTCTTCCCTGCCCTTGGAGTCTCAAGTGAGGTAGCATGTAAATAACTTTACAACTTGATAAAAAGAAAAGATAAAATTGGCTAAGAATAAAATAGACTTTTCCTAAAAGTAGTAAATTTCCTAATACTAGCAGTGTTTACACAAAAGGAAGTTTCTAGAAAAGGGTTTTGTAAAAAAATTAATCTCCAGATATATGATTTAATTAAATGTATGATAATTCCTTTCCAAAACCCCCAAAATGTTTCTATTTTGTTATATGTTAAATCAATTTTAGTTGAAATGTTCTGGGTGAAAACTCAACAAAAGATCTCAGGGGAAAAAAAAAAAAGATCTCAGAGTTTAGTTTATGACTTCCATCATAGAAATAATTTGTTATATTGAAAATAAGCAGTTCATCAAAGGGCTTTGGTAGGAATCTCAAATCTCAAATCTGATTGATTTCATTTCTTTCCATATGGTAGTAGAATGTGGTAAGGTTTTAATACAAGAAAGTAAGGTTATGGAAAATGGATTTGTATAATTCTTCCTCTCATCTATTAATGAATTATTAGTGAATTACTAGTGAATTTTTGCAATTTACCTGAACATATAGCCAGTGAGTGGAAATAAGTTGATAATATTTTAAGCTGTACGTTTAGTAAATACCACCACCCTAATATTTTTATCCTCTTTGCCAATTCCTTTCATTTCCTTCAGCTGAGTTATAGCTATAGAATGTGTGATGCAATTATACTGAGTTTACATTTCTTTGGTTAATAAATTGGTCTCAATCACTAATGGATTTTTTATACTGATTGAATTCCCATGTTGAATTGGTTTAATTTGCCCGACCATATTTCAAGGTTAAATACAAAAGTATGTCAAGCTATTAATTTTGTATTGCTGTTGTTGGTTTGAATGATTTAGGTAGTTGAAGTTAGAACAGGAGATTAAATTAATTTCTGCCTTTGCCTTAGCCCAGACTTTCTCTGTGTATAATATATCTATGACATTTGTCCTCATTCTGAGACAAAATGAGGAAAACTCATCAGAATGAATGACCAGTCTTCATTAGACTGATGATTTTCAAGGAGATTTCCTTTGATTCCATACAGTGAAACATTACCTTTCTGAAGAATGAGTTTAGCAATGATGAATCCAAAACTAAATACACATCAACCAAATTCAATCAAGTCATCTATTTCAAGGGCAAAAAGGAGAAAAATAGAGAGTATATTCTATCTGCTGATAAAGAAATCAACATGTATGAGCTACAGTTTGGCTCCATGTTTGAGAAGCAGATATTTTCAGTAGATGCTGTCCTTTCCCAGATCCACACGAAGGGCTCATGTACCACCTCATTCAGGAGGCTGGAAGAAACAGGGTCGTTTTTAATTTTTAGATTATAAAATCCCATTCTATGCCAATGTCCTTTGAGATGAGACCTTAAGAATCTCTCATAGTCTCTCCAGAGTGTGAAATTTCAGTTGCAAAACAAGCCTAATCCTTAAAGCTTTTATGAAAACTTATGTAGAAAGCAGGACAAATAAGCCTTTTCAAAGAAGCACCAAGGGAATCTCTTGTAGCCATATCCATCATCCTCAGTGTATCTCTTAGTACACACAAATTCATCTCAGAGAAAAGGAAGAGAGGCTCATATTGATTTTACCCATCGGTCCAGGGCTAGAACTTCAAAATTGGCCAATTACAATATTTCCTATTTCCTTGTTGCTAGCCTGGGCCTAAAGTGCTCTTAACTAGTGGACAGAAGTATATTTTACCCAGTTAATATTTATGTTCTGGTTGTATGTAAATCAAAAGTAGAAGTAAACTTTTGTCTCCAATGCCTAATATTTTAGAAGAAAAATATTTCATTGTATTGTATTTTATGTTTATAAAAATAACATATTCTAGAGAACTCATATTCCCTAGAATATTCTAGTATTCATATTCCAGAGACTTTGGAAAATATTGAAATAAATAAAGTAAAACAAATCCCTTATAACTTCACTACCCAGGTATATACATATTCCTTTTGAACTCCCCCACTACTATTTATTTTTTAAATATATTTCCTTCCAGTCTTTTTTTATATATATTTGCATATTTTACATATATTTGCATTAATTTATTTAATCAATTTGTATAATGCCCTGTACCTACCTATATCATTTGATATAATATATGATGGTGAATGAGACATTGTTTTTGAATTCAAAGAATCTATTATTTAATCAGAGAGACAAACTAATCCAAAATAACATGATTTGTGCTTTAATAGAATGAGTCAGAAAATGAAAGTCACACTTGAGAGGACAAAATAGCCCAGACTTGGGGATGGAAAGGAAGTTTTTATAGAAAAAATACTATCTAAGCTTAGGCCTACAGTTTGGTGACATTTAGTTAGAAGAAGAAGGTAGAAAAGCATTGGCCCAGAGAAAAATTCAGATAAAAGTTCTCATAGATGCTCTAGGGACAAAACAGCAGATGATTATCAGAGAGAGTGAAGAGGAGCTTTGAAAAATATGGGACTAGGACAGTAACAGGAGCAATATTAATTCCAACAATCCATAAAAGTAATATATATTAATTAGGCTCCAAGCTAAGAAATCTAAAAAGATACCTTATATACAGTATTTCAAAGAAGATGGAAGTTTATTTCTTTTTTATATGACCATACAGAGAAAAAGGAGTGCTATGGTATGAATAGGCAACTCTGTTCTACCAGATTATCTGAAGACCCAAGTTCCCTCTTCTTGTGACTCCACCATTCCTTAGGATGAGGTCCACATGATCATAGATCAAAGTTAGCTTACCTGCACTGTATCTAGTTTTCATCCTGTTGGAAGAAGTGAGGAAGTAGACAACACACAATGTCCTTTTAAGGAATTGACATAAAATTCTATGCATTTCATTGTTGAGAACTTTCTTACAGGAGCCCGTTGATGTGTTATCTCCAATTGGGAGGGCCAAATGCTTGCTAAGTTAAATTTTGGAAGGGAGATACTGCACTAAAAAGAACAACAGAAGAGTATTTGTCTTGCCAAGATATAAAGTCTGATTTGTGTTTTAAGGATAATAGAAGGCCATTGAAAATATTAAACAAGAGAATATTATTGTCAGATATGAATTATAGAACATGCCCTTGGCTACAGAGTGGAAGATGAACTTGGACACTGACAGAGGTGGATAGAGAACTACCTGACAGGAGGGTGTGTGACAAAAGAAATTCAGGCAAGGGATAAGGTGTCATGGGCTAGGATAGAGACAGAGGAATTCTAAGGAAAGGAGTAGTTCACTTGTGAATAAGAATAAGTCACTTATGAGGTAGAATGGCAAGGCTGGATGTGTAGTTTTATGTGGAGAGCAAGGGAGAGCATGGTGAGGAAGGGTGAGGACTCAAGATGTCTGGCTTAGCAGCAGCTGGTTCCATGCTGCCATTCGTTGATTATATCCATACATATTGCATTATCTTAAAGGATACCACAAACTCTAGTGGCTTAAAATAACAACTCCTTATTTAGCTCATCATTGTGTGGCTCAACTGGGCAGAGTTCAGCTAAGCCATATTCTGCTAATCTCAGGTGGACTCATGCATCATAGACCACCTTTGGGTGACCTAGTCTTCTGGGGGTGACTGCCCGACGTGGTGTGACAATGACATCTTGGCCTTAGTTTGCTATCAGGAAGCAGATTAGCTTGGGCTTATTCACATGGTGCCAGAAGATTCTAGGAGAAAAAAATAAATACAAATGCCTCTGTGCACAAGCACTTGTAAAAAATCTGCTCGTGCCCTGTTTATATGGGTCTCATTGTGCAAAACAAGGCACCCGGCCACACCCTGTTAATAGAGCAGGGCACCATGAAAATCTAGATGGTTGTTATTGCAAAAGATCTGTTCATATTCTATAGAAAACTCTACACCCAGTGTAGAAAAAAATCCACAAGACTCAAATTTTAGTGACACAGAGTGTGGAGTTGCTTTCTGGAAGTCAATTCTGTAAGATTTGAGGCATCACTTTACCTCCCTTCTCTGTCTCTAGAGGTGATGTTTGATTAGCCTCAGTGATCTTTTCCTCTCTAAGAATAATGGTACTAATTGATTAGTATTTTGCTTAGGCTATTTTGTCACTTAGATGGTCAGATCTGCTCTCTTTCAAATAGATGAGGAATAAAAGCCATAAATAATTGCAGTAGCTAAAGTCTTGATTCTCTTTTTCTATTCTATTGATAAATGATTCCAAAATTGGCACCGATTGTCCAATTGTAATATGCCACATTGTCCTTATTTTTCTTATGTTTATTATGTTATCATATCTAGGAATTAGTGTGTCTGTCTTAACACATCAATGATCTTATTCTGTACTACTTTCAATTAAAAAAAAAAAACTAGATAAATGAGAGTTTTGAAATGTTTTCTTTACTGTTCATCATGACTTGGGGAAGCATATCAAAGATGATTGTTTCCTGGGTTGTATTTGTGACCTCATTAGTAACTATAACCATAAATCCTTGACTGGCTAATTTGGTTTGTCTCAAGTAACATTTAAATCCCTGCCTAATTATGATAAGAGCTTCTGTGGAAACACATACTGCCATAACCACACAGTTTACACTG
The DNA here is from genome assembly GCF_964662115.1 of Mustela nivalis. NCBI lineage: Eukaryota > Metazoa > Chordata > Mammalia > Carnivora > Mustelidae > Mustela > Mustela nivalis. The sequence continues at coordinate 97,226,720 of NC_139028.1, read as the reverse complement.
TGTCCCACAGGCTAGGAGCTGTATAAAATCCTATAATGTGCCAACAGACACAGGAAAGGATTCTCAATATCACTCATCATCAGGGAAATGCAAATCAAAACCACAATGAGATATCACCACACACCTATTAGAAAAGCTAAAATCAAAAAAAAAAAAAAAAAAAGAAAAGAAAGAAAGAAAGAAAGAAAAGAAACAGGTGTTGGTGAGCTTGTGGAGAAAAAGGAACCCTCAGGCACTGTTGGTGGGAAGGCAAACTGGTACAGCCACTATGGAAAACAGTATGGAGATTCCTCAAAATATTGAAAATATACTACCCTATAATGCAGTAATGGCACTACTGGGTATTTACCCAAAAAATACAAAAGCACGAATTCAAAGGTATGCATGCACTCCTATATTTATTACAGCATTATTTACAATAGCCATATTATGGAGACAACCCAAATATCCATAGATAGATGAATGGATAAAAAAGAAGTGGTATGTATATAAAATGGTATGTTCCTCAGCCATAAGAAAAGAATGAAATCTTGCCATTTACAATGACAGAATGGAGCTGGAGAGTATAATGTTAAGTGAAAGAAGTCAAGGAAAGACAAGTGCCATATGATTTCGCTCTTATGTGGAATTTAGGAAACAAAACAAATGAGCAAAAGAAAATAAGAAGAGAGAGGGATAAACCAAGAAACAGACTCTTAAGTATAGAGAACAAGGGGCACCTGGGTGGCTCAGTAGGTTAAAGCCTCTGCCTTCCGCTCTGGTCATGGTCCCAGGATCCTGGGATCGAGCCCCACGTCGGGCCCTCTGCTCAGCAGGGAGCCTGCTTTCCCCTCTCTCTCTCTGACTGTTTTTCTGCCTACTTCTCATCTCTCTCTGTCAAATAAATAAATAAAATATATTTTTAAAAAAAGTATAGAGAACAAACAGATGGTTACCAGAGGGCAGGTGGGGAGGGGATGGGTGAAATAGATGAAGGGGATTAACAAGCACACTTACAATGAGCGCTGTGGAGTATATAGAAGTGTTGAATCACTATATTGTACACCTGAAACAAATATAAAACTGTATGTTAACTATGCCAGAATTAAAATTAAAAAACAATAAAAATAAAACCACAGGATGTGATTTTAGAGCTAGAATCAATAATGTAAATAATCTTATTCAAATTACTCATTTTATAGGAAGAAAATAACACTCAGAAAATGTAGCCATGTTTTCAAATCATATGGTGAGAAGACCATGCAAACTATAACTCCCACCCAGGTTTAACTTCATCACAAGTATGCCTAGGGTCCCAAAGTTGCATAAGTACTTTCTGCCCAGACCCTTGTAAGTAGACTGAACATAATCCGGTGTGATGGAATTGGCTTTGTCATGACAGATCTGCCTTCTACCAACTCTTGGGTCAAAGTACTTATTCTCTGACATGCCTGATATTGAACTCAGGCTATAGTAGATTCGCCAAAAAAAAGTTAGTTCTTTCCTTTCCCCCTTGTATGTACATCAGCTCTCAGACTCATTTGGAATGGTCCTGGATTGATTATTGTTTGGGGGAGGATAAATATAAATAAACACATTTGTGTTAGCTATTTTGATATAGTGAAGAAGGTTTCATGCTCCTAATTTGACAGTTGTCCAAGTGAATCCATATAAACATTTCTAGATGCTGTATGTATCCTCTGGGAAAATTAATAGCTGGAGTATTGAACCGGGTCAGGAGCTATGGATTCTGGTTCCATTTTGTCATTAGTAAACCCTGTAGTCATAAGTCTTAGTTTTCTCCTCTAAAATGGGAATAAAATATATCTGCCTGGTCATTTTACAGGGTAGTTATAAAAGGCCAAATAAATCATTTTGAAAACAACAAATAGCAAATACTCTATAAAAATATGAACTTTTATTGAAACGTCTAGAATAAATATTTTTCAAACAATCATGACAGTATGTGATACCAACTTTTATTACACTGACAAATAGAGACAAAAAGTGCAGAGTGTAAACCCACAGTGAAATTCAATTTACCACTGGGGTCCAAAAAAGCAAGACTCCTACAGTCCTGGCTGTGAGAAGAGAATACCGACTCTGATTTCTGTTCAATGTTCTCTTCTCAAATGGTTTAACTGTATTTTCTTCACTTTAAAGCTCCCTACCCATTTTTCCATTTTTCTTCACGTCCTCTTCCTTTTGTCTGAAGACCACAGTGGTATAGCTCTATTTCAGAAGAAATGTGATATTTCACGTATATTATATACAGACTGATAGAAGTTACCAAATCCAACAACACACACATACACACACACGCGCGCACATCCACACACATGCAAAATAGCTTTGGCTTTCGTACCTAAAGAATTATCAGACTGTGGATTTATACACTTGGTTTTCATATGCTGAAGACTATTTTACACCCTTTTTATTCCATTATGTTTCCCCTTTCTGCCAGAAAATGTGCATGTGCATTGGTCTAGAGAGGCTAAAACATACCCATGTGATATATTCCCTTGTCAGAAGAAATAGGCTGTCCGTCTTGCTTTAGTTTTGATGAGCTACCGATTTGTGAAAGTTTCATTTCGATTTCATTACTGGGCAACCAGAATGAATTGACAGAGAAAGCAATCAACACATGATGCACCCACTGGAACCTCTAATACGAAATATTGGCTGCTTCTGTCAACACAGCCAATTACCAAAGGTACTCAAAGGGTAAGTGATAGCCAAAATAAGCCACATGGTTCCGTGGACCACATTTTGCATACCTATTAGTGTATTCAACGTAGACACAGAATGACAGACAGCTCTGTCAATATAACATTTCAGGTGACTGCCCTGTCTATACTGTGCTCTCCTGGCAAACACAGATGTTTGTGGTCAGATAAGAGCTGTGTGTGTATGTGTGTGTGTGTGTGAGAGAGAGTAAGAGAGAGAGAGAGATTGACTGCACACTGATGCCAGGACCTAAGAAATACATCAGGAAAAACAATTAAAAAATAATAATTAAATCTAATCCCTCTCACCGTGTGGATTACTTCCTATGCTAGAGCATGAGGTTGAAAGAGAAAACACAAACTCGGACTTCTGTGAGCTCATTGATTCATGCCTTGCAAACAGCTTGCTATCAGTTGTTTGTTAACAAATATTTATTGAGCATTTGGTATGTACAGGCACTAATGGATATATAACATTTGATAAGTCTCCCATTAGCAACAACACTGAAGGACCTTGAACACATTATGCTGTGTGAAATAAGTCAGAAAGATAAGAACTGTAGGGTCCCATATATGTGGAACTTAAAATTACTAATCTGTAAAAAACGGAGAATAAAATGGTAGTTACCAGGAAATAGTGGAAAGGGATAAAACTGATGTTATTTAAGGGGACGCACTTGCAACTAGCAAGTAAATAAGTCATAGAGATTTGAAGCATAATATATTGAATACAGACAATAATATTATACCATTGTTATGTAATATGATAAATATAACTTCATTGGCAATCACATTAAAATATGCAAATGGATCAAAGTAGCACACCATATACTTTAAACCTATGTGATGTTATATGTTAAATTTATTCAATTAAGAAGATTGACATGATGTTTATCCTCCTGGAATTTATAATGTGGTAAGGGAGAAAGAAAATTAAGAAGGCTGAGCCTCTCTAGGGTGGGACATGGAAAGTATCAGATGCTATCAGAACTCTGAATCCAGATTTTGAAATCAGTGAAGATTTTAGATAGAAGTGATACCCACACCAAAGCGTAGGAGTTAGAGAAATCGGGAAAGCAATGATTACTCTTCACAGTTAAAGTAACACCAGTAAAAGCGTGATGGCAAGAAAGCATGAAACATTTTAACAAGAGACAGACATTCAGAATGTCTGGAGGTTCATCAGTGCTGGAGAGGGGGAGGGAGAGCAAGAAATGGAACTGGAGAGGTAGGCAAAGAACACATCCCAAATGGCAGTGACATTGGCTTTTATCCAGTGGGTAATGAGGAGGCATTAAGAGATTTTGACCTGTGAAGTGGCCTGGTTAGATATATTATAGTAAAATCTAATAATTGTGCTAAGTAGTTACACACACACACACACACAATTTAAATACAATTTTAAAGTAATTCTGAGAACACAGAGATGAAGAAAACAACTATTTAGAGAACTCGGTGAAATATTTATAGAAAATGGAACTTTTTATTTTGAATCATGAAGACTTGGCACTAGATGATGTTGTAACCTTTACTGCAGGAACAACCCAGTAATGGGGAACTCTCAGCTCATGCCTAGCCTCGCCACAGTTGCTGCGGGTTTCCAATATGCCAGGAACTCTGCTGTGTCCAAGGAAATCGCATGGCAATCGGGAAATCACATTTTTCCCCTTGAGGGACTTAACCTATTGAGGAAGATATACCAGTTTTGTTGCTGTTGTTATTATTTTTTTCTGTAAAAATGCAGGAAAATTGGATACGTTGCATCTATCTCCAACTATTAGAAAGTATTCCTGGAAATGAGCTTGAAACAGTTTTCTTGGGATTCCCACCACTGGTCTTAATTTTCTCCTTTGTAGCCGTATTTTTTGAAAGTCTAAAATGTTTTCTGTATGTCAGTGTGCTGTGTATTTGAAATGATGAAATGCCCCTTCCGGGCGTTTTCTCACAGTCTTATAGACTAAACTGCCCTGGTTCCTGAAGCTATTTATTGTTCATGTCATATAAAGGTTTTTGATGGTTCCCTTTCACTTGCATTACTAGTGAAAAATTGGTTGCCAGAGAAAGCCTTTAGCATATGGCACTACCATTGTCACTTCTAATGCAAACTGTTGGTTGTTTCTGCTAACCCCCTCCCATCCTGACTATTGCCCTCTGAATACATTCTGGAATACATTCTGAATACATTCAGTATATGGGTCTAATTTTAAAAATCACATTCCTTAGAATGTCTATTAAGATATCCTTTCAGGGGGTGCGTGGGTGGTGCAGTTGGTTAAGTATCAGACTCTTGGTTTCAGCTCAGCATCATGGGATCAAGCCCCATGGTGGACTCCACGCTCAGCACCAAGTCTGCTAAAGATTCTCTCTGCCTCTCCCCTCTGTACTCTTGAGCTCTAAAATAAATAAACAAATTTTTTTTTTAAGGTATACATTTCAATTTTAAAAATAGCTTTTCACCAATATATTAATTGTAGGGTTATCTGTACGAATTAACATTCAATAGCAGTTTCAATGTGTGCAGGAGATTAGCTTAGAAATTGATAATTTATACATCAGTGAAATGAGTGAAATGATCGCAACCATCGACACCAAGGATGATGTTGAGTCATTGCTGCTTTGTTGAGATGACTGATTAGTGGACCATTTTTAAAATCTCCCTTATTTTTATGATGCTAATTTTATATTGACTTTGATTTTAATAATGTGGTGTCAGAACCAAGTCCTCAGGAGCTCTCATCCCCCTTCATCTGAGTCTTGACCTGCATACTTCAGCTTGATTTAACCTGGTCCTTGGCTTCGCTGGGATGCTTTTCTCTCCATGGCATGTATAAAATATGTCATTGTGTGGAACAAGTCAGAGGACAGAAATAATCAGAAATAAGAAAACAGAAAGAACCAGCGTTCTAGCCAGGAGTTTTTATGAATAGCTGAAACACTGTTGGGTTTATTCACATGCTCAGCGGAGGTATAGTCAACATTTATGTAAAAAACAACGAAGTTCTAGCGATCTCATAGTATGTACCATACTAGACAGTGGTGACCCAGGTAAGCACGGTCTCTGAATTCATAGAATTTCTATTCTGACTGGTGAAATGGATAATGTAGAAGTAAACATTTTTTCAGCTTATGACATGTGCTACAGATGTAGTAAAATAGGTTGGTTTATACTCTTCTGAATACTTTCTCATGCATGGTATTTTTTTTCTTTTATTCAAAATTATACCATACTCTTCATAGTGTTAAACAATCTTTTTATCTCCACTAACCAAACTGTCTTTCTAAGAAAAAAATAAGCTCCCAAAATATCATTATAATCATGCGACAGTCTACAATTGCATTAAAGTACTGCAATTATTCAACAAATAGCATCTTTTTGGAAATTCAGTCTAATCCCAACTTTTCCATATTATAAACATCCTTCTGATGACCATTGCACAATTACATCTATATACACATTTTAATTATTGCATTATATTTTCCAAAAGAAAAATTATAGTGTCATAAATTATCTCCATACAAATTACAAAACTGGGTCCTAGAAAAATTATTTTCCTACTACAACTATACAGAAATGCTTACTTCCATACAAACTTGTCCACACTTAAAGTTTAAATACTTCAAGTTGATTTTACATGTTAAATTTAAAACATTTTAGGTTGCTATACCTTTCACTGTACTGGTTGCATGCTTCTCATTCTGAGCCCGCTATCAAATGTCACTTGGACACTGGGTCCAGCCAGACATACCTGTTTCATTCTATGTAGTGTCAGCCATTGCTCCCAGCATTCTGTCCTCATATATGAAGTTTCCTGGTCTGAAACGTGCCTTTATTCACCAAATACTTCCTGACCTTCCAACTTGTCAATAGTTATCCTGGGTAAAAAAGGGACAAAAGAGATTTTATTTTCATTTTTATTTACTAAGTGGGAGAGGTAATGGTGTTGGTACAGAGGGTTCTATTACTCAGAGCTAGCTATACGTTTCGTCAGTGTATAAGTTCTTTAAAAGTTTTTTTTTTTTTTCTTATAGCAGAGCTCTTTCACTTTCTTAGCTTTTACTTAACTTCAAAATTGATGTCTAGGATGAATGCCAGTAGTATTATATCATCCCATATGTTTTGCTTAATTACACTATTTCCTGAATTCATTTTTTGAAGTTAAAATTTTTCTGCACCTCGTCATCAAAACATTATGAACACTCTCTGTCACACTGCGATTAAAAGATAAAACCTCTTTTTAAATTATATCTATTTGAAATGTTTCCAGAGTTTGGGTTGGGGATGATAAATCATTCTGATCTTTTAAATCCATATTATAAATCACAGGATATCAAAATCATATGGTACATGGGATTGAGTTAATCTAAATGGCAAGCCCAATAAAATCCCAGCAAGGATTTCTTTCAGATTTGAAGTATATTTTCAGTTTACAGAATGTTAAAGCTCAGGTTATTTTTTTCCCTCATATTTGTGTTGCTTCTATGCCTGAATTCTGTATGCGTATAAGAAAAGCATCTGTATCTTATTAGTACTTGTATTATACAGAACATTAAGATGCATTATAACTCAAATAGAAGGCCCTCTAGGGAACTTTCTATTTCTATTTTATTTTTACATCTTCAACAAATCATAAGTGATCTTGAGGTCATTGGAATGTGTTTGCACACAGATTCTTAAAATTATGTGTCAAAAGGCAAATGAAAGATTTACTAACAAAATCGTGCCTCAGATTTTGTTTCTTTAATTTATCTTTATTCTTTTTACCCATTAAAAGAAAAAGATGAGCACCTAGCACATATCACCAACTATAACATGAAAAATAAATGTTCATTTTTTGATATATTTCTCCATCAAATATTCTCTTCCTTCTCTAATATCTTGTCATAAATCTGTACTTTTATCTTTATAAAATTCCTCTCCTTCACCATCCCTTATACATTCCAAGCTCTTTTGGTTTGAATAATTAAAAGAACCCCTCTGAAGGTCGTGGAAGTTTATTTATAAAGTCACACACAAATCTTTATTTTATTTTATTTTTTGTAATTTTATTTTATTTTTTCAGTGTTCCAAGATTCCTTGTTTATGCACCACATCCAGTGCTCCAAGTAATACATGACTTCTTAATACCCAACACTAGGCTCACCCAACACCCCCTCCTCCTTCCCCTCCAAAATCCTCAGTTTGTTTCTCAGAGTCCACAGTTTCTCACAGCTCAACTCCCCCTCTAATTTCCCTCAACTCACTTCTCCTCTCCATCTCCCCATGTCATTTGTGTCATGCCTTATGCTCCACAAGTAAGTAAAACCATATGATTTCACTCAGCATAATCTCTTCCAGTTCCATCCATGTTGATACAAAAGTTGAGTATTCATCCTTTCTGATGGAGGTGTAATACTCCATTGTATGTATGGACCATATCTTCTTTATCCATTCATCTCTTGAAGGGCATCTTGGCTCTTTCCAAAGTATGGTGACTGTGGCCATTGCTACTATGAACATTGAGATGCAGATGGCCCTTCTTTTCACTGTGTCTGTATCTTTGGAGTAAATACCCAGTAGTGCAATTGCAGGGACATAGGGTAGCTCTATTTTTAACTTTTTAAGGAGTCTCCACACTATTTTCCAAAGTGGCTACACCAACTTGCATTCCCACCAAGTATAAGAGGGTTCCCCTTTCTCCACATGCTCTCCAACACATGTTGTTTGCTGTCTTGTTAATTTTGGCCATTCTACCTGGTGTAAGGTGGTATCTGAATGTGGTTTTGATTTGATTCTCCCTGATGGCTAATGATGATGAACATTTTTTCATGTGTTTGTTAGCCATTTGTATGTCTTCTTTGGAGAAGTGTCTGTTCATGTCTTCTGCCCATTTTTTGACATGATTATCTGTTTTGTGTGTGGTGAGTTTGAGGAGTTCTTTATAGATCTTGGATATCAGCCCCAAATCTTTATTTTAAAAATATAAAAATAGAAGGGTTATTAGGCCCCAGCAGGGTAAAAGTATTACATTTCCTTAGAAGTAAAGAGTCTGATAGAGAAAATGGAGGAGGAAACAGTAAAGGTGAGTATGCTCAATAAAATCAGAAATTTCAAAATGAAGGTCTCTGAAGTGTATTAATCAACAAGAAAAATAAATCAGAGTAAAACCAGAAACAGTACCTATACTACAGGGTGAGCAACTCCTTTGTGGACTTTGATGTACTTCAGGACAACCCTTTAGATGCTGTGTTAACAGAATACTCTCCCATCAGAGCAGGAGATTGGATCCCTATTCCAGGGCCCTAAGACCATGTAGACAAAATATCTGGGGATAGGTCCCAGGAATTTGTATCTTAATAAACACATCAGAGAATTCTTTGGCATTTGAAAACTTCAAACAAATATGTTTGAATCCAATTTTTGGAAAACATAGACTCAAGAAGTTAAGCAACATCCACATGACCTGAAACCCCAAGACAAGGCTTTGATCCCAGTCCCCTGCTTTTTCTAGAATGCTGCACTGGATATATGTTCAGATTTTCATGGTTTTTTCTTCTTTTTAAGATTTTATTTATTCATTTGAGAGAGACAGAGAGAGAGGGAGAGGCAGAGGGAGAGGGAGAAAAAGACTCCCCACTGAGCTGGGAGCCTGATGCAGGGCTTGATCCCAGGACCCCTGAGCCGAAGCTAGATGCTTAATGATCTGAGCCACCCAGGTGCCCCCAAATTTTCTTGGCTTTGATACCGAACTCCAGTTCTTCTCCTCTCTGCTATCTAGTTAGTAAAGGTGATTGACACAGCTGCCAGGATTAAGAAAACATTATGAAGACACCAGAAGAAACTAGATAGCTACGCCATCCTCTACAACACAGGATTTCAAAAAGTAGGGGCCTAGGGTTACTGTCATAATTCATATTTGGTAACTCAAACTAGCAGTGCAAAATGATTATCACCAAGTATCTATGCAAAGAGCTGTCTTGGAATATAAGATATTTAAATGAATACAAGAAGGATCTGCTGACTAAATACACTTTAGGTATTAGAACCTATCATTGATGATCAAGAGGATGTTTTCTTTAAAGATGATTGTGGATTTTCTCAATCTATCTGTATCATATCATTATAGATCTTCAATAGATGAATAAGGGAAACACAAAATAAGTCTCTTTAGATCCAGAGTTGGATAATTACCATTGAGACCATCAAAGTAGATGTGAGACATATTGAAAAAAATAAATACAGGGGCGCCTGGGTGGCTCAGTGGGTTAAAGCCTCTGCCTTCGGCTCAGGTCATGATCACAGGGTCCTGGGATCAAGACCCACATCAGGCTCTCTGCTCAGTGGGGAGCCTGCTTTCTCCTCTCTCTCTGCCTGCCTCTCTGCTAATTGTGATCTCTGTCTGTCAAATAAATAAATAAAATCTTTAAATAAATAAATAAATAAATAAATAAATACAGTATAAGATTAAATTTCCCCTAATCAGTTATCATTTAATGTTCATATTTCTCTGACTTTGGATAATGGTAAAACCTATTGAGAACATGAAAAATTGCCAAAATGTAATAAACCGTGATTCCCTCTACCTCTCCCATTGTTCCCTCCTCTTTCTCTCTCTCTTTTTTCTGTGCCTCTTCTATTCTCTACCTGCTGTATATCCCCTGGTCACAAAGTCAGGAAGGTAGACTGTGAAATGCAGAATATCTTCTGAGATGTTAGAGATGGCAAGTGAACCTAGACTCAAGGAGTCTATCAAGGAGGTCACCTTGTGGGTTGGTCCAGCTGGTTATTTTGTCTGAGAGTGTCAGAGAAGGACTGAGCAGAGATCTGATGTCAGCTATTGACAGCCTATTTTAGAAAGCATCTTTGAGGGAGGAAAAGGAACAAGTGGCCCTCAGAAGGATTTATCTTACTTCACCAGCTCTTCAGCCCCAAGCTATCACCAGGTTACACATTCACCTTAGCCCCTTGAAGATAATTCTTAACTGAAGGTCAGTAGCCTGCCCTCTTCCCTTTGGAGGAAAAGTTTTTTCTGCCCAGAAGATTCATTAGGTATATATAAATAAGAGCTGTGTTCTTCCTCTAGCAGAATGGGACATGACTACACACAGGGTAACTTTGTTTTCTAGCATTTTTTTCTTTCATGGTCTCATTCTCAGAACTTCCAGGAGCCCGAAACAATGGGGTCTTGAACTACCTTGCTGTTGTCCCTCCATTTTCTTCCATCTGTATTTTCAACCCCACTCGTACAAGATTATTCATTTTTTTCCTCACTTCTATTTTTATCTCCTCTATCCCTCCATTTCTCCCTAACTTTATCCCCTTCCCTACTCTTTGTGGTCTTGTCTATTGTAGCACAATTTAAAACACAAATTCAGGTTAGATCTCGGGTGCCGTCTTTCCTGTTTCCTATGGGCATCCTGTCATGAATCTAGATCCTGTGGCTATGTGCCTATATAGAAATAACATTTGATTTTAGTTTTCCTGTGATTTATCTGGAGAACACCTAATCAAATCCCACAAAGTCCCATGTTCTGAAAGCTTTGGTTTGGGGTCATAGCCCTTAGCTCATGTAATTCCAATCCTTTGAGACAGGTACAGTGTAGAAATCATTAAAAGGCCATTGCATCCTGTCCTATTAATCAACATTGCAATTTTCTTTGCACTTGGGTTATGATGTTGCTCTTTGGGCCTTTTTTGTTATTGCTAGAGGTTCAGAGTCAATGTCCACATATTTTGAAATAAAATACCCTGGTATCCTCTATTATTGTTGTCTTTCTTCTCTCCAAAGAATTACTGCATGGGCTTTTTTTTTTTTTTTTTTCCATCCAGCCTTGGATTCAGTCCATTAAATCATTCATTCAAAAGAGAACTAGAGCTGAAAGATTAGTGGGGGGAAATCAAGGCAAAATGTATCTTTGAAGTGTCAATATTCACTTCAGTTTCCCCATCTTTGGTGTCTCGTAAGAAAGTCTCTTTTTCTAATCTGGATATTTTAAAGTAAAATGTTTTTGAATTAACTATCTAAATCTATCTAAGAAGATGTGTAGGAAAGTTATAGATAAGTGCCATATATTATATATTACACACAAGGTAATAAAACATCCAAATTATTATAAAGTTTATGCTTTCATTTAGCCGTGGAATATTCCAACCCCTGTTGAACTAACTATGCATGACAAGTATGAGAGCTGTATGGTCTGCCACTGGATTACACTCTGTCGGCATTTTGTCTTCCTCACTTAGTCTTATCTCTCTAGCAAAGCTCGGTGCTTTCTGGGAGCTTTGTTCTCTACTGTTACAACCTTTTCTACACACCTTTATTTTACTCATGTGCCCGGTGGCTGTTTATTTTACTCATGTGCCTAGTGGCTGTAGTGGGTTATTTACTGATATCTGCTTTCCATCCCTGATGGCTAGGTGCTACAGACAAAAAATAAACCTCTATCCTAGCATGGGGCACACAGCCTGACATTGTGGGAGCACTAAACAAATTGTGCATGTCCTGGAATTGTGCTGAAGACAAATAATTTATTTTTATCTCTCAGGAGAACTTGGCACATAGTAGATATTCCACAAATAATTGTTTTCATTGCTTTGGTTTGCTTCTTCTGGGTATGTTTTCAGAGCAATAAATGTAGATGCTGCATTTTTTAATCTTTGTTATCCAAACCTGGACACTTCAATAAACAAAATTATAACCAGGCATTTATGATGACAGCTGCTAGAAACTCCTTCTTTAACATTATCAAACAAAAAGATCCATATCCTCAAGATTGCTCTAGATTATCTAAATGTTTGTGACTTTAATTTTTAAATTAATTCCCTTATTTTAAAAATTTCTTAGACTTTATTTTTCAGGGTACTTTGAGGTTTACAGAAAAATTGTGCAAAATAAACAAAGAGATCTCACGTGCCCCCTTGTCTCACCAACCCCACATCATCACCTATTACTAATATTTTCCATTAGTGTGGTGCCTTTTTTATGATTGGTGACAGTTGGTGAACAAATATTTATACATTATTATCAACTAAGATTTATAGTTAATATTGGGGTTCATTTTTTTTAGGTTTTATGGATATTGTTATGTGTGGGCAGTTATGTTTCTGCCATCACAGAGTATCACACAGAATAGATTCAGTGCCCAGAAGTCTTCTGTTCTTCTGTGTTTCAGCTGTTGGTCATTTCCTCTCCTCCTCCTCCCCTGAACTCCTAGCAACCAATGTCTCACTGGCTCTACAGTTTTGTCTTTTCCAAAATGTCATATAACCTTAAAGCCTTTCACATTGCCTTCTGTCGCTTAGCAATATGCATTTAAGTTTCCTCCATGCCTTTCTAGGACTTGATACCTCGTTTCTTTTTCTCACTAAATAACACACTGTTGTATGGGTGTGCCACAGTTCCTTTATCCATTCACCTATTGAAGAACATCTTGGTTGTTCCCAATTTGGGAAAATTGTGAATAAAGCTGCTACAACATTTGCAGGCAGGTTTATGTGTGCACATATGTCTTCAACTCATTTGGGTAACTTTTTTTTCATTTATTTACCATTTTTTCCTGTTCCTGCTAAGATATAATAAATGGTGATAAGCTTTGTGACTTCAGATGCAATACTTGTCAACATTTGCCTAGTGATAACAGGGAGCTTGCAATGCTGGAGCATTCTATCAACTGTCGTTTGAGCTTTCAGGGAAAATATCATACTGGAATTGTGTATGAAGGCTAAAAAAATAGGTGGACTGAGTTCAAAGACTTTTTTTTTTTTCAATTTCTCACTCCATGTCCCTAGAAAAATTGTTTAACTTTGCCTCAGTTCCCTCACCTCATCTCAGAATAATGGTATATTACAGGATTGTTTTGATGCTAAAATGAAATAGGTATAAAGTACTAAGAGCAGCACTTGATAAAAATGAGTTGTCCTAATTGGGATCATTAAGTAGGCATATATATTTCTGCATAGATCAGCTTCGTGAATGGCATAGAAGTTGAGAAGTTTCAGTCTGGTGAACGACAAAAACAAATGAACAAAGGTTGTCATTTGTTCACACATTCTCAACAACTATTTCTTGCAACTTAACATGAGCCAGAAATTGCACTGATATTTGAAATAAAGGAAAGACAAAAATCCTTAAGGAGAAAACACCTCTAAAGAAGCAAGGAGGCCATTTTCATATAGTGTGAAAGAGGTCTGGGTTTTCACAAGAGAAAGTGACATTTTCCTGACATCAGTCACAAGCAAGTCTGTTTTGCACGAGGGCTCCCCTCAGGAACTCTAGACTAAGGCAGGGTCAGGCACTGGGTTCTTCTCAGCAGTCCCCTTGCTGTGAAAATTTTGGTAGTTTCTAAACTTTCTAAACCTTAATTCAGTTTGTTCAGCTATGTATTAGACCTTTAATTTTCCTTCTAAGGTATATCAGAAGGATTAATACATCACCCAGCACACAGTAAGTGCTTAAAAAAAGTTAGCTATTACATATCATGGATTTTCATCAGGTAGGTTTAGATGGGTTTTAAATTGTGAGAAACAACTGATTTTTCAAGTTTCCTGTTCACAGGGATCCTAGCCTTAGAGAGATAATTACAAGTTTAGGATATTCTGAATAACATTTGAGCTGGGGATCAACAGATCAGAAGTCTATTTTGGATTCAGTTAATTTAGTCTAACACTCAAGATTTAGCTGAATTCCTTGTTTTATTTAAAGAGACATGCTTGATGCTTCTGTTACTGTCTTGTACAGCTAAACACTGACAGAAGTGTGATGTCTAAATTAATGCCAACCATACTAATCAAAGGTTATTTGCTTTACTGTTTAAACAGATTATTCATGGCATGAGCTGATGTGTTTTGATTTTTCAACATGTCAGCTATAAGATCAGAGTGGATATTTTAGCCTTGTGATAACTCCCTATAAATAGAGGCATAAATTATAAATGCTCATTGATGCAATTATAAATTGTCATTTGGGATTCTTTGATCCTGGCAAAATATAATGACCCCGAGTTAGAACATTGCACTAGGGGTGACTTCTATCTTCAACACTCTATAAACCAGCAAATCTTGATGGAAAGATTGTTTCTTTCCTCCCGTCCTATTGCCTGCTCACCTGCATGATTGCAGGCTTATCCTTCTCCTAACTCTGCACCTGTCTCAACCACATATAACAAGGTTCTGCTGAAGTACCAGGAGGTAAATGAATCTAAAATACAGAGCCTAGCAATGTGGCTCAGTCTGATAGGCTTTATCAGATGATGCTTCCTTCTAGTCCCTGGATGTCTATGTTTAGGATGTTGGCAAGGAAGGTAGAGTGATGATATTACCAATGACTTAAGTCTAGGGTAAGATATTACTCCACTTGGATATAAACACCACCTCTGCTGCTTACGAGGCAAAAGCTTAGGCAAGTAAATCAACCCCTTGTTCCTAAATATTTAAAATAAGCTTAACAATGACATAAAATTAAAGGATGTTTTTGAGGCATATATGAGATAATTTATACACATTCAGTACGTGACAGGGAGTCCTTTTCCTCCTGCTAATTCCCTTATGAGTTCTTGATGACTAACCCACCCCCAGTACTCTAAGAAAACTGGAATTAAGCAGATGTGGGGTGCAGTGTGGAATTGGTGATACCCTGCTCTATTCAGTGGGACAGAGCATCTTTCCTCTATGCCCTAAATGTCTGTTTCGCTTGGCTTTCTGTGGCCCCAGTACTGTCTCCCATGTTTAATGTGCCTGCTGGGATCTTTGATTTATCTCCCCTTTCAAAAATCCCCCTATAGCTCTGGATTCTCCCCTGTATACTTTTGGTTTGCTAAATAATAAATGCCTCATTCTTTCTTTCTCCTTTTTTTTCACATCTAGTAGCTAGGGCTCAAAGTATATCTCAAGGAAAAAACAAAAAACAAAAACAAAACAAAAACCACAGCCCTATACCCTAAGAAATTGAAGGACAGTGCTAGAAAGAATGTACAAGAAATGAAGATATGAATCAAGCACAAAGTAAACATATTGAGCAACTTTTGGTCACCCAAGAAATGGGGACAGACTGAACTCTGGACTTTGCAGTACTGTGTCCTTTGAACATCAGGGAATCTTGGGATATAGAGAGAGTTGACCCAACACCAGAAACACAAAATTAGACTCAGTGGTGCAACCAAATCTCAATCTGATTCATTTGGCCAATCTGAACAATTCTCTAGGACCATTTCAAATTGCCTCCCATGTGACCCCATTAGCAGATTGCTATTAGTATGTTAATAAGATGCAGGCTGCAGGCATTGGAATATGGTACTAGGAACACCTTGCCTGGTCTGTTACATACACAGCAATCCTGTCTCACTCAAATATAAAATCGCCAGCAATGACATCGGACTTCCAGTGTATCCTTTCCCTCACAAAATCTGTAGCCTCTTGTGATTCTTAATGAGAGCTTGTGAGTTTGGGGAAGGGCTATTAGGAAGAGTATCCTCAAAGTTTTCATCCCTCCCAGCATAACCTGAATGTCCAGTTTCCTGGCCCAGGTAATACATTTTGTAGCTGGCCACATCAGCCCATAAGACTTTTATAGTGTACTTATGGGTGCCATGAGCTCAATAAAAGCAGGGCAATTGAACTTGACATAATTTCTTCTTTGAAAGAAGTGTCACATTTTGAAAGGCCCTAAGGAATTACCAATGGATAAAGAGACAAGTAGCTTGATAATACATCTTACCTGGGCCACCTCTTTCACCCATTTAATTAGATAGGAATGTGTCTAATTGGGAAAAGCAGTCCCTCTTTTCAAATGAAGGTTAAATAAGTCAACAACTCAGGTAGACAGAGATCGTTTGTAGGCTTACTTCTCTCAATGCATATTTTACTATATATATATAAAACCAGATTAAGGGTTGAGGAGGTTTATTAGGGGATAAAAAAAATATCTTTATGAGCTGCCATCTTTCATCCTTGAGTCAATCATACCATGATGAGCACCAAGTACAGGAGGTAAAATGAGATGGAATGTTTCAGGCAAAAGGAAATCTCGGTGGAAATTAACCTTGCCTCAAAAGAGCCTTTAAAAAACAAAATGCTGCCAACAGCAAGCCAGTCCAACTGCAGACTTGAAGGTCAGAATTCGAAAGGACAACAAATGCAAATATTATACCAACCATTTACAAAGTTACTTTGGCAAAAAGAGAGAATGTATTCGTTTAGCTTAGACTGCCACTGTTGCTGCCAGTTAAGAAATCACTAATTTGCTCCCCGATAACTTTTTCTGATGCATGCGTATTCATTTTGATCCAAATATGACCTTAGCTGTGGGAAAAATATCACCCTCATGGAAATAAATGACCCTAGGTTTGCTTATATATATTCAGCCCCTTATTAAAAGAGTAAAAGTTGGAAATTGAAACAAGGAGAAAACTAATGAGCCCTTTAGAAAAAAAAAAAAAAAAGTTTTTCTCTTGAAGAGTTAATCAAAGGTGCTGTGGATATGGAATGAAAGGAACACATGTCTGCATCTATCCCTAAGTTGCTGTTTGTAATTCCTGCCAAGGAAGTGTCAGAAGAAAGTGACAAATGTCCCAGAAAATCTAGGGGTATCTGAATCAAATTCTTTACCTCTTTTAAGGAATAACTCTGTCAGGAAATGGGATATTTTGTTAGTAAGGATCACTCATTCAAACCCAGACCAAAAATCTCTTTTAGTATTCCTAGATGCTTTTATTGTAGATAGAAAATAGATAGATGATAGATAGATAGATAGATAGACAGACAGACAGACTGATAGATATAAAAACAAAACTGAGGAGAGCTGGGAGAGAGAATAAAACATTTAAAAGGGCCAGTTTATGGTTTGGGGTTTTATTTCTCCAACGCTTCATCTTGTAGTCAGATACAGAATTTTATGTCAAAACAAAAGCTACACCAGTAACAATATCCAAGATACCTCAACCATTGCTGGGTAACCAGCACATCAATGTAAATTGCACAGTGAATCAAATCAGTAAGTCAGCAGACACAGATATAGACAATAAGATCGTATAGAAGAGTTTAATTAGCCCAATGGAACTTAAGGGCTTTCTAGAATGATTAGTCCAAGCAAGCAACCTTCATTAGAATTATATATGTGGGTTTTCCAATTTAAAGACTAGCTGATAAGCCCCATCTGGTAAGAGACACTTTGCTATTATTACTGCATATTTGTTTATTACATTTATATAATATTTTTCCTTCAAGGAGACTGAAGTGTTATACTGAGACTTTGGCACATCTGATATCATAAAAATAAAAGTGAAGAAAACCAAGAAGAGAGAATAACTAAGAATGGGAGGGGGGACAGAAGGGATAATAATGGCAAATAATTGCAAATTTGGATTTCTTTTGGAGTGCCTACAGTTTCTCGCCATCTCTGAGACACACTAGTTGGAAAAGAGGATGGCCTAGTGTCAGTGAACAATCTTGCTAAGTTATTTAATGGCTGCATCATTTTGTCTTCACAACACTCATGTAAGATTGGTATTCTTGCCTCTGCATTACAGTTAAAGAGCCAGTTTAGTGAGGATTAACAAAATCAGCCACTGCTCAGTAGAAGCATTGGAATCTGAGCCAGGTCAGTCCGATTCTCAAGTGCAAGAAGTTCCTGTTACCTTCTTCTTGCTCCCAACACAGCTGGATCTTTCAAGATAGTGTTGATGCTTTAACCGCCTGAGGGACCATTTGGAGAGCCTTACTTACTGCCGCATGCCATGATTCACTCCTGTGGTTTTTCTTTTATAAATGTCCCTGAATCTTAATCCCTTTGACATATGTTCAGAATCACTTGAGTTAGATAGATAGGGTTTGAAAACTCTAATGGAAACTCCCTAAGCAGATGAAAAAAAGTATTCTCTGTTTTAATCAGCATTTGATTATTAATGTAGTTCTCCTTGAGATGACTCAATCCTCCCCACACCCAGTGAAAAGAATGAATCATTCTCTTCGATTTCCTTCTCAGAGTTAGAAGGAAGACTTCAAATATCATCATACGATGGTGGGAACACACATCTGTTGCCCACACGAACATATATTAGAAACCTGTGTCTGTGGAAACCCACCCCTGCCTCTGAGAATAACTTTGAGTGTAGTGCTCAAAGTGTTTATACTGAAGTATTTTTGGATGGATGGTATAATTAAATGTATTTATTTGTTTTTATTTTACTGCCAATTTTTGGAAATATACCTAATTAGTACACAAAATAATACACAAATACACAAAAGAATATGATAATGAGTATTTTTTTAAGTCTCTATTAACTTTGGAGAATTTTGTCACTAGGAGTTTACTTCTGCTTGGGAATTTTCAGAATTTATTAAAAGGTTCCCAATGGAAATCTAACAGGTAATGAATTATCCAAAGAGTCACACTATTTATAGAAAAGTATAATAAAACTGTCAGGAGTGAATTTCTAATTTGATTAAACAATCTCTGTGACAGGAAAGAGAGAGAGAGAAAAAAGAAAGAAACAGAGAAGGAAAGAAAGAAGAAAAGAAATGTTGAGGTCCAATTAAATAAAATAATTTAAAAATTAAAAAAAAAAAGAAAAGTTGAGAATATAACAAGTGAGATGTTCTGACCCTGAAAAGATCAAAATGTCAGAGCTGAAAAAATGATCAAGCACAGGAAACCTATTTGTTCAATGATTCTGAGATATCTAATTTTAGCAGACTCCATAATCTCACCAGACTCAGTAATCTTTCCTAACAGAATAGTAAAGTGAGAACAATTTGAGTGTTGGACCCACCAGCCATGAGTTTGAATCCCAGCTCTGCTATATGTTAGGTCCATGGCCTTCTGAAAACTATTTAATCTGTCAAGTTTCATTTCTTGATCTATAAAATAGGGATAGTAACAGTGCCTGACTCATAGGAAAAGATCACATCACATCAAATTGAAAGCAACAGGTATAGTTTCTAGGGTGTGCCAATACATTTTAACAATAGTTATATGTAATATTTTAATAACTAAGATTTCAATTCAGCTTTGTTTTCCACTTCCTCCTTTACCCTAATTTTGATCCTAAATTTTCCTGTTTCCATAACCATTATCTCTACATGCCCATCCCCAGTACAGAGCAAAGATATTCCTGGAAGAGTACCCCGTCATACAACATAACTTAATTCTAAGAGCCCACAATAACTGAGAACCATTTAGTCTAAATGTTATGGTAGTTTATTTGGGGGTACACTCATTTGTTCCCTAAAATTATAGTGTAAGAATCAAGAGCTGATTATTTATATAATGAATGCTTTCTAATCATATATTTTTCAAGCCAGTGGAAATTTCATCCAGTATCCCACTGCCCACAGGCTGAATTTTTGGAGAGGAACATCATATTCAATATTATGCCCAGCCAATGATGTAATGGTATCAGCAGCACCAAAAGAGAGATCCATCAATGGCATAGAGATGCGTTTGTCCACAGCAGATGAGCACAGACTCAAGTATCTAATCCCAGACACAGCAGCCTCACCCTCTGCAGAATTTATGTTAGCACTAGATGATAAGCTTATGCCCCTAAGACTGAGATTTGCTTACCTTCTTTATCTGCACTTATGAAATACTTGTTATGACATGAAATTATCTAGCCAATTTTTAGGACTAGAGATATTTATTTGAGAGTTCTAAGAAATGCTGAAAGTTTATCTATTTCAACATGCCAAATCTCCCTATACCTATATTAAATATACTGATGCATTAAATTTGACCCAGTGACTGTGGTTCTACATCAGGATTATGGATTAGAATTTAGTCAGACCCAGTTGGTTAATGACAAATATATGGTTTTATTTGCCAAGTCATTTATCTACCTCAAACTGGCCACATTATTTCTTTCTACTCTCTTATTACCAAGACTTTTAAAGTTTTGGTTTTTTTGTTTTGTTTTTTTTTTTTTTTCATTTTAAAATCAGCTTCAGCTATCCCAGCATATTACTAGGTGGCTGATGCTTTCCCCAGAAGAGACTAATTCTTCTCTCAAATCAAATTAATCCATTGATTCAGGCTTGTGGATGTTCATTCTTTTAACCATGGGATTAAATGTGTATTGTGCAATCATCTGTAGCCATGAGATACTTAGACAATGCTTGAGTGGTTGTCAGGGAAACAATGTGAGCATCCAGTCTGCTGCAGTATTGAGCTAAGTGTGAATACACACACACACACACACACACACAGCATTGGTCAATCAGTTTGTAAAATATGTGTCAGGTAGGAAGATTTTTTTTTTCTTCTCTTCAAGGACCTCACTAATTGTATGTATATGGGTGTAAGCCTGTGCATGTGTATGTGTATGTGAACACAGATTTCATTTGCATTAAATTCTCAGCATGCTTTCTGTTCACAGAGCTAACATTTTATATCTTAATGGTATTTTTCACCAAAGAGCTCATTGACTTCATTAAATATTCCATGAAGTATATAGCAGAAACTATTATTAAATATATGCATTCTGATGTAATCTCAGCAGAGAAATTTATAGACTAAGTGAGACAGGAAGAATGACAGACAATTTATATGGATTATTTCAGTTAACTATCCTAACAAGCAACAGTCCTTTTGTATTGTTACTTTTATCTTACACATCGAAAAATCATATCACCATATCATATAAATAAAATAACTCGTCTGTGGACACACAAGTATTTGTTATACTGAAGTATTAAGAACCAAGTACACAAAAACTAACATATGTGCCCAGTTCTTTCTCTGACTCAAACCTTGAAACACTATAATATACATTTCTTCCATAGATTCTGGCTTCTCAGCTTTATTTTTTCTATATTAATCACTATATTCTTCAAATTGGTAAGAATTTAACCATGAAGTTCTAAAAACCAAAGCAAGACCAAAGGATTCTCTGGAAGATTTAAAATATCAACCACCAAAAAGTTACTGCTTGATTACTATCTATATTTTAATCTTCTGATTCTAGTTCCATTTAGGATGACTGTGTCACTATTTTTTTTTTTTTTCTGGAAAATTCCTACTCTTTCAATTTTTAATTGAAGCATAGCCACCTCTATGAAGACTTCCTAGTCCCCTCTGAAAAGAAAATAAAAAGTCCATTTCCCTCATAGATGGCCCTTCTATCTTGCATATGGCTTCACTGAAACATAAAATAATTTGCACAATTATTTTTCTCAGAGTCTGTAAATTCTATGGAGCTTGACGGGCCGTTTTAAAATATGCACAGCACAACGATCCTCAAACTTCAGCATCCACCTGAAACATCTGAGCTCTGTCATCCAAGGATTCTGATTGACTAGGTCTGGGGTGGGGCCCCCGAATGTGTATTTCTAACCAGTTCACAGTTGACATTTGATCTTGCTGGTCTGGACCACAATTTGAGAACCATTCATGTATCAGCTGAAACATAAAAACATGTTCAATGGACACCTTGCCTTAGACTGCTCTTTATCCCTCAGAACAGGTTGCTCATAAGTTCTGTGTGAAGATTGATGATGTAGTAACCACCAGGTATGAAACTGATTCTCACACAGAGAGCTTAGAGGATTAGAAGAAATTATAGAAATAGACGCCAGGTTTTGTCTTCCTCTCCAATCTTCCTAACCAGTTATCTCAAACTGGGAGTAGGAGGTAGAAAGGCAGACTATTCACTTAGAAAGGAAAAAAGAAAAAGCAACTTTAGATTTCTGTTTCTTCTGGTGGAGTCTTTAGGTACTTCAGTGTGTTTATTAAGAATGCAAAACTGACTTCAATTTGCATTATTTTGGTGGGGAGTAGTATATAATACAATAATATACAATACACTAGGAATTGGACCTGGATTTTAAGCATTTTATGGAAACCAGTGGAATGAAAATAGTTGTCTGTGCCTACATAAAATCAAATTAGTTAATTGGTGTCCATTAAAATAATTCTGCATTTAAAAAATAATTTCACATTTTTTATTATAATTGGATTGGCATGTATTCTTTAAATAGCCAAAATCATTGGTTGAGATATTATTTAGGCTTAGTAGGATACTGCTTTCTTCACACCTTGAGTTCGGGTCTCATACAACTCCATACATTCTCCCAAACATTTTTTTTTTTTCAGATGACATGATTCTTTATTTTTTTTTCCTTCTTGTTAATTTTTTTAATTTTTTATTTTTTATAAACATATATTTTTATCCCCAGGGGTACAGGTCTGTGAATCACCAGGTTTACACACTTCACAGCACTCACCAAAGCACATACCTTCCCCAATGTCCATAATCCCACCCCCTTCTCCCAAACCCCCTCCCCCCCCCAGCAACCCTCAGTTTGTTTTGTGAGATTAAGAGTCACTTATGGTTTGTCTCCCTCCCAATCCCATCTTGTTTCATTTATTCTTCTCGTACCCACTTAAGCCCCCATGTTGCATCGCCACTTCCTCATATCAGGGGGATCATATAATAGTTGTCTTTCTCCACTTGACTTATTTCGCTAAGCATGATACGCTCTAGTTCCATCCATGTTGTCGCAAATGGCAAGATTTCATTTCTTTTGATGGCTGCATAGTATTCCATTGTGTATATATACCACATCTTCTTGATCCATTCATCTGTTGATGGACATCTAGGTTCTTTCCATAGTTTGGCTATTGTGGACATTGCTGCTATAAACATTCGGGTGCACATGCCCCTTTGGATCACTACGTTTGTATCTTTAGGGTAAATACCCAATAGTGCAATTGCTGGGTCATAGGGCAGTTCTATTTTCAACATTTTGAGGAACCTCCATGCTGTTTTCCAGAGTGGCTGCACCAGCTTGCATTCCCACCAACAGTGTAGGAGTGTTCCCCTTTCTCTGCATCCTCGCCAGCATCTATCATTTCCTGACTTGTTTATTTCTTCCAAACATTTTTAATATACTCTGACTCTTCATACTTTTTTAAAGATTTTTATTTATTTATTTGACAGACGGAGATCACACACAGGCAGAGAGGCAAGCACAGAGAGAGAGAGAGAGAGGGAGGAAGAAGCGGGCTCCCCGTTGAGCAGAGAGCCCAATGAGGGGCTCGATCCCAGGACCCTGAGATCATAACCTGAGCCGAAGGCAGAGGCTTAACCCACTGAGCCACCCAGGCACCCCTCTGCATATTTTTTAATCTCCTTTCCTGTTCAAATTGTTTTTTTAGAAAGGATTCTAGCGTTACTGTGATTAAGTCACACTCCCTCCTTGGTACTTGTTGGAAGTTTAGTTCCTCATTTGTGATAGTTAAATAAATCAAGACTTTTGTACCTGTCAAATGTCTGTCAGTAAAGAAATGGGAAACACACAGATGTACATACACAAATATATATTATTTATAACTCCATACATTTATGCAGCCCAATTTCACATCAGACCTTTCTTGAGTCCTGCAAAAGCAAGTGGGACAGAGGGCTTATAATCAGTTATTACAACATAAACATGTTTTTTGTGTCTTCTACTAACCTCTCTGTCCTTTCACAATGTAGGAATATAATCAAAATCATTAACTCCAAATTGGAAGATGCATTTTTGCCTGCCTAAGCCACATAAGCCACCAAATCTGCCACCTAGGAGGATGGATGACGATGCAGTCCCTGGATTACACTATGATGAGACACTCACTATTCTGCAAGGCTATCTAGTCTGCAGTCAATAATTAATTCTAGAAATATCTTTCTTTTAACATTGTAAAGTTTGCAGCTCCATTAATTCCAATTCTATTAACATTTATATGCCCCAAACACTACCTTTTAAAAGAGGTGTCTCTATTAATCAATCACTTTTAGAATGACCTCACATGGCCCTAATATGCCTATAGGGTAAAAATAATAATCTAATTGTTCATGGAAATGAGAATTTTTGATCAGGTGTTTAAATGACAGTTATGATAATCTCCTGTGATTATTCCTAAAGGAAATCAAGAGAAAGAAGTCAATGTACTAGACACCAAAACAAAGACCCAAACATCAATTTTTTTTCAGTTGTCTTACACCAATTCATTTTTTTGTCTGCGATCTGAATTGGCTTGCTTTATAATGGGGTGTCAAGACTTAAAGTTTGGTGCCCTACAAGACGAATCTAAAGTATAACACCCAAGAACCTAATAGGCCCAGATTAACAAGAACACCATCTATTGCTATTTACTGAATTCATTATATGTCATGGAAATTAAGCAACTTCATCAGCTTTTCATAACATTGTATGATAGAAAAATCTCTCAATCACAGTAGTAGTGACAATTTGTCCTGGATAATCCTTTGTTTGGGGGATCTGTCCTTTGTATTGGAAGATGTTTGGTGCATTATTGGCCTCCATCCACTAGGTGCCAGTAGCACTTTTCCGGTTGTAATAACTAAAAATATTTCAGGACATCAATAATCTTGCCCTGAGAAGGGGAAATTATCCTATTCAAGAAATACCAAATTAAAGAATGATGTATCTTCTTGTTTGTTTGTTTGTTTGTTTGTTTCATCTCAGAAAGCTTCCAGATTCTTTTTTATAATGTATACATTCTTTCCCTGGGAATCTTTAGGATGTATATGTCAGAATTTCTCTCACAAGAAAAAAAAATAATAATATTCCAGCCTTAGGCTATTCCAATACAGAAAATGACAAAAAAGTGTTATACATATTGCCAAAATAAAACTATAAATTTGAAAATAATCAAATTTAGTATATCTCTTTATTCATCACCCTCCCCAAAATGTAACAAAATTAATCTGATATACAGTTTAAAAGAAATGTTACTTATGTAGTCCATAGAAATCTATACCAACATAAAGAAGCAAGCAAGTAACCTAAACATAGATGGGAAAAATACTGTTGATGGATTAAATTAATCAATAGCTCAGAAAGAGCCAAGAATAGGTTTCTTCGTAATGATCCGCACTGCATATCACACAAACTGTTATTGCTATTATGAAATAATGGACTACATCTTTTTCCTGTTGTGTACTTTAGTGACAAGGGGGACAGCACACAAGAGTAAGGTGAAAGGCTCTCATGAACAATCAGGGTGTGTCATTAGACTTGACTGAGATTTTTTTTTTTTTTTAAAGATCTTATTTATTTATTTGACAGACAGAGATCACAAGTAGGCATAGAGGCAGGCAGAGAGAGAGAGAGGAGGAAGCAGGCTCTCCGCGGAGCAGACAGCCGGACGCGGGGCTGGATCCCAGGACCCTGGGATCATGACCTGAGCCAAAGGCAGAGGCTTTAACCCACTGAGCCACCCAGGTGCCCCTTGACTGAGATTTTTAAACCAAGTCTGCATTACTGGCCTCCATGGCCACCAACAGTAACAACCTCTTCTATTTCCCATTCTTGTGCCTTCTCATTGGCATACATTCTCATTGGCTTCTCTCCTCTTCATTGTCTATGGAATGTTAAGCACAGGGTGAAGGTTTGTAAATGTTGTTTCAGAAATAAGATTGATTAACGAATATAATTTGGAGGATGTCCCATAATTATGGAAATTTATTTTTGTTTTCTTGTTGTTGTTGTTGTTTGGAAAAATGAATCATGAACAAAACAACATGATATACATGATGAGAACCCTACATGATATAGGGTTGGGAACCCTGATCTCTCTAAGAACGTATTTGTTTTGGTTCCTCGGGGAATCTCCTAATTACCTCTTGTGGCTCCTTTGTTCACTACAAGTTTATGTTTTTGACTAGTAAAAGAATACAGACCACTGGGTAGGTGTAATACATAGTTAACTCCCCACCCCAGATATACACACAAACATACACACATAGGCACTGAAATGCTCAGACTGTTCCTGATTTTGTCTCTGGGTGCTAAGGAACACTTGCAGACTCCCCTGCTCCCCTGCTCACTTTAAAGTTGGTAACTTCATCAAGCCCAGACATGCCATGCACTGAGCTACAGCATCTGGCTGCCAGGCTGTTTAATCTCTCTGGGAGTTTATTGGTTTAAATCCGTGACTAACAATCATATAAAAAAAATATGGCAAAACCAGATGTCTTTAAACTCCTATCGTTTTTGAAGCCGGAGTACTTTTCTCTCCATTTTCTCTCGTTTTCTTACACTCCAAAGAAATTCAGATTTCTTCTCTGTTCTGCTCTACTCCTCTCTTTGTGTTTCTATATAAAATCATCAGGGAATCAGATCTATAAGATATGTCCTCAGTTTCTTGACCTGGAAAACTTCTAAAAAGTTACTGTACTTTAGGCTCTGGCTACAGCTCCCTCTCAGCCTCAGAATTGCTGACAAGAGAAGTTATCATGAGTGGGTATTATATTGTTTCAGTCTTGATTTTTTGAATCTTTTAAACCATGTGTCTACAGATAAAGGATATTTGTGAAAATGGATCTGAGAGGTGGAAATGACAGAACACAGCCTTAATTATCCTTATCACACAAGTAATAATGACTTGGTTCATATCTCTCTTTCCTGCATAAGAGTATTAGTTGATAACAGTACTGGTTATACTCAACAGTCTTCCAGAACTGTCCTAAAAACATTAAGTAAATCTAATCATTCAAGTTTAGTGGCACTCCGATAATTACTTTTATTGTCCCCATTTTAAAAGGAGCTGAAGCACCTTGAGATTAAGGGATTTGACTAATGTTCATAGCAAGAGAGTAAAGAATGGGACTTGAAACCAGCCTTCCTAATTCTGTCATTATTTTTCTCTAGCGGTTAAAGAGATGCTTCATTTTCCAAGTTGGTCCAATCCCCCAAATACCTCAAACCTTGCCTCTTTGGAGTGTATTATCTCTATTTCATATATAGAATACTTCAGTGGATTCCTGTGGTTGGAAGGGATACTGGAATTTGTTTGCCAGTATCATTTTCCACTTCTAAGATGATATGTTGGTAATAAGATGGAAAGTGTGTTAACATGTATGGCTTCAGAGACCTGAAGTTAATATTCAATAGCTCAATCAGCTATATATCTTAAAAACTCATCTGTTACCTGATGCTATTAACAGAAAATTCATTTCATTTTGATTGAGGTATAATTGACATGTAACATGATATTATGGTTTCAGGCATATAACATAATGATTTGATATTTGTAACCATTGCAAAATGATCACCACAAAATAGTCCCCAACCATTGCCATACAAAATTGCAAAAAGAGTTTTTTCTTGTGATAAGAACTTTTGGGATTTATTCTCTTGGCAACTTTCAAGTATGCAGTACGATATTATCAACTATAGTTACCATGCTGTACCTTATATCCCTATGACTTACTTGTTTTATAACTGGAAGTGTGTACCTTTTAACTCCCTTCACATGGTTTGCCCACATCTCAACCCCTTTCCCCCTTGAAATCACCCGTCTGTGCTCTGTATCCATTAGTTTTGTTTTATTTTTCGTTATGTAACACCTTGACAGAGTTGCAAATATTGAACCATACTTGCTTTCTTGGAATAAATCCCGCCTGATCATGTCATATGATCACTTTAATGCACTGTTGAATTTAGTTTGTTTTTGTTAAGGATTTGTTTTGTTAAAGATTGTTAAGGATTTTTATATTTATGCTCATCAGAGATATTGGCCAGTAATTTTCTTTTTTTATCATGTAAAAGATGGTGTCCCTTGGTCTGTGCTCCTGTCTATGCAGTGTACCAGAAACTTCTGTTCAAAATGTAAAATATCTTAGGAATCTCAGGGGATCCATAGAGATAATTCCTATAATTTTTCAAAAATTAACGTAAAAAGAAGATAAAGAATTTAAAGTTAGTTGTTTGCCAGTTATGTGACTTTAGACATTTGCTCAGCCTCCTTAGACTTCAGGTTTTCTGATTTGTAAAATGAGGAAATTGTAGAAGTTATCTTAAAGCATTTGAGGTTCTACTTTCCTTCCGTTAACAAATTCAAAGGATGTTGAAATTTATTACCAGATGATAAAAAGGGCAAGTAGAGAGGTAAATATGTTACCCTAATCTGATTAATAACACAGTAGTATTTTGTACAGGATGGAGAAATTTTCAGAGAGATTTAGCAAATTTCCTCCTTTCTGATGTTCCTTCTTTCTGCTATGCTTGCTGGGTATGAAATGAACTCCTGCTAAAAAGAATGTCTGAAATTTCAGAGTAAAATATGATAAGAATGTACAAAAACTCAATTAAGAAATCTCAAATTCTCTCTAGAATCTTTGTTTTGTTTTTAATAATATACCTTTTTTCCTGACACATATTAAGCATTCCGTAAATTGTAGATAACATTTTTATGATATAAATTTTTATGGAGAAATTGAGTCAAAAATAAATAAAAGATTAATTCCATTATAGAGAAAGTAATTTGAATATAGTCATAAAAACTATTTTTTATCTATATCTTCAGAATCTAACATGATATTATGAATGCATATTGAATGAATGAATGAATAAGACTAATCCTACCCGTGAGAGTCAGGGAAGTCATAATAATAACAACCACAACAACCACTTACCACCACTACAATCACAAACATTTATTTAGTAACTCTTTGTGTGTTAAGCACTTTTCAATCAATATCACAAAACTGTTGTATGATCTCATTCCCACCAACAATGAATGGGAATTATTCTTGGTCCATCTTTTTGCCAATTGTCCCTTTGTTAAACTTTTTTAAATTTTTGGTAATCTTGTGAAGGAATCATGATATATCCTTTTGATTTCATTTATATTACATTGGGTGGTAATTATTAGAACATCTTTCATAAGTTTATTAGTTACTTGTATATTTTTCTTACAGAAAGAGCTTACTGAATTCATTATCCATTTCCTATTGAGTCTTTTTAGCCACTGATTTGCAAAAGTTTTTATTATATTCTTCATATTAAATCTTTGCTGATTATATGTGTTGAGGATGTCTTACCTCATTTCACTACTTGATTTTCATTCTTTATGTTATATTCATATGAATAGAACATTTTCATTTAATTATTTTCAGTTATTAAGTTTATCAAATTTTCCTTTATGGTTAATGCTTCTCCTGACTAGTTTAATGAGATATCATTCCCTACTCCTAAGGTCATGAAAATATTTTTTCATATTATGTTACATGTGCTTTATCATTCTGCTTTTCAGAGGTAAGTCTCTTTTTAAGTGAAATTGATTCTGGTATGTGATATGAGGAAGACATTGATATTTATCTTTGTTCATAGGGATACCCAATTGTCTTTGCAGTTTTTACTTGGAAATATCACACATGTGGTTTGGGAAAACTGACACCATTCCTAGACATAGAAGTCCTCAATTCACAAATAATAGCTGCACATCTACAATACCAGTCATTATTGGCTAGGCTATTCAAACTACTATAATAAATAAGCAAATAAATAAATAAATAAACCCAAATTCCCTGGCTTAAAAGCAATCCACTATGGGTCAGCAAGCAGTCTCTGCTAGAATTGGTCAAATGCCCCTATTCAATCATGCAGAGGCCAGATATTCAATCCCACCATATGATCAGAAGGTCAGAAATGTTTGGCAAATAGGTATAATGAAAAATAGTCTGCTTTGCTGGTCAAGGTATATACAGCTTACTATCCCTCCTGCCAGCAACACATTACTCTTTCTCTCCCCAAGGGAGACAATTAAAAAATTTCATCCTGGCTTTGCCATCAAGCTCTAACTCCAGAATTGCTTAGAATTGTAGGCTGGCTGCCTTGCCTCCATACTCCACTCTTCTCCTGCTCACCAAATAATATCCCTGCCCTAATCTCTGGAACCTGTGAACAAGTTATGCTACAACATAAAAGAGATTTTCAGGTGTAATTAAGGTTATAAACCTTAAAGACATTATTTAAGAGACCAACCTAATCTCAAAAGCAAAAATCTGTCTTTAACTACAGACAGAAGGGTGATAATCTGGAGCAGATTTGTATGTTTCTTTGACTAGTACCTGTTACATATCAGAGTTTCTGAAATCCCATTGAATAGACACTGAGAAGTCCCCTAATATCCTTTAATTAGGCCCTAATGTTGCTGTCTGGTTGGGATCCTTGGCTTTGCATTCTAGAGAGTTTTTTCCCCTCTATTATCCTTTAGAAAGGAGCAGTTCTTCGACTCTTTCTTATTGGTTGGGTCCTCAAGGTTGTTTTATGTCTCAGTCACAGACATTTTGACTGGACTTGTTGCTTCTTTAACTATAAACCAGTCAGGGGGAGGAGTTTAGATGGCAGAATGGTAGGAGGAGCCTGAACTTGCCTCATCAGTCCACACAGCTAGATCAACATCAAATCATTTTGAACAACTAGGAAATCAATGTGAGGATTAAGACAACAATCTGCACAATTGGAGGGAAAGAACATGGCAAATTTGAGGTTTGGAGCCATGAGTTGGGGGAGAGAAAGCTGCAGTACTGTGAAGAGAAAGGAGTCCTTTGCACTGAGCAAAGATGGGGCAGTGGGGGACAATAGGTCGGGTTTGCACAATACATTGCAGTGAGGGGATCCCCTGGGTTGCACTGGGATAGATTGCTCTCCTTCCTGGAGTACATTTGGAAGAGAGTGCTTTGCCCTTCCAAGGACAAAGGGCCTGCTGGGAGCCATGGAGCCATTGAGCAGCCCATCAGCAGCAGGAGGCAGAGACATAAACAAAGAGCACTTATTTGTGGAGCATAACAAATAGCATGGAGGACATGGGGAGTTAGAGAGGAGAAGGGAGTTGGGGGAAATTGGAAGGGGAGGTGAACCATGAGAGACTATGGACTCTGAAAAACAATCTGAGGGTTTTGAAGGGGCGGGGGGTGGGAGGTCGGGGTACCAGGTGGTGGGTATTATAGAGGGCACGGATTGCATGGAGCACTGAGTGTGGTACAAAAATAATGAATACTGTTATGCTGAAAATAAAAAATTTTTAAAAAAGTAAAAAAAAATAAAGAGCAGATAACCTAGACTCACTCTTCACTGTTCATCACAATAGACTGCAGCCTTAGTGCATGCATGCATTCCCCCATGCAACTGCTTTTCTGGGACAGAATGGTGCTGGTGCACTGGGAGGCTCTCCTCTGGGGGAGTGGAGCAGGTCCATGCCTTTCCCAGCCCTATAGGACTTTGAGTTTTGAATCCCAGCCACTGGACAGAGATAAAACACAGGAGAACTATGGTGCTGGTGAGGGCCCAGACAGGTTGAGGCTAGAGATCTTAAGAAAGCCTGGGACATATAAGAGGGGACTGTTTGCTTTTCTGTGAGGCCCTACAGAACAGCAGGGACCCTGAGTTCCCCTCCCCAGGGATGAGAGCATGGGGTGACACCAGCTTCTACCTCCTCCCTGACCTCTCACCAGCATGATTGGTCTTCAGAGAGAAACAATACCTCCAGTGGTGACTAGAGTCACTTGCTTACACCAAACCTCACCTCCATGGACCCAACAGGGGCAATTTGGCAAAGGCAGGTATCACTGGGAGCCAGCACAGTGGGCCTGTCCCTCAGAAGATGAACACAGTACTCCTACCCCTGCCCCACCCTGCATGTAGCAGATCTGCTGATCATAGAGTACTCCAAAGTGTCAGCTTCAGTTCTGTTAGAAATAGGAGCAGGCTTTCATTATTATAAATATAAATATAAGTATATTTATATATTTCATTTATATAATACAGTTATATATTTTAAAATATTTTTTTCTTTTTCTTTCATATCAGACTTACAGCTTTTGTTCATTTATTGGTTT
The DNA here is from genome assembly GCF_964662115.1 of Mustela nivalis. Classification (NCBI taxonomy): domain Eukaryota; kingdom Metazoa; phylum Chordata; class Mammalia; order Carnivora; family Mustelidae; genus Mustela; species Mustela nivalis. The sequence goes on along the minus strand of NC_139028.1, from coordinate 97,194,420 downwards.
GTCTCTTTCCTTTTCTCTTTTTCTGGATTAGGCTTTTTTTTTTCTTTTTTCTTTTTTCCTTCTTTCTTATTCTTTGGAATCAGGCTTAAAGTTTTTGTTTGTCTGTTTGTTTGCTTTTTTTTTTTTATTCCTTTCCCTTTTCTCTTTCCTTGAGTCATTTTTTTTTAAAATCAGTCTTAACTTAACAAACAAATCAAAGCAAACCTAGTTAAAGGTCCTAACACTCCCCACTGCAAGCAAGGAGGAAGTCTCTAGAGGCTGTGGGAAAGAGCAGCCAAAACACAACAGCAGGTTATATAGGCTATCCTGCAAACAAGATATATCAAAATCACTTCCTGAAGTGCCAGGCTCTGGGTAGTGTATGACCTCTTCTTCATAGAGTATAACTATCCAGAGCAGGAAACATGACAAGCTTTCATAATATGTCATCATTTCATAATGACAAGATGGAGGAATTCTCCCCAAAAGAAAGATCAAAAAGAAATCACAGCCAGAAATTTGCTCAAAACAGATATAAGCAATATATATGAAAAAGATTTTAGAACAAGAATTATAAGAAAATTATCTTGCCTTGAAAGAAACATGGAACACATCAGAGATACCCTGGCTGGTGAGATAAAATACCTAAAAACTACTTAGACTGAAATTTAAAAACAAAACAAAACTAAACTAAAACTGAGATGCAAAACAGACTGGATGTAATCACAATGAGGATGAAAGAAGTAGAAGATCAAATAAGTGACATGGAAAATAAAATTATAGAAAATAATGAAGCTGTAAATAAAAAAGGGAATGAGAACTATTAGATTGTGGATGTAGACTTAGGGAACTCAGTAATTCCACAAAGAGCCATAGTATCTTTTCATAGGAGTCCCAGAAGAAGAGTAGAGAAAAGGGGCAGAAGATTTATTTGAACAAACTATAGCTGAGAACTTCCCTAATCTGAGGAAGGAAACAGGAATTCAAGTCCAAGAGGCACAGAGAACTCCCCTCAAAATCAACAAAAACAGGTTAACCAAGACATATCATAGTGAAACTTGCAAAATGCAAAGATAAAGAGAGAATTTTGAATGCTAGGGGAAAAGGTCCTTAACCTATAAGGGTAGACACATAAGGTTAGCAGCAGACCTGCCCACAGAAACAGCAGGCCAGAAAAAGTGGCATGATATATTCAATTAGCTAATTGGGAAAAATATACATCCAAGAATACTCTATCCAGCAAGGCAGTCATTCAGAATAGAAAGAGAGAAAAGAAGTTTCCAAGACAAACAAAAACTAAAAGAGTTTGTGAACACTAAACCAGCTCTGAAAGAAATACTAAAGGGAACCCTTTGAGTGGGAAAATAGTCCAAAAGTAACAGATTAGAATAGAACAGAGACAATCTGTAGGAATAGTGAATTTACAGGTAATATAATGGCGCTAAATTTATATCTATCAATAATTCCTTTAAATGTAAATGGACTCAATGCTCCAATCAAAAGATATAGGCTATCAGAATGTATTAAAAAATTTAAAAAAAAAAGACCCATTAATATTCTGCCTACAGATTATATCCAAAGGCACCACCAGATTGAAAGTAAGAGGGTGAAGAACCATCTGTCATGCTAATGGACATCAAAAGAAAGCTAGAGTAAAAACTGAGGGCTTTTTCCCTAAGGTCAGGAACACAACAAGGATGTCCACTCTCACCACTGTTGTTGAACATAATAGTGGAAGTCCTAGCCTTAGCAATCAGACAACAGAAAGAAATTAAAGGCATCCATATCAGGAGGAAAGAAGCAAAGCTTTACTATTTGCAGCCAACATGATACTTTATGTAGAAATTCTGAAAGACTCCACCAAAAAATTGCTAGAACTGTTACATGAATTCAACATTTCTATATACTGGTAATGAAGAAGCAAAAAGAGAAATCAAGGAATTGATCCCATTTACAAATACACTGAAAATCAGAAGATACCTAGGAAAAACCTAACAAAAAAGGTAAAAGGTATGCTGAAAACTATAGAACACTTATAAAAGAAATGGAAAAACATTTCATGCTCATGGATTGGAAGAACAAATATTGTTAAAATGTCTATACTCCCCAAAGTGATCTACACATTCAATGCAATCCTTATCAAAATAACACCAACATTTTTCACAAAGGTAGAATGAATAATTCTAAAATTTGTATGGGACCAGAAAAGACCCCAGATAGCCAACTAATGTTGAAAAAGGAAATCAAAGTGGGGGCATCACAATTCCAGACTTCAAGCTGTATTAAAAAGCTGTATTTATCAAGACAATATGGTATTGGCAGAAAACAGACACATAGATCAATGAAACAGAATAGAGAACCCAGAGATGGACCCACAACTCAATGGTCAACTAATCTTTGACAAAGCAGGAAAGAATATCCAATGGAAAAAAGACAGTCTCTTCCAAAAATAGCATTGGAATAACTGGACAGCAACATGCAGAAGAATGAAACTAGACCACTTTCTTTTACCATACACAAAAATAAATTCAAAATGGATTAAAGACCTAAATGTAAGACAGGAAACCATCAAAATCCTAGAGTAAACAGGCAGCAACCTTTTCATCTTGGCCATAGCAACTTCTTACTGGACATATCTCCAAAGCCAAGGGGAGCAGAAGCAAAAATGAACTATTAGAACCTGGTCAAGGTAAAAAGCTTCTGCACGGTGAAGGAAGCAGTCAACAAAACTAAAAGGCAACTGACAGAAGATACATGGAAATGACACATCAGATAAAAGTTTAGTATCCAAAATCTATAGATGCTCCTGTCATGTGTTCAGTGATTGGGAATTGACTCTCAATTCTCTCAAATTCGTATTTTTTTTTTTTTTGCAGAGATGATAATATCTACTTCATAATGTGGATGTGGAAATCATAAAAATAAGTGCAAATAAATTAAATGGAAAGTGAAAAAAAAGAGCTTATCAAATTCAACACCCAAAAAATAATCCTGTTAAGAAATGGGCAGAAGACATGCATAGATACTTTTTATTCAGAGAAAACATCCAGATGACTAACAGATACATGAAAAGATGCTCATCATCTCTCATCATCAGGGAAATACAAATCAAAACCACAATAAGATACCACCTCACATTGCTCAGAATGGCTAAAATTAATAACTGAGGAAACAAGAGATGTTACTGAGGACATGGATAAAAGGATATCCTTTTGCAATGCTGGTGGGCATGGAAAATAGTGCAGCCACTCTGGAAAACAGTATGGATGTTCCTCAAAAAGTTAAAAATAGAACTACCCTACAACCCAGCTATTGTACTATTAGATATTTATTGAAAAGATACAAAAATGCTGACTCAAAGGGGCACATGCATTCCAATGTTTATAACAACACTATCAACAATAGCCAAATTATGGAAAGAGCCCAAATGTCCATCTATTGATGAATGAGTAAAGAAGAAGTGGTATATATTTATGTAAAATGGATATTTATGTAATATTACTTGGAGATCAAAAAGGATGAAATCTTGCCATTTGCAATAATATAGATGGAACTAAGAGTGTATTATGCTAAACAAAAATAAGTAAACCAGAGAAAGAGAAATATCATATTATTTCACTCATGTGTGAGATTTAAGAAACAAAATAGAGGAACATAGGGGAAGGGAAGAAAACTAAAATAAGATAAAAACAGAGAAGAAGGAAACCATAGGAGACTGTTAACTATAGAGAACAAAGTGAGGGTTCCTGGAGGGGTGGTGGGTGGAGGATGGGTTAGATGGGTGACAGATGTTAAGGAGGGCATGGTTTGGGTTGGGCATTGGGTGTTGTATGTGGATGATGAATTACTGGATTCTGCTCCGGAAACGTGTGCTGTGCTAGATGAATGTCAGCCTGTTTATGTATTAAGTTAAGGCATCATTGTTGTTTTCTACTTTATTTTACCCTCTCTCTATTGCTAATCTAACTTCTGATGGTTGGTTCAACTACAAATCTTGGTCAAAATAATAGTCTAAACTAACCTGAATTTAAATTAAAAAATAATAATAATTTCAAAAAATATATCTCTCTCAGGAACCTATTTGATCCCATGTTTATTTGATCCCATGAACCAAAGATCACACCCACACTTCTTGTCAATATATGCTTCTTAGATTTCTCAATGAGCTTCTAAGACATACTTCTGTATTTCTTTTTGTTAATCTCCCACCTCTCTTTCCTGCCTGGTTGTGAAATCCATGAGCCCATCAGACTCAAGTGAAAAACCAATATTTTCCTGAGCCATGTTGTCTGATTGGGAATCTCTACTTTCATTATGTCTTTGTTCTGATCTATTTGTGTCTCAATATTCTTATAGTAGTCTGTATATGGGTCTCTCCTAGAACTGATAATATTTTTACACTTCTGTAAAACCACCAAGAGAAGAGGCTTTGTCTGATTCACCTTGTATACTCGTTTTTAGCACATAGCTTTGCAAATAGTTTTTGGCTCACTGAGGATATATGAAAGTAATGATAGTATTTGAAAGGGTTAATAGGCTCAATGCTTATTTAACTCAGAAGAGCTTCAGTTGCAAAAACAAAAGAGTCCACCATCATCTATAATCATTTACTCTCTGATAAGGGATTTAGCAATTGGGAGGTTGTAGTAAATGAATTTATCATTAAAATAATATACGGTTACATGGGCCAAACCTGCAAATTCTATACCTCTGGATCTACGGGAAATACTTTCCCGCCAAGAGCATTGTGAAAAGTGTACAAAATATAGTGTCTAGAACTTTCCTATTCACAAAGAACCATCTCCGCAACTTTACAGAGCAGGCAAGGCCAAAGCATATATTACTCCAGCTGGACAAACTTGAATAGAATTAAGCTGCAGTTTATAATGTTGGGAAGTTGCCTGCAATTAAAAAAATTAAGACCCAAATTGACAAGTACAGTTGCAATGTCTATGGAATTTTTAACTAGAAAGTGAGCAATATGAAAACTAATAATCCAATGCTTCAGTTTTGTGAAAAAATTGCCTATAATGTAGTTTTCTTTTTTTTTCATTGATGTCTTTATGACCCAGCAAGCAGCATTTCTTAAGCAAAAATTAGTGTCTCTATGTCTGAAAGTTGTATTTAGACAAGAATCTTCAAAAAGCCAATGTACAGTGGCAATTAAATATGACTCATTCCACGTTAAAAGTTTGCAAAGGATTTGCTAAAATGAGCTTACAAAGGATTCGTTTTAAAAGGTGGGCCTATAAAAATTTGTAATAACAGCAATGAATTGAAAACAAATTTTATTTTAATGTTTTTATTTTCAGTTATTTATTACATAATTTTATTTTAAAAACAATTTTTCATCTCTTGGAAAATAAACTCTCAATAAGCACTGTGTACTCTCTCTTGCTCCCTTTTAAACCTCATGCTAAGATGATTTTACTGAAACATTTTAGCAAAACATTTGCCAGCTTTGTTTTACCTCTTGATGCAGAGTGTTTGATGCATATGTTGCTTTGACTTTGTGTTCTTGGGTTTTTTTAAACACAGCTTGATGACCCTGAGTCTTGACAGGTTTGTTTTGAGACCCTTCTTCAACCTTGATGTTCTTAGTGCATTTTGTTAAAGTTATTTAGAATATGTATTAAGTAAAGGCCTTGTTGTTGTTTTATACTTTATTTTACCCTCTCTCCATTGCTAATCTGATGGTTGGTTCAACTATAAATCTTGGTCAAAATAACAACTTCTATCATCATCAGTCTTAATGGGGATGTAAAGAGCCTCCTATACCATCCATAGTAGTAGTTACAGTGAATGTTTTAGATCTCAAAGATAGAATATAAGTCTCTGCCCTGGGAATTTAGTTGGCTTTTGCATACTTTGTGTGTGAGTGTGTTTTCCCATTCAGCCAACATTAATAAACCCTACCGGCCAGCTACCAGCTTTGTCTCTGCAGGTGCTGAATCATGTGGGTCTCTGTAGGCCTATATTCATCTTATCAGGCCATTAAAATTCCTGCATCCTTACTCAGATACAAGAATATTTTTTTAAGATTTTATTTATTTATTTGACAGACAGAAGTCACAAGTAGGCAGAGAGGCAGGCAGAGAGAGGGGGGGAAGCAGGCTCACTGCCAAGCAGAGAGCCTGAAGTGGGGCTTGATCCCAGGACCCTGGGATCATGACCTGAGCCGAAGGCAGAGGCTTTAACCACTGAGCCACCCAGGCAACCTTCAGATATAAGACTTCTAAAGGAAATCACTTTTATAACTTCTTGCAAATTCAAATCTTCTTGGGTCCTATGGAGTAGCATCTTGTTTTAAAATAATTACTCCAGCTTCTCCCTATTAAAACAAAACAAAACTGGAAACAACCTGGCATTATCTATATGCAGTGCCTATAAAACATTTGGCAAGTCCACCAGTTTTTTCATTTTCTATTTGGTATGTACATCTTGCTTTATACTATAATTTTGGAAGTGATGTTTAGGTAGTTCGTTCTTCCATTTAGTCATTCTGATAACTACTTAAAAACTACAGAATAAAATGGGATTATAAGAGGGAGGAAAAATAGAAAAAGAGGCATAGGTCCTCGAAGTTCACTGCTCCCTGGGAATTGAAGAGAAGGACAAACAATAGCAGAGGACAGAGCTAATTCCAGCTCCTATCTCCATGTAATTCTCATGAGGAGTCAGCTGATTTTCACCTTGGTGACAGGCCTGTGTCCTGATTATGACTGTGCTACTGTACATCTAGCTACAAACTTGGTATATAATAGTTATCAATAGCCTATTGAATGGATGTAGTAAATAACAGCCCTCTGCCTTTCTCTTCTCATGCATTAACCATTATCTTAAAACCATCTTATGAAGCTCATTTATTTGCTAAGACAGTGTATATACTTCATTTGCAACATCTAATTAATCATACATCATCCCTTGAGGTAGGCATTATTTATCACACTGTTCCAGATTAGGAAATTGTGACCCAGAGGAGTTTAAAGACTGATCCAAGGTGATACAGCAATTAAATGATGGAACATGGATCCGAAACCTTGTTTGCATGTTTGCAAAGCCCATGGGACAGCTATATCGTTCATATTAGTACTGCTAATGGCAAGCTTATCTTTGTAGAGAAAAATAATAAGATATCATGGAAAGCTCTTGTTTACACAGGACAAAAACTTACTAGACTAGCTAATTAAATAAATAAGTAAGAACAGGAATTTTATTATCAGAATGCAGAATTATATCCTGAAAGCCAATGATTGCAGACATGTAATCATTCCTCAAGAAAGGCCAAATCAGGAATTGGGAAACCCCAGGATCATTCTCTTACAAAGCTTTCAGTATGGTGGGAATATGGGTCTTAATTGAATAATCATACAAACAAATGTAAAAGGGTCCTGCATTAAGCACATTGAGGGAGAAGTGCCATGAGAAAAATTTGATTCAGATTTGCACAGAAGATTTCATGTGGCCTGATCTGAACATTGAAAAGTCATTAGCTAGGATTAAAAGAAATAAGAAGAACACTGCAATTCAAAATTCTCTTACCTTTCAAGATTCCACTCAAGTTTGTACTTTCAAAAGACCTTCTTTAATCCTTCTAATGTAAATTTCATCCCACTATTATTTACTCATAACCTGAACATTTATTTCATGCCACATTAGTGCAATTTATAATGATTTCTTTATGTGTGTTAATTTCTAAAATACCTATTTCTCCCACTGCAATAGATAATTAGTGCAAATGTCCAGGTCACATCTGAGAATGTACCTGCCTGAAGGCAATAAGCTGTGACCACAGTGAAAAGTCATGGTTAAAAACATATTTGCCCAGGTGATCAGTCGTGTGCAGGGCTGGAAGGTGCAGTTTACCTTGAATATTTGAAATTTTGAATATTTGTTGAGATTCTACTTGTAAAAGGCGTTATGCTAAAAACTTGGAATACATATGAAAACACAGGCACAGATGCCCTTACAAGGCTCACAGTCTAGTAGAAGAAACCAGGTATACCAAAACACATCTGTAACTCACATAATATTTCAGGAGATAATTGCTGTGGAGGAAAGGGAAAGGAGCAAAAATAAGTTGCAATAATAAAAAAGATGATTAGAGAAGACCTCCTTGAAAATTCAGCATTTTACTAAAGAGTTGAAGGAGGTAGGGACATAAGATATATAAATGTCTTAGTCTCCAATAAAAGGAGTTCATAACTTGGAAGATACCCAAAGAGCTTTCCATACAATATTGTGGCTTCTACCCTCCATTCTTCTCATGCTTCTTCTTCTAGCTAATACCACTTTGCTTTTCTTCTCTTTGCTTGTATCCAGATTGCCAACGTGGCCCTGGTGCATTTCAACATAATATGACAGAAATGATGATGACAATTTTTCAAAAATATATTAATGCAGCATCAAAGTGTTGCACATTATACAATTTAGTAATGGACTCTTCTCTTGTGAGCTGAATGTGGATTAACTGTTGAAACTATCTCCATCAAATGAATCAGACAAGTTAGGAAAATCAATATATGTAAACTGGCAAATGTTTGTACTGTTCAATAACAGTAGAAGTAAAGAACCAATGAAACTCTAAATACGTACTAATTAGTTAACTAGTGTTAACTGACTTTGTTCACAAATTTGTTCATCGATAATTTAAGTGAGAAATAAATGTCTACAGTGTACCTGACCCTGGGCTAAGCATAGGAAATACCATGAAAAACAAAGCCAATATGGTTGCCACAGAAATAGAGATAAAATATGTAGTAACAATGCTGGTATTGAAGAAATATTTGTATTCTCAACTTCAGATCTGTGCCTTGGTTTCTAAACCAGATTAGAATCTCCTTACGGAAGGAACTGCTGTACCTCTGTTTCTCAGAAACAGACATGATGCAGTGATCACGGTGGACACCAATTCATTTCAAATTCTCAGTATATAACAATAGAGCTAACACTGACATCAAATCTCATCTAGTTTACATACCCTACCACCACCATGTTTTAGAGCTAATAGCACTGAGAAATGTAAAAACAGTTGATGAAATTGGAGACCTAGGTGGTTTCAGTGTTTGGACTTGAAAAAGAATATCTGGCTGTTATTTCTACCACATCATCCCATCACACTGGTCTTCCTTCTCTTTCTCCTCCTCATTAAAATGGCTCAGTGAAGAAATGTACATGGAGGTATTTAAACTGCACTTACAGACATGATTTAAATAAGCCTTACCTATTGTAAACCTTATCTATATGCATAATAGGAGTAAACAATATTCTTTTAAAGTTTTTATCTAAAATCTTACCACCTAGCTGAGACATGTTCTCACAGTATCATAATTTTTTTATTAAATTGGTTTATTTATTTTCAGAAAAACAGTATTCATTATTTTTTCATCACACCCAGTGCTCCATGCAATCTGTGCCCTCTATAATACCCATCACCTGGTACCTCAACCTCCCACCCCCCCGCCACTTCAAACCCCTCAGATTGTTTTTCAGAGTCCATAGTCTCTCATGATTCACCTCCCCTTCCAATTTACCCCAACTCCCTTCTCCTCTCTAACACCTCTTGTCCTCCATGATATTTGTTATGCTCCACAAATAACTGAAACCATATGATAATTGACTCTCTCTGCTTGACTTATTTCACTCAGCATAATCTCTTCCAGTCCCGTCCGTGTTGCTGCAAAAGTTGGGTATTCATTCTTTCTGATGGAGGCATAATATTCCATAGTGTATATGGACCACATCTTCCTTATCCATTCATCCGTTGAAAGGCATCTTGGTTCTTTCCACAGTTTGGCAACTGTGGCCATTGCTGCTATAAACATTGAGGTACAGATGGCCCTTCTTTTCACAACATCTGTATCTTTGGGATAAATACCCAGGAGTGCAATTGCAGGGTGATAGGGAAGTTCTATTTTTAATTTCTTGAGGAATCTCCACACTGTTCTCCAAAGAGGCTGCACCAACTTGCATTCCCACAGTATCCTCATTTTAAAACCATCCACCCTTCAAATTCCATCCTGTATCTCCACTTCTTTGCAAATTTCTTCCTGAAATCCTAGCTGACAATATCTCCCTGGAAGTTTATACCTGTTACAATTCAAGTAACACCCTGTTACAATTCAAGTAACACCAAGCCTAGTCTCTTGCACATAATCAACTTTCAGAAATTAATTCTAAGTTAAATGTGTATACAGTTTATTGCCCGATTAGACCATAATTTCCTCAAGGGTAAGAAGCACACTAGTTTATTTTCTCCACAGTTTTCAGTACAGTTGTAAGTCCAAAGACACATATGATACTTTGTAACTGGAAATCACCTTAAGAATAACATAAAAACAACATAATTTAAGAATAACATAATTTAACCTCTTAATTTTATAGTAAACAAAACATAATTATAACAAAACAATTTTTTTTCTACATAATGGAGCTAGTTAGTTGTGTTGACGATTAAAATTCTGGTTTCATATCATTCTGATATACGGTATTAAGTTCCTCAACTGATACTCAATTTGCTGAACTAAACTGAACTCTGTAGTGTGTGTGTGAATATATGTAAGGTGTATTCCTACTGAGATGAATTTAAAATATTATTGATAGTATGTATTGGGTTGCAAAGTCAGAAATAATAAGTAAAATGGAGATAGGTCTATACCTCATACAACCCACTCAGGTACTTTAAATAGAATAAATATTTGAAAAAATCATGATGACAATGAAGTTAATTGTTCTCCCCATGTCAAGATTGGCATTTTTGTTCTGCATCATGAATATCTGACAGTCATCAACTTGAGTCACCACCTGTGACATTTGCTTCTCTTAAATACTATTGTAAAAAAAAAAAAGTTCAGCCCTCCTCATTTCTTTGATTTACAAATCAGCTTGCTCAAAAATCTTCTTTGAAGCTCTTCAAGCTTGCCTTTAGTCCTTCCTTAGAACTCATGTGACAGGAGTTTGTCAAGAAGAAACATTAGGAAGGATGTATCATAGGGTAAAAGAACCACAGAGTTTAATAAAGGCCAATGCTTTTCTTTTATACATGAGAAATGTCGGCACAGAATGAGAAAGTAATTTCCTTAAGGTTACATAGTTGAAAGGAGAATTAGAAAAAGAACTCAGTGCCACCCTTCAAGTTTTTTTTTTTTTTTAAGATCATTTCTTTATCTAATTTAGAGATGTGAGAGCACATGTGTGAGTAGGGGGGAGGGACAGAAGGAGAGAAAGAATCTCAAGCAGACTTCATACTGAGACCAGAGCCCAATGAGTGACTTGATCTCACCACCCTGAGATCATGACCTGATCTGAAACCGAGTCGATGCTTAACTGACTGACCCACCCAGTTATCCCTCTGTTCAAGCTTTTAATATCCATTCCTTCAGGGATGCCTAGGTGGCTCAGTGGGTTAAGCCTCTGCCTTCAGCTCAGGTCATGATCTCAGGGTCCTGGGATCAAGTCCCGCATTGGGTTCTCTGCTCAGCAGGGAGCCTGCTTCCCCCCTTCTCTCTCTGCCTGCCTCTCTGCCTACTTGTGATCTCTCTCTGTCCATGAACAAATAAAAATCTTTTTAAAATAATAATAATAAAATTCATTCCTTCAGAGACATGAAATGAGGAAAAAATACAGATGATTACATTATGGCACAGATATATCTCTCAGTACTTTAAACAGCCAATAAAATATTACTTATTTATTGCCAATTAAATTTTAAATTTTCCCACATACTTACCATGTCCTGTATGCTTCATTCTTGTGTGTAGACCCACATTAGCACCTGACACCATTTTCCTTCTGCCTGAAGTACATCCTTTAACATTTCTGAGGTGCTCTCAGGTAGTGATGAAGTCTGTCAGGTTTTGTATTTCTCAAAATGATATCGTTTTACCTTCATTATGGAAAGATATTTTTGCTGGATATACGATTTTTAGTTAAAAGTTGTTGGTTGTCTTTTTCGTTTTGTTTTGGTTTGGTTTTTGTCAGTACTTTAGAGATGTAGCTCCATTTTCTTCCATTTGTAATTTTCCCAATAAAAGTCTCTGTCTATTTAATCTTTTCCTCTGTGGGTAATTTTTTTCACTGCTTGTAAGATTTATCACTAGTTTTAAGCAATATGATTATAATGTGACTTCATCACTGGGTTTTTTCCCCATATTTCTCTGGGTTTATTATCTTCTTTAACCACTAGGTTCATAGTTCTCATAAAATTTGGAAAAATGTTAGTGATTATTGCTCCATTTTTTCTTTTTTTTTGGTCTGTCCATGCTTCTCAATTCTGAGACATCATTATATAAATTTTCAACTTCTTAAGTTCCCTCATAGCTAATGGATGATTTCTTAGCTTGGTTTTAATTTATTTAATTTCACTTTTTATTTTAAATATGGATAGCTCCATTCTGGATAGTTTCTATTTCTATGTCTTTAAGTTATATTTGCATCTGAAGTGTCTAATCAGCTTTTAATCCTACAAGTATATTTTCCATCTAAGACAATAAACTTCCCATCTATAGAAGTTCAATTCAGCCCATTTTTATATCTTTTCTATCTTTTAACATATCCATATCTTAACATAACATATCTTTGAACATATACAGTGTATTTGTCATAGCAGTTTAACCTCTTTGTCTATTAATTTTTTTTCATTGAAGTCAACTTAGAGTCTGTCTCTATTAACTGATGTTTCTTTTCATGATAGGTCATATATTCCCACTTCCTTCCGTGCCTGATAATTTCATATTAGATGCCAGACATTGTAAATTCTATGTTAATGGTTGCTGGATTTTTTTTCCTGTTACTGTTTCTTACAATATTTGTGGGCTTTGTTTTGGTATGCAGTTAAGTTACATGATGTTGTTTAATTTCTTTTGAAATTTTCTTTGAAGTTCGTTTACTGGCTACAGAGCAGCCATTAGTCTACAACTCAATGACTTGCCTTACTACCAAGGCAATACCCTCTGTGGTTACTGCTCAGTGTGTTAGGAACTCTCCATTCTGTCTGGTGGGAACATGAACATGAACTTTTCCTCTTGTGTACTTAACAGGGATTCGTCCATCTGCTCCTTTCTGCTGATTCTTCCTCCAGACTTGGTAGTTCCCTCACGCTCATGATCATACTGATCTGTACTCATCTAATGGCTTGCATGGAAACCTTGGCCATTCTCTGGAGTCCTCTGGTTACTCTCTCCTCTCTGTCTTTTCCCTCTCAAATTCTAACCTTTTTGCCTCCCCAAACTTAAAACACTGCCTCCTCAACTCAAGTAGAATAGAAGGCTCTTAGATCCCTTCTCCCTGTACTGTGACCAGGAATCTCTCTCCATGTGGTCAATTAGGAAAGTCTAGGAAACATCTCATTTATTGCCTTCTTTCAGAGATCACTGCCCTACGCAGTCTGTGGCCCACACTGAAAACTAGTGTATCTTAGTTCAGGCTGCCATAATAAAGTACCATAGATGGGGTGGCTTACAAAGAACAGAAACTGACTCCTCACAGTTCTGGAGGCCAGAAGTCTGAGATCAGGGTGGCAGCACAGTTAGGTGCTAGTGAGAAACCTCTTCTGTGTTGAAGACTGCCAAATTCTTGTTAAATCGTCATAATAGAGAAATGAGGACTTTTATTTTAAATGTGTCTTTTTATTTTAAATGTGGACTCTTTATTCTCTTATAAGGGCACTGTTTTATCATGGGGTCTCCATATCTATGACCTCATCCAAGTCTGAGAACCTCCTACAGGCCCTGTTTCTAAGTACCGTCATATTGGGGATCTGGGGCAGAGGGTGGAGCACAAGCATTCAGTAAATAGCATATTGTTTCATACATTTTATTCATTTTTTAATTTGCTGAATTCTCTTAATTTTTATGGATGCATAAAATGTTTAGGATTGAATTATATTTTGTTATTTTTTGTTTAAATCTAGAGAATAGCCAGCTTAATTTTCAGCGTGTGATGTTTTATATTTTTTTAACACTCATTCCATAGGTTCTCAAAATGTATCCTATTTATTAGGTGTGGGTGAAGTACGAATTTCTTTTTTCTTTTCTTTTCTTCGCCACCCCCCAATCCTATAGGTTATTGTATCAGATTGGGAAAGGTTTTTGCAAGGCTACTAGTTAGACATTTTTAAAATCCTGAATTTGATTTGCATCTAGACAAGTTTTAGATGTCATAAAGCATTCATGAAAATGAAGTAGAAGACAGAAGGCTGGTCAGGTGGACTGATTCATATTGTTTACAGCCTTTATTGCTGCATGAGAGAATTTGGATTATATCTGGTAGAGAGTGGGAATCCAAGAGGTTCCCAAGCAAGGAGGATCTTTTCATCAAACCTACGCATAAGAGGATTAATTTGGCCACAGGATAAAATGAGATGTAGTGATTGGATGCAAGGATGCTTGGAGGGTAAATCTTACTCTCGGCATGAACTAGGGACTAGAATTAGCACTGTGATGTTTTATATACAAATCCCAATTAAATTAAGGGATGAGCTTAATTGACAAGCAGTGAAATTAGCACTGAGTCCCCATTACAAATAATGGATGGCTTTGAGGAAAAAATTGCTCTTTCTCCTGAGGAAGCTGAATTCATATTACTGGGAAGTTAAAAATGAAATGACAGCTTATTTCCCAAGCAACCAGGTTGTGACATGCACTTCTACCACCTGGATCTGTTCACTAGAGCAAAGGCTTGCTGGGGAAAGATGAGGTGTTTGGCTTGTACAATGCCACTTAGTGGTGCTGAGCTTTTAAGTTGAGCACACATATCTAGACTATTTTTCAGTAATGAATTACTTCTGTATTACTTGCCAACACCTTTCCTTAAAACTACCTGGCACATCACTGAGGGGAAGAACATCAGCTTTACTTTTTCTCCTAAACATTTTATCAGATTGACTTGTGTTTTGTTAAACAGAAGGAGATTAATTAAACTGGTTCTTTAAGCTGATGAAAATCATTAGCATGAGGCAAGTAAAGTATTTATGGTTGTGTGGGAAGAAGCATGAGCAGTAGAATTCATGGGAATTCAAACCAGCCAGGAGCCCATAGTTGGGAGCTTTTGATTTAAAAAAAAAAAAAAAATGAAATTGCTTCTTTGGTGCTTTTCCAAGACCAGGTCTCAAAAGATAATAACTATGAAAAAGAAGAGAATGGAGTATTTTCTAAACGGTAAGGGGAAATTTTTTATGTGGAAATAAAAGGATGCCACATCATTCTATTTAGGTGTGCATGCATTTGCGGGGAGGATGGAATTACTAGACAAACAAGAAGATCATTGTGTGGGACCACTGCAATGGTCACTATTATGCATGTAGTCCCATATAGGAGCGAGAAGGCTGTAGTAGGAGTTGGGAGAGGATAGCTTAATTCAAGTTGCCAAGTGATCACCTGCAGGAACCTTGGTGAATTACCTCACCTGTCAAGCCTCAATTTCCTTATCTATAAAATGGGAAAACTGGACTTAATTTGAGCTAAGGTCCCTTTTACTTCTAATTTCTCATGACTCTTTGTTTCATGCACAAGACATGAGGTTCATAACATGCTTTGTGGGCTTTGTAGAACTCTGTAGGGAGGCTTCTATGTAGCTACACTGTGAATGAGACTCTATGACTTTGTGCACAGGAGAGAGAGAGAGGTGGATTTTCCATTTTGGGTAAGATATAAATTTGTTAAGAAACTCTATTTTTTGCTGGGTAATGGAGTTTTACAGAAGGAAATAAATGATTTCTGTCTATTAAAGGAGCAAGAGCAAGAGCTAGAACTGCACATTTTTGAGAGCCCCATTAAATGTGTTCGGTTTCTTGCACTGTCTCTGTTCATTTGGATGAGAACTGAAGTGCACAATGAAAGGCTGAATTAAGTGAAGGGCTAAATGAACCAATTAATTCTTTTTTTCTTCAATACAATGAAAGTGCAAGCAGAATGTAGAGTAGCCTGAAGTTGACCCTTGCGTATTTCTTAATGTGGCTTTCTCTGAAAGGCACAGAATCCATGGTCCTGTTCCTCTCTAGTCTCAGGAGCTATAGGCATACACAAAATAAAGTAAAGGGGCTTTGACAATAAAATATAATTATATTTTTAATGAAGTAGCTGTCACCTTGAATATATGAATTTCCTCCAGCCCCTATCTTTGCCTGACATTGGTCTTTTATATTCTCAATTCTAAAAAGCTTTAGAGTGAACCTTAAATTTCTCAATGATACTCTTGCTTCTAAAGGGCACCAATGTAATCCTAAAATTCTTGACAACTGTTTATGAATTTAAAAGACCACAGTATACGTTTTGCTGTGTACCACAGACTGATTAAAACAAAGCTGAAGTTTAGTAGAAGCTTTGTGACCTTTATCAAATTACTTAACATCTCTGAGCTTCAGTTACCTCAGCCACAGAATGGTAGGAAACAATCCTTCCTAAGACAGTTGCTGTAATTATTATCTAAAATAATTCATTCCAGGGGTGCCTGAGTGGCTCAGTGGGTTAAAGCCTCTGCCTTGGCTGGGGTCATGATCCCAGAGTCCTGGGATCAAGCCCCGCATCAGGCTCTCTGCTCCACAGGGAGCCTGCTTTTTCCTCTCTCTCTCTGCCTGCCTCTCTGCCTGCTTGTGATCTCTGTCATATAAAGAAATAAATAAGATAAAAATAAATAAAATAATTCATTCCAAATGATTAACAAAAACGTCAACCCCATGTAAACACTCAGAGAGTAGATGTCATTATTTTCTGCCCCATTCTTGCAAATGCATAATAGAAAGGCTCCTTCTATTATGTGGTAAGTAATTTACCTCCAAGGCAATAGAAAAATCCCTGGTACCAAGGGCCTTCTAGAACTGATAGTAGCAGTCTACTGTGTGTTATTTTACCAGGATTCTCTCCCATTCTTTCACTCTGCAAGCATGCACAAACTCTTGCATATGCACAATAGGTTATGATCCCCAAGGACCTGGGCAAGACCACAGTACGTTTTTCTCTATTCATCTACTCCTCAGTTATTCTGAGATTGAAATAATAATAGCACCAATCTCAGAATAATTGTGAGGAAAAGATGAATTAATGCAAGTATCTATTTTTTTTAAATTGCTTAGTATATGCATACTATCCCAGGAACTTCTCTCAGTTCTTGATACTAACTTGAAATCATCATAACAACAGAATTGTGGTGGAGCTGGCTTGTTCTGTCATGAAACCCAAACTGTTGCATATTCAAGAATTTTGTGAGCTGTTGGTAACTTCTAATAGACACTGACAGGAATATTTACACCATAGAAATTGGCAGAGGCCACATCACAGAACAACCCTGTGAGGCAGGTGCTAATATCAACCCCATTTTATGGTAAGCACTGACGAAATAAGCAACTGGTACAAGACTCATGGTGAGTCCCAGAGCTGTCCTTCAAAGCCCATGTGGTCTGATTTGTCAGCCTATGCACTTAACCTCTATATAATGACCCTATGGGCATTAAACGCTACAGAGTAAGTGCTCAATAAATGTTAGCTATGATTAACCTTGAGAAAAGCATTTCCTTCTTTTCTTTCTCTCTTCTCCCCCATTCTCAAATAATCTCTGGTCTCGACCTTGGTTGTGTTACAAATTTAGATCATCAAGTCTCTTTAGTGTGCATGGGAATCAGTGAAGGGGCACTATAATTGTGTATTGGCTGTTGTCTGAGCTGTTGGGAGCAGGGGTGGACTTGGTGTTTCTGAGAATCTCCCACACCCCTGCTACAGATGTTTTACTTACTTGCTTACTCACCTTTACTCACTTCCCCAGAAGGTTTCTGGGTCTACAGCCCCCAGAAGTATGCTGGCTCCAGTACTGTCATTTCTTCCTTGAGATTACATAATTGGTTGTGGTGTTAAATTTAAGTGTCCTCAGAATCAAGCTTAGCTAGATTGCCACTTGCGAGCTGTGGAAACACTAAGATGAAAATGCTAAGTCTGTCTCTTCAACACTAAAATGTGAATAGTGGCAATACAGATTTTTGATGAGCTTGAGCTCATCCTTGAAGATGATAATGCAATATAAGAGTCAAAAACTAAAAAGTGATATACAAATGTCAAGGCAGTGCTTTTCACAGAGACCATAGATGCTACTCTTCTATGGAAGTCTTCACTGTCTTTCTGACGTCAAGAACCAGAGACAATATCCACAAAGAATTACTGAGCACTTACGTACCCAACTTTGCAATGAACTGGAGACTTAGGACAAGATGTCCCTCAGAAAGTTTTTGACTTCAAAGTATTCATAGAATTATAAGGTGAGGGGTGCCTGGGTGGCTCAGTGAGCTAAAGCCTCTGCCTTTGGCTCAGGTCATGGTCCCAGATTCCTGGGATCAAGCCCTACATCAGGCTCTCTGCTCGAGGGGGACCTTGCTTCCCTTCCCCTCTCTCTCTGCCTGCCTATCTGCCTACTTGTGATCTCTGTCAAGTAATTAAATAAAATCTTTTTTAAAAAATTATAAGGTGAAATCCCATATAGATAACTTGAATAAGTTCCAGAAAATGGAACAAGTAATTCTTCCCTGAAGGGTTTGGGGATATTAGAGAGAAAGAGACATCAGAGTCACCAGTACAGTAGTACAGGTGCCCGCTTCTCTGCCTACTTGTGATCTCTGTCAAGTAATTAAATAAAATCTTTTTTAAAAAATTATAAGATGAAATCCCATATAGATAACTTTAATAAGTTCCAGAAAATGGAACAAGTAATTCTTCCCTGAAGGGTTTGGGCTTATTAGAGAGAAAGAGACATCAGAGTCACCAGTACAGTAGTACAGGTGTTCTAGATAAAAAGACTAGCTAAGCCAAAGTCCAAAGAGTTAAAAGAGCCTTGTTTATTTAGGGAAGGAAACTGGCCTGAATAGACTGTACAGTTCTTGCTGGATCCATAAAATTATTCACTTTCAATTTCTGGCCCCACATGTCATTTAATATTTATCTTCCAGGTTCACTTTGCCTTGTTAATGGTATTCTTTTTATTTCCAAAGTATCTAAAGGTGGACACATTTAAGATCTGGTGATACTGGTTTTTTATATATAATAAAGGCTTCAATTCCCTCCCTTTATTTTTTTAAATTATGAAAGTAATACATGTATACATCCTCACTATTTAAATATTCAAGCACACACAACATAAAAAAAAATTAAAATCTTCCTGTGATCCCCACTTACAGTTTCTTTTCCAAAATTCATTATAATTAACTCTTAATGGACATTCATCCAGTAGCATTTAGATTTTAGCCTGTGTCTCTACTTATACACTTAGGACCTACCCATACATGAGCGTTCTTTCTTACTCTCAATTTCTTCCATTCCATTTACTTAACCACGTTTTTTTTTTTCTACAACTTCCTTTTTTTAACCTAAAAATATATATTGTAGTAACTTTTAAAATAACAGATATAGGTCTATATTATAGTTTTTTTCAGATGTTATTTTATTGTAATCAACAACATCATCACCACATATACATATTAACATGGAAAGGCTAAAATAAAAAAAGTGAGTCTCTTTTCTACCTCTTTCCCAACCTCATTTATTTATTTATTTATTTATTTTTTAAATTTTATTTATTTAACAGACAGAGATCACAAATAGGCAGAGAGGCAGGCAAAGAGAGGAGGAAGCAGGCTCCCCACTGAGCAGAGAGCCCGATGCAGGGCTCGATCCCAGGACCCTGGGATCATGACCTGAGCTGAAGGCGGAGGTTTTAACCCACTGAGCCACCCTGGTGCCCCACCTCATTCTTTTTAAATGTAATTAAATTTGATTGCAATATGTGTATGTGTAAAATGTTATACACATATATAAAAGTTTAAAACAAACTGGGATATTATAAACAAATTTTTGTGTCTTTCTTAAGAAAAACTAAGAAATAGAACTTAGAGATCTTTAATTATCACTCCATATAAATAACCATATTGGTTTTCATGAGTAATGTCATTCTCATCATATGAATGCCAAGTAATTTGTCCAGTCACTTATTGATAAATTTAGGCTAACTCTGGATCTTTAATATCACAAATATTACTGCATTATATAACCTCCTATACACAACGCTTCATTCCTGTGTAAATCTGTCAAAGTATATATAAGCCATGTTCCATTAATATGCATTTCCAACATTAGTAAGCCAGTTTATTTATGGATGGATGAATGGATGGGGAGATGATAGATAGATAGATAGACAAATGGATGTAGAAGGCAAATATTTAGTAAAATTAAAAATATGTAGTATATAAATAGGGTAAAAAATACACAACTGGGAAAAGGGAGCCACATTAAATAAAATCAATCTCCCTAAAGAGGTGCTTTTAACTGATGCTTTAATGATCACATTTAAAAGAGAATTGTAAAACTGATCAATGAAATCAGTATTTCATTATTATTTTCTCCTTTAAACTAGTGATAATTTTTATAAATTTTTTAGCCTTTGTCTTTAGATATCTCGCCAATGGTTCTCCATCTTCTCACCTATTTTCTTGTTGTTGTTGAATTACAGGTATTTTTCCCACTGGTTTATGAAGTCTGAGGCCTTACTTTTTTAATGCTTAAATTGACTTTTTAAGACTTTAATTTGCTCCAAATTTATGCATTAATATGTCAGAAATAAAGCTGAAGAGTTTTAATTTTGCATAGTAGTACTCTTGAATTTTTAACCATATGGTTTATATACAGACAGGCTTTGTTATATTTTCTTTAGAATGATTTAATTGTCTTGCTTAAAAAAAATACCAGTAATCTTTATCAAAGCCCAAAGCATAACACTGAGCTATAA
The DNA here is from genome assembly GCF_964662115.1 of Mustela nivalis. Classification (NCBI taxonomy): domain Eukaryota; kingdom Metazoa; phylum Chordata; class Mammalia; order Carnivora; family Mustelidae; genus Mustela; species Mustela nivalis. The sequence continues at coordinate 97,173,684 of NC_139028.1, read as the reverse complement.
ATTAAAAAGAAACCCTCAGGAGAAAAGAAAAATTCCATATTATGATTCAAATATATAGTGTCATCCCTATATTTTTCAAGTTCGAGGAACATCAATTTATATTTCTTCTTACAATTGAACACCAGCCTTGCCATTAACTCGGGCAAAGGAAAGTGAAGATATGAAAAGTGATGTATCAACTGTGATGGCTGCCTTTGGTTTTGTCCTTTGAACTCTGAAAGAAGATAAAACAACAAAATTAGTAAAATTTTAAAAGCTTTTGGAAAACTTATTTTAAGTTTGGAAAGAAGTGAGACACACCAGGCATCACTTGGTTTTAGGGTTTTCAACAGTTGGGTTTCCTTTCAACAGGTTTTTAATGCTGTGACACCTCAGACAACTTGCAAAAGAGCCACTGCAGGTTCAAGTTTTTCTTAGTTTGTTTTGGGCAGTCTCTGCTACCAACATGTTGTATACTGATCAGGGATATATGGGCTTGTGAGTTGATCCCTACTGGCAAAACCTTGACCTTCAAATCTTCTCCCACCATAGATAGTACACTGTATGGATTTAAATTTGGACTTTAGCAATTTAATTTTTTCCCTCCCTTTGCTCTTCTGTATTTATGAAAGACAATTTCATTTGCCCTTAGTGAAGGGGAACCAGAATAAACAGACCTGGAATTTAACCCCACCTATACTGTACAAATGCATGTCATGATACTACACAGTTGGTTAACTTTTTCTGATCTACACTTTCCTTTTTTTGTAAAATATAGGTAAACTTGCTATATGGTGGCATTGGGAGAATTAAATAAAAGAAGGTTGCAGTGTACTTGTGGGGATGCCTGCACACAGTAAACACTCAATGAAAGTTCTTAGGACTACTCTCATTGTGTTTATTATATTTTATATTCATGTATACATTATATTGAAGTTAAGTAATCAAAATATTTAGCTTTCCAACTCTCTCTATATATCTCCCATCCCATCTTACCCCATCTACTGTCACATACATTCCTCAATCACTCTGTCTTCAGAGGATAGCATTTTCAACAAACTACGTAGGTAAAAGTGGGTGTATGATTATATCCTAATCTAACACTGTCATTTTTCTATGTTTTCCTGTTTCCTAGAGTAATGGAATGCAAACGATATTAACACTTGAACTCTATACTGACTCTGTGGTGAATTTCTCATGTTTCTGCCCATGGAAACAAAAGAGAAATCAGAATTCCATATGCATAGTTTATTTTACCTATTAGTTGTGTATGTTAGAAAATAGAATATAGAATAGAAATAAGCATGTGCCTGGGCAGAACGAGCAGGGAGATAAAGAGGAAAATTACTTAGAAAAATTAGAATATACTAGAACAATAGAGAATATAAGCAATTTTAATGAAATAGTTTCTCATTTATTTTTAAAATACTGTAAGGAAGAGTGAAATATATCCAGGAATCTTTGGATTTTTTACTCTCTTGGAACCACATATGCCAAATTTCCAAGTAAGTGTCAATTTCCTCTTTACTCAAAGTATTAAAATCACCTTTAAATTTTATAATTGTCCCAAAACATGGAGTTACGCCTCACCATTGCTCTTTACAGAAAACTCATTAAAAAGGAGAAGAAATTAATAGGATTACAATTGATAAGTTCTATTTAACTGTCTAATCACCTAAAACACTTCCAATATTAAAAGTAGTATTATATGATAAATAAGAAGTTATTGTCAAAACCCATATCATATTACTGGTGACCTTGTTTATTTTATTACTGGGGATCTTTTGTCATAGAACCACTGACTTATTTAAAAAAAAAAAGGGGGGGGATTCAGTAAGTATGTTCAAGCAACCAACAATTCATGTTGCTTATTTTATGCAAGATACCTCTCTTGGTCTTTGGGGTAACACAGAAAGCGATATGGTCTAACTACCTGACCGATTGAATTTATATTCTAGAATATTCCAAATTTTATATCACATTACTTCACATTAGAACTCCATTAAGTTAAGTTCCCCTCCCCTCCGCCCCACTTAAAAGATGAAAGATAAAGAAAACAGGCCCCCATTCATTGAGTTCTATTCTACCTACTAGATGTACAGTTGGGACTGTCTTTGACTCTAAATCCCATGATATTCTCATTATATTGTGAAAGATAAGGCGTTCCGTAGTTTGGGACAAACACTCAACTGTCCCAGTGGATATAGCATACCTTCTTCTCTGAGCACAAAGAAACTGCTGATGGCAAAGTGGTGTCTATCAATCCTGAAGCAATCTAAAGAATCCAGCTCCTATAGAGTTAGATAATACGTTTCCGGGAGGACTCCAATGTGCAGAAACACTACCTATCACGTTGGGCTGTGAAGTCTGCCTTAATAAAGAGGAAGAAAAGGTGCAAAAACACCCTCTGGTCCTTTGTAACTGGTTACTCATCTTGAAACAGGAATAGGAAAAGGGTGAACGCTAACATTCATCTCTGGCTTTCTGGAGGCTTCTCAATAACGGCGTGAATCACAGCTCTGCTGTACTGCAAACCTGTAACATCAAGAACCTCTCTCTCTTTATAAGCTAGTGGCCAGAAATAGTCCCAAACTTTTTTTTATTAGACTCCCCCCAATTTTTTTTGTAAGATTGTATTTATTTACTTGACAGAGAGATCATAAGTAGGCAGAGAGGCAAGCAGGGAGTGGGGGAGCAAGCTCCGCACTGAGCAAAGAGCCCAATGTGGGGCTGGATCCCAGGACCCTGAGATCATGACCTAAGCTGAAGGCAGAGGCTTAACCCACTGAGCCACCCAGGTGCCCCCAAATTGTATTTTTAATGAAGGTAATACTGAATATATAAAGTTCATGTATACTCCATACAGACCTCTAAAGAAAGTTCAGGAAGTATTAACGATTTCCCTGGAGTTGTTTTCATTTTAAAAATCATTTCCCAAATGGGTTTATCATGAGATTGTTATCAGGAGAAATTTTTTGAGGAATGAGATTAGTGTGGGTGTACAAGCTGAGAGAGAGATAGTTCTTTTATACATGTCATTTAGATTTTGATAATATAGGTTGCTGTTTTTTATTATTTCAGATTACAATTTATTTAAAATTACTGTCTTCCAGAAACCAGTAGCATATATCCAAGCAGAATTTTAGTTCCATAAAATGTCCTATAAAAGTCTGAAAAGGAGAAGAGGGATTTGTATAGACAATTAAGTTTGATAAATACTCCAAATACTATCTCACTTCATAGAGAGTCACAATGCCTAAAATCATGTTAAATTTTCTGAAGTTCCCTATACAACTGGGATCTGATTAACTTTATTTAGTTAAGTGTTTCCAAACATTTGAATATTAAATCATTTTTTCACATCAAATTCCTTTACTGTTTTAGAACATATTCTTTGAAATTCTTTTTTTTAATTTTTTCAATTTATTTATTTTCAGAAAAGCAGTATTCATTATTTTTTCACCACACTCAGTGCTCCATGCAATCCATGCCCTCTATAATACCCACCACCTGGTACCCCAACCTCCCCCGCCCGCCACTTCAAACCCCTCAGATTGTTTTTCAGAGTCCATAGTCTCTCGTGAAATTCTTAACTAAATTATTATGATAGAAAGAGGCCGAACAAAGTTTCCAAATAGTCACAGGTTCATACGGAAAATACAGTCAATGGGGTGCCGGGTAGCTCAGTCAGTTAAATGTCTGACTCTTGATTTTGGCTCAAGACGTGATCTCAAGGTCATGAGATCAAGCCCTGCATCAAACTCTAAGTTTGGTGAGGAGTCTGAGGAGTCTGCTTGTCCTCTCCTCTGCCTTTCTCTCACTCTCTCTCTCTCCCTCCCAAATAAATAAACAAAATCTTAAATATGTGTGTGTGGGTGTGTGGGTGTAGTCAACAGTTAACATGAGCTCTGTGTAAAAAGAATGTTCAATTTCTTTTGATGGCTGCATAGTATTCCATTGTGTATATATACCACATCTTCTTGATCCATTCATCTGTGGATGGGGGGAGGGGGTTTGGGAGAAGGGGGTGGGATTATGGACATTGGGGAGGGTATGTGCTTTGGTGAGTGCTGTGAAGTGTGTAAACCTGGTGATTCACAGACCTGTACCCCTGGGGATAAAAATATATGTTTATAAAAAATAAAAAGTTAAAATGGAAAAAAAAAAAAAAAAAAGAATGTTCAAAACCATCAAATGCAGAAATGTAGAATGGAAGTGAAAGGGTTGAAGGGTAGAAAATATAAAATGAGATTTCCACAGTTTAATGAGTGACACAACAGTGCAATGCCCAGCCTTAGGAAACCATGACCGGTGGGACGTACGTGAAGTTGAATGTTTAATTCTGGGTGAATGTAAGAAAGATGGCATCCAGCTGAAGTGCTGCTAGGAAAGAGTAAACAGGATGGTGAATGATACATAGGTTTTTTTAATACGATAAACAGACAAAAGATCTAGGGATCAAAAACATTAACATGAGAAGACTTGGACCACCATGTTGTTGTTTTCAAATCTACCATAATAGCATCATAACTGACACCTTAGCTTTCATTCTTCCCCTAACCAGACTTCTAAATGGAAGCCAGGGTGATTATATTTTAACATAAATTATGTTGTGTCATCTCCTTACTGAAAATCTTCTGATAAAATCCACAATCTTTACCATGGTCTGTGAAATTGTAACAGTCTTTCCCATGGTTGTGTCTGAATTTTCTTCGTACTTAACTCTATCTTGGCCTGCTTTCTCACTAAGTTTCAAGGATTCCAAGCATACTCTCTCACTTCCAGAGTCTTTGTTCTTGTGATTCTGTTTGCCTGCAGTGCTTTTCCAACAGCAATGTATGTGTCTCTCTACTTAGTTCACTCAAGTCTTGCTTCAGGTGCCTGCTCCTAAGTGAGGACTTCCCTGACTATTCTTCTTCACTCTCTACTCCCTTTCCCTGCTTGGCTTTTCTGCCAAGTACTTAGCATTAGCCAATATGATGTTTTACCTCTATTTTCTTTCCCCCTTTACATTAATGGAATTAATGTTAAATGCTATAGGAGATAAGCCTTGTCATTTTAGCAGCATAGGAGATAAGCCTTGTCATTTTAGCAGCATAGTACAGTAGTAAATAGTTTTCCTACTTGCACCATATCAATGGCAGCAGGAGGTGGGACTGAGGGTCTAACCTACACAGGCATTCAGAAACCAGTACTGACATCTTTCACCTGTTGCTTTCACATTCATCCTGGCATACAGCCAGCAGGCAATGGAAGAGAAGAGATGGCAGGTGGGAAGTATCTAGGAACTCTACCTGCAGATAGTACACATACATCCTTTCAGAGTCCTTTGGCTGAAACTCAGTCTTGTGGACATGCATCACTATAGGGAAGGTTGGGATCTGTAATTCAACTGTCTGGCAAGAAAGAAGAGTGGAGAGGTTTGGTGAATAGCTACCTAGATTCAATCATAATCACTCAAATTAGAAGATAAGTTTCCTAAGACAGCAATTTTGTTTTTATTCATATTATATCCACGTGCCAAGGACAGTGCCTAACATATGTTGAACATAGCAGATGCTCAACAAAAATAAGTCAGTATAAAAACTAATGCTCACATGATGCTTAATATGTGTCAGGCACTGTTCAAAATGCTTGACATAGAGCACTTTACAAAATGACCCTATGTGGTAGATGCTATTACTGTCACATTTAACAGGTAAAGTTAATGAGGTGCAGAGATAATGGGGAAATTTCCTGAGGTCTTAGAGCTAGTAGAAGTCATAGTAGAGACTTGAATGCAGTTTGTCTAGATCCAGAACTCATGTTCTTAACTACTTCACACAGTGCCATTCTACATATGTAGGGAATGAATAAGTACATAAATAAGGAATTTCAAAAATTTAGCAAGTTCCTTCTATTTTAGGTAGATAAACACTCATAAAAATGAGTTCTTTCTTGCTGTAGGTATATTATCAGAGGCAAGATAGCATCAGAGAAGGAGAGAGAAAACGAGATTCCTAATGTGGGTGGACATCTCTACTAGGCATATCCAACAACTGATAACTACAATTCTAAGATTTTCTTCTTCTCTATCCTGGTCACATAATAAATTTTTCACACTATAGCAAACCTAACACAATTGGAATTCATTCCATTTTTATTAAATCATATTCTCTGTTTTCTGTTGTTTTGGCTATTTCATTGGGAATGATGCTTGAGAAGCCCTTTAATAAGAAAATTCACCTTCTGTCTTACATCCCAATAACAGAGGACTTATGTGTAGGGTTTATAGACCGAAAGAGAAATGTTAAGCCTAATTTCTAATTCAGAAATCTATTTTTGTGATATGCCTTTAAATGTCATCTACAAAAACCCACCTCATTCTTGATATAATATAAATACCTATATAATGAACCTTCTACTAGCACAGACACAGGTCATGACGTGACTTCTGTGTTCATCGTAATGGTTTCTACCCTAAAAGAATGTAACACGAGAAACATGAACAATTATGAGACACGGAAATGTATAAAACTTTTCAGTTTAGAAAGGCCTAGACTTTTTTGTTTGTATATTTTTAAGTATATATAATATTATTTATGAGTGAAAAATCTATGATTGCTTCATTATTTTAAGTTATGAAAACACCGCATTTTGTGGATCAACCAGATACCGGTTAACTAATAATTTACAAAGAGTATTAATAACTGAGTAAATGATTTCAACAGTTTCCTGTAGCCAAATAACTGTTATCCTGTTGTTCTTGCTGCTGCTGGTCTTGTTGGTAATTTTTTTCCCTAACAATTTTGCCAGGGTTATAGAATGTGGAAGAACTTTTGGATCATCGAATTATATATCACTAATATTGAACCTTTTGAAAGTTTTGAGTCTGAAAGGGATCTAATTCTTTCAAAATTGAGGAGAGAGGAAAAATACTGTTGCTAGTAACTCCAAAGGGTTGTCATAATTCCCATTTAGGAAAGGGACCATAATAGTGAAGAGTGAGCCCAGAGTAAAAGTTTTAGACAATGCTTTCAGATTACATTCTCCTGAGTTATAGCTGGTTATCTGCAGCAGAGAACATACTTAAATGAAAAACAAAACCAAACAAAAACAGGAGGGGTTGGGGAGGAAGGAATGGGGAAGAGAGAAGGGGAAAGAGAGAGAAAATGAAATAAAGGAAAAATTTGACATAGATACCCCCCCATTATGTTGATCTTTTATCGTACCTCACTCTGATGATTGGCTGGGTGGCTGGCTTGCTTAAATTTATCCGTGTGTGTGTGTGTGTGTGTGTGTGTGTGTGTGTGTTTGTGTGTCTATTTTATATAATATATGTATATATATTGATAAATGATAGATTTATCTTCTGACTTCAGTATTCTGCTTAATGCTTTTGTTCATTACTATGCATATAATGGCTGGATTCTTACAAGTAACCACAAAACATTGGAGATGGAGACCCAGGAAAGGAAGGAGATTAAAAAGAAAAACCTGTGCAGCACATATACTTAAAAAAAATAAAAAGAAAGGGAAAAGGAAGGAAGGAAGGAGAAAGAAAGAAGGAGAGAGGAAGGAAGAGAAAGGAAAAGAAAGAAGGAGAGATCAGATACCCTAAAAGCATTGATGAAGAAGGATATAGAACTTCATGTTGTGGGTTGAATTGTGTTTCCCAAAAACATATATTGAAGTCTTAACCCCTAGTAGCTGTGAATGTGACCTTATTTGGAATTAGGATTTCTGCAAATAAAATTAAGATGAAGTCATACCGAATTAGGAGAGGCCCTAAATCCAATGATTGGTGTCTTTATAAAGAGAGGGACATTGTAGGATAAAAAGACAAACAACATAGGGAAGAAGGCCTTGTGAAGATGGAGGCAGAAATGGTTGTGATGCTGCCACAAACCAAGGAACAGCCTAGAATCCCCAAAACCTAGAAGAGGCAAAGATTCTCCCATAGAGCTTCAGAGAGAGCAGGGCCTGCCCACATCATTTTTTTGTTGTTAAAATTTGAAATTCAAACAAAGAGTGCATATATTTGAGTCATAATTAACAATTATTCATTGTTTATCTGAAATTTAATTTTAATTTTCCAGCTTTTTTGAGATATAATTGACATATTGCGTAAGTTTAAGGCATATCGTATGATGATCTGATCCACATATATATATGGCAAAATGATTGCCAAAATAAGGCTAATTAACATATTCATCACCTCACATAATTATAATCTTTTGATGTGGTAAGAACAGTTAACATGGACTGTCTTAGCAACTTTCAGGTATATAATACAGCCTGTTAACTGTAGTCACCATGCTCTACATTAGATCCTCAGAACTTATTTATAACTGGAAGTCTGCCCTCTTTGGCCGGTATCTCCCCATTCTCCTCAACCCCCCACCACTAAGCCCCTGTGAACTTCCATGCTACTCTGCTTCTATGAGTTTTGATTTTTTTTTTTTAAGATTTCCCATAGAAATCAGATCATACAGTATTTGTCATTCTCTGTCCGACTTATTTCATTTAGCCTAGCCTAATACTGTCAAGGCCCAACCATGTTGTTCAAAGGCAGGTTTGTTTTTGTTTGTGTTTTTGTTTTTGTTTTCTTTCTCAGTGCTATTCCATTGTGTCTATGCGTGTGTGTATCTCACATTTTTTTTTTTAATCCAATTCATCCATGAATGGACACCTAGGTTGTTGCAATGTCTCTCCTATTGTGAATCAGGCTACAAAATATATAATGAACATTGAGATACTGATCTCTTTTGAGAGCCTGATTTAATTTCCTTCATATATGTAATTCAGAAGTGTGGTTGATAAATGGTAAGGTAATGTTATTTTTATTTTTGAGGAAACTCCATACTGTTTACCATAGTGGCTGTGCCATAACCTATTCCTACAACAGGACACAAGGGTTCTCCCTATTCTTCATCACCCAGAGCAATCATTGTTTCTTGCTTTCCTAGTAACCACCATTCTAACAGGTGTAAGATGCTGTCTTATCATTCTGATTTTATTTTGATTTGCATTCTCCTGCTGATTAGTGATGTTAAGTGTCTTTTCATGTATCTGTTGGCTATTTTTATGCCTTCTTTGGAAAAATGTCTATTCATTTTTCTCTTTGCCAATTTTTAACTGGATCATTTGTTTTTTTCCTCTTGAGTGGTATGAGTACTTTATGTACTTTAGATATTAACCCCTAACCTGATAAATGGAAATGGTTTGCAAACATTTTCTCCCATTTAATAGGTTTCAGCTTCATCCTGTTGACTATTTTTTTTTTTTTTTTTTTTTTTGCCACACAGAAACTTCTTAGCTTGATTAATCCTTCTTGTCTGCTTTTGCTTTTGTTGCTTTTGCTTTTGGTGTCATGTCCAAAAATTTATTGCCAAGACCAACATCAAGGAAATTTTCCCCCTCTGTTCCCTTCTGGAATTTTATGATTCCAGTTATTAGACTTAAATCTTTAATCCATTTCAAGTTAACGTTTGTGATTGTTGTAAGATAGGGTCCAGTTTTACTCTTTTGCATGTGAATATCCATTTTTCCCAGCACTATTTGTTGAGAAGTCTATCCTTTTCCTACTGAACATTCATGGCTCCCTTGCCAGGCAGTAGTTGACAGTATATGTACAGGTTTATTATTCTGGGTTCTCTATTCTCTTTCATTGATCTATGTATCCATTTTATGCCAGTACAGTATTGTTTTAATTAGTACAGTTTTGAAGTACAGTTTGAAATTAGGAAGTGGGATGCCTGCAGCTTTGTTGTTCTTTCTCAAGATTGCTTTGGCTATTTGGGGTCTTTTGTAGTTCCATACTAATTTTAAGATTTTTAAAAATTTTTGTGAAAATGGGGCACCTGCGTGACTCAGTTGGTTAAGCATCCTACCTATCCTTGGTTTCAGCTCAGGTCATGATCTCACAGATTGTGAGATTGAGTCCCACATTAGACTCTGTGCTCAGAGGGGAGTCTGCTTGAATATTCTCTCCTTTTGCCACTCCCTGCTTATGCCCTTTCTCTCTCTCTCTCAAACAAATAAGTAAATCTTTAAAATAAAATAAAATTTTTGCAGAAAATGCCATTACATTTTTTTATGTTTTTTTTAAATTTTTTTTTATTTATTTTCAGCATAACAGTATTCATTGTTTTTGCACCACACCCAGTACTCCATGCAATCCGTGCCCTCTCCAATACCCACCACCTGGTTCCCCCAACCTCCCACCGTCTGCCCCTTCAAAACCCTCATTAATTTTTTTTTTTTTTTTGCCGTTAAATTTTTGATAAGGGTTCCACTGAATCTATGGATGGCTTTGCATCTAATATATGTCTAATATATTTGCATATATCTAGTAGAAACATTTTAACAATATTAATTCTGCTGATCATCAAGTATATGATATCTTTTCATTTCTTTGTATCTTCTGCAGTTGTTTTCACCAATGTCTTATAGTTCTCAGTGTACAAATCTTTCAACTCCTTGGTCAAATTTATTCTCAAGTATCTTATTATTTTTGATACTATTATAACTAGGACTATTTTCTTAATTTTTTTAGATACTTCACTGTTAGTATATAGAAATGTAACTGATTTTTATATGTTGGTTCTGTATCCTAAAACTTTACTGAATCCGTTTATTAATTCTAACAGCTTTTAGATGGAATCTCTAAGATTTTTTTATGTCTAAATTATGTCATCTGCGAAGAGACAATTTTACTCCTTTCTTTCCAATATGGGTAACTTTTTTTTTATTTACCTAATTGCTGTGACTAAGAATTCTAGTACAATGTTGAATAGGAGTGGTAAGACTGAGCACCCTTGTCTTGTTCCTGATTTTAGAGGAAAAGATCTAGCTTTTTACTCTTGAGTATGATGCTAATGTAGGTTTCTCATAAATGCTCTTTATTATGTTGAGGCCTGTTTCTTGTATACCCAATTGTTGAGAATGTTTATCATGAAAGGGTATCAAATATTGTCCAACAGTTTTTCTTGGGAGGATAATGTGATTTCATCTTTCATTTTATTAATGTGCTATAACATATGTATTGATTTATATATGTTGAACCATCTCTGCATCCCAGGGATAAATCTGAATTAATCATGGTGTATGATCTTTCTGATGCGCTGTTGAATTTAGTTTGCTAGATTTCTAGGGGCGCAAATGGAAGGTTCTTTTGTCTGGTCCCTGTGCCAGCTGTCCAATTTGCAGGATTGTAGCTGGAAGGGGCCTAATGCCTAATAAAAGTCCATTTCAGAACCTCTGGGAATGCAGACAGGAATATCTCCTGCAGGTCCCTAGGCCAGTGAGAATGTTCAAAGTCTGTGGCTGAGATGGGATAGAGAACATGACAGGAATGTCTCAAAATCTATACTCTGACTGAATTTGGTGGGCTTACCTGCAGAGATCTCCCAGACTCTGGCCAAGAGGGGCTATGACTAGTTGGGGGCCACTTCAGGGCCCACAGCCAGGACCCAGATCTGTATATGATGCATAGGTGGACATGACCCTCCTCAGGTCTCTTGGTATATGGTCCTGGTAACAAACCCAAAGCCACGTGTGTCTATATTTGAGGTATCAGCAATCCAGAATGATTTGTGTTTCTGTGGCCACAGCTATGGTCAGTAACTCAGCCTCCTGGTTTCAAGCCTGACCAGCTCTCCTCAGTCTTGGACTTCACCAGAGTTTCATAGTCTCCTACCTGGATCTCAAGCTCCCACAAAAGCATTTTTGCGCCCAGATACCAAATGTGCTCCCGATTGGGGAGGGGGGGGTCATTTGCAAGGGACATTTATTTGTCCATTTTGCTGATGTTATTACCCACATCTTGATTTTGAACTTCTGACCTCCAGGCCTGTGAGAGAATAAATTTCTGTTGTTTTAAGCCCTCCCAATTTGTTGTATAGGTATTCCCTGCCTTTTGAAAGTTTATATTATGCCATCTTGCTTTTATGAAAGACCTAGGTTAGCACCTGTTTTTTACTAACCAAAAGAAATCTGAAGAGGACATCTGCTTTCATGAAAAAAGGCAAAAAGCGATAGTGTTCACCACTTGTTTTGAAGCAGACCATGAGAGGCAGCAGACACCCCAAGCAGCACAGTGGCCCTAATGAGCTCCTTCCCAGGGAACAAGACACAGTACCTCAGCATCAGGCCACCATATCTTTGAACTGCATCTGTGAGCATTTGTGCTTTGTCTCAATTTATTTAGTTCATCTCTTAGCAACATTATGTCCTAAGATAGCAGAAAAGCCTAAGAGAGGTTATTTTTTTTTTAATGTGAGAATCTTAAAAAAAAAAAAAATCCATATACATTAATAGCAATCACTTCTTCATTTTATGCCATTTCTATTTACAAAAGGTTTCACTGGAAGCTCTACTTTCAGATGGTGGAGGAAACCTGGGCTGTATTATGCCTGTCCAAGGAAATGAATACACTCTTAGAATGTACAGAATTCAGTGTTTAAAAGCCAACATGTTGAGAAACCTTCATCAGAATAGTGCCTCTCCAGGGTTAATTTATATGCTACGGCACTTGGGCCAATGTTAGTCATCTGATCTTGAACTTTACTGCATTAGCAACTGCAATTCATGTATGGTCATAATGCAGCTGCCTCATTCTCATTAAATTAATACCAAAATGGTATAGCTTGTTGCATCTGGAGAATAACACTATACCAAGAAAGAAACATTACCACCTATGGTCCTTTGCTCTGCCTTGAGGACCATGAAACCTTTGTAATTGCACTTTCCCAGAATGACCCAAGTCTGTTTGCAGTCTTCCTGCAGACTAGACTCCACACCCTCCTCTCTCTGGAGCAGGGCTCACGTGATGTGGTTTCGGTTCACTGCCTGGCTTCAGTGGTTCCCTCATCTTGTTTACATTATCCATGTGCCCTGGCGTTTCAGCTCCACGTCGTTTTGCTGCTCGTCAACACAACACTAGTGGCTGTTCTCCCGTGACATCGCTGCATGGTTAGCTTGCCCAAGTAAAACAAGGTTTAATTAAATCTTAATGTTGCACCCGGCTCTTGCAGAAGGGTTGTTTTCCAGTCCTTGTGCTATTAGCAGAATACATAATGAGAGCAGAGTGTGAGTGTAGAATCGGTCCCCCTTACAAAACATGGCATTTTGTCACTCACTTACAATTTTCTTTCACGAAGTTTACTTTTTGGCTCACCACAGAGGTCTCAAGCTTTCCTTGAAGACAAATAGATGTATATTCATGGCAATGGTTTTTTTTTTTGTTTTGTTTTTGAGTGATGAAATTGGCAACAAATAAATCTTAAAATACACTAAGAATCTCAATGGGAAGAAGCAAGATTTAGTTTGGAAAGTTTGAGGATTTCCCTGTTCTGACCTGTTACCTCTTTTACATTCATGAATTGTCTAAATTGAAACTACTAGTCTTCTGAACTCTACAGAGGCTAAATAGCCCATAAATTATTCTGGCTTTGAATGGCTATCAATTCTCTCCTATTTTTAATTTATGACAGAAAAATCATCATTATGGCTATTACTCTCTGGAAAAAAACAAACAAACAAACAAACAAACTAAAAAGTGATACTACCGAACAGTCCCTGACGACTAATTTTTCCAATCTGCTCGTAAATCCTTGGGAAATGTCCCACTCCTCAGTTGTTAAATGTTGACCCAATGAGTTATTTGAACAGTTAACTATTTTTACCTGCCTTAGAGAAGTACAGGAGAAAATATAATTACATGGTTTGATATATGCATGAAGCTTATCAACAACTTTAGTCATATCCAACAGCTAAACAACATGAAGACTTCTTGTACTGTGTCATTGAACTGATGATGATGATGTGAATATATTATTTCTATCAAATCACCTCTCACTTTCTTAACCTTTTCACTTCAAGTAACAGCAATAATTTGCTCTGTTTATTTTCTGATTAAAAAAAAAAAAAACAAAAACAGGGGCACCTGGGTGGCTCAGGGGGTTAGGCCTCTGCCTTCAGCTCAGGTCATGATCTCATGGTCCTGGGATCGAGTCCCACGTCGGGCTCTCTGCTTGGCAGGGAGCCTGCTTCCTCCTCTCTCTCTCTCTCTCTCTGCCTACTTCTCTGCCTACTTGTGATCTCTCTCTGTCAAACAAACAAACAAACAAAGAAACAACAACAACAACAAAGAGCTTAGAAAACTCGATGGACACCAGAACCTTGATTCCTATGTTAAATAAGAACAGTTTAAAGCAGCTACATAGTATGAACCCTGCTTCGGGTAAAAATACCATGGCACAGAATGCTGAGAGGTCCCTTTTCAAAGCTACCAACCCATGGGAAACTAAAATCTCATGTTTAGGTATAAATGCCCTCACTTTATTTCCTTCCATGCAAACTAAATTCTTTAAAAATGCATGTGAAAATATTTGAACCTCTACAAACCTCTGTGCCTATATTATGTGTCTGTTAACATGTATAAAGATCATGATTATTTATATGTATGACTGGTACCATTCTTAAAAAAAAAAAAAAAAAAAAAAAAAAAACTCAAGTACCAGTTAAAAACAGGAAATAGGGCACCTGGGTGGCTCAGTGGGTTAAGGCCTCTCTACCTTCAGCTCGGGTCATGGTTTCAGGATCCTGGGATCAAGCCCCGCATTGGGCTCTCTGCTCAGCAGGGAGCCTGCTCCCCCCACAGCCCACCCTGCCTACTTGTGCTCTCTCTCTGTCACATAAATAAATAAAATCTTTTAAAAAAAGAAAAAGAAAAACTGGAAGTATAAAATGAAAATAAAATCTGATTTTCTAAAGGATGTAAAGTTTTCATAGATCAAGCATAAAAGCAATTGATTTTATTATTTGTTTATACCTTGATTTTTATAATAGTCCCAGAGTGGATATAGACCGCAGTGAGGTCACTTTTCTGAATTCAGCTTGGGACATTTCTTGTTAGTGTTTGATAGACTTAATATCTAGGAGATGTGCAGGCAAAAGAGGAGTTATATAAGGCTCATCTCTAATATCTAGCCCAGTGCATGGCTAATTTCTAGAAAATATTTATCAAGTGAATTGCTGACTGACAGATGCATTGATTGACTAAATCAATGACTATGAAAACATTCATACACTGACCTAAGAATCAGTAATTATTGCGAAGCTCCATAGCTTTTGAATAATATTATCTTCTTAATGATAGCAAAGATGGAAGCCCTCCTCTTTGTCATTCATTTTATATAAGAAACAGGAAGATTCAACAAATTTGAAATAAATCTGAAGCACTGAGACTTTCTACTTGGGTCTTCCTATTTATGCATGGAAAACTGGATTGATTATATGAACAAGGAACCTCACATGACTCCAGAGCACATGGGCCCTCCATGGGTAGTCTCTGTTGAAAGGCGTGCAGTGGGAATCAGCAACATTCTTCATGAACCGGGGGAAATCAACAGACTTCCTCTGCCACTTCTTTCTTTCTTTCCTTTTTATTTTTTTTTCTTATTAAAATAAGAGATTCTTTAAAAAAAAAAAAAAAGTTTTTTAGTTTTAGTTTTTTTTCTTTCTTTTTTTTTTTAAGATTTTATGTATTTATTTATTTAGACAGAGACAGAGATCACAAGTAGGCAGAGAGGCAGGCAGAGAGAGAGGAGGAAGCAGGCTCCCTGCTGAGCAGAGAGCTTGATGAGGGGCTTGATCCCAGGACCCTGGGATCATGACCTGAGCCGAAGGCAGAGGCTTTAACCTGCTGAGCCACCCAGGCGTTCCTAGTTTTTTTCTTTTTTTATTATTGTGTTCAGTTAATCAGCACATAACACATCATTAGTTTTTGATGTAGTGTTCCAACTATTCATTAGCCATTTCTTATAACATTATAACATTTCTTCTTCTACGGTTGCTAGAGGCACTCCTTAGCTATAAGACTAAACTTCAGCCTTCTAACGCAGTCTTCCAGCAGCCACATTCATCATTGAAGATATTCCAACAGTTGCCCCAAACCTAGGAGTCTTACCATGTTAAATTTTTCACTTCCAATGCATGAGCAAATCTTGATGGGATTTCTTATAAAATATGTCTAAAGTCCTTCCACATTTTTCCTATGCATTTCTATCACTGTGTGTGAGCCTTTATCACTCCTGCCTGGATTTCTGCAATATTCAACTTTTCTCCCTGCACTCAATCCTTATAATTCATTTTCTACACGCTGGTTTATATTATCTTTTAAAAATGCAAAGCAGATCAGTGGCACTCTTTTCTTACATCTTAGAGAACTCCTATTACACTGAGAATTAAGTCCAAAAATGTTATCAGGAGCTACAAGTCCCTGCATTCTTTATTTCTTGCCTACCTCCCAATACCAGTATCTCACAGTGTCTTTCTTATCACACACAAGATGCCACAGTTTCCTGTTTGCTCTTTGGACATGGAAAATGTTGCAAATTAATCTAAGCTGAGTTGATCCTGCACAACACATACGCACTAAACTTTTTTGGGTAGATAGGCAAAGACAACAAAGACATTTTTGGGTAGATAAACAAAAATAGGCAAAGAAGCCAAGTTAGGTGAGGGTTAACTATACCCTCAGTACTAGGTAATAATAAAACAAAGCTACTGATCGAATTTTGACAAATACACAGACATATATGATTGTCTTAGTGAGTGAGCATAAAATAGTTCCAACAACAACCTGCTGAAAGTGAAACAAAAGGGGCACCTGGGTGGCTCAGTTGGTGAAGCAACTGCCTTCAGCTCGGGTCAAGATCCTGGAGTTCCAGGATCAAGTCCCGCATCGGGCTCCCAGCTCCATGGGGAGTCTGCTTCTCCCTCTGACCTTCTCCCCTCTCATGCTTTCTCACTCTCTCAAATTAAAAAGAATATATCTTTTTAAAAAAATATAACAAAGTTACATCTTTTTCTTCTTTCAGCTGTTCCTCATGTCATCAGAAGAAAGCATTCCAGAGGCAGAATTAATATACCCTTAAAGTAGGAGCAGCCAATGAAATGTTACTTTAACTCATGCTTAGACAGAAAACCATTTATGGATCAAGCCTGGGGTATCTTTTCTAACCTAAGGGTATAAGTTTCATACTCCATTAGATTCTTAAACTGTGTTAAAAATAAATATGAAGAGCATCCCCAAAAACAAAGGTCAATTCCATATATCATAAATATCTTTAATTTTATCAATAAAGGCCTATTTATATTATTCATAATGCCAAATATCAGGATACTTATTTGCCAACAAATACCAGTTTAATAGTTACTAAGATCAGGTCACCTGGTGTTTATCAACAGATGGACAAAAAGTCTTGGTAGCCATCTCTGGAATGTGACTTTTCTTACATAATTCTAGCAGATGACCTTTGGATTATGGGTTCTTTTTGTTTTTTTTAAGATTTTATTTACTTATTTGACGGAGAGAGAGAGAGACTGTGCACATGAGCAGGGGCAAAGGGAGAGAGAGAAGTAGGTTCCCCTCTGAGCAAGGAACCCAAAGTGGGACTCGACCCCAAGACCCTGGGATCATGACCTGAGCCGAAGGCAGCCACTTAACCCACTGAACCACCCAGGTGTCCCTGGATTATGGGTTCTTGATTGAGACAAGTGATCCCCTCTTCCTGGAGTCAAAGCCTAAGAAGCTGGAACTTACATAATATCACGCTATCTACCCTGAAGTATTCTTAGTAAGTTGAAGACATTTTAACGTTTTTTTTAAGAACTTCACACTTGTTGCTGGCTCTATGTAGAAAATTATGTAAACACTCTTTCTAAAGTTCTCCGCATGGTAAACTCTTTCTCATTCTTCAGGCTGAAGTTCACATTTCACCCTTTGAAAGACAGCTTCCTTTATCAAGCTATCCAAAGAATAGTAATGTTAAGCACAGAGTAATAATAGTAACCATAACTATAATAATAGCTAATAATTTTGAGGACTTCTATGTGCCATGTACAAGGCTACTTACTGTACATTTATCATCTCATTTAATTTTCACAACAACCCTATGAAATAGAATATTTATCTTCATTGTACAGATGAGGAAATTGAGGCATAGGATCTTGACAACATAACAAAATGGGAAGTGGCAGAACTGGAATTTGAATCTAGTGAGTCCCTGCCCAGAATTCACCCTCTTTACAACTAAAGCAACACTGACTAACCCCATGCTAATTACTTTCTCAACATCCTGTTTATTTATCAATATTTTGTACCATAATCTCTACATATCTTTTATTTCCTTCATTATTCATGTCTCACCAAAATGTAAATTTCTTGAGGGCAGGTACCATGATGGCTTATGTATCACTGTAAGAGGATCTAATACTTTTCCTGTTATCTAGTTTGTGTTCAATAAATGTATTTCTGCAGAAATGAATTAGGGTAGTAGAACATAGGGACAGCATTGCTAATTCTAGTCCCTTGACCCATATCACTCGACAGTCAAAAGGAAAGCCACGAGGCCTGGAATAACTGATTCCTTGACATTCTCCACCATCTATGTCTCACATCTGGTATCACAAGAGGTCCATCAGGGGTTTACTAGGGCATACTTGAACATCTGACAATGTTCTGGAGTAAGAATAGCTCACATTTCATCTATTCTCCACAATGTTGCCAAAGGGATATTTCTTAAATCAGAATTCTAGGTAATTCACTAAGAGGAGAAAAAGAAATGAAAGATATACTGATTGGGAAGAAAGAAAACTTTGCAGACGGCTTGATCATCTATTAGAAAATCTGAAAGAATCAACCAAAAAAACTCCTGGAATTAATAAGTGATTATAGCAAGGTTGCAAGATAAAAAGCTAATACACAAAAGTCAGTATTTTCTCCCATATACCAGCAATGAACAAGTGGAATTTGTAATTAATGACACATTATTATTTATATTAGTAGCATGGAAAATGAAATATTTAAGTATAAATCTAACCAAATATGTGGAAGATCTACATGAAGAAAACTACTAAACTTCTTTGACAATTATCAAAGAAGAACTAAATAAAGGGATAGATATTCCATATTAATGAAAGGAAGACTCAATCTTGTCAAGACATCAGCTCTTCCCAGTTTGACCTATAGATTCAATTCAATTCTAATAAGACTCCGAGCAAGTTTGGATACTGACAACTAACTCCAAAGCTTATGTGAAAAGGCAAAACAGGGGGAAAGGTCAACACAATATTGAAGGAGAAAAACAAAATTGGAGAATGAACACTACTCAATTTCAAGACTTACTATAAAGATATAGCAATCGAGGGCACCTGGGTGGCTCAGTGGGTTAAGCCTCTGCTGTTGGCTCAGGTCGTGATCTCAGAGCCCCATAGCCAATGGGCTCTCTGCTCAGCAGGGAGCCTCCTTCCCCCTCCCTCTCTGCATGTGTCTCTGTCTCCTTGTGATCTCTATCTCTCTGTCAAATAAACAAACAAATAAATAAATAAATTAAAATTAAAATTAAGATTAAATAAATAAATAAAATCTTCAAAAAAAAGAGAGATACAGTAATCAAAACCAGGTCATATTGCTGAAAGAGTAAACAAATAGGACATCGTAACAGAATAGAAAGCTCAGATATAGACGCACATTAACATAGTCAAGTGATCTTTGACAAAGGAGAAAAGGCAATACAATGGGGAAAAGATAGTCTTTTCAATAAACGGAGCTGGAACAACTGGACATTCACATGCCAAAGAGAGAGAGAGAAAGAGAGAATCTAGACACAGACTTTGCACCCTTCACAAAAATTAACTCCAAATGTGTCATCGTCCTAAATGTGAAATGCAAAACTATAAAACTCCCAGAAGATAACATATGAAAAATCTTAGATGACAGCGGATATGGCAATGACTTTTTAGACAAAGCACCAGAGGTATGATCTGTGAATGAAATAATCGATAAAGTGAACTTCATTAAAATTAAAAATTTCAGCTCTATGAGACACACTGTTGAGGCAATGAGAAGACAGAACACATCTGATAATGTGTTAATATGTATAAGATATATAATACGCAAAACTCTCAAAATTCAACAGTAAGAAAACAAACCCATTAAACACAAGCCAAGGATCTGAACAGATACCTCATCAAAGAAGATATACAGATGTAAAATAAATGTTTGAAAAGATGTTCCACCAGCATGTGTCATCAGGGAAATGCAAATTAAAATAATGAGGAACTACCACTACATACCTACTAGAGTGGCCAAAACTGAAAACACGGACAACACCGGATGCTGGCGAGGATGTGGAACAGCAGGGACTCACTTCTTGCTAGTAGGAATGCAAAATGTTACAGCCACTTTGGGAGACAGTTGGGTGGTTTCTTACAAAACTAAACATCTTATCACGTGATCCAACAGTTGCCCTAGTTGGCATTTACCCAAAAGGAACTGAAAACTTGTGTCCACACAAAAACCTACCCACAGATGTTTATAACAGTCTTATTCATAAGTGTCCAAACATGAAAGCAACTATGATGCCCTTCAGTAAGTGAGTGCATAAATATATTGTGGTAAATCCAGAAAAGGAAATATCATTCAGCACTAAAAAAAAGATAAGCTATCAAGCCGTAAAAAGATATGGAAGGAACTTAAATGCATACATTTAAGTGAAAGAAGCCAATCTAAAAAGGTTGTATGCTCTATGATTCCAACTATGTATTATTTTGGAAAAATTTTTAGGGCAACAGAACTACTTCATTTGAATCTGCAATGGTAGATCTATGTCATTATACATTTGTCAAGGCTTATAGACTGTACAACACCAAGAGTGAATTCTAATGTGAACTATGGACGTCGGGTGATAGTGATGTCTCAGTGTGGGTACATTAATTGCAACAAACATAGCAGTGTGGTGTGGGACATCCATAGGGGGAGAGGTTTTGCATGTGTGGGGTTAAGAGATCTCTTTCTCTTTACTTACTGCTCAGTTTTGCTGTGAACATGAAACTTTTCTGTACAGAATTATTACTATTTTTTAAGATTGTATATATTTATTGGACAGAGACACAGCAAGAGAGTACACAAGCAGGGAGAGTGGGAGAGGGAGAAGCAGGCTTCCTGCTGAGTGGGAATCCCTATGTGGCTTGATCCCAGGACCCCGGGATCATGACCTGAGCCGAAGGCAGATAGATGCCTAATGACTGAGCCAGCCAGGAGCCCCCTGTACAGAAGGATTATTAAAACAAACAAACAAAACTACATCAGAACTCTGCCTCTGCATCATTTTAAAGGTGGAATCCACACTCCTTAGCCTGGCATATGAGATGTCTCTAAACTTTTCCCTGCCTAATCATCTAACTATGCATGTTAATTTGTTACACCCACACTTGTATGTGTATTTGTACACACACACACACACACACACACACACTGCCTTTATGCCACCTCTTACACTATTCATTCAGAATTTCTTGTTTATTTAAACAAAGCTGTTAGTTTCTTGTATAGGCTCTCCCCTCTGAATGATGAGGTTCCTGCTCTTCTTTGATTGACTGACTAATGCCTCCTTGCCTTTCAAGCCTCGTTTTTTCAGGCTTGATTCTCCTCCAGTCTGATTCAGGTGCCTCTGATAGCACCCAGTTTGTACCTTCTTTCATTATGCAGCATGTGATATTATTCTAGAATCATTTACATAAGTGACTGTATCCTTCAAGAGATCATGAGTTCCTTGAAGCAGAATCTGTTGTTTCAGTACAGTTCTGTATCTGTAGTAGATATTCTAGAAATATTTGTTGGATAAGATGAATGGAAAGAAAAGGGGGAGTGGGGCAGTAAGCTTCCATCCCAGACCATTCCCAGACCTGACAATCATCTATGGGAAACTGCCCTTCAAGGAAAGTGTGTGCAGTTGCTGGGAGCATTTTCCATCTTCAGTGAATAGGGCCAATTTCATTCCCTAGTGATGTCAATATGGAATCATTCACCAGCCTGAAAATCCTCTGGCTCTGAAAACACACAAAGTCTGGAAGCCTGTTTATGAGACTGAGAAGGTGAGTCAATAGACCCTGTTCCAAGTTGGCAAGAAGGGATATAGTCCTAAACATCTAAAGCTCCATAATTCATATTAAGCCTCTCATTAATTTAAATGTTAATGTAAATTTAAAACATGTCATATTGATTTGGTACTATTTTTGGATGACTATTGCATAACTGAGCTTTCTAACAGCAGAATCCAAATGGACATCCCTTCACATCAACTTTTGATTAAGAGAAAGAGTGAAGCTTTCTATTTTTCTCTCCCTTTTCATTGTGTAAAATCATTTGTTTTAGTGACACGTTCTAGCTATGAGAAGCTATGAGAACTTCTGCCTTTGAGTGGAATTGATTTGGACAGTCCTGAGCAAAAAGATCAATTTCTGAATCTCTTCTTTCACAGTATTACACATAGAATTTCAAATATGTACAGAGATTGGTGTCTTTCTTTCCCTTGTCACTGAGGAGACACGAAAAGTCTCTATGACCATGCTGGTGATTTCATTCTATTTTGTTAGTTTGCAGCCAGAATCTTCTTTCATTGGGATTTATGTCCTTACTTAAAAGGAAAGCGCAGTTTTCAAATGTCTCATTATGTTAGGTTCACATAAGAGAAATTATGGAGATGATGAGGATGATAACTGGAAATTTTGTATATCTTTACTTACTCTGTGCTGGACCTTGATGCAAAGTCTTTTATGAAAAGTTATCACAGGAGGGTGCCTGGGTGGCTCAGTTAGTTGAGTGTCTGACTCTTGGTTTTGGCTCAGGTCATGATCTGGTTGGATCTGGTTTGGATCAGGTCATGTGAGATGGAGACCTGCATCCAGCTTCCTGCTCAGTGGGGAGCCTACTTCTCCCTCTGCCACTTACCGTGCTCGTGCTCTCTCTCTCTCTCTCAAATAAATAGATAAATAATATTTTTTAAAACCCATTTTTTAAAAAAAAGTTCTCACATAATCCTCAAAGCAACAGAGAGGCGCTACTCTCATAACCCTATTTTATAGATTAGGAAACTGTCCTATGGAAAGATTAAGCCTTTCCTAAAGTTCTACAAGTAGAAAGTGATGTTGCTTGCTCTAGGACTCAGGTTGGTCTGACCCCATGTTCTTTCTCACAGTCACTAAGCTCTTTGGGTCTTAAACAAAAACAATGTAACTGAGATATACAAGCCTTCAACAGTGAATTTCTGTTCTTAAGCGATGCACTTAAACCTACAATAGATCATTTGTTGAGGCTATTGAGAAGCTAGGTGGATGGGTGGTACCCAGAAACCTGCTCACTAATTCATGAATACCTTGTCTCTTACTTCTTTCAACTAAGCATTGTGAAATTTGAACTAATTAGTTAGTGAAGCCTCTTCCAGCTCCTTATTCTACGAGTCTATATGATTCTCTCCGGTCTGATCAACAAACCCTCTGGCCAGTTGTTCTCTTCACAACCACCCACCACAATGCTTTTTTACACCCAATGCTTCTGCCCCTGCAGGCAGCCCTACCTAGCTCAGATCCCTGTACAAAGATGGGTCCATAGTAAGCATCCTGCTATCAACACACTTTTTTTGAAACATGCTAAGTATCAGGCAGATAACTCAAGCTAAAAGATGGAAAAAGCAACATTTTGTTCCCCTGAACATAAAAATGAAATACAAACATCATAGTCCTGGAAAGAAATCAGAGAAGGCCTCCTTATATCAAAATTATATTAACCAGTGCATTCAGAGGCTCACATAAATACAGACATGAGAGGACCTATTGAGATGGAATATTTACTGGCACAGGTATAGCCAACAAGCTTTACAGTGTTAGGATATATGGGATGGTAAGGAGGAGGATTGTTCTAGTCTCACACAGACCTGCTAACTATGCCTCCTATTCTTTCTGTACAATTGGCTCATGCCTCGGTTTCTTCATCTATAAAATAAGGATCATTGGGGCACCTGGGTGGCTCAGTGGGTTAAGCCTCTGCCTTCAGCTCAGGTTATGATCTCAGGGTCCTGGGATCGAGCCCCGCATCAGACTCTCTGCTCAGCAGGGAGCCTGCTTCCTCCTCTCTCTCTGCCTGCTTCTCTGCCTACTTGTGATCTGTCTGCCAAATAAATAAACAAAAATCCTTAAAAAAATAAAATAAAATAAGGATCATTAATTCAAAATTTTCATAGGGTCATTGTGAGGCTTAATCTGTAAAATAATGTAGATAGTTTATCCCAGTGTTGGACATATGGTGCAGGTTTAAATGAGTCTCCGCTATTCTAATAACAACAACAACAAAAAATTTCATGTGTTAGTTTTTAAATTACCCTTGTAAGTAGTAATTTCAGCTACTGCTCAATTCCCAATTTTAGAAATTGTTTTGTTTTTGCAAGACAATGACATACAGAACACCAATTAGGTATGACTATTTCACTCAGAAATGTTTTCCCCCCTTGACAGATACCTGAGGGGGGTAGGAGGGAGGGAGTCATGATATAATGCCAAATTATATAAACTAGCTTACAAGTTGCCCACAGTTTTTCCAGTTTCTCCAGAATTCCAGATTCTTTTGCTCAACATTAGGATAGCAGAAAGATAGATAGACAGTGAATCACTGGTCATCAGGTGCCAAAGTATCATGAATCCTGTGAGTCTGAAATCAGATTTACTCAGCTCTGTGCGATACACAATTGATCTTTTCAAATCAATAGGTGAACCTGAACTTAATTAACTACAGTCACCTTAGTATCATTTAACTACAAGTAACTATTACCCAGCAGAGATTGAAACCAGTAATTAGGTCCATATGATAAATTTATAAAAATCCAAGCGTTTTCTAAGCATGGTAGTTCTACCACCGCAAATTCTTCCTAACCATTCTGCCTATATCAAACCACGTATTTAGAAGAAAAATATCACAAAATGTGAAAGATGGAAGGGGCCTCACATGCAATTTTGTACAAAGCCAATTTTGTACAAAACTTTGTACAAAGTTTTTACATGGAGAGATGAAAACCAGTGAGGTTTGGACACTTGCCCAAACTGCCTGATTAATTATGGCAGGGTTATTAATTGAATCCTTTTCCAGCTCTCAATCCAATGCCTTTATTTACTTATTTTCTTGTTGCTATATCTAACTGAGAAATCTGTAAGTTACAGTGGGTATTTTATAGTTCTCTATGTACATCTGGCAATTAGATTTGAAACAAAGTGATCATTGTCTGTATAATTTTGAACTCATGACAAAAGGACGAGGTAAGAACAAGAAGTCCCTCAAATGTATGTTCAAAATGTTATCTATAGATAAAAATATTTTCCAATGAAATACATATGGCACATTTTAATGAAATAATTCAGTGAACATTGACAAAAGAAAGACTAGCAAATCTAGGATAGATACACCAAAGCAATTGTGTGTGTGTGTGTGTGTGTGTGTGTGTGTATACATATGTGTTATATGTATGCAACTATATATATATAGTACATATGTGTTATATATATATATAGACCCATAGAATCACATATATATATATATACATATATATATATATATTTATGTACTTATGCTAGATGAATACTGTATCCATTGATTCTCTTGGGTGAGGTTGGCAGGTGGGAATGTCTACCCTAAATTTGTTCTCATTTATATAGTATGACTTAAAAATATATTTGTGTTGTCTTACTCCAGGTCTAAAATAAACATCATCTGCTGAAATCCAGACCACTTCTTTAAATTCTTTGGGTTTTCTCAGGAAGATCAGGAACTGTCAGAGAAATTTTGATAAGGTAAGTTCCAAGCACTACTAATCTGTTCTCTTGGAGTTTCCATTCTAGCTGCCCATGTTCAGAACAAAGTGAGGTTTAGTACGTCAGAAAGAATAGACAAATGGAAAGGTAGGTGCCATTTTTATTAATGATGTAGTTAGTATGTAAGGATGCTGTTTCACTGTACAGCTGAAATAGGCTTCCTAGCATTGAACCCTAGACTTGAGTAGATTCACCCATCCAGACATGGACACCCATCTGACATGGACATGGCAGAGACATGGGAGCCTGACTATAAAATTTCCAGTGTGGAGTAGCTAACTCAAATGCATCTGTGAACAGCCTGCTCTAAAGATAAAGGTGAAGAGAATGGGTTAAACTGTAACTGACAAAAGGTCTTGATCCCGAGCTCACTAATCAAATAAACAAATCTAATGACCAAGGAGAAGAGAGAGTAAATGGAGTAAAAGAATCCAGGAGAAGTACTATGGTGGAGTTTGCTTCAGATGAAAAAAAAAATGAAATAAGGAATAAATATTCTTCCTTCATATCACTGTGTAGGAGTGACCTGCAAAAAAGAAGGGCCCTTAGAGATTGCATCAGGACTTTCTTAACCTAGTAGCACAGTAAAAAAAATTTCTCCTGGGTGAGGGAGTCAATCACAGCACCATGATTTCTCCTGCTTTAAGGAGCTAGCCAGATTCAAGGCAGAATTGCTGCCAACTGTCTGTGAGCAGTCATTTCTTTTCAGAATCTCAATGGGCATTTGTCTGTATTGTTACAAAGCAGATGACTCTATGGTAGACCACTGGCATTTATGGTTTTAGCTACTAAAGTAAAGCTCACTAGATAATTTTTAACTTTTCGGGCATACTATTAAACTATTCTGTAAAGAAGTTGTGGAGGGAACAGTTTATGAGGTAGTAAGTGAGCTTTGGTAGCTCCTCAGTGTACTTGGTTCAATGGGAATTTGTAATTGTAATTTAATAAATCATCAATGTTATTTGAATTTATGTGTTGGTAAATGTATTGATAAAAATAAAACCAAAGAAAGAGAACTTGCAGAAAGGATAGAAAAGGAATTGCAAGCATGAATGTAAGAGTAAAATGATATACTTGGTACAGAACCAAGAACAAAACCAACCATCTACAAGCAGTCTTGGTGGCAGGACCCATTCAATATTTTCAACTGTATGATACCTCTAGAATGAAAGAATGCTATGCCATTTCTTTTATATTTGTGTTTCTTCGGTTGGGATTCTAGGTCTTGCAAGAATAAGTTCACTTTAATTTTTGTCACTTGATTTGGTCCACTTTTGGTGATATTACCTCCCCTTACCTATACCAGCTAAGGATTAGCAAAGGAAAAAAATAAAACAGATTAGGACAACTTTGTCTCTTATAATGGAAGGACAGTCATCGGGATTTACCAATACACCATGAAATACTTATCTTGAGGAAGAATTAATCCTCAAAAATGAAATAGGATATCACCATGAAGGAGGGGTTTATGTTTGATATTATTTAATACCACCTCCCGGCATAGATGGCATATCACCTTTTAACATGAGTAATCTACAAAAATGTATGGACTGCACTGCCATTTAGAAAGTTGATTATTAATGGGGTACCTAGGTGGCTCAGTGGGTTGGGCACCCAGCTCTTGGTTTTGGCGCTGGTTGTTATCTTGAGGTCATAGGATCAAGCTCCAAGCCAGCCCCTACACTCAGTGGGAAGGCTGGTTGAGATTCTCTCTCCCCTCTACCCTCCCTGTCCCTCTCACTCTAAAACGAATAAATGAATCTTCGTTTAATATTCTTTGGTTATTAGCAAAGGCCTCTTGGATATATCCTTAAAGAATGTCAAAGGACTACTAAATTTGACACGCAAACTTATACTCCTGCAAGTTATTACATAAGATTAAAAGTAAGATTAAATCTATAAAAGCCCTGACCCCTTCTTCTATTCAGTTGAAAAGAAGGGACTGTCCTTTGTTACCAGACCTGTGCTCCTACATGGAGTGTGAACTTCGGATATTTAAAGACGAGCCTGGTTTCTTGCATCCATTTCACTCAAGCGTGGAATGGGAGCCCTTTTAATTTAAAATATTCTTTTTTTTTTTTATAAGTGAATTTAAAATATTCTGCTAGCTACATTTAATCGATGAAACAAACAAAAACAATTCAGGGTTGTAATCTTGGCCAATGGGTATCTAAATCCGTGCTTGAACTAATGAAACCATGGAAGAGGAATGGGAAGGAAAATTTAGTCATTGAGAAGGTGATCTCAAGAAGAAACATGTAGAAAGGCCCAAGGACATTTCTGTGCCTAAAGATATGGCAGTCAAGAAGTATCACCACAAATGCACATAGTGAGGAATTTGTTTGGCTTGTCCACTGTTGTCAGTGGACATGGGACAAGTATGAAATCTGGTTTTAGCCCTCAAATTTGGAGCTATGGCTTCCTTCTGCTGGGATGCCCATCCAGATACCCAGCTATAATTAGATCCTGGAGAAAGTAAAACTCATTCAGTAAAACGACTAGTTCTCCAAACAAACAAAAATATTATGCTGAAAGAGAGAAGAGAAATAGTAAGAAAATAAACTGGGACTTCCCTGGAGAAGCCAAACCTCAAAG
This sequence comes from Mustela nivalis, assembly GCF_964662115.1. Lineage (NCBI taxonomy): Eukaryota > Metazoa > Chordata > Mammalia > Carnivora > Mustelidae > Mustela > Mustela nivalis. The sequence continues at coordinate 97,145,424 of NC_139028.1, read as the reverse complement.
TCTTTCACAAGATTTAACAAGATTTTCACAACAATAAAGACCTTTAAAGAAGGAAAAAAATGGTCCTAGATCAGTGGAGTATTTGTTCCAGAAAGGGACAAGAGCAAATATTAAAATCTTCAGGGAAATCAGAAAATACAGCCACTCCATTGTTTAATTATCATACCTCTTCCCTTTCTGTTCTGCATAAACACTGGCATAGAGATTTTTGTTCCACTTGGAATTTTTTAACTTAATATGAACTAGCCCTATCAAGAGTTAATTTTATTTCCAACTTCTTGCTAATAGAAAGAGTGAGAATTATCGTCTTCTATAAGATGGTTAAATGGATGGTGCAACAGACTGTAACGAGGAAAGTTTCAAATAGCCTTGTCAGGCCTGTGATTCATACACAAAAAGTACACCTCTATGTGGTTAAGTTGCAGTGAATGTTACTTTATGATGGACATTTTTATTTGGGAACAAATAGAGTTCCACTTATTCCTGGAAACATATCTATAAATTAGATCCCCCAGTGCCTAAAATGAGATACATAATTTCAAGTGAAACAATATTATTGCCTCAATCTAAAGAGAACTAAAAGGATATTTGCTATTATCACATCCATGGGAATTTTTTGATAAAAAAAAATGTATAGCTTTTTCCAGTTTGGGTTGTCTCTAAAATGTGGCTGTATTGGTAGTGACTGAAATCGTTATTAGATCTGATTCATAGATTTCTTGGTAATAGAAAAAACATGCCCACATTCCCATGACTCAGGTCCTGGTTAACAAATCTTTACACCATAAATCTAAGGTAGCCACACTCAGGGAGATCTCAAGTCCCATGAGATGCCTCCTCTTTGGCCTTTAAATTAAAAACAGAATTAAAACACTCAGTAGTGGCAAGAGTGTAGAGAGAGAATATTTTTATAAAATGCTATTGAGAGAGTAACTTGGTATAACCCTTGCAGGGACCAATATGGCATGTTATCAAAAGTCTTTAAAAGTCAGGCTGCCCTTGACCTAACATTTCTTTTTCTAAGATTTATCTTAAAGAAATTAGTAGACAAATGAATGAACACATTGTACATGCATAATCATTGCAGCACGGCAAATATCAGAAACAACCTATATATCTGGCAATAAAGGACTTGTAATGATATAATAAGGCACCACATAATCATCAGTGGTGATGCCATTGCTCTGAATGTATAGACATGGAAATATAGCCACAGTATATTATTAATGTAGAAAATCTGATTATATGAAATTCTGTGATACCAGCAATTTATATATTATACATTTGTTTGTGTAGAAAAGATCTGAGTCGTGAGATTATGGCTTATTCTCTTTGTATATCCTATTTCTCTAAAGAAGAAATAAATAGACCCGTAAAACAAATTGAGAGAATAAAATAAATTGCAAAGGGAAAAGATTTTCAAAGGATAGGAAATGATATTTTCCTGCCATTAAAAGACAGGTACACAACACTATCTTTTTATGATCCACGTTGTTTTCCCACCAGAAGGAGGCTTGAGCAGGGAGTGGATCTGTGGACCTACCACGTTTTCCCAGGAATGGGGCTGAGCCATGACTCCTGGTGTCCTGGTCTCTAACAGTGATAATCTCATCCCCTGTTGTTATAAGAGCAGTGACCTCCAGTAATATGCTAAAAAGCAAGGGGGAAAGGGCTCAAAACTAATATCAACTACACCAGCTGATCATTTACAAATAGGACTATGCAAGAAGAATGTAAGGTATAATTCCCGGAGCCAGGGATTAAGAAGAGACTTTGAAGATGGTTGAAAGGTGAAAGCACTACGACACTATAATCTTGCTGCTCAGCAACAGAGTAAAGCCAAGATCACCACTGCGGTGCTAGGTGTTTGGGGCTCAGTGAAAGGAGGGCATGATTGACAGAGGGACCGCAGGGACAGACTCACATTCTGCAGTGCTTTAAAGGGCTGAAGGAAATGTTCGAGGAGGCTACCCAGACATTGCTTTAGCCCTTGTGTAACTGATGTCAAATCTATGGAAGCAACGAAATGCTCAAGTAAATGCCCTTCAGGCTAAGACCCTCCTCTTTCATCCAAGTTATTGACCCTACTCCTTCTCCTGCGATATTGGAACGACCACCACCGCAAATTCATGGAACAGTTAGTATCCCTGAGGTGAGCAATTAGTCCTTTGTACCTAAGGCTAAGACACGAACCGCCCAGTTAGCTATAGGTTCCCTGGAAATTGTTTTCCTCCTAGCATTCCTGGATGGATCTGTGTAGGTGCCATGAAAGGTTGGGAATCCCTCGAAGAGGTTTTGAATGGGTCTGTTCTGTTCTGGAGACCCCAGTCTACTTATGTTACCACCATGATAAAAAAAATGGCAGGTGAAAGTAATGGAGGAAGGACTTTCTGTGCATATAATTGGGACATAAACGTCTTTGTCCCAATTATTTCAATGAGTCTTCACAACACCCTCTCTACCTTCCTTCAAAGGTAAAGAGAAGTTAAATAACTTGCTCCTCAAGGTCATTAAAATAGAAAGGAGATAGGTGTGGGATTAAAATCCAGGCTGTATGATTCCAATTGTAACCATTGGCATACCTTCCGACTCTTGTAGAACACGTTATAATGTTTATGTACGATGACTGTTTAAAGTAATAGTAATCATTTGAAAAAACTGACATCAGACGTAACCAAGCAAGAGGTACACGGGATTCAGAATTTTGATTTTTCTGATCTTCTTATAACGAAAGAGGGCAGTTAGTGAATTAGAACCCCATGGTTCTTCCTTAGTTTTCTTTTTTCACACAGCCATGATAAATAGCAAGATACGAATGAACTCCAAAGCTCTGGGAAGGGAAAGACCTCTGGAAGAATCTGGTGTTGTATTGCAGTGGTGTACCCAAAGGGGGAAAGCATATTCTTAAGTATGCTGTATTTGGTAAGTGGTAACCATTTGGAAAACAGAGGTGAAATGAAAATTACCTGCTAAGTCTCAGCCATTCCACAGCACATTTCAGCTGAGAATGCTTAAAAATAAAATACCCGAGAAGGCAAGCTATTTGCAGTTCTATTTGTACGTGATCTTATTTTCCCCATGTGCGAGGAGAATGTTCCTTCAAGGTTGTCACTGTCATCATGGAGCGCTCACTCACTCATTCAATAAATGTTTCTGGAACATGAACTTCATGCTGGGGAACTGAGCACTGGGGTTACTCAGGTGAATCAATGTTCTCTTCTATGGAGGGAAGCAAGGACAGACCCCAGGATCTTAATATCTTAATAGTATATGGTAGCGAGGAGAGGAACAGATGCACATTAACATAAAGATATATACGCTTGCCCACATACACGCATATGCTATCTTGCCACACTGCGGGAGGGAAATATCAATCACACTGAAGATATTAACAGAATGTCTGGGTGGCTTCCACCTCGATCGCAGAAGATTTCATGGATGAGTTGAGTTTTCAAAAGTTTGGGGGAAAAAATGACAGAATAAAGTATTGTGGCACAGAATGTGGAGACATTTTCTGTCTTGGCAGAGATCATTTCACAGAGAATCTGAGGAGTCCTCCGTATCGTGAAGGAATATAATTTGAATTAGAAAGAGCTCAGGTGAAACACCCAGGCAAGGATCAAATATCAGAACTGATATGCATGTTTTCCGGCATATGTCTAAGTGGAGTCTTAGAAACAAAATACCCCCTCCAGGTCCTTCCTTTGGAATCGAAAGTCTTTGTATATGAGATGACATGCAATTATTATACCGAATTCTAATAAATACAAATAAAACCCAAGTCCTTTTTAAAGGCTTGAGCTGTAGATCAAGCGTGGCTAAAGCGTCTGTTTTGCCAATTCTTTTCAAACTTGAAAAAGTTGTTTTCTTCCCTTGCTTTCAGGTCCTTTAGGGAAGGAAGGCTACTGCGAGTGAATGCAGGCACAGATCTTAGCCCTCTGTCTGGCACATAGTACTTGCTCTGTAAATATCAGCTAGGCTTTTATCAGTAATACCTCTTTACGGTTTTATTAAGTATATAACATGAAAATCTTGTGCGCACTGACGGATGCACTGTCTTACACAATTTAGTTTTGCTTCGGTAAAACAAGTGCTTTGAGACATCGCCAATATCCTAGAAATTGTGGCGAATGATGTCGCACAGTGATGAATAGGGTAGAGTCCTCCCTGCCACGGAATCTGTGTACTTAGGCTTCATTTGCAGCAAACCACAATGACTAACTGGAGGTCCTTATTTGTTTAATTTGTTTTTTATTTACCTATTAATTCCTAAGAAATTCAGGGATCTCTATAAAATATTTTGGTCATCAGAAAACTTTTAAAATGCCTCTAGCACAATGTACTACCGAAACATTTCTGCATTTAAAAAATGTTTCATGTTAATAAAAAAATATATAAAAAAGTGTTGCAGTTAACTAAGTAATTTTACCTTCGTTCATGTATGATGGTCACAGTAGGCTTCCATGAGGTGAGCCCAGGGCTGGAGGGGATGAGTGGCGGGGTGACAAGAGTTTTGGAGGAAACCGATAATTTAAGGACATACATGACTTGCCGATGCTAACAGGAGAAGTGAGCAAGGAGGAAATTCTTCTGTACTAGGTTGCCTCTGTATAGAAGGAAGGAATCCTCTTGTTTTTCTTCAGAGCCTATGTGGGGTCAGCTTCAAGGAAGCCTATGAGTTGATAGCACATGCCCATGAAATTTTCACCTTTTTCAACCACCCTTTCCCTTATCTGGTTAAATATAATTCCCTGCCACTTCTGGGTTGCTATACAACCATTAAGATCATCCCTCTGCTCCTTTGCTTTCTTCCCTCTTCAGACAAAACTATTGTGTCCAGCAATGATAATAATTGGGATAAAAGGTGCTGTCTCCCTACAACAGGATATTATTTGATAATAAAAAGGAATGAATACTAGGACATCCTCTGACATGAATGAACCTTGAAAACATTTGGCTCGATGAAAGAAACCAGACACAAAAGAACTACATACGGTATGATTCCATTTATACGAAATGTTGAATATGGTAAGGATACAGTTCCATATCAGTTTGAATACAGCATAAGCAAATTGGTAGAGACAGAAAGTAGATTAGTGGTTGTCTACGGCAGGGTGGAGAGAATGAGGAATGACCACTGATTGGGTAGAGAGATTCTTTTTGAGGTGACAGAATGTTCTAAAATAAGACTGTGGTATTGATTTATATGTTCAGAAGAGTGAATTGCATGGAATGTGGCTTATATCTCAATATAGCAGTTGAACAAATAACCATCACGGGAATGCTCAAAATTATTATAACCGTGTCATGTTTGCATAGGGCAAATATTTTATATACATTAATTTGGCATATCTAGTGAACCCTCAAAACTGCATTCTAAGCCTGCTTCTATTTTATTTCCATTTTTTTTTTTAAATGAGCAAACTGAGAGAGAAAGTTAATCTCCCAAGATCCCACAGCGAGTAAATGACAAGAGTTAGGATTTAAGCTTGGGAAGTCTAGCATCAGAATTCTGCTCTCTTAATGCCTTTGCTATTCAGGTGCTACTGACAGCCTTCCTGTACCCTTACATCTTACGTTCTGGGCACCTGGAAGCAGTGACTGTGCCCTGATTTCTCCTTTGCGTGTATTTGCCTGTTTTCTTCCTTCCCTTACATTTTTCCCTGTGAGGTATAAATGGCATACAATAGACTGAACCTTTTAAAACTGTACAGTTTCACAACTTTGACATCTATAATATTGTGAAACCATCACACATCAAGGTAATCCATATGATCAGGACAATAAACTTGTGTGTCATCCCCAAATGTCTCTTCATGCTCCCACATCCCACTTCTGGTCTGACGCTTCTCCCTCCACTTGTTCCCAAGCCACTGCTGATCAATTTTCTGCCATTTACAGATCTGGAGTCAGACAGTATATACTCTTTTGTTCGGATTCTTTCCCACAGTATAATTATTCTCAGACTTCCATGTTATTATGTGCCTAAAATTCTGTTTGTTTTCATTGCTGAATAGTACTCCACCATGAGAATGCCACAGTTCTCTCTTATTAGGGCATTGGTGTACCGTTGGATTATTTCCATGTTTTAGCTATTGCAGATGAAAATCTATGAACACTGGTATAAAAATCTTGGTAGGAACATAGCTTTTTATTTCTTTTGCATTAATATCTAGGAGTAGAATGGCTGGATCATATTCCAAATTGGTTGTAACATTTCACATTCCTACTCGATTCCTGTCGAGTCCCTCCACATTCTTGCCAACACTTTTTGATCTTAGTCATTCTAGTAGGTGTGTAGTGGTATCTCATGGTGATTACAAGATGGTCACAAGGTGGTTACAATCACTAAGGATGTTGAATATCTTTTTAATGTGTTTATTTGCCGTCTATATGGCTTATAACTTATTTATCATCTTCCTTGTATGAGTTGTCTGCCTTCTTACTAAGTTTGGTGAGCCCTTTATGTATGCTGCTTATGAGTCTTTTATGAGATACATGGTTTGCAAATATTTTCTTCCATTCTGAAGCTTATCTTTTCCTTCTCTTAACAGTATTTTCCCAAGAGTTGAAGCTTTTAATTTTGGTGAAGTCCAATTTATTTTTTTTCTTTTATAGATTATGCATTTGGTATCATATCTATAATATTTTCACCAAACCCAAGATCAAAAATATTTTTCTACCATGTTTTCTCCTATAAGTTTCATAATTTCACATTTTATAATTAGGTACGTGGTCCATTTTGATTTAATGTTTATATATGGCGTGTGGTATAGCTTTACATATGGACATCTAGTTTTTCCAGGACTTTTTGTTGAAAAAACTATCCTTTCTCCACTGAATTATTTTTGTGTCTTTGTCAAAAATCATATATATGTATGTGTGTGTGTGTGTGCTTGCACGCGCATGTGTGTACGCATATTGATTCCTTTCTCATAATCTTTGCTTATCAAAATCCCAGTTATCCTTCAAAGTCAAGTTTAGATGCCGCACACTCTAGAAAACCACCCCAAATTGTATTCATGGTCAAGTAAAAAGAAAAAAAGAAAAAAACAAACAGTCCTATATTAACAGTGATTATCTTCAGCTGTGGGATTTGAGATGATTTATATTTTGGCTAATATACTTTGTCAGCATTATCTGAATTTTCTACCCTCAGTGTTTATACTTCATAGGGAAAAAATAATTTGGTTTTATGTTTATAGCATATTCTTTGCCATATACTTTGCCATACACATAGATTTTGTTTTGTTTTGTTTTGAGTAAATAAAATCCAACCTAACTGTTAGCTATATATACACACACGAGGACACACACACACATTATATTGGCTCATGTAACAACAACAACATCTCAGAACCAAGTAACCTCAGGCGTGGAAAGACCTAGATGCTTAGTAGCTAGTAGGTGGAACCTACCACTGCTGATCTCATGGCCCTACTCTCCTCACTGCTGGCCTTTTTCTCAGGCAGTCTCTCCTCCACAGAAGTCCCCAGACCACTACAGGCTTCCATGACTTTGGCAATTTGGGGGATGGAGGGGGTTCCCTATTGTCCTCGTAAAATGTTTTGGGGTTCACTTGCCTTGTTACATGCCCTCCTCTCACTACCAATTATGTTGACTGATCAAGTTATTTCTCACTGCGTAATCATTTGAGATGCTTGGTCTATCTGAGTGTCTAAGGGTTATGTCTGGAAAAGATAAACTGAGACACTCTATCAAAAGAATAGCTAAAACATAGAAAAATATCCAAAATAACCAGTGTGTACTACTTTCCCTTTCTTATATCATCCAAGCAATCTGGTACATAGATATCACCTAAATCTGAGAAATTTGGAATGGAGATTATTCAAGTTCACTGTCACAGTTTTCTATGGCTGCTGTCACAAATTACCACCATCTCAGTGGCTTAAAACAACACAAATCTATTGTCTTTCGGATCTGGAGGGGATAAAAATGAAGGTGTTGGCGGAGTTGCCTTTCTTTTGGAGGCTGTCGTGGAGAGTCTGTTTCCTTGCCTTCTCCAGCTTCCAAGGGCTGTGGTCTACAGTCTCTTTCTCCATCTTCAAATATCCTCAGAGCCAGTGGTGTGGTATCTTCAAATTGTTCTCTCTGTGGCTCTGACCCTTCTGCCTCACTCTCACTAGGATCCTTGTGATCACATTGGGTCCACCTCAGCAATCCAGGATATTTCCCTCATCTCAAAATCTGGACTCATTCACACCCATAAGGTCCCATTTGCTACATAGAGTGACAATGCCACAGGTTCTGGGGATGAGTATATGGGCATTCTTGGAGGATTGTAATTCAGTCCAACGTAGTCACAGGGCATTAGGTGGTAATGATGAGTGTTTAAACCCTGTTTCCCAACTTGAAGATCGGTGTCTTTTCTAATTTATCACAATGGCATCCCGTAACAGTGGTTGTATATAAACTTGTCTAGATTTCAAACTCTGTGACGTCAGGGAATTTCATCCACCATAGAAAACAAGTATGTGAGAGTTGGGGGGGGTGATTTTTTTCTAAGACAAAGGTATAGGTGGAGAAAAAAAGCTCAATTTTACTTGTAACTTGGATCATTTCACACTGACAGTTGCCTCCTTGGCCCTCCCTCTTGATTAATAAAGCAATAATGTAGATTTGTTTGTACCTCCTTTATTTGATGAATTCTGTTTCTAGCAGAAGAATAGCATTCCATCAGTAGGCAAATCACTTAATAGTTTTCAAACAACTATAATTCTTTCTCAGCTGTTCGTACATGTATGAAGAGAAGCAGAGAACTAAGGCTGTTGTACGGATAATTTAAACAGTAAACCTCTTTCGGCTCAACCATCTGATTATTTCAACACGCATCTGGATACAACCTTAATTGTTTTCTCTCTAGCATATTTTAGTGTACTTCCATTGCCTTTATATAAGCCACTTATTTCGTCTGTGTCTTAAATTCAACTTAACAAACGTCACTTAATGAGCAACCACTATATGACCAAAACTGTGCTCTCATCTATGGTGGCTCAAAATACAGAAAACAAAGAATCTCATTCTCTGGGAGTCTTCAGCCCCAACCGGAGAGGTGACACAACTACACCAATAACTGTACAATACGGCAGCTTGTCAAGGTCGTGATTGGGACAGAAAAATGATGATGGAAGTATCTAGAGGTAGAGAGATCCGTCAGTTTGGAAGGATTAGGGGAAACTTCTGGTGAGACTAGTATCCTGGAGGGTAGGGAAGAACTGGGAATGCAGGAGTAGGATAGGAGAGTGTTGCCGCAGAAACACATGGAAAGCAAGGAAACCTAGGACTAATCTTGGGAGCCATAAATTCTCTGGTGATACTGGGGAATGGGAAAGTACAAGGAGGTCCCAAGAACTAAGAGTCTGAAAGGAACAGGTGATGCCCAGCATCTAAAGGTGTCTAATTTATTAATCCCAATATCCTAGTAGTTTTCAACAAGTTTGCTGTGAGCAGATGATTAGGCGGTGTGTGGAGATGCTTTATCTAAAGGAGGGTGGGAGCACTGTGGGGGAGGGAGACGGGAGGGTGATACTGCCATCTAGTGGGTAGAGGCTGGGGCTGCTGCTTAGTAGCCTACAATGCCCAAGAGCATCCCTCAAAACAAGAATTCCCTGACCCCAAATGCCAACTGTGCCACAGATAAGAAACTCTGAAACCACTTTATGCAGTTGTAGTATTACTTTTCCTTATGGTACGGATGAGGAAATTGAGGGGTTTTGAGATTACAAATCCTGCCTGAGATCATTAAATAATAAATGGCCAAAGAAGAATAGGGCCACGTTAGAAGGCATGAGGAATGGGACTATGATTAGGGAGCGAATGAGATTCTCCAAATATGGGCAGGACAATCATGGGCGCCATAGTGAAATGACAAGGCACGTAAAGTGCTAAGCAGGGCATCTGGCACACAGTAGGCACTCAGTCATGTTCCGTGCTCCTCTGAATGAGAGCTGGTGCTTTCAGCGATGTGTCATCTGTGAGTGGGCTCTGCGGAATCCAGGACAGACCCGGGACTAAAGGTTGGTCTGGGACTAGGGCAGGTGTTCAGAGTCTGAACTGGAGAGAAAGCATGTGGAGTGTAGAGGAAAGGACACATGGAAAAAAAAAATGTTACCAACAGTGGTACTAGAGAGCCTGGGCAACCAATGAATGTGTTGCTACGTGTTTTGGGGGGCAAGAGGGTTATAAAGGTGACTCTGGTTTTGAACATGAGAAATTCATTTTCCCCTCACTACCAGGAAGTGAAGAGCTGCCATGTTAGGAATTACTACACTTCCTTAAAACAGACAAATTGAGGGGTGCCTGGGTGGCTCAGTGGGTTAAGCCTCTGCCTTTGGCTCAGGTCATGATCTTAAGGTCCTGGGATTGAGCCCCACATTGGGCTCTCTGCTCAGTGGGGAGCCTGCTTCCCCCCCTCTCTCTGCCTGCCTCTCTGACTACTTCTGATCTCTCTCTCTGTCAAATAAATAAATAAAATCTTTAAAAAAAAAAAAAAAAAACAGACAAACTGAGACACAGAAAGGTAAAGCAATTAGTTCAAGGTCACACCACATTTTAAGATTTCTTTAGAAACTTACAGAGAAGGGGAATCTGACCTTTTTGAAGATACAATAACTAAATCTTTATAGGAAAGATAAGGACAAAATGACATTTTCTTTAATAATGCTTCCAAAAACAGGTTTAACATTTATTTTGCTACATACCTGTATAGATGAAAGTTACTTTAACCTCTAGCCAGGCTTTCTGGCTGAATGAGATATGTCGAGGTATCAACGAAGAGTTTCCAAAAAGCATGGAGTGAGATTCTACTTTCTTTGTCACATTTGCTGCATTATTAAGAGAAAGCCAAAAAAATAACCTAGATGGAGAGGTAACAACATGTGGAAGAGAAGAGAAAACCAGTGGTAGCTGAAGCCTTGGGAAATTTATGAATGGAAGAAAGTACCACTAATTTTAAATGAGTACCTGTTAGATGCCAACAACTGTGCTAACTCTTCATGGGCACTATTTTATTTTAATCTTCATAACTGTGTAGGATACGTATGACCACTGATAGATGAGATCTTTGAGGCTTAGAGAGGCTTAATGATTTACCTAAGGTCACATACCTAGGAAGCAGTGGAACCAATATTCAAACCTCAAGTGTTGAACTCAAGTGCCCAAGATTTTACCCGTATTATAAACGTATGGCTAGAAATTAGAAACATAAATTCTTCCCTGTTTTGTATAAAGAAGATTGGATGCGTAGTTGTCATTCAGTGGAGCCAGGACACTGACAGAATGGCTGGTAGAGAAGCAGCATGCCTCCTTCCCAAATCCCTACCTTTACTCCCTCCTTATCAATGCTGTACAGTGGCTTCCTGATCTCACTCTTACCATTTTGGCACTTCTACCAAAAATTTGAATTCAGCATCTTCACTGTGCATTCTATGAGTAGAGGATACAGCCATGAACAAGAAAGGCAAGGTTTCCAATCCCAGGAACAACACATTCCAGCAGAGATAAGCAACTCCACGGATTTTTTTTTTTTTTTAAGGCAGTCATATAAATGTTCTGCACAAAATTAAAACTATGGTGATGTGATAGAAAGACAATGGGTGGTTACTTCACCTGCTTGGGAGAAATGGCCTCTCTGAGGTCAAGATCAAGATCAGTGCCTGCCAAGAACAGAAAGGAAATGTTCTAAGCTGAAAGAACTAGGGCCAAGACACTATCATTGGCACAGAAAGGAGCCCGGTGAAGATGGAGAAGCAGAGCAGCTAAGTGCTCTTAGAAGCTAAGAAGATGCTGTAAGATACGGTTGAAGAAAGGCTAAGAGAAGGAGGATAGCAGGAGAAGTAAGATTGCCCAAGTCAATAGAAGGGATTTTAATTTTCTTCCCAGAATAATGAGATGCCCTTGGGAAAACCATATGCCCTTTCACCCAGGGACTAATGTTCCCTGTTAGAGAAGATTTTAAAGATACCAAGAAAAACAAATTTTACTTTGACTTGATCAGTTAATATTTCATATGAATAAGAGAGAAAGTGAGAGAACCCCCCCCCAAACTCTTTCACTAGCTTCATTTATATCTGAAAGGAGAATTTTTGACACTTCAATCCATCAGTGGGTACCATTAATCTGCATCTTGTGTTACAAGAAGCTGCCTTTCTTCTCAATTTTCCTTTTCTTTTTGTTCTCAGGAAATTAATTCATGTCATTTTCATTTGAAATCCTGTGGCATTTGACTGCACAGGCACTTAGAGGCATCTTTCTATGACTTGAAGCTTAGCGTAATGGCATTGCTTGTCGGCAGCATTGCTGTCCACCCAAAGAAGGGAATCTGGACTGTTGGGCCCCTCAGCCCCTAAAGGTACCTATAGATAATGGCTTGATACAGGACTGTATCAAGCTCTAAAAGATCCAACTTTGGTGAGTGATGCTGGCAATTTGGTTCTTAACATTTTTCCAGTATTATGTTTTGCTGTGAATGGAACATTTGAACAAGTGTTTATAAGATGTCATCAATTTCACCTCGGAAATTTTGCTTTCTAAAAAGGCTGTATTGGAAATTTTGGGAGCATTTTCTGCGGTTTCAGAGTCTGACACATTGATTTATTTTATGAAAGGTTGACTAATGTCAATCATCCTGTTCTGTTGATCTACACAAAAACACTTCTCCAGGCAGACATATTCCAAGAAGAGCATAAAATTTAAGAGTCCTAAGGGCGCTCAAAGGCCGTCTAGTGGGTCACAGACTTTAACACCTTTCACATCATGAATAGGAATAAATATACAGTGGCTTGAAAGAGTGTTTCCAGCTCTTTATTTTAACCAGATATGTACGAATCAAACATTACTAAATAAAAATTAGAAAGGAAATTATAGTTGTAAAAATATGGGACAGAAATAATCACAAATGGAAGGTGTTTGCTTTCAATTCAAAAATTAATAAGATAGACCCACTGTGTTGCCCTTACGTGTCCCATTTTGCAATCGTGGGCCAGTGGAAGTCTAATCAAGGATAATGTGTGGAATTACATATCCAGTTGAAGCCTGCATTATAGACCCACCCACCACCACAGCCTGCGTTCTGAGCCACTCCAGTGACAGTTTTAACTGGTAGTTCATTCTCTGCTTGGAGAGCTTTATTTTTAGCAAGTGTTTCATTATATTGCATGGAAGTTGCGAGTAGTCTCTTTTTAGGATGTCACACATACACATGCACAAATAGTAAACAACAAGTTTGCACATTAATAAAATTTTGTAAACTCTAAACCTTGGCATTTCTTAAATTACTCTCCCCCTCTCTAATCCCAAAGCTGTTGCCTTTGTTTGAATCCCCATAATCTCCCATGGTTTCCAAATTGTTCTCCTAGGTCCAGTTGTTCTCCAATTCATGTGCATACTGCCTCTTGTGAGGTATTTTGAAAATCCCAAACTTGGGGCACCTGGGTGGCTCAGTGGGTTAAAGTCTCTGCCTTTGGCTCAGGTCACGATCCCAGGGTCCCGGGATCAAGCCCCGCATCGGGCTCTCTGCTCAGCAGGGAGCCTGCTTCCCTCTCTCTCTGCCTGCCTCTCAGTCTACTTGTGATCTCTGTCTGTCAAATAAATTAATAAAATCTTTATAAAAAAAAAAAAGTCAGATGCTTAACGGACTGAGCCACCCAGGTGTCTCTTCCTCCTGTCTTTTTGAGAATACCCAGTCTAACAGGTATGAAATGGTATCTGACTGTGGTTTTACTTCACATTTCCCTGATGACTAGTGATCTTAAGCATCTTTTCATGTACCTGTTGGCAATTTTATGTCTTGTTTGGAAAAGCATCTATTTAGGTCCTCTGCAATGTGGCATAACTGTTATCTTAGGGAAAACGTGAACTTCCACAAGATTTTTTGAACTTTTACCAAAATCCTTTTCAGGAAGATTGCCAACTGAAAGTTGTAGCAAGATGTCAAAAGTTCAATCAGTTACCAGTTACCCAGTGTTCAAGCAATATATTCAGTAAGACCACACTCCACAATGCATCTTACAGTAGTCACCTGTCACAGAGGGTACTTATTTTACATCGAATTTCCCCTCTAAAACTCATATAGTTGTTGCTGACTTCAGAAAAAAAAAAATCTGTGTAGTGAATCCAAGGATTGCCAACCCCCTCCCACTGTGAAAGTTGAGTCTGAGTCCTATTTCTTTAGAAGTGCTTATTTTTGGTGTTCAGGGGATGAGTTCACTCAAATGATAAAAGTATTTCCATTTTCCATGTAAATACAATAGGCTATTATTATTATTTTTCAAATCTGAAGCGTCTCCCAGTCATTTGCTTTCCTCAAAAATGCTATCTATGGGAGAAACCTGAACATTTAAAAAACAAATGCAGATTGTTTAACGTTATTTTCATCTCGTGCCTCTGAAGGAGCTGGAGGCCTGGCATCACAGATGTGCTAATGCATCTTCAATGTGAAGAGAACTGAATTTTGAAATCTGTGCACTTCATTTCCTGAAGACACAATAGTAATATGGCAGGGAAAACAAGGCTATCATATCTTGAATCCGCACTGCACGGCAAATGCTAAAGTAAAGTGACATTCTTTAGGAGTTGTTTAGTATCAAGTGCTGATTTTGCTAGATAAAATGCAGCTGTCTTCTCAAACTACACAACTGGATTCACACCATCTACTAATTCCTGGTGGAGTTTTAAAGATACCTTTATGGCCAATTTTCTTCTCCGTGCAAAGCATCCTAATTTAGACAGTACAAAAATACCACCATGTAGTTTCTATGCACAAATACCATCTCCCTTAGAAATATTTGATAAAAGAGACTGCGTTCTACCAGGGCTTGGGTCACCATTTAAAAAGTAACGTAATCGGGTCTAAATTGAATTAGGATCGGTTGCCAAATTGTCATACAATTGTCTCCATCAGCTTTCTTCTTATTACTTTAAGTCATGCCTAGAATTTGTCATGTTGCCTAGTGGACCTGAGAATGGGAGGATTCTCTCTTAAGATGCTCCCTTCTACCACAGAGGTTCTATTCCACAGATGTTCCCTTCCTTCCCAGAGCTCATTTGCAACGGATATCCTCCTAGAAGGAAAATTTTAAGATTGCTTCCAGAATCTGAACTCTTTTGATCTCTACTTGGCATCGGATAGTGTGATCACCTTTCCCATGGCTGAATACCTAATTTAGCTCATCTCAGCCCTGCTAATCTTGGGACCACAAATTGTTTTGTTTTTTTCTTAGAATGTACATTCTGCAAAATGGCAATCCTGCCTCCATCAACTCTATGCTAACATTCATAAGCTCTTCACACATTTAGATTTCCTGCTGGGAAGTCCTCTGGGATTGCCCCCACAGAGAGGTAACAACTACCTCCTCTATTCACCCAGCTCTTTATACTTACAGCTGGTAAAATTCTGCCCTTGTTGTATCATCATTGCTTGTAATTGGCCTGCCTACTATCTACCCACTTTCCTCCCCACAGAAGATAGCTCATTCATTCACCAATCAAGAGGTAGTAAGAGGCCAAAAGGCCAGGCATGGTGCGAAATAACATGGGTACCAATAAATGTTAAAATAACCAGGTCTTCAGCAGATCAACTAGTAATGTATTTTTCCCACTCATCCGTAAGGTTGTTTTTTTTTTTTTAATTTTTCCTACTTATTTCTAGTAGTTATTTCTAAGGAATAGTTACATATTTAAAATAGGATTCGTTTGTCCTATGCATTGCAGAGTTCCCCCATTGTTGTGGCTTCTTGTTGTACATATGGAACATATTTTCCCTTAATTATTTCTTCCATTTAACTTTCTCATCAGCATTTCTTTTTCAGAAGCTAGCTAGCACTAGAGATGGGGTGGCATGGGTAAGAAGAAAAGGCAGTGCCAAAGGTTCCACAGAGGAAACTCAGAGTGGTCTCCTAAAGTAATACAGTGAAGAGAATCAATCAGATGTTGAGCCATTTTTGAATTAGCATCAACAGATGTGGTTAGGGCAATGGGGGTAACAGAAGAGTTAGCGATAATTTTCATAATGCATGACACATAATAGGAGGTTAACACTTATCTGTTTAAATAAACAAGTGACCCATTGAATGAGAATTCTTCTTTCCTCCAAGTCCCTGTAATTGTTAAGGAAATTCGTTATTTGTAAGAGATAGAAGTTCAGGTTCATTGCGGTGATCACCCTGATTCTTCACTCTCTTTTGTCCTGTAACTTTAAAGTGGCCTCCCATGAAAGGTAGGATAACCTATCCCAATTCCTTGACAATAGGCTCAACCAAGTAATTTGCTTTAGCCAAGAGAAGTCAGCAAATTTGATTCATACAGAAACATGAAAATGTACTCAAGCCTTTCTGCTTCCTCTCTTGGGCTTCTACTATTGCCAAGAAATTTGCTTAGGCCAAGCTGATGAAGGGAGAGAGATATATGGAGAGGAGTGGAGTTGCCCCAGTGACCCTCGCTGAGTTTATTTTAGATCAGCTAACAGTGAACCCAGCCAAGATCAGAACAATTTAACCAATCTCTGACTGGCCTACAGACTCATGAGAAATAATAAATGATTTCTGACTTTAGCTACCAGGTCTGAGGATGGTTAATTACACAGCATCAGCTTGCTGATACAAGTTAGAATTCTCCAATGAAATTATTTTATTAGTTTTTCTGTTTAGTAATTGCAGTAAGTTCTAACATTTTGTATACCATAGTGAAAAGAATATCCGGTAAGAGCCAAAAGACATATATGCTTCCATATGTCATAGACTTAGACATTTATTCATTCAACTATGTGGATAATATTAGAAATACAAAAAAAAAAATGCTCTCATTAAATCAATCTTGCTTCGGGGGGAGAGTACAGACATGAGCCAATCATTTCTGTCCAGTGCCATAAGTAATAATAGGAAGTATCTGTTATAACCATGATCTCTGAAGCGAAATGACCTGAGTTAAAAACATTGCCTCCATCACTTCCTAGCTGGGTGCCCTTATTTAACCTCACCTCTACTTTCATTATCTATAAGATAGAATGGGAATGAATTATACCTACTTCATAAAATTGTTGAGAGAACTGCGTGAGTTGATATCTGTAACATACTTAGAACACACTTTGATCTTGACACTCATAAACTTATCATTACATGCCAGTTATTGCTTAAAAAAAATTAAGTATGAAGACATTGAAAAACAAGACTATATGGGGTGGGAACTGGTTGGCGGGTAGACATTGTAGAAACAGAAACCTGCAAATCTACCTGGACTTGAGTATCTTCATCTGTATTTCAAGGAAGAAGACTAAATGACTATTAGGCTACCTTATAGTTGAAATACAACATTCTTATCTAGCATCACATTTTGTCTAGCATAACGCTTGTAGTAAGTTCCCACTAAATATGGCCTTTTATCAATAAAGTGGTTTTCAAAAGAAGTTGGTCTAAAGACGTTAATTCACATGTCATTATGTGTGACGATAGAGGCAAGCTTCCTAAGATTATCACGGGATATTCTGGTCCTGTTTAGTAGAACTGGAAGTGAAAAGGGACTATCTATTCCCAGAATTTGTAGCATAAAGACCCAAATCATAAGTATGTATTATGCTTGAATAGAGCAGCTTAAAGCCTGTTAAGTCAAATTAATAAACACAATAGACACATCCATATTTTCTCAGTGTTTAAGCAAAGTTACTGAATTCCTTCTATTTGCTTTTTTTTTTTTGTATTTCTGGTTACAAGATGCTGTCCTCTGCTGTTTGCTGAAGATTACACCAGGTAAAGTCACCAGCACACAGTGAAATAACATGATAGTTTTGTTTCACCAACTAAATGCCTACAAATCAGGAACGGAGAACAAACACAGAATTCTGTATGTCCTTAGACAAACCTGCCTTGTTAATACCATGTTCCTCTTCTCCTGGGACATCTCATTTTGATGGCATTTGTCCTGTCCAAGCTTTTGGTCACTCAGATAGGCTACCTGGAACTGTGACAAAGTGACCGATCCCTCTGCTCATTGGGTAATTTTTTCCTCTAAAAGAGCTTTTATCAAGAAATTTCCTTGAACATATACCCTGTCATTGTTGACAGTACTTGCAACTTCTACTGAATGCATATCTACATTTATATCACTGTTAAATAATAATTTAGTCTGCATGTGAGTTTGTATGACAGTTAGCTTGCTTACTAATTATTTCAGTTCTCTTCAAGAAAGATCATTCAGTGACAAGTGTGGCAAATCCATTTCCCCACAGGGTGAGATATTCACCTCCTGGGATTCAGAGCTGACAACCGCAGCCTGCGTGCCTCTGAACATCTTAGATGTATTCCCCCAGACTATCTAGAAGTAGTCGCAAAAATGGAGCATTGGTATTGAGTCAATCTGGGTTCAAAACTCGTCTGTGTCATTTACCAAGCATGTGGCTTTGGCATCACTTTCTCCGCCTTTAAAATCTCCCAACAGGTTGTTTTGAGTTTTAAATAAAGTGATGTATACAAGAAGTCAGCAAAAGGCCATGTCTTATGGATGCCCAATAATCACTCGTTCGGGTCTGATCAAAAAATGAAAACCAAGTGACTAATGCAAGGTTATAGAGTGTGAATGGGTAGCTGACGTGGAAAAAAAAAAATAGTAGCTGCCGCCGAATGAGAAACCAAGCAGAAATGGGAACGCTTTCCCTTTTCCTTTTGGCTAAATAGCACTGATCCTTCCCTGCTGCTTTGTTTGATAGATTAATTCATTCCAAAAGGCTTTAAAGATGTCTGGTAGGTAGCTAATAATCAGCTTTGAAAAACAAATCATTGGCCTTTCCCTTGCTGTCAAAGTCGCTAAAAAGAAAATTTGCATTTCAAATGGCTTCTAGTTTACTTCAGAACCAGAGGGTAGACTTCTTTGAAGCTATCTAGAGCAACTAGTAAGTGTACTTTTTAATGGCTTATTAGTTGATAAACTGTAATTGGCATAAAGGGGCAAGAGCTTCAAAAGACAAAGTTACAGTCAACTGCCCACTAATGTTTTAAGTCCATCAGTGCAGCATTTATTTAAAAATAGAAGCATGTTGAAGCGATTCATAACTACATCAAAGCTCTCCAAAAAGATGGGGAAATTCCAATAAATCACAATCCGCGTGTAAAGGCCCATCCCCCTGCAGATGCTGACATTTAAGATACATATGAAGGCATGTGCTTAGTACCCAAATAAATGTATAGATGTAATTCTTTTTTAAATTTTCTAATGCTAAGTGAGAAAATATCCGTGTTCTATAAAGGGAACAGGAAAGAAAAAAAAGAACATTTGGTGTGAACTTGGATATGCCTCTGATGTTCCCTTAGTAAAAAAAAAAAAAAATCTCCTTTTTGTCTAATGACATTTCTCATTATGATTAACTCACTTTGTTTAAAACTGTTTTTAAGCCAAGTACATATTCTGAGCTCTCAAAAATAAAGAAAGTGAGCACAAAGATCATTAATTAAGGAGCCTGAAGCAGATACATACTTGCTCATCTCCAACATCTATATTTCTTTATTAACAGAATGTAGTAGAGAAAGAAACCAACATGAATGTAATATTAATGTTTCTTGGGCCCCTCCATCTTTCTAAGAACACTCTGTGAAGTTGAAATGTGCCACCTGCTCAGCGCCTACCCCCCCCCCTCCCCGGACCCCTTAACACGCAATGATGGAAAAGCCCACAACCAGGAGGAAGAATGTTGGAATTGAGTTGTCAAGCTGTCCTGGATGTCTTGTACAAACTGAACAGGCCAATTTACTGCAACACTGCATAGGCTGAAGGCTCCTATCTCGCCTTTACAGTGCTTTCTCATGTTGAGATTATCCTCCTGGACCAGTCTTCCTTCCCAGCAGCTTTTCAGTTACTCCTAGATGCTTTCTGATCAGCCTATCCTGGGTGATGCTACCATGTTAATCCTTACCTTGTGACCAGCCTGCCTGGCTAGGAGAGGAGTCTCTTACCCAGCAATCTGAAAGCAACAGCTCTCTGTGTTTGGTGATATTTCTGAATCTTACTGGAGATTTGATTTCAATGTCTTCCCCTTTGTAGCTCCAACGCCTGGCTTTCAGGATGGAAACAGGCAGGCTTTTAGAAAAACAAAACAGGGTAACTTCTCACACCCAACCCCTGAGTTTCTTTGCCTATTACTAACCTCCGAGCCTTGGGGGTTGCTTTGAAACGCAGCTGTTCTGGCTCTGCCCTCCAGGTGGCAGCGGTGCCACACCGCAGAGGCTCCAATCCCCTCGTCCCCGACTTCAAGTGTTAATGCAATTGACCAATCAGTGCTAAGATGATGGGAGGTAATTGGGTAATTGTATTTTACTGATCACAAGCAGAGAAAGGGAAAGGAAAGGGGGAAAGGAAAAGGGGCAGAGGAGGGAAGGGGACTGCAGTCCGAGAGGAGATTTGGGGAGCTCGGACCCAAGACGTCAGGACGTGGCATTGGCTGAGAGAAAGCCTAGAGCCGCAGGAGGTGCCGCGGGCACAAGGAGCGCATTTATTTATCCGGGGAGAGCGGGCGGGGTGGGGGTGGGGGGGGCGGGAGAGGAAGAGAGTTCGAGCCGAAGTGGATGGACGGGGACCGGGGTTTCTGCCGCGCAGGGAGCCGCGAGCCAGGGCGATGGCGCTAAGGCCGGCGCGAAGCCGCTGCGCTCCCGAGAACGCGTCTCCTCGCGGAGGACCCGCCGGCGTCGAGAAGGTCTGCGCGAAGAGAGACCAACTTGTGGCTCCCGACGCAGCTGGAAATGAGATCAAAGCTGCAGTTTCCTTCGAGCAGGAGGAGAGGAGCCAGCGATTAGGGATTTTTTTTTTTTTTTAATTTTTAACCTCCTTCGTTCCATTTTCTGTTTTCCGTTTTTCTTTTCTTCTTATTTTTAAATTTGCCTCACACCCCGTAGGTCCCCTCACTTCGCCTTCCTCCTTTGAAATAAAAAGCCTAGTTTGAACTTCTTTCGCCGCGGCGCCCCCCACCCCCCTCCGGATGCGCTGCCCGCTGATGGAGGAGAAGGGGACCCCGGGGCTGGCAGGGGCCACCGGCGAGGGACCGCGTCACGCGTCTCCCCCGTGATCCCGGCCCTGCTCGCGGAGTTCTGCAACACCTGGAGGATCTGGACCGGGCGCCGGGGGTGGGGGCGGGGACAGAGGAAACGAAAGCCACCCCGAGCCTTAAAAAAAAGAAGAAGAAGAAGAAAAAAAAAAAGTAGAGGGGGGGCGGTGGGAGGAATGGGCTTCTTCTTGACAGCTGACGGAGCCTTGAAATTTTCCTCCACTACCTCCGCCCCCGCCCCCGCCCCCGCCCCCCGCACTCCATTTAACGTGAGATTATGAAATTGCAGAGGCGGTGGAGGGAAGGAGACAGGATATAACGGGGAGTTTGGAGGGAGAAGGGAAGGTGGCTGGCCGGGTGGCTGAAATCAAAAATCCAATTGCGCACTGGGTTGTGATGAGAAATCTAATCAGATCTTTGGAGAAGGGGCCGGCCGGAAGGCTGGCGAGTGGGGGGAGTTGATCCCCAAATTCTTCGAAGGGGTGCTGGGGGGTGAGGGACCAACGATGTAAACGGAGACTTTTTTTGGTGGCGGTGGCGGTGGCGGTTGGGTGCCTTGCAAAAATGAAGGATGCGGGACGCAGCTCTCTCTTGGAACCGAACGCAGTGGATAAACTGATTGTGCAAGAGGAAAGGAAGAAGGAAGCTTTTTCTTGGGAGACTTGGATCTTAACACAAATGTGTATGTGTGCACACAGGGAGCCTTGAGAAATGAAATAAACCAGTGTCAGACCCACGGGGCTTGGTGTGTTCTGACATAAATAAATAATAATAAAACAGCTGCCCCCCCCCCAAAGGATGATTGGAAATGGAGAACGGAGGATCCACAAAGAAAAAGTATTTTCGTTTTTCTCTATAAAGGAGAAAGTAAGCCAAGGAGATATTTTTGGAATTGAAAGTTTGGGGCATTTTTTTTTTCTTTTCTTTTTTTTTTTTTTTTTTTTTTTTAGGAAAGTAAAGACCTGCTATGGTGGTGTTTTCTTTTCTTTTTGAATTTCCCACAAGAGGAGAGGGAATTAATAATACATCTGCAAAGAAATTTCGGAGAAGAAAAGTTGACCGCGGCAGAATGAGGCATTGATTGGGGGAGAGAAACCAGCAGAGAGCACAGTTGGATTTGTGCCTGTGTTGACTAAAATTGATGGATAATTGCAGTTGGATTTTTCTTCATCAACCTCCCCCCTACCCCCCTTTTTTTTCTTTATGGTGTCAAGATCACGCGTTTTCTCTTGTTCTTAACCACCTGGATTTCCATCTGGATGTTGCTGTGATCTGTCTGAAATACAGTGAGTGATCCTTATTTTCTTACTTTATTGATGAAGAAAATGCCCGTTTATTTATCATTCCTGGTTCCTTGATCCCTTCACCCCCTTGAGTGGGATTCTTAAAAGCCTGGCTATTGGGGGCCAGAAAATAGGGAGAGGGTGGCCCAGGCATCTGTTCCATCAGGTTGTGCCCACCAATAAGCCGGTTTGCTATAATGATGCAAGTTGTCTGCATCCTGGGCAAATGCCTTTGCAAATGTTCACCAGGAAAAAAAAAAAAAAAAAAAAAAAAAAAATCTCCCCAAGAAAGCCACTGCAGTGTGGGGTGCCTGAGCTGTGTGACTGACACTCTCGAATGCATTTAAGTTGCATGGCAGCCTTGGAGTTAAGAGGCACAAATGTTTAGCCATTGGAAATCGAAGGGACCCAATTTAAATTTCATTATCCAACCTGACATTACAGATCAACAGAATGTATTAACACAAAAATATGACAATAAACCAAGCAGATGAAGGATGGCCATGGGGGGGGTTGGGGGGGAGGGAGGGAGAGTGGGCATGGGGGAGGAAGTGGTGGAGAGAGGTGACTGCACTTGCCCCCATCTCTCTTGCATACACATGCTCAAATGTGGTCTTCAGATTACCTAGTTCTCCCCAGTGCTAAGAATGGAAAGGAGGACCCACTTCTTTTTAACCCCACCCCTTTCAAACTAACCACTTCTTTGGATAACAGAAAGGCTGCCCAGAGATAGAAGGCAGCTTGGGCAGTTGACTTGGGTTTTGCCAGAAATCTTCCCAACATCCCCAAGACAGGGCTCTTGAGAAAAAAAGCAGAAATCGAGTGTCTTGTTGTAACTTAGAAAAGGTCTGTGTGTTGAGCTCCAGTGCTTCTCATGTGACAGCTTTGTCTTGGGAGACAGAGGCCAATAAAGAAAAATAAGAGAGGATTGAAAATGCTTAGAAAGCCTGGGGGTCTGTAGGTTCTCTTTCCATCTCCTTCCTCCCCTATAGCTTCCAGGGTCATGGAGCTGGCTTTTTTTCTCTTTTCTTTTCTCTCTCTCTTTGTTTTTTCTTTTAGCAAAACTCTTCCTCCTCATCCTTCTCCATTCTTCTCTGGGGCCTTTTATCAGAATCATAGACCCATATAACTTTAGAGCCAGAAGACTCCTCAGAGATCGCATGCCAATAAAAAAAAAAAAAAAAGGAAACTGAGGCCTAGAGAAGCTATAACTCTGGTTAATGGCCAAAACTTAGGAGACAGTAACTCCCACAAGCCTTTAAACAGCAGACAAAAGTCAGTTTAGGATCCAAGCTGGACAAGAATCAACACTACATAGTGTGACTACTTCTGTCCCCACATATGCCATTTTTATCTAGAAGGCTCGAGGAAGGAAACTGTCCTAAGAGCTTGAAATAAACTCCCACCACTCTGGACCTCAAGAGTAGCCATTCTCCAATATTCATATCCTTAGAATTTTTTTTTTTTTTTTAATAGCAGAGCTCAGATAACCCTAGTTTTAATACTACTAATTTTTTTTTTTTTTTTAAATCCCCAAGTCTGGTATATCTCAAAGGAGATAAGAGGCCGAAATCTCCTGGGTTCCTCCTCGGTGTTGGGCACATTTAATCTGGTGAGCGGTGGTCCCTGGAGAGTCATTAAGAACCATGGAGTTAGATTTATATTAGAGAGGTGATAATAGAAACCAGAAACACCCTTGCTAAAAGCCTCTGAGTCTGTTCTTATGCTCGCATCATCTATTCTTATCCTTTTCATTACTCCTTAACTAAACTAGCCTACAGCTGAGCACTTCTTTAATTTATTTTTCTGGGCACATGTTTCCTGTTGGGACACAGATCAGGCAATACATTTATCAACCTATGAAAACAATCGTGCAGGAATTTTTTTTTTTTTTTCCCTCCCCTGAGCTCCTTGTAGGCTTCTGCATATCTTAGAATTCCTGGCAGGTTGTTAGTTTGTTTGCTTTTTTTATTTTGTCTTTTACATGACCACAGTTAAGTCACAGCTTGGCGATCATAGATTCACTCAAGTTATCTCAAGTTCCTGTTATGTTGCAACTTAGCACAGTGACAAAAAAGGAAAAAAGTACTTCGTTTTTGCTGCTCAGCTCTGGACATCACATGGGAAACTCCCCCAGCCTGGCTGTCAGCTTGGCTTCTGTTAATCCATGCAGATCCGTTGCTCTTCCTTTTCTTTCTTTCTCTCTCTCGCTTTTTTTTTTTTTTTTTTTTTTTCGTTCTTTTTGAACGGAAAATGTCTTCATTGCTACTCCAGTTAGACCTCCAAGTTCATTGCTCTTCTAAACATGGTCAGCTCTTCTGGGTTCAGGGCACCCTCCACACTTGCACACAGATGCAAAGTTTTCGGAGAAAGAGAGGGAAGAAGGGGAGGGAGTGGGGGATGGAGAGAGAAGGAAAGAGAGAAAGAGGGTAGAGATATGTTTAAAGTTGTGGGCTGAAGTGTGTCCTCCCACTCACCTCCACTTAAGCATGTTCTTCAGATCTAGAGATGATGGAGCTTCTAAGGATGGCATCATTTTTCATGCTGGTGAATCACTTCCCCAGCACTACAGTTAGAGACGCATTGCCCAGCTCAGGGCTTATCTCCTTTTGTTTGGCATTCGGGGTTGGCCTGGTATGTCAAGCAACTTGCTCATGGACTGATGAACGTATTTTGACCATGCAAGACCTAGAAAGTTACCTCATTGCAGCTTATTTCAGGGCCAAGGTTGGTGCTTAGTGAGTGACATTTGTGAGTAGGTAGTTCTAGACTGGGATTCTGCAGAGGGCCTTAGGCCTAGAAACCTGGTGAGTTTTCCAAATTTTGAAGTTACCTTTTCAACTACCTTCCCACTCTGATGTAATCGCTGTGCCCTTTGGGCAATAACTTTAATTTCTCTGACCCTCAATCTTATCATCTGTATAATGGGAATGATAATATCAACAAATTTGAATGGTTTTGTGAATTAAAAAGTAATGTTATGCAAAGCCCTAGGTATAATAGGCTCTCTAATGAGGGCTGTTTGTTATGGTTGTTCTTGGATTAATTTGGATTAACTTCCTGGGAATTAATACTGGCTGGCTGAGCCACTTTACCAATTCCAGTGGCTACACTGGAGAACCAGGAAATGTGCATCTGACCTCACAGGAATCACCACTTTCTTCTTTCGATGTCTTATCAGGACACATTGGCTGCAACATATCATTTTAAATATGAAATACTGCTTCCAGACAGAAGCTGAAAAATCAAGAATTTCTCCTTAAAGCATAGAAACATAAATTTCAGCAAAAATAACACTTGAGAGAGATTTTAGGGAAAAATAATGCTGTTGTGTGTACTTTTGGTCGAAAAGTTGCATATGATAGCTCTTATATATTAAATGTATAATTTTAGCTGTATTTTACAGTGTCTTGCTCAAAATAGAGACAGATTTCTAGGCAGTTATATAATTTAGATAGTGTGAAGTTCTGTTACAAATATTAAGGCCCCCAAGTCCACAATTTGGGTGCAGAGACTTTCCGGATATAAGGAATCCTATGTTTGTTAAACCTCTTTTGTGATAAGATAAAGGCCCGATAGAATGTATGAAATCAAGATTTCATGTAGACCTACTTGTCTTATAGTTTGCGTGTGCACATCTTCCAGCACCAACTTGCAGTCATTTTCTGAGGCAGCCAGTCATGGTCATTGCTCGTAATTTCATTGTCTACAACAGCAGCCCTGTGTTCTGTCCGTTTCCTCAGTATGTTTCCGGAGACCTATTCTCCCTTGGAGGGAAAAAGAGCCCTACTGTTTTAATTATTGTTATTCTTGATATCATATCGGTGGATAATAACAAGACAGTCAGACTGAGGAATTGCCCTTTGGAATTTTATACTGTGGCTTTTCAATAAGGGAAACAATTTGAAATCTGTGTTCATATTCTGGAAACGCATCCTAAAGCTAATCATTTTCACTGATCTTAAGAAGAGATGGAAATTATCTATGGAAGTTCTTGCCATTTCATAAATTTTACTTTTTTGTGTGCTCCTTAAAGGTGACTAAGAAATTTGGTAAACTTGGACTCTGGCATCATAAGTGAATATGAATATTCATCTTTCCACTGGGTCACGTGTGTTACATGCACCATTTAACCTCTCTGAGTGTGTTTGCTCATCTGTAAAATAGGGGTGATAGCACCCACATAAAGCTGAGGTTAAAATCAGATTGCATATGTTATGCACAGTAGGCATTCAATAAATGCACATTTAAATTGAGTATGTATGATTTTAGTTTAAGTAATGCATAATTTGCAAATAAAAAATAAGCTGATTTAAGGAGACAGTTATCTAAATTGATGTTGGTATACATTTGAAAAAGGAGAAATGCATTAATAAGGTTTGAGTAGCACAAATAGGTACAATCATTTTTGGTAAGATCCTATCACTTTTTTTTTTTTTTTTTTTTTTTAGTTTTTAATCACCAGGTGCTCATCATGACTAGATGACTAGAGCCCTCCTTAATCTGGATCACCTATTTCACCTATCCCCCTACTCCAACTCCCCTGTGGTAACCATCAATTTGTTCTCTATAGTTAAGAGTCTGTTTCTTGGTTTCTCTCTTGCTCTCCCTCTTGCTCTCCTTCCCTCCTTTTTTGGCCCATTTATGTTTTTGTAAGATCCTACACTTTTAAAACATATTTGGATGTGCTTTAGTGAATGCTATTCCCTCGGGAAATATTGAAACATGCTTTGTGAATTGTGGAAAATATCCCGTGTCCGTATAAACTTTCTTTAGATTACTTTATAATACAAATATAAAAAATTAATGATTTATATAAATAGTGTCTTGGAAGACTCTCCAAGGGGATCAAGAGTCTCTTGCGTCTTACTTTTCTTCAAAATGATTTCTCTGAAGAACTGTGAATTTGACAGTTGAAATTTGGTTGGGCAGATCTTGTGGATGAGACAGTGTGCTTATAACATTCTCTGATGGCAAGGATTTTATTTGTTCTCTGGCATGTTCTCAGCATCTCAGAAAGTGTCTGACAAGTAGTGTGCATGCAGTAAATACTCTTTGAATGACTAATTGAATTTAGTTTGAGACACCCCCTCCAAAAAACTCAAATGCACATATATCTGCATATTTGTTTCTTCATGCAGGAACACATACGTGCAAGAAATGTGGCTTTCAGGAATCTGTAGAGGGTCAATAAAAATGCCAATGCCTGTACTGACTATGTGTGTTAAGCACCTACTGAGTGGCTTCCTTATGTTGCAAAAGCTGAGATCTGAAAGTTAAGTGATACAAATATTTTTCCTACTCTTAATGTTACCAGTAACCCACTGTAACAATCTGTATAAGTCATTTTACCTCTCTCATATTCTCCTCTACTAAATAAAGGTTAAAAACTAAGATGCCTTCAAGCTAAGATTTTAGGATTCTGATCATAATTGACTACCTAGAGTTTCAGGATTTCTAGAAACTGAAAATATTAATCCCTGATCTCAGGATACTAATTTTTAAAACGTGGAGTATAGTATTTTGGGAAGAAAGCAGAATCACTCTTACTGTGGCAGATATGCAGGGTCAAAAGGGGAAGGAAATATCGAGTGTTTGTAGGGAAAATATAAAGCGATCTGAAATAGACAAACATTGCATTCCAACTTTGTTTCACACCTATTTGCTGTGGATCCTTAGTAGCAATGTCTTCGTTTCCTTGACTATAAAAATGGAAATAATTTCTTATGCAGTTATTTTGGGAGCATTGAGATGTTTACATGTTTGGCACATGATCAGTGACAATAAATGCTAGCTCACTTTCTTTTCATTAAAATTCTTGGTTATTTTTCACAGAAATGGGAACATTTAACTGAAAGCACTATGAGTGTTTTGCTTTATATTTATACTGAATATGTAAATGAATTTTTTTTGCCAACTTTACTATCAAAGTTGGCAGTATTATTTTTGATAATGTTTTCCAGTGTCAATCATATTTATAATGAAGACTAAAATGATGAAAAGCTTGTGTAAGATTAATTAACTTATTTCAACCTTGGCATAAGCTGATGGCAGATTTTTATGCTTATGGAAGCTTTTAACACTTAATGGAAGTTATGAGTATAATTTCCTAATAGCAATAGTAACTATCATTTATTTATTGAGCATTTGATATGCACCGCACACTATGTCAAAATTATGTATTTTTCTGCTCAATTCTCGCCTACGGAACTGAAACACAAAGAGCCTAAGTAATTGGTCCGGGGTGATGTAGCAACTAAGAGGTGGAGCTGGAAGTATAAGATACATTTCTTCTGACTTTAGAACCTGAGATGAGAATCAGTAAATTCAAACTTGTTCACTTGGTAACAAATAAACTCTCCAGCTCACCATCATCTAGCCTAGTACTCAGTCTGAATATTGTAATTGAGAATGCGATGGCTACCCTTAGGTCACATAGACATTGCATATCTTTTTTCAATCTTCAGTTATATCCAAGTGTGCCCCTAAGTGAGAAAGGGACAACTGAGAAACACTTGGGGGAAACTGCGCTAATTCACCCAACATACTAGCAGAAAAGCTTTACAAAATGCTGTGAGATCATCTGGAAATTCAAACTTGTATAAGAAATGAGGTCAACGCTAATAGTGTTTGGTCTTTAGTTACAGTATCATACGAACAAGAGGCACTCCTAATGGTGGGCACCTCATGCCTGATCTCAGTTTTCATCACGATTAATCTGGCTGCAGCGCTGGATACCAATACCACTTCTGGCTTTCCAAAACCCTTCCAGAGCATGAAGGTGCTGCTCACTGTCCTTTCCTTTATTAATTTCAGTTCATTCTTCTTCAGTCCTCCTGTTGTCTCTTTAAATGTTGAGGGCTTCCCTCTTTGAATTTATTCTACTCTCCATCTCTCTGCATTCTTAAGACATGCCAGCTGGACTTATTTTGAGAGATGACACTGAACTCCGTGGTCTCAACCACCTTGTGGCTCGTGAATCCCCATTGTCAGCAAGCTTCTACTCCCTTATCTGGTCTCCTATGGACCTTAGAAACTTACTACGCCAACCGTAACTGATACGCCAACCGTAAGACTCCAGAAGTCTATGTATTTTCAGTTTCAAATGATATCAATATCTCTTTCACTTCCCTCATATCCAGTGACTCACCAAATTATTCATCAATCGACCCTGTCTTAAACTCAGCTCTTCTGTCCCTCAGCCCAGCTTCCACTGGTTCTCTCCTCGATGTCTTCCAATGATGCCAACTTTTCTCCAGTGTGGTCCATTATTCATTCTTTCTTTAAAAGGATTAGCCTAAGAAATAAAGTCGAACATCCCCTTCTAGAGTCTATCAATACATTTATAGAATAAAATAAAAATTCTACTCCTGATAATACAGTCTGGCCAGCCTATCTATGACTCTCTTGTCCACCTGCCACACTGAATACGTTATTCCTTTGGAGATACCCTAGGCTACTTTTGGCTCAAACTCTGTGAGACCTAATCCATGTTTCTAGGATATACTTATACTTTAAGTCTCAGAGCAAGTTACTTCCTCTGGAAAAATCTTTCCCAGCTTTCCTAGACCCACTGAGTTCCCCCCTCTCCTCTTTACATCAGCATTTTGTTCATAGACCTGTAATAGCAGATTTTTCTTAAGATTTTATTTATTTATTTATTAGAGAGAGAGAGAGAGAGAGCACAAGTGGGGTGAGGGGCAGAGGGAGAAGCAGACTCCCCACTGAGCAGGGAGCCCCATGTGGGGCCCCATCCAAGGACTCCAGGATTACGACCTGAGCTGAAGGCAGATGCTCAACCAACTGATCCACTCATGCACCTGAATAGCTTTTATCACTGTTATAACAACTATTTACTTGGCTAAAACCTGCTAGATGGTGACTTTTTTTTTTTTTTTTTTGATGTAGACCTCAACTTAACTTCCCATATCCCATACCTAACTAAGGTATCCCTTAGACGTTCTCAGTTTGGTAGAGCCAATAAATGAGTGGACTGATCTAACACATCTTTAGAGTGAAGTTTCCTTTCATTTGGTGAATGGTGGAAAGCCATTATTTTTCAGTATTTCCACCATTAAGCTATGGTGAAAAATATTTGTTTACTTATTGTTTTTTATTTTATTATTTTTATTATTTTATCATTATTATTATTTTCCTTTTTAGGGACCCAGTGTTTCAGAACTACTTTGACGAAGAAATACATTGCAATTTGTTTCTCCATTTTTCCTAATTGAAACATCTACTTGCCAGTCACCACTCTGTAAATAACCCCCATAAACATTTTTGCCATGACCTGATATAAACTGAGCCAAAAGAAAAGGGGTTTTAATTACCCTACGCAATCATATGAGTACAAGCATGATTTTGAATCAGCTTTTTGAAATATTGGTAATAGCTGTCTTGGAGGATACCAGTTTTGAAATAGTTCTATAATTATGTTTTAGCATGAATTTTAGGATCTAATTGTAAGCTCACTGCAGGTTTTGCCATGCAGTCTTATGGATGGCGTTGTTCACAAAGAGTATTATTTACAAAAAGGAAGGCACTCCTTGATGTCAGACACCGCACAAGCTACAGAGTTCTATGACGTGGGCCTTTTTACTCATGAATGGCTATTGGAAAGAGACTATGCTTTCGAATTTTGAATATTGCCCAAATATGGACTCATGCAGTGGAGGAGTAAAAAAGATGGTCTCGTTAGTAAAAATTCATGGTTTTAAAATTTTGGTGATCTATAGTCACTTTTTACAACATGTGAACAGCTGATTTTATGGAACCTGGTTCTTCTCAGGAGATGCTCTGGCATCATGCTTTAGAAGGACACTGCCTCCTTTCTTTCATAAGAAACAGCAAAAACCCTGGATTCATTTTTTTTTTTAAGATTTTATTTATTTATTCGACAGAGAGAGATTACAAGTAGGCAGAGAGGCAGGCAGACAGAGAGGAGGAAGCAGGCTCCTGCTGAGCAGAGAGCCCGATGCGGGACTCGATCCCAGGACCCTGAGTGGGTTAAGCAGCGGCTTAACCCACTGAGCCACCCAGGCGCCCCTCATTTTTTTTTTTTAATGGTAAATGTTAAATGGTAAGATACTTATTCTTTAATCTTTGAATATTAATAAATGTCTTGAAGATGTCCAGTTAGAACATTTCCAGTACCTTTGTTCTTTTCTGTTTGTTTTTTGATTTTTGTGAAGTTTTTTTTTTTCAGTTTTTCTTCTAGTCTTAGATGCCCCCCTCCTCCCATTTAGAGATTTCTATCATTGATCTCTAATAAGAGTAAATAAGACAACATTAATCATAGTGCTTCACTGGGCTTTTAAAATCCGTCTATCGCTTTGAATCCTCTCAATTCTGGTCGCAGAATTTCCAAAGCAATATTCTCTATTAACTACACCCTTTGGGATAAAGCTTCAGGTTCTGGTGTATGTGGTGATCGGGATGGGCGGGGGTAATGGGGCGGTGTGCAGGGAAAGGTTTCTGAAGAGGAGCAAATGCTGCTTTTGGCCTCTGTTTTTGCCAAATCATAAACTGCTGAGACAGTACTTTTCTTGGAGGGGTCTGTTTGTTTTATCCAATCAATTTTGGCCAAGTCACTGTCTGGAAAGTGGTAGAATTTAGCCACTCAGTTACGTGTCCTTATTTGTGGCTAAGGTGGCTATCTGGGATGGGGGATGGGTTTCACAGGTGGAAAAACAGTAAGATCTTTTTCTTATAACTAATACTTTCCTCTAATTATTAAAATCATCTGTTATTGTAATGTGGTCCTGCCTTAGAACAAGTCGATTGATTTGTGATGTTTTAATATATACCCTGTTGTTGATGCAGCTGATCCCTTTATATGGTTTTTTTGTGTTTTTTGTTTGTGTTTGTTTTTGTTTTTGATTTTTGAATCTAAGAAATGTAGTACTATTCTCAGGACAATAGAAGATTTTCTTGAACCAATGACTTGATGGTGAGAACTTCAGTAACTAAGTATGAGATGGTTAAAAAAGGAGCGGGCATTTGAGAACATAGACATGAATAGTTTGAAATCAAAGGATTTACAACGGAATGGTTTACAGCTGCCTCTGAGCCAGATCTCCGATTGTACCGATTCTACAACTGGTGAGAAGGAGGTGGGGAGGTCGGGGAAGGGAGAGGGAGATGAAGACGTGGATTGAGATGACTCTGAACCTGGCTGTTCTGATCTGAGCAGAGGGAATGCTGATAGTTTAGTTAGCTGATCTCTAGAGAGACTCACCCAGTCTGGGACCAGAGCATGGGTGTGCATGAGTGGATTCAAGTGCATTATGGGGACTAAGCCAGGGAACTCTGCTTTCTTCTTATGAAAAGGCAGAAAGTCAGAAGCCACCCTAAAAGAGTTAACATCTACACAGTGGTGTAGAATGGAACTATGAAGGCTTTCTCTGTATTGTTTGAACGTTGCCATGGCAATAGTTTCCAGCAGAAGTTACATGTTTTTCAATTCCCCAAAGCAGCAAACAGGCTTTCCTCTCTTCCTCCTTCTCCCTTTCTCCCTCCCTGTCTCCTCCATCCTTGGTCCTCATCTCCTCCACCTTTCCCTCCTCCCTCTGTCCTTTCTTTTGTTCTCACTTTCTCAACTGTTCTGCATTAACAGCAAAAATATTCCAAGGCCACGAGGTCGCTTTTGGGCTGAAAGGGAGTTAGACATACAGCCTTCTAACCAGGTTTCTGTTTTCCTCCGTCTGTTTACGCATTAAAGACCTAATTAGATGGAAGCTGTGGATGGAAGCAGGGTTGGGGCTTTCCCTGTTGGTAGGACATAGAACATATTATAATGGTTGGTGTTGTGGTGATATGTTAATTGGATCGCTCCAGGCAAGTGCAGAGCGGCAGTCTCTGACAATTAGAAAGAACAATGACTTTACTATGAAGGAGCCCACTCTCTTAACCAGTGGAAGGATTAGCATGCATTGCAGGTCTCTGGAAGGTTCCTGTAGACCCCAGGAGAGATCTGCAGTTGGAAAATGGCCTCCTGTCTCTTTAAAGCCAGGCTAACGCCTCCCCTTTGGCTTATTTTATTGCCAAAGAAAGGGAAGTCAGGGGAACGGTGAGAGATCTTGTTTCCTGGGTGGTGGGGGTCCCTGTTGCATGCAGACCTGGGCCATAGGATTTTTTGCAGGGATGGGAGGAAGAAATCCTTGCCTGCTTCATGCACGTGGCCAGTGAATTGTGAAATGGGTCTCATTAGAGCCTTTCATATCCCGGCATGTGCCAAAGTGCTTTGCCGGCACAGCGCCATCGCTTCAGGTCCATCCCTGCTGGTGTCTGCTGCAGCCAAGAAGGGACAGAGGCTCTGTCTGTATTAAAGGCTCCAGTCCCACCCCTCTCTGTCTACTGTTCATTGTAAGTCGCCTCTGGGCCTTTCCGTCTGGCCGGGAACGAGGCGCAACACATCCCCTAGGTGTTTACAGAGAGGAAATATGAAAGATTTGAGCATCACGGATGGGTTGGAGTCAGCGGTGCTGACTGGCACCCAGAAGTTCCCTCCCTTTTCTTCAGGGCTGACATGAAAGCTGTTGGATAGGCTTTCCTGCAAATACACCCCCATACTCACCTGAAACAGGAGATGGGGAGTTCAAAGCTAAATAAGTTATTGGAGCCCTTTGTGTTACTGCATACAGAGGTACTTTTTGCTTTTCTTTTCCCAACTGGAGATTTTAGAATCAAATTTTATCTCCCAAACCATAGCCCCATCCGTAGCCCTCAGAACTGCCATATGTCGAATGCTAAGTGCCAGGCACTCTGCATATCTCGTATCGAGAACGTCTGATGACTCTCTAAGGTGGTTGATACAGAAGCATAAATGTGGAAGCCAAATCAGATTGTGCCCTCTCACTTCTTAGACCTGTGACTTTTGGTAATTTACTCACTCTTTTGAACCTCAGCTTTCTCATCTGCAACATGGGAATGAATACAGTACTGACTTGTGAATTATACTTGAAATAATGTATGTCGAACTTGAAGCAGAATGTTTGCACTGAAAAACATTCAAGCTGTTATTTGTGAAATGTGAGAGTTATTTTCATATAACAATATTATGAAATAGTCATAAGGCACATGCCTCAGGCAGAACAATATTAAAAAATAATTAAGGGCAGATTGTTTAAGGAGAAAGGAAAAGTAGTTTTTGAAGATGAGTTTCTGAATTCGAAATGGTATAGTAGCAGATATTTTGGGTATGACTCAGTTTGGAAAGCAGAATAGACAGAATGATTGAAATAAACCTTTGTTGCATTCATTCTGGATAGATGAAAATCATCTATCCATATTAGGAATTTTTATTTGTTTTTATGGGATTGATCTCTTGGGCTTTGTGTCAATTATGCCTTAGATTAGAAATAAGAAGAAATAATACTAGCTATGTTAAGCAAAAATAAGAGTATTTATTGGCATAAACAACTGACAAGTCCTGCAGTGCATAAAATTTAGGTATGGTTTGATCCAGATACTAACAATGTCTTAGGGACTCCTGATCTATTGTCTCTGTAATTCTCATAGTTTAGCTTTCTTCCATAGGCCATTTTCACCCTTGGGCTATTGTTTTGCATTCCCTAACGCTTCCACCAAAGAGTCACTCTTTGGTTGCACAATTCCCTTGAGACATCCTGAGCTCTAAGCTGACTGGAGTAGCTTAGGTTATGTGCCCACTCATTGACCTATACTGGCTTCAAGGGAATGGAGCTGACCGTCAACTGCATATGCAAATGGAATCCAGAAGCTATCAAGAGACAAGAGAAATGAGGTGCTAGAGAGATGATCACAGATAAATACCATAGGTCCAAAGGTGGAGACTGGCAAGGATGAGTTGTTATATTTCACATTGTAATCTGCCACGAGGGTTAATTTTAGTCATACTTTCCTGTGATGCTACTTTGTATATAGGTATTACAGTAGTTTTGTTCTTCCGGAAAATCATCTGGCTGTAGCTATCAATCTTTCAGAGGAACAACTTTATCTGCCTTCATGATATTTTTGCTTTACTCCTTTCATGAGTTAGGAGGAACAGGTTCTTGTGTTTGAATGGGAGTTTCCATGCTTCCCTGGAAATGCAGAAACAAAAGCAAAAATAAAAGAACCCCCTTCAGGCAATAACAATTCATTGGTAAAAGTTCTTTTTTTTTTTTTTAAAGATTTTATTTATTTATTTGACAGAGAGAGATCACAAGTAGGCAGAGAGGTAGGCAGAGAGAGAGAGAGGAGGAAGCAGGCTCCCTGCTGAGCAGAGAGCCCGATGTGGGACTCGATCCCAGGACCCTGAGATCATGACCTGAGCTGAAGGCAGCGGTTTAACCCACTGAGCCACCCAGGAGCCCCTGGTAAAAGTTCTTTAAACTTCCTCAAACACCCATGATCTTGGTCACCTGCACCAGCCAAGGCTGTGCTTCTATCCAGCTTTGATGTCATCTAATTTGTCACTGAAAATATCTCAGGAGTGACATAGTCTATCCCTGAACTCTCCATTCTGCCTACCCAGAGATAGTAATCCAGGTAATATGGCACAATGTCCTTTGCTTCTTAATAGGCAAGGTGGAAAAAATGCTTATCTGGGCTCTGGATACAAATATTTGTTAATACCATCTATTCAAAGTGCATGATGGCTCACCAAGTTCAAGGACTGGGAACTATCTTTTGTACTCTTACTGCTGTGTGCACTACATTGTACACACTATGGATACTTTATTCCTACTCACATAGTGGCGTGCTCTGAATGCCAAGCAAGTCCAAACGTTTCTCATAAGAGCTGTTGGGAGAGCAAAAGGCTGGTAGAGTAGACTGTGCCTAGAAATTTACAACAGTGACAGAAGATACCAGGTTAGTGACAACCTTTTATATGGTAGAAATTGTGGTGCGTTATTTTTCATATTTTATTTCATTGTGTCCTTAACAAAAACCACAATAATAGTGATGTTAATTATAACAATGTAAAAATGCCGATAAAGGTGACATTTATTGGCCGATTGCTACGTATTCGCACTGTTTCAAAAGCTTCACCTTTATAAGACATGGGCTCCGTAAGTAAATAAGTGATTTTTTTTTTTTTTTTGGTTTTTGTATGTTTGTTTGTTTGTTTTAGACATGCGTAAAAAGGAGTTTGAATAGGCTCAGTTGACACACCCATGTCACAGAGCTAATAAATGACAGCTCTGCTTTGAAATTCTGGTCAGCCCTGTGTTTTTCCTGTTTTGCTAGGCTGCCTCTCATTTGAGACTACTTCATTTAAACAACAGCAACAAAACACCACTTAAACTCGGCTTCTTTAACTTTAAAGCAATCAAAATACCAAAAGCCTGCAACTCCTTCCTTTAACCTCACTTGCTTTTTTAAACATTTTTACCTGCGTTCTCAGATTTGTCAATCTGTTGTGGTGTTTTTTTCAGCCTCTAGTTTGATTGAAGGCAGTTGTCAGGCTGTGACTCTGGATTTTTCTGCGCCATTTGTTTTAAATATACCAACAATTTGAGATCACCTGAGGTCAACCACATGGCACCGCAGTTGTCCTGGAACTTTATTTTTTATTTTATTTATTTATTTTTTTAAAGATTTTATTTATTTATCAGGGGGGGGGAGAGAGCGAGCACAGGCAGACAGAATGGCAGGCAGAGGCAGAGGGAGAAGCAGGCTCCCTGCTGAGCAAGGAGCCCAATGTGGGACTCCATCCTAGGACGCTGGGATCATGACCTGAGCCGAAGGCAGCTGCTTAACCAACTGAGCCACCCAGGCTTCCCGATCCTGGAACTTTAAATACCTCAAGAGACATTAGCAGTTGGCGGGCGTTCGTCCCGAAGATGGGATGATACCACGAGTCGTATACTAGCTGTGTGTGGCCATGCCACCTATTTCTTGTCTCATTTGCAACCATCAGAAGACATCCTCCTCCATATGTACAAAGGGAAGATAGGGCCCTTTCCTCCAGAGTCCCTAAGACTCTTGACTCTCTCAGCCCAGCATGGTATGTGGGAGACACTGAAGGCAAGATAGCTCCGGGACACTGCTTCTGCTGCCTGTCCCAAGACGCTACTAAACAAGATTGCTGTCCTTAGCTTATCCAGGCATTGGGCCAGTTAGGAGCGAGTGCCCCGAACTAGTTTCCTTACTCTTCACTGTATCACACTTTCTTTTGCTTATGAGACAGACACTACAGCGGCGCAGCAAGCAGACACACACACTGCAGTTGTAGGACTCACAGACACAATCACACGCTCACTATGTGCACATGTGAGCACGTATACACACACACAAACACACATGCACATAATCCCCACGAGTTTATCTTCACGTTCTGAATTCCCAGCTGACACCGGGTGGGGGATGGGAGAGGGGCTTCTTTGAGGCACGTGCCTTTCATCTTTCTCTGTGATTCAAGACAGGAGGGGAAGAACAGCATACAGGGCAATAGGTTGTGGCTGTGGGGCGCACTTTGACATCTGAGAATGATTCTTCTTCTTGCCTATATATTTGACCCAGTATCTGCTGTTTAAAGAATGTGAAGTGACTTTAATATCAGTTGTGGCTTCCTGTCCCCAAATCTAATACTTTTTAAAAACAAACAGAAGAGGCTTGGTGCATTTCACTATTTGATGATATTTGAACAACTGCTTCCTGTCCCTTGGGGCTGGCGAGACAGAGTGGTACTTGCTTCTTGTTGTCTCTGAGATATGCCCATTTCCAACCGTAACTCGGGCTTTTAGCACTTCTCAGGCCCAGATAACTATAATCGTGCCCTGATTGGCCCTTCTCCTCCCCGTGCACCTTTATCACCTGTGATTTATCTTCCAGAGGCATTGCTGTTCTCCTCCTAGCAAACCCTCACTTCTGAGATAAATGCCAGACCCTGAAACCTGGCACGGCTACAGACGGCCTCTCTCTCTCTCTCAGCTCTTCTCTCCATTTCAGTATGTATTTCTTAGCTACCATTTCCTCCCTACCGCTTTGTACGAGCCATTGGTCTGCGTGCCTATTAATTGTTTCCCCACCTGGAGGAAAGGCCGCCCGAGGCCAGCCCCTTGACCTGCACCGCTGTGTCCTTACATAGGAGGAGATACTCAATTCACCTTCATAAGGGAAAAAACTTACTTCGTGGGGTGCCTGGGTGGCTCAGTGGGTTAAGCCTCTGCCTTTGGCTCAGGTCATGATCTCAGGGTGCTGGGATCGAGGCTCGCATCGGGCTCTCTGCTCAGCGGGGAGCTTGCTTCCCTTCCTCTCTCTCTACCTGCCTCTCTGCCTACTTGTGATATCTGTCAAATAAATAAATAAAATCTTAAAAAAAAAAAAATCTTACTTCGTAAGCTTCCAACTGCTGATCTTAAAAGACAAAAAACATTGCTTTTTTTTGCATCGGTTTCTCATTATTTTTCCTAATAGATGGCCTCATAGACGCTACTTGGGGCTAGGCAACCTGCTCTATTAGGAGCACCCACCTCACGGTATGTCATCTTCGCAATAAGGAGAGCTCTGTTTGGCAGAGTTTCCAGTAGGATTCCTTAAGGGACTTGATATTCAGATAGCGGGAAATTCCGAGCTCTAGGTTTCCTGTGGTTGTTTGCTTAGCAGGGATGTGGAGCTCTCCAGTCAACGCAATATGCTTCTATGGGCAAAGGCATCCTTGTCTTCTTTGGAGGGCTACCTCGCTTCTGTTTTTCCATAGTGTTGACATGACAGATGGATTTCCCAAGGGGCATGTTCATGTGTACAAGATGTTTCCTTTTCCAACTTCCTGTTCTATGACAGTTATAAGAGCATAATGAAGTTGTAACTTCAAATGTTTTGAATCTCCTGCCTGGGTTTGCGTATTATTAAAATTTGCAGCATTGGTTCCTGAAGCTAATCCACAAAATGGGAAGGTGTCACGAGGAGGTTTGCAACAACAAATGGGGGAAAGAAGCAAAATGCGGTGGAGTTACTTACGAAAGTAAACTTGTATGATTCAAAAAGCTGACATTTATCTTTGTTCCTGTGTCATTTCGTTAGGGTTGAAATGTCCTTTTTTTTTTTTTAAATAAAAATATGATATATATGTTGTTTAAAATTTTTTTCTCCTAATGGCGTTACTTGGCAAGATAAGTGTTTTGTGTATTCTCCTATGTTTATGACGCATGACCTCCATGTCTGTCATTAACTCCCAACGATTCAGTAGGCTAGGACACTTCAGTAAGATACGAACACTAGAGTCCTGGGAAAAACCTTGTCCTGGTGTTTGTGGGTAAAATAGAAAATGTGAGCCCATGTCACCATAGCATTTTGAGAAGGGCTCTTTCCCACTGCTGACGACAATGGTCAAAGGTACGGCTAGTACTGATGCTGCTGCACGAGGCCACGGGACTCGAGGCAGCTTACCTTCCCTCTCTAAGCCTTTTGTATCTGTAAAATGAGGGGTTTTGATTTAGATGCTCTGCAGTGTTCCTTTTAGCTCTCTCTTTCTGAAGTCTAAGACATTTCACAAAACTATTTGCAGGCTACAGGACTACATTTGCCAGAGAGAATGGAAATGCATTTTCCTTGTTCCCCTTCTCAGATATTCCTGATGGCTTATTTCCTCTCTGCACGTCTTGCCCTCTTCTGGCTTTTTTTTTTTTTTCTTCTTCTTCACGCTTGTCAAATATATTTCTTTCCTCTTCTATCTGTGTCTAGCCAAGTCCCCCAACATCAGAGGTGTGTGTGTGTGTGTGTGTGTGTGTGTGTGTATCTATTCCCCAGGGTAAGCACTTCATTTCAGACTTGCTTCCACTAATTAACTACAAAATTAAGTAGGTGAATTCATTGATTCAGCACTTGGTTTGATGTTTATATTAATTCATTAAAAGGGAAGCCCTGGATGTGGCCAGAGGCTTGACGGGAATCTTTCCCTCCCCCTGAAATCCCCTTTGACTTCCCACACTAGATAGCTATCTTGCTGTTTCTCAGAAGTATACACGCATCTGGGGAACAGCCAAGTGACCGAAGCGCGGATGGGCAGGAATTCCATTCTTTGTGGTGATAGAAACAATTGTTGCTTTTTCTTCTTCTGACTGCCCTGCTCACTGGCTACTACTCCAGTTCTCCTTTTGATATACCTGGTGAATTCCCTTTGGATGCCTTCTGAGCTTTCACTGACCTCTATTCTATGTCAGATGCCCAGGTGGCCACTGACCACGTGGCCCCAAGCCCATGAGGAAAGTAGACTCCCCTCAGGGGTGGAAATTCTCACCTCATTTCCATCAGAAAGAACTTACATAGGAAGCTTTAATAGGGTTCCACCCCCTGCATCAGAGCCATCCACTGGTTTTCAGGGAGGTATTGACTTAAAATCTATTTTCATTTTTGTTTCCAGCAATCACCTCCTGTTTCATTCTTCTTTGCTTTGTGTATAATAACCACAGGTGAATGACAGGAAGGGTGGCCATTTGTCAAAGAATTGTACTTACCTTTTTTCTTGACATTTTCCCCATTTCTATCATAGGGATTCGTCGAGGTTTTTCCAAATCTCTAGTATCTAGCTGGTAAAATATGTTTTATGATAAAATAGAGTGGAATGTGGTTTGTAATAGAGTAGCATCCGTTGTAAACGAGGCTTTTCTTGGAGCCCATCCAAGCAGTTGGGTTACTTGTCTAAAGTAATTGGATTAAAAGAAACACTTAGGAAATGTATGTTCTCTGATTTTCCATACCTTCTGTACCTTGTGCCTCTGTTAAGAATCCTGAACTAAGTGTGACTGCCTTAAGACAGTTCATTTTATTTGTTCCTTTTATTAAATTGTGTGCACTGATCGTTGGCTTAAATTGACCTTATCTCACCTTGTGGCATTGGTAGCTGCCTCCGTTGATCTTGCCCAGCACCTTGTACACAACTCATGGATGGCACTTATCCCATCATTGTAACTGCATGTTTATTAAATACTTCCTCCATAGCATCCTGAGCGTTTTCTACTTAGGGAGGCTGTCTTATTCTTCTTTGTGTATCTCCTTGATACATAGTAGATATTGAATCAATGTTGAAAGAAAATAAATGTAGTGAAAGAAAATAAATGTAGTGAACACTAAAAACTTGGAATTTGTTTAAAGCAAGATTTAATCCCCCTGATCATAATGCAATTTGAATTTAAGTGAACTTTTTTTTGCAAAGTTCAGTATCATAGTGTTATTAATTGCTATGTCAAATAGAACTACTAAATTCATTTTATACATTCATGTTTTAAGATACTACTTTGGGTTTCAAAACAACACACTTTTTTTACACATTGTTTTAAAATATGATTGGATGAGTATAATTCAAGGAATTAACTAATTAGTTTATCTTTATTTAATAGATTTTTATAATTATATATAAATATGTATATATGCTATATATAATATAATAATAGTAATAATCTATTTAATAGATTTTTTTTTGACACCTGGGTGGTTCAGTCCATTAAGCTTCTTCCTTCTGCCCAGGTCAGGATCCTAGGGTCCTGGGATTGAGCTCTCTATCAGGCTCCCTGCTCAGTGGGGAGCCTGCTTCTCCCTTGGCCTGCTGACAAATAAATATAATCTTTTAAAAAGAGAGATTTGGGGAGTGCTTGGATGGTTAAATGGTTGCCTTCGGCTCAGGTCATGATCCCAAGGGTCATGGGATCGAGCTCCACATCAGGGTCCCTGCTCAGCAGAGAATCTGCTTCTCCTCCTCCTTCTGCCTGCCATTCTTATCTACTTGTGCTTTCTATCTCTCTGTCAAATAAACAAATAAAATCTTTAAAAAAATTAAAAATCTACAAAAGGGATTTTATAAAGAATAGACATTATTAAGCTTCCCATTTTATAGTGCAAAGATTTTCTTTTCTTTTCTTTTCTTTTTTTTTTTAAAGATTTTATTTGTTTATTTGACAGAGAGAGATCACAAGTAGGCAGAGAGGCAGGCAGAGAGAGAGAGGGAAGCGGTGTTCCATCCCAGGACCCTGAGATCATGACCTGAGCTGAAGGCAGAGGCTTAACCCACTGAGCCAGGTGCCATATAGTGCAAAGATTTTTTATTTGCAAATTTATTCTGGAAAAGACAGACACAGAGGGGTGCCTTAGTGGGTTGTGCTTGTGATCTCAGTCTGTTGAATAAATAAATAAATAAATAAATAAATCTTTAAATTAATAAAAAGTCACAAAGAAGAAGCCTAGGGTCATATTGGCTTGTCTTATATGGACCAAATTGAATTGAAGATTATCAAGTCCTTTTTAACTTCCTATAGAATGAACATAAACATGAAAGTTTTTCCTAATATTTTGCATTTAAATTTTAAAATTTTGTAACTTAATATTTGTAATTTGTATGTGTGTATGCATATAAATATATATGTATATACACATGCATATGTAAAAATATATACACTCATAAAAGATACACATACATATTTCTTGGTATATCATAATTTATAATTTAGAAGTCTGGATTTTACTTCTAGTGTTTTTTGTGTAAGACATTACAATGTAACAGCATTATACTGTCACTAAGGAAACAAATAGAATGTGGGAGATAATAGCGTAATGAAGGGTTATTTTATGTTTATACAAGAATGGTATATTTTTCATTATAAGAGGGATCTACTTATAGTTGGAAGTGAGTATAATAGAATTGTTGCTCATTCAATAATTTATAAAAGAAATATTTTTTCAAAATAACATTCATTCAAAATCTAGATACTATTATTTTAACTGTTTGTAGCAAAGATCACAGCCCAACTGAAAAGTTAAAAGTAAAAAAAAAAAAAAAAAGTTGAATGTTCACATTGCTTTCCATTTGAGAACTTACTTGCTGCTCAATATCAGCTCCTAAATTCTTTCTGCAGTTGGTTAAAATAATTAATTAAAGTAAAATAAAGTTTCACAACGTAGCATTAGGATTTTGGACAGTTTTGATACAATTATATAATTTTATAATTGCAGACTCAAGAGAAATGTGCCCACTTTGTGGAATGACCACAATGTAAGTTCGCTAAGAGCAGGAAAGCCAGTATATTCAGATTATCAATTTTTAATCAAGGAACTTGAATTTTCCCATACACAACTCCACTTAAAGAGAAATGATCATTCAGGAGTCCTTTTTTCCCCTTCGAGTCAATAACGCATTTGATGTCTTTACAGTGACAGAAAAAGAAAATGAATCATAGGTTTACACTCTGTTCATGGAGTCTGAATAATTTAATTAATGCTTTTATAATAAAATTTGCTTTCCTCCAAGATGATTTTTGTTTGAGACTTTGAAGCAAATGAAGATGTTTCATTGAAATTGTGATTTCTACTAGTAACATTTTCCTTTCTTGTCTTTTTTCTTTTCTTTTTTCTCTTCCTTTTTTTCTTCTCTTCTCTTCTTAAGAGTTTAACAGGTCCAGGAGCAATTTTTCTTTCTCTTTGGGTCTTATGAACCTTAGAAATGTAATAAAAGCGAAGGCACTTTCCCCCCTCCTCCCTCCATGCTTCAGTTATTTCAGGGAGAATCCCTTCTCTGGATCTTTGCCAAAAGAGAGCTGTTTCTTGAAATGGATTTATCTGTATCATTTACAAGGCCAGGACCCATAGCCATCCTCATATATCTATGATAGGTTTTAATTTTTGAATCAGATATGGGTGGATGTATCAAGGAAGGTTTGAGTCTCTTGGTTTCCCAGATGTTCATTTTCTCTTGTTTCATGAGTGTGTAGGATTGGATTCATAGTATTCTACACTTTGTGGATAAGTTTTGTTATTGTGATTTGCTTATTTTGCAGTCATTGAGAAAAATTGGCTAACCATAAAATAGCTCTTGGGACTCCTGGGTGGCTCAGTTGGTTAAAGCATCTGCCTTTGGCCCAGGTCATGATCCCAGGATCCTGGGATCAAATCCTTCTTTGGGCTCCCAACTCAATGGGGAGTCTGCTTCTCCCTCTGCCTACTACTCCCCTTGCTTGTGCCCTCTCTCGCTCTCTCTCTCTCTCTGACAAATAAATAATTTTAAAAAATAAAGTAGCTGTTATGTAAATCTCAAAATATTTTTTTTTCATTCTTGGTTCCATCTTTTCATGAAACTCCTACTTAAAGAAAACCTTCAGCGTTCTGGAACTTCTAAGTATATCTGTATTGGTTTGTGTTCAATTTGGAGGATGGCCATTGTAATGCTCAGGAATGGATTGAGGTATCATGCTAAGGTTTTTTAATGGTATTTTT
Source organism: Mustela nivalis (assembly GCF_964662115.1). Taxonomy (NCBI): domain Eukaryota; kingdom Metazoa; phylum Chordata; class Mammalia; order Carnivora; family Mustelidae; genus Mustela; species Mustela nivalis. The sequence continues at coordinate 97,100,931 of NC_139028.1, read as the reverse complement.
GTAGCCCTGAACTTCAAGTAGAACCTTTAAGAATAGGACTTCATGCTAGACTGAGTGGAATTCTATTAATAATTGAATGAGTTGGGAGATGAAACAAGTGGCCTACATAATATGGTTCATTCCTACTTTGTCACATCATAAGATGGGGTAGAATAAAAATGTTATCATGTGATTCCCTGAGTCTATGGTGTAGTTTTGAATGAAGTAATTGATCTCAATCATGATGTCCATATGTGTCAGTCATGAAAGAGTTCTTCCCTGTGAGATCTTCATGTGCCTTCACCCCTATTAACACATGGGGGTCTACGGAGGTGCCTGGGTGGCTCAGTTGGTTACACGGCTGCCTTCGGCCCAGGGTCCTGGGATGGAGCCCCACATCAGACTCCCCGCTCAGCAGGGAGCCTGCTTCTTCCTCCCCTCCCTGTTCATGCTGTCTCTTACTATCTCTGTCGCTATCTCTGTCTCTTTCCCAAATAAGTAAATAAAATCTTAAAAACAAACAACAAACAAGTGGGGATCTACATTCAGGGTTGATGGAAGTGGAGAATGAATGTCACACCTCAGTAAGAGGTTTAGGGTTGAACAGAAATCATGTTTTAGTAGCTTGAGATGGCTCACATTCACTGAGGCAGTTTCAGTCGGAGCCAGGATGAGAGAACATTTGAAATAGTTCAGTTCAGAACAAGTTATCAAGTGCCTGCTGCTATGTAGTAAGCTAGCCACTCCCTATATAGGCTGCTTATGACATCCGCTCTATCACATAGAGTTTTAAAGTAAGGGAAGAAGTTCAACTTTCACTCTCAACCTTTGTGTTCTCTAATTTAGGAAAAGTCATTTAACCCTTCAGAAGCTCTCTTTCTTCTTCTGTTAAATGTGGCTGCTCTACTGTGTCTCCCACATTCAGTGTTGTCGAAAGCAGGGAAACAATTGGGAAAGCCATTTAATTTTTACTTAGGAGAGCTTAGGGTTTACAGTCTGCTGGAAAGAAAGGGGTCCCTTGGAGACTGGTTTTAGAATAGCAAGGTAATTGCTTTTCCTCAGGGAGTACTCAACCTCTGGGTTGAATTGGGGGCAGGAAAGTTGATAAAAATTGTTTTGAGACCTGAAGTGTATCCAACGAGTTAGTGTATGAAAGTCTCTTATGGTTTTTAAAAGGATACTCAAATGGAGGGTTTAAAACTCTGTAGCAACACTTGGCTTACAGTAAGTTCTCCAGTGTTATCGTGCTCGCTTTTTTCCCAGTAGCCAACTTATTGAGGAAGAAAAAATACGGTAAAGTATTAGAGCTGGTTTAGCCAGATTGTTTGTATACACTACTGTGATCAAAATTACCTGACATGCATGGTAACTCTCAACTCCGTTCTGCCTATAAACAGTCAATGATCTTGTTAGTTGCAGCTGTAGACCCAGTGGTAGCGGAAATCTTTGTTTATTGAATTTCCAGCTTCCAATCAACTGTGCAGAGAGCAACTGTGTAAAAATAAAAGTCACTAGTCACCCTCTTCTCTCTTCACCTCTGCCTCATTGTAAGAAGGATTCAAGTTCTTAGATTGGTTGAAGAAGTAGATGTTCTATAAATAATTAGGAGAATCTTTCTCTCTCTCTTTTTAAACGGTTTATGGGCTGCACTGTGTCCTCCAAAATTTGTGTTTGGGGGCCCTAACCCCCAGGACCTCAGAATGTGACTGAATTTGGAGATGCTGTCTCTGAAAAGGTAATTCAATTAAAATGAAGTCTTTATGGTGGGTCCTAATTCAAAACAACCGATGACCTTATGAAATGAGGAAGTTTGGACACAGACCTGCATGCACACAGACAAAAGACTGTGAGAAAATAGTGCGAAGGTGGCCATCTGCCAGAAAGGCCCCAGAGGAGCCAAACCCGTAGCCATCTTGATTTTGGACGTCTAGCCTCCAGAACTGTGAAAAAATACACTTCTCTTGTTAAAGCTGCCCAGTCTGTGATATTTTGTTACGGCAGCTCTAGCAAAGTGATACAATGACTGTGCGCTCTTTCCTTAACTGGAGGTAGAGCTGTGTATTCCATAACAGAAGAAATGATCTGATTTATGCACGCGTCTAAAGGGATGCTTTCTGTCATCATCACCTCCAGCAAGCACAAACCCTCAGCCTGGTTACCCTCCAGAATGGTAGGTGGAGGGCACAGGAGTTGCTCTTTCAGGAGAACCATTGGATGAGTCCTAGAAGACCCACATGTGGGGCTTTTGTTGTTTCTTATGTCTTGGGTCATACAACCTCCTTCCATTCCACACTTCTTTCAGGAGTTATAGATTCTAAAAAGGAATCCTATGTTCTAAAAGGGAATTTATGAGCCCGATGTTTTAGGATCTGCCTCAAACATAAAGACAACCTCAGACCCCCTTTTGGGTTCCTAAAACTTTCTGTGCAGGGATCTTTCACTCCTGGAGTGGCACCGAGCTTGGGCCTTGGAGTACACAAACTGCAGGCCAGTGAGCAATAGCCTACTCAAAATTTGAACAGCTTTGCTATTTACAGGCACACCTCATTTTCTGGCATTTAACTTCATTGTGCTTCACAGATATTCAGGTTTTTGTTGTTATTGTTGTTGTTTGTTTTGTTTTTTACAAATTGACGGTTCAAGACTTTAGGGGAGGAAGTCACGACAGATATGGTAGAAATAGCAAGAGAACTAGAATTAGAAGTGGAGCCTGAAGATGGGGCGGACTGCAGCAGTCTCATGATAAAACATGAATGGATGAGGAATTACTCCTTATGGCTGAGCAAAGAGAGTGGTTTCTCGAGATGGAATCTACTCCTGGTGAAGGTGCTGTGAAGATTGTGAAGATTGTCGAAAGGACAACAAAGGACTTCACGTATTACAGAAACTTAGTTGATAAGGCAGCAGCATGATTTGAGAGGATTCACTCCAATTTCGTAAAGGTTCTACTGTGGGTAAGATGCTATCAAACGGCATCACATGGTACAGAGGAAACATTCCTGAAAGGAAGCATCTGTTAATGCAGCAGACTTCATTGTTGTGTTATTTTAAGAAATGGCCACGGGCACCCCAACCTTCAGCACTCGCCATCCTGATCAGCTAGCAGCAAGACCCTCCACCAGCAAAAAGATGACTTTCTGAGAGCTCAGATGATGGTTAGCATTTTTAGCGATCAGCATTTTTAAATTGATTTAATTAATAATTTAATTAAGCATTTTAATTTAATTTTTAATTAATTAATTTTTAATTTTTAAATTTTTAATTTTAACAGCCATGGCTTTGTAGACTTGATGCTATTGTACACTGACTAGACTACAGTAGATTATACTGTATTATACTTATATCTAAACATAATTTTTATGTGTATTAAGAAACCAAAAAATTCATTTGACTTGCTTCATTGCAATATTTGCCTTATTGCCATGGTCTCGAACCTGTAGGTAGTACCTGAGGTGTGCCCATATTGCGTAGCATTTAGTGAAACAGAACTCCGATTCAATTAAGAGAAAGAAATGATGGGATTTCATTAGTTTTATTTTGTCACTGTTGCAGAGGAGTGGCAATAATCCATTAGGAGTAGTATGGTGGGATGTGGAAGATCAAGTCTGAAGCAAGACAGACTTCAGAGTCCCTCATCATCGCATGTTATCACTTCAAGCTCCCTTCGAACTAGATTTCCTAAATATTGCTTTCCTCCCCATAAACAGAGATAATAGCAAATCGGCATAATAACAGTCACTGTAAATAGGGATAAGAATAATGCCCACTCCATTCTCTTATCCTTAAATGAAAAAGAGCATGCACCTAGCAGACTCTTTGGCATATAGTAAGGATCCAATAAATGTTAACTACTATTATTCCTTATGGTATTTATTTTTGACACCCTTTAAAAAAGGTTTTATTTTTTTGTTTTTTTGTCAGAGCGAGTGAGCACAAGCAGGGGGAACAGTAGAGTGGGAGGGAGAAGCAGGCTCCCCACTGAGCAGGGAGCAGATGCAGGACTTGATCCTAAGACCCAGGGACCATGACCTGAGCCAAAGGCAGACACTTTACAGACTGAGCCACCCAGGTGCCCCTCAACACATTCTTCTTAGTGGAAGACCTTTTTAGGCTAAAGAGACATTTTATGCTGACTTGACTGCTGGATATCACTGCTATTACGTCTCATTATGAGAAATAGCATGTTTCTAGCAAGAGGGGGCCAGCTGGGATGAGACTCTGAAAACTCAGCTAGCAACATCAGCTGTCGATTTTAAATAAATTCTCAATAATCCTGTTTGAGGCCTGTAAGCTAAGGTTCTATCTAAAACACAGAGCCTTTAAGTACCAATATTAGCTTCATCCTTCAGAAGGTGAAAGCTAAGTATAGAATTCAAAACAGCTTTCAAAAGGGTTGAGAACAACAGGGCTTGGTAAAGGAAGATAACTTAAGTGATTGTGCCCGAGAGTCTCTAGACCCGTGGTTCTCAATCCCTCCCATGCATGGAGATCTCCAGAGGAAACGTCAAGTGGTTCCCTACAAGAGCTTCACCTGCTGATTCAGAGTCTCTAGGGATGGGTCCTGTGTACGAGCATACACAGGAGTGATCCTGAAGCACATATCGCCTGTGTTGATGATCATGGTCCTAAATAGATTCTCCATATGGGTCCCAAAATGTCATGTGTTAAAAGTCGTATTTTTAAACCCATTTTATTTTCTTCCTGATCTCCTTGCCAGTGCCACCGTTTGATGTTATATAAATACGAATCCAGTCTCTGAAAATGATAGGGTTTTCCTAAAGAATGTTTATTTATGTTTTCAATGTTTCCCCATCTTGTCTTCTCTTAAATATATAATGCTGTTCAGAATGAGACAATTTTACGATGAATATTAGAGCTCCACATAAAATGATAAAAAAATATAAACCATACATGGCATTTCCCTAATGTACAGTCAGAATCACAGAGCAGTTTGTTATGTGTGTTCAATTTAGGAAGCATCAGATTTTTTCCAAGTTTTCTTGATGAAAATGTCTGTTGAGACAACATGAACCAAGACCCTCTTGGATCTCACTTTGAAGTGTCTTCAGTTGTAAAAGTTAATGATATTAGTTCCCCTTATAAAAAAATCAGGTACTAGCTGCTTTGATAAGTCACCAGCCAAGTAGAGAGCACTATTTGTGTTTAAAGGACATCAGCACCTAGTAGGACAGGACTTAGGATAAAATATTCCACTCTCTCCCACAATGGTATCCTTGCTCTTTCCTATACTGAAAGGAAATTTGGTGATACAATGGTCCAGTGTCCTTTGCTTACTAGGAAGTTCCATGCCATTCTCTTGAAAGATTGAATTGCTCTTCCTCTTATTGACTTGCTGTCCCTATACAATTTTACCTCCAGATGAAAAGGAGCAGGAAAAGCAATGGAGGTTTGAAGTAGAGAGTTTATGAAACACAAAGCCAATGATTATAGAAAGTTAAATATGTTCCTGGTAATGGGGAGTCTGTCACACTTTTCAGGATTCAAACCTAACATTCGTTTCATTGAACTTCATTTTCTATTTCCCTACTTTCTTTTGAGTGTGTAGTTCTACTCCCATTTGAAACAAACTTAATACTTGAAGATATTATACCTTAAGGTATAATGATTAGTTTCACACAAAAGAGCCCCCACAAGGTCCCATTAAGCACCTCATTTAAACACAATAACTTTCTATAAAACATATTTGTACTCAACTACATTGAAAGCTCTAAGGTGTGGAATAAAGCACCCCTCATTAATATTATCTAATTCAGTAATAGTAACTCAGTAAATTACTAACTTCTGATTAAACACTGATTAGGAGCCAAGATTATTATGCATGCCATTGAGCATATAAGTGAAGCTCGAAGTATTTCTTAGGTTGAGGATTATTATACTCTGTCTGAGGATACAAAACTAGTTCGAAGAAGTAGTTACTTAATCCCTCAGTGAAGGTATGTTCCGAACAACCGAGTTGTGTAATAAAAGCAGTACATGCCATGGATGGTCAAAAAAGGGAAGGTTTTAAGATGAAAGTAAAACTTAATCTGAGCTGTGACAAGGAAGAGAGTATGAGTGATGTGTGCATATGCGCATGTGTGTGCGCTTGTGTGTGTGTGTGTGTGTGTGTGTGTGTGTGTCTCAGACACAAAGGAAGCTGTTCATGTTCTGAAATAAAAACATTCTGAAGTGAATTTTATGTCAACCAGTCTAAGACAATGGAAAGTACATGGATATTAGAGCCAAAGCAATCTTGGGCTGAATCTGGTCTCCTTTTTTATTTACCAGCTACATTCTGTTGGGAAAGATATGACTCCTTTCTTAATTCCTTTTTCATCTTTAAATGAGATTAATAGGCTTGTCTTAGACAGTGACTGTAAAGATTTCATAAGATACCTATGCCCAGGATTCAATGAATGTGTGTTCCTTCCTTTCCCATTCATTATACCTTTAGCAATACTGTATTCAGTATAAGACGTGATAGACTTGCCAAAGAATTTAGGGGGTGCTGTGGACTAGGACCTGATCAGAGTAGTTTAATTTTTTTCTTTTTTTACAAAGTTGCAAAATGTGCTGCAAATTTTTACTGAAATAGCATATTTATCATTCTAAAAATGTAGAAATGGATTATCTGTATATATTTAAAATCTGTCAAATTCTTCTCATCCTGCAAACAAACAAATTATGTTTAGATTTGCCATTGCCCCCGCAGCAACTCAAATCACCATGAATTGAGCAGACTCCTGGCGGGAGGATTTTAATGGTTTATTTATGTATGCATCTAATCCCTCCATCGAATGCCGACCACATACTTGTCTGCCTGAGCTGAATTTTATTGATATTTTTTTTTCCTTGCTCCTAACTCTACTATTGAGATTTAATTCCTGACAACGCATTAGTGCCAAATGGTACCATTAGTGCTGTTAGGAGTTGAGTTTTGCTAAAATATTTGAAACCTGCTGCGTCTGTCCTCCAGAAAAGCGAACAATTTAATCTTCTTCATTGGTTGTGACTTCAGCTGAAGTGTGGTTTTTTTAATTTGAGACACTTTGGGGTTGCAAAAGGAAATAACGAAAAATGTAGACCTATGGCAGATTCAGGAGGCGAGGCGAAACTGAAGCCCTTTTTTAAGTGTCTAAATCTGTGTTGTTCCCTTTGAAAAATAAGTTTCCTGACATTATGTATATTTTCAAAGCACGTTTAAATTACTTCAACAGCTGCAATAATAAAATGACACTGGAAAGCATGAACAGGAAATGCAAGAGGCAAAGTAAAAGGGTAAAGTAATGAGATCAATCATGCCAAGAGGCTAATGAAAGACAGACCTACAGTGCCTTCTCTGGGAAAAAGACATGGGAGTGGATATTTATAGCACAATGGAAGAAATGTCGATGGAATGCTGCACAAAGTGCTATGGGAAAATGGAAAGAGGAAGCATTAATTGTGCTAGAGTTGGGAGGGGGAGTGAGCAGCAGAAGAGAAGGCTTTATTTTAAATCTATGTTGCCTTCAGAACAACAGATTTCCCAGTTGTTCCCAGAACAAAAACTGCTTGGACTGCCCTTTAAATGTGTGGCATGAGACCCTAACCTTTAGCTATTTAATGCAGTGTTGTAAAGCAATCTGGGACAATGTGCTTCTCTGTTTCCCCGAAGTAGCCTATTAGTCACAGCATATATGCAGGAATGGGTGGTCTGTGTATGTTTCGAATCTGTGAATTTCCAGAGGTGGGCAGGCAGGGACCTGGAAAATGATGTGGGGCGTGCCCCCACTCTTTCCCTGGACTAAATAGGAAATGAGAACAGGCTCTGAAACAGCAAGCACAATTTATCCTGCAGCCAAAATTCCTCTTCTTGGCAGTTTTGCCCAAGGTAAGCGCTGAAAGGGGAGAAAGAATGATGGCATAGGTATTCCCATCCAAATCAGGTTGCCGACTTGGCTCTTCAGGGAGAGCCTACATATATTCATCAGTACACAATACAACAAAAAACAAACAACAACAACAAAACACCTTTTATGGTCCGAAGGATGCAAATCCTTTATATCTAACAGAAAACTCAGCTTGAATAATGTGTTTAGTTCTTTTTTGACCATTATTTTTCTCACATGCAAAGGTGAAAGAGGGAAAATGCAAGCGTTCAAGAACTTAAAGTTATTCGCCAAGTTAAATTCAATGCCTGATTCTTTTTTTTTTTTTTTACCATTTTTTTAAATCATGATTTTTTTTTTTTACCATTTTTTAAAATCATGAATTGAGAATAACCCTGAAAATTGGGGAATATGGGGGGGGGGCGTTTAATGATCAGGGATTTTTAAAGTGTTGGCAATTGACATGCTTCTTGCAAGTAACTCTCCCTTTTCAGTCTCTGTGGGCTTTGGAGGCACACAGTGCTCTCTGTTTTCAAATACTGGCTCTTTCACTTACTGAGTTGGAAACTAACATTTAATGAGAGCTTACTATGGCCAAGCACAGTTCTAAGTTCTTTACACGTAGGTATTCAGTAGGAACCAGCCCCAGCTGCTATTATACAGAGACCTAAAGTACAATGAATCAAGGAAGATCTAGATTTCATTTTTCTCTCGCATTGATAACACATAGATAGGCGGACTAGGCCGGGGGGGTGAACCTTTTCACAGTAGCCTCTTGGGCCTGGGTTCCCTCTTTGTGGTTGTTCCCAGTCCTGTCTGGCTTGGTGTTCCTCTGCATGGTGTTGGCTCTCCAAAACTATGCCCAGCTGTCAGACTTGAAGACTCACGGCTTCATTTACAAACAGGACCCTGAAGAAGTGTACATCATTTAGACTCACATTCTGTCATTCAGAACGTAGCTGCATGAACAGACTTTCCTGCCATGGAGGAAAGAGAGGCTAGACTCCTGCTGGGTAGCTGTGTGTTCTGCCAAAATGTAGGAAACATTCCTGCAGGTTATTATGTGATGGTGGCCCTTGAAGTTGGGCAACAGAGCATCCCTCCTCCAGGGGTACCGAAAGGAAGAAGAGAAAAATGCACAGGAGGAAAACATGAGCCATTTCTATCATGATGTATTAGCTTCTTTAACCCTCAAAATAACCTGTCAGTTTTGTCTTCTTCTTATGGACAACTTTGTTATGAAATTTGTTTGAAATCACTGATCCCATGTTCACAGGAGTGTGGAATTCAGATGGGCGTGCACAGAACTTGTGCTTATTCTAACTGCTTTATTTCCTACTTCTGAAACTAATATGGTAGTGACTAGTACATCAATACTATTGAGATTCTGCTATATTCAGAGAGTTATATAGCATCTGCATTTTGTTTTGTTTTGTTTCGGGTTTCAGTTGTGTTTTGCTTTGTTCTGTTTTTCTGGGGTGGGGAAGGGGGAGGTGAGTGGCTAGATCCACTGGGTCTATGTTGGGAGATTTCAATGCCTGACCAAAAAAAGCCCTTTTCTTTAGCTTCATCATTGCATGAAATTTTTGTGTCCAGTACTGTGTGGTGATGGTCTCTGTGTTCAAGGCATGTTTCCTATAATTGAACCTATTAGTATCATGCCCTTTCCATATCTCATCACCTTTGAAACTTATTTGTATCCTCCAGATTTATAACTTTGTTAAATGTTGGCTTGTCAAGATGAAAGTGGTTTCTATGATCTTCCAATAAAGGCGCACATACTTGCTACCTCACCGAAGATTGCCTTGTGCTGCCTTTCCTGAACATTGGAAAACATATCAGCCACAATAAATGGTCTTTTCTTCTGATAAAACCTAACCATAACCTACCTATTTTGGAGGAACTATTTTATGAGAAAGAGAAAAATCCCAGGGAACTTTAATTGTTCTTCACTCCTACCAACAACAGTCAGTGTCTCTCTTTTTTTTTTCTTTTTAAATTTACTATATATTATTAAAGACTTGCTTCCTCTGTATCTTTTGTTAGTCATATTGTGTATGCATGCATTTTGCATTTTTTTTCTGGTTATCTTCTAGAAAGAGGCAAAATTGATTTAAAAAATAATGATGTGGGGAGAAGAAAGGTGATGAATGCCAGTGGTTGCTTATGGCTACATATTATTGTTGCTTACTCCTACATATTATTTTCAATGATAATTTGGTTATATAAATGGTAGTGTTTGATACTCGTCCCTGTCATCTCTCAGGAATGCCCTTTGCACAAGTATTCCCTTGATTTTTTTTTTTTTTTTTTTGGTAATTTTTGTAATTCTATTACCTATGGAGAACAGGACATCTTTGTGTGATGGGTATATGTTTAGAGTCAAGACTTCAAGGCAGCCTGCTTCCCTAAATTCTGGCTCTGTCACTGGACTGGTAAGCTGTGAGACCTTGGGCAAGTCACTGTACTTTCTGCACTTGGGGTACCTCATTTGCAAAATCAGGGCAACGTTAGGATGAAATAGAGTCATTACAATGATTAAAGAAGTTCATAGATTTAACAGTGCCTGGCACATGGTAAGCAGCTTGGAAGAATACAGGATTTTTCACTCTTCCTACTCAGACCAGATTTAGCTTAGAGTCAAATGTACTTGGAGACTTAATAAAAGTTTAAACATTCATGGTAGAGGGGAAAAAGGTGCTGAGGTTTTTGTTATTTCCCCATGTGTTTGGTAACTTAACTGGTCATGAAATATGTTTGCACCTTTTCTCTATAAGTAGCTTTGTGCTAGAGACTGCAAGTTATATAATGAAAATATAGGAATTATTTCTAGGGATCTTAAATTCTAGTCGGTGGAAAAAAGGCAACATACATGAAATTAATTAGATACATTACTGCCCTGTATATATACACGTTGTTGCAACCAGATAGTTCAAATCATTATCACTCCCCAAATGCATATGAGAAAAGCAAACCTTTGTTGGAAAAATGAGGGAGTTGAGACAGAAATTGTTTTTGAGGTGGATTTTTATTTTCAAAACTCCCAGCTATGGATGGAACAAGTTCATACAAGTATTTGAGCATTTAGATTGGGTCCAGATCTAAGCTTGAGGACCAGAAAGTAGGATTCATCACTCTAAAAGATACCCCTCACTATAATTGCAGGTGGAGATGAAAGATTCTCGAGGAAACTGTGAAGCATGAGACAAATGAATCACAATGCTCAATTTTGCTATTTTTAGGAGACAGGCGCATTACAGTAATATTTAACTATACAGAGGAACTCACTTGGTAATTCCAGAATTCTTGAAGGGCTAATGGCATTACAGATTCATAGCCTCTGTTGATGTTCTACCATGACCTGGTGTGGGCTTTAATAATAATTGTCTCTACCGGCTTTTAAAAACCAAGGAAATTTATTTTCACATAACACAGGACATACAGAGGAAGGCAGCTTCTGGTTTATCTCAGTGGTTCAACAGCAGCATCAAGGACAAACACATTCCCATCATTTTGCTCTGCTTTTGTCTGCCTGTCACCTTGGTCTTCAGTCACACACCCCCACCCCACCCCCATGGTCACAAGAGATTACAGCAGTCATGGACATAACATCCAGACATGAGTGAGCCCAGGACAGAAGAGTTTCTGTCTTCCTTGAGTCTTTTAAGAGTAAGGAAAACTGGGGCGCCTGGGTGGCTCAGTGGGTTAAAACCTCTGCCTTCGGCTCAGGTCATGGTCCCAGGGTCCTGGGATCCAGCCCTGCATCGGGCTCTCTGCTTGGCGGGGAGCCTGCTTCCCCCTTTCTCTCTGCCTGCCTCTCTACCTACTTGTGATCTCTCTGTCAAATAAATAAAATCTTTTAAAAAAAGAAGAATGTAAGAGTATTCTACTATATGTCAAATGTAATAGATACTGTTGATGCCAAAATACATGTATTCATATCCCCATTCTTTCTAGTTTCCTAAGGAAACTTTCCTCCATGCAGCTCTCAAGGACAACCTCAAAGAGTGGGTCTTGACTCATCTGAAACAATCATGGTTGTTTCATTTCCTTTGCTAGCGACTGGTTTGAGCATACAATAAAGAAAGGTAGGCTTAGTGGAGATTTGGGGGACAGTTTTTTACTCTTTTTTTTTTTAAGATTTTGTTTATTTGACGAGAGAGATCACAAGTAGGCAGAGAGGCAGGCAGAGAGAGAGGGAGAAGCAGGCTCCCCACCGAGCAGAGAGCCAATGTGGGGTTCGATCCTAGGGTCCTGGGATCATGACCTGAGCCAAAGGCAAAGGCTTAACCCACTGAGCCACTCAGGCACCCCACATTCTTAGTTTTATGTAAGAAATAAAGGAGGAAAGGAAGGATGGAAGAAAGGAAGAAAGGAAAACACTGAGATGTGTTTTGTTTAGTCTTTTTTATGCACCCAATAGCATTCTTCTGATTTGTTTCTGTCAGTTCCAGGTAAAGCACAATAAACATATCATTGAGCCAAACATTAGGATCGTATTGTCAGAAACTGATTAGAATTGGGCGGCCATTGCTTTTTTCTTGGCAAGGAGTCAATTCATTGCAGTAATGTATTAAATAGTCCTTCAAAAAAGAAGAGCCAAAAAGCAATGTCCTTTGGAACTAACACTCTTAAACAGTATCCAAATTAATGGAAAGTGCTTGCACTAATGAAATAAAACATCAGGGCTTTGGCAGGAGGTGATTGGCAGAAACACCCAATGGCTTGATACATCTGTCTCCCAAAGACATAAATGAATTCCTCCTTATAAAAGAGAATGAGTAACTGTGCCTGAAGCTGAAGCAGAGGTCTACAGAAAATGACTTCCTGCTTTCTACCAGAGTACCTAGGAGCACATTTCTCAGCCTGATATCTTTGTACCTACTAAATTAAGATCCTGGCTGTAAAGATAAGGAGCATTCTCCATCTGCTGTCGTGACTCCTTTACCATTTCATATTTAGTAAGAGAAGATAGGATGAAGGGCTATCACAACTTCCTGCGGTTGTGTAATTGATGGGTTGATTTATAAATTACTTGCTTCTTCTTTCACTAATTCGGTCATGCATACGTTCACATAATTACTTAAGAGTATCTGCTCTTTTCCAGTTGTGTCTTTGTGTTGAGCATATCAAAGTCTGCAGAGGCCAGGATCCTGTATTTGGATTGTGTAAGGCAGTGAAGGAAGCAGAGAGAATTATACCATGCACTCTACCATAATGTTCTCTACAAACATCCTTCCAAACCCTCCTCACAACCCTGTAGGCCTTTTATCATTACCTCCAGTTCCAGGAATAGAAAATCAAGGCTTAGACATTAAGTAATTTGTTCAGTGTAACTCTAATTATGGGTGGCGATCTTAGCTTTGAACTCACAATTATGTTATCCGAAAGCTGGGATCATTGGCCCTCCCCCCCCCCCACCATGAATCAGATTGTTTTCTATCCTAATTGCAAATTTACCCTGCTCTCTAGATAGCCAGATAGCTTTACTAACAATTCTCTGTTGTTAGCTCTCAGATTTGGCTTTCCAGAATGTGTGAGTGGTTCCAAGCCATATCCAAGGTAACTAAGACAATTATGCATCTCAGAGCTGAAGTCAACCAGTGGTAGTGCTTGAAACTTGAGTATTCAAGAATATTAGAATTATGCCTAAGGAATGAATAAATAGAGTGAGAGCTTTTGAGCTCTTCTAGAAATAACATAGATGCCCCTTCTTCTGCCCCTCCCCATCATGTGCATGTGTTCTCTCAAATAAATAAATAAATAAATAAATAAATAAATAAATAAATCTTTTTAAAAATGGGGTGCCTAGATAGCTCGGTTGGTTAACTGTCGGCCTTCAGCTCAGGTTACGATCTGAGGGTCCTGGGATCAGCCGCCACACTGGGCGCCTGCTCAGCTGGTGGCCTACTTCTCCCTCTTCCATTCCCCCTGCTTGTGCTTTCTCTGTGTGTTAAATAAATAAAATTTAAAAGGAAGGAGGGAAGGAAGCAAGGGAGGGAGGGAAAGAAAGAAGTAGCAGATTGCTCAAAACTTCCTGTCTAACCTCTTTCCATTCTGCTTATTCGCAATTAATGGCATTACTTTATTTCATTCAGACCTTCGGTGCCCTTGTGCTCTTCTCTAATATCTAAGCAAAGTCAGCTTTCAAATCCTCATTTTAACTGAAGTGTAAACAACTAAGGTCATTGTACTGGTCGGATAGGACTTACCGTATTGCCCTTTCAGTAAGAGCTAGGATAACTTTTTATCTTTATGAAAATGTGTTCTTGACAGTTCGGGGCCTTGTTTGGGGGCTTTGTTTGGTGGTGTGGGGCTTTGCCAGTTTAAGGACTGGAAGCACTGGCAGTCATACTTGGTAACCCAACCATGACCCAACTGTCTCCTGTAAAGAAACAGGGAAGATCTGAAAAGATTGGCCCCTGGAATTAAGCTTGCTCACTAGATAACTGTTTTCTCTATCTACCTTAAAGATTAGATAAAGAGAGATTGAATTCCTTTCACAGTGTGATATTCTGCTTTCTAGATTAACACAAGGGAGAAAAGGCACGATTTATTACTATGACAAATTATATAGTGGGAGTAACATCATTATAATGGAAAAATACCTCAAAATAATACTGTAATATATTAAGCATTTTATAAGTATTAACTCACTTAATTCTATAACAACACAATAAAATATCTCAATGTTTTCCCAATTTAATGTTGAGAAATCTAAGACCAAGAACCTTTAAATGACTCATACAAGGTCCCTCAGCTGAATCTGAACCCAAGGCAATGGGTAGTTACTGGACGATAGTGCATCTTCAGGGTTAGGTTTCAATGATCTGTAAATCAGCTTATTTTCATCACCTCCCTTACCAAGAACAAACCATGTGCACCTTAATACTTTGAAAAGAAGTAAGAGCAGGGCAGTGAAGGAAGTCATTTACTTTTGTAATCTCATTTGATCATCACGAGTATTTTAGGGATAGTACTCTTGTTCTCATTTTGTAGATAAGATAATTGAGACTTACAGAGGTTAAGTAACATGTATTAGGTCCCTCAGCTAGAAATACTGAGGAAGCAAAACAAGATATACGTGATTCTACACCAGCTCTGCATACCAACCTGTCTTTTTGGTTGATTTATTTAGTCGAAAACACCAAGTACACAAGCAAACAAACAATAGATTATTTTTGGTAGTATTCTGGACTACCTCTGGTTTCTAATAATACCATTATAAAGTCCAACATACTGTAAAATCTTTTACAACTCCTGTTGAATTTCTTAGTCCAGAAGTGGGCTTAGGTATTTGAATGTAGAAGTATAGATTGAGAATCTAGGTGAATGATAACTTTGGAATTAAGTACAAATATGTTTGCAACCACAATAAAAATATTTAGGCATTGCTACTGTGTGCATAAATGGCAAATAACATTTTATTCATTTGAGGATTCTGTGCAATTTCTTCTGTTACAAAGTTATTTTCTCTTCCATCACAGACATTCCTAAAATTTCAGCAGACATCATTAAATTGTTTGGGCAAACATTTCATTTAATAGCAAAGAGGCAATGAAAGTCTGGGAAGATGAGTCAACAGTCTTCTATTTGTCAAAAAGAAAGTACTGATGTTTTTTGCAATGATATGTCTATATGAAAGTGCTTTGACAAAACATTATCACTAAACATCAAACATGCCATATATTTTAATATATGAATTGCATAAAGCTTTTGATTGCTTTACTTTCATTCCTCATATGTTCTCTACTGCAATAATATAGGAGTTTTCCATTTTGTGTATTAAAGGTCACTGGGACAAGTAAAATTGATCCCAAAGCCCACATTTATAAACTGGGCCATTTTATCTTTGCCATCCTATGGGTTTCAAACCATTTCTACTCTGCACAGAAACCCTGAATGAAAGCAAAATGTAGTAAATATTTTCAAAAAGGGCTTTTTATTTTTTGTCTCCTCTTGGAAAGCTAAATCAATACTTGACCTTTTCACACCCCTATCAGAACAAAATGGACTCTTTCTGCACTGACTAGGAATTCTAAAGTGTGTGGTAAGATCCATTTGTCTTGAAGGCCATCTATTTCTTGGGGTACAATGTGAGTGTGTGAGTGTGTGTGTGTGTGTGTTGTACAAAATTGCTTGGTCTCTAGATGTGAATAATATCTTATGGGTTACACGATGCTTTTACCTGTAACATTTCATACTTGAGTCTTCTGATTCTGTGAAATAGACAAGATGGATGGATACATGATAGATAGATAGATAGATACATACATACATACATAGATACATAGAGACACAGAAAAGAGTAGGTTGACTCTAAGTATCAAGATTCACTAAAGCTCAGTGAAGCTATGTTCATGTCTACCTAAAGATGGGACAGTGGGGCGTCTGGGTGGCTCAGATGGTTAAGCATCTGCCTTTGGCTCAGGTCATGAACTAGGTCCTGGGATGGAGCCCCACACTGGGCTCCCAGCTCAGCAGGGAGTCTGTTTCTCCCCTTCCCCCTCTCTCCCCCTGCTTGTGCTTTCTGTGTGTGCATGTCTCTGTCTCAAATGAATAAATAAAATCTTAAAAAAAAAAAAAAAAAGTCAGGACCAAATCCCAAACAAACCTTCTAACACCAAACTTGAAAGAGGCCCCTTCAAGATGTATGCAGAAAATAAGGACCCAGGTGAGCATGCGACCTCTTTTGTATCACAGCACAAAATGCTGCAGTAAGAATAGCAGAAAATGACATTTGTCAAAGCAGTGTGAAGAGCACAGTCTGCGTAACACAAGATGTAAACTCTTTTAAATTAACTTGTTGGCTTCCTGGCTCTTTAAACAGAAACCAGAGAAAAGGAGACCCCCTGGTGTAAAATGAGGAGGTAAAAGTGCTCTTACAGTTGTTTCTTATCTCAGGTATATAAGCCCCTCCCCAGCAGAATCAAATTCTTCTATCTTTTGCATTTCAATAACTTTTCTTTTTCTTTCTGCATGCCTTTGGGGACTGGGGCTGAGCGGGTAGGGGGTGTGGAAGTGAGAACTCGGAAACTATCTCAGATGGTAAATTTGAATATGAATGTGGCTGCTATTTGGTGGGGGCCTGGGTGTGAAAGGAACTGTCCTGTCCTCTCCGGTGCTTGCTGTTTGTCCCTGAGAAGCATCCTGGGGTGAATTTTGTTCCACTTAGCCAGTAGTTAGATGACATCACGCAATTTTCAGTTGTCTTGATAACGAATCACTTCCTCTTTATAGGGGCAAGAATAATCACTATCTCACAATGTTGTGACGAAAAGTTGAATCAGTGTATCTAAAACCAAAGAGAGACGACCAATAAAGCACGGCTACTGATATTAAGGTCTTGCACAGTTTCTGGGAGAATCATGCATGTTAGTGCCCAGTGACCTCCTTTCTCACTGCTTAGGAGGGGCTGGTCTTGTTTTTGCATTTCTTTCTTGCAAAAATCACCAGCTTGCCAGAGGCACTGCTGTTACATACAGTATACCAGTGAGAATAGCAGATTTTCATTGATTTGATACTACGACGGAAGACAGATCTATCTCACTTTTGGAACTTTAATTAAAAACGCAGCTCAGGAAATAAAGGAGAATGTGCAGGGCCCGTTCACTTCTGAGGTGAGAAAAAGTCTTTCATCACAAACTGATACTATGATCACAGTGGTTCTGCTTTTCAGGCCAAATAAGTGGTTAACTAATTGACAGAAATAAGCAAAGTTGGATGACTTTAAATTGTTCTGCACTAAATTGGGAAGAGATGAGCATCTTATCAGGAAGAAAGGCAATATCATACTGTCTGTGCCTCTTTATTTGATCAAGTCCCTCAAATTCTGAAATTTCAAAATAAGCATTACCTTTTCTCATGAATGGGTCATTGTTGGGGGCAGGAGGGGACGTCATAGCAATTCACTGCATATTTCAGTGAACAAAGAATGTTAGGGATGATGTATTTAGAGATACTAGATTACTTTCATCTGGTTTTCTGAATGTGGTTTTTCAGGAAAGGTTATTATGTTTATGGGTATATGTATGTAATACATATATGCTTTTTTGGATTTCTTGCAGAGCCAGAAAAGTGTTTTTTCTGCTCTGACATCCGGTGGCTTTTGATCTCACTTTCTTTGAACCAGAGTTTAATTTAGCAGTCATGTTTGTTTCACTTTTGAACAAAGTGTGAATTTAGTGCATTTTATAATGCATTATGTAGTTATTGGCAAATGAGAGGCATTTAATTCCAGCCAACATGTCTTAATTAACTGTTTACGATGGACTTGATACTCCCAGGTGTATGGGATGAGAGAAAGTAGGGTCACTGCTCCTGTGGAGCCCAGGATCTAAAGCAGAGTTGCCAACTGGGAGCGGAACCATACTGCCCTCTCTTCAGGGGAAACTTGACAAATCTATAGACACACTTGATTTTCGGAGGAGAGGCTACAAGCCTCTAGTGGGTAGAGACCTGGAATCCTGCTAAACTGCCTGCAATTCACAGGGTGACACAATTAAAAAATAACTATATGGCCCCAAAAGTCAGTAGTGCTGAGGTGAAGAAACCTGGTCTGTGGAGGGAGAAGTATGTAATGCGCTGTGATAAGCACTATTTTAAGGACATGAATAAAGTGTCCGGGACAACTCAAAGAAAGAGAACTGGGGGTGAGGAGGTGTTAAAAAAAGCTTTGTGGAGGAGGTGACATAGGGGTTCGGCCCAGAAGAAGGAAGAATGGTTTGTGTAGCTGGGGAAGGATGGGAAAGCAGGGTGCATTCTAGCAAGGGGGAGGAGGGAAGCACGAGAAACTTCTTTCCACAAGGCTGTCACCATACACAATTACCACTGAGCCAGTCTTCGATTCATGGTTTTCCACAGGTCAGGTTACTAACAGAACTCTATGTGAGAGGGTATTTGTTGCTGTTATTTTGGGGTGTGTGTGTGTGTGTGTGTGTGTGTGTGTGTGTGTGTGTATTTAGCTGCGTATGCAAAGACAAGAGACCTAAAATCATTTTCCACTAGTGGGAGGAAGCTTTCAAGGCCCCCTGGCTTCAGCTTTTCCACGGTAGAGTCAGGATGTCTACAGACTGCTAATTCTTGGTGTCTTCTAAACCTTTCTAGAACTGGAGTTTGGGGAAAGGGCTTCTCACAGCATAGAACCATTTCAGATTTAACACCCCCCCCCCATGTCTGGACAACCCAGAATATTAAGGCCTTCAAAGAACTCTCTGACAGGAAAAATAAAAAAGGGAAAAAAAGGACCAGGTTGTAAGCCAGTGTTTTCCTAGTATTATCGGTACGGCTCAAGGACCAAGTGTGGACTCTGAAGCTCCACCGCAACGACTTAACCAGCACACGACTTTTGATAAATTTTATATATGTATATGTGTGTATGTGTATGTGTGTATATATATATACATATATATATATTATTTTTTTTGCTTCCATCATCTCCTTTTATAAATGAGTGTAATGTTTTCTTTATCATAGGACTGTTTTGAAGACTAAACATTGTGCATGTCTAGCCTGATATGTAGTAGGCCCTCAATATTAGCTCTTTTCACTGCCACCATTGAGGTCTGAAAACCTGGGGATTTAGTTAAAGACCAGTCCTGTGTTTTGAGAGATACTAGAAGCGAGATTCTTACCCTTCTGATTGGCAGAGAAGACTTTGCGAAGGATAACTTTATAATCGGAAAACGCAAAGTGCAGTGGGCAGATAAGGAGGTTGTTTGAGATTCATTCAATTAACAAAATGAAACAAGTGTGATGCACTCCGTGGGTGCGCTGAAGATGTCTTCTGAAATGTGGATGCCGATGGCACACGTGGTGATTAAAAGAAGGTCCATATTTAAATTAGTACAGAGACAGAGAGGGGAAGGAGTTACAGGATCAGTGGAGTAAGATTGAAAGCAAGCAAGATCAGTTTAAATTAAAAAAAAAAAAATTTAGTCTCTTGAGTGATCAAAAGACAACGATAAACTCCACCTCGGGAAATCATGTCACTTTATCTCCTGCTGAGCAGTTGGTATTATTCTTTGCTTTTGTGTGCGAACATACTCAGTTTCCTATTAAGCCATGGCAGGAGTAGTAAACAAATTATTTTCTGCTTCCTAGGAGTATGAATACGAAAAGAAATGTGATATCACGTATATATTTTATTTCTAAGGTTTATATTTTACTTGGAAATGTCCTTGAATCATGAATTTTGTCATTAAAGATAATTTTATCATGAAAGATAATCATCTAAAAAAAGATGGAAATAAAAATATGAGACTTGTGCTTATAGCCTCTTATGTAAGCAGTGATTTGATCTTCAAACTAGAATTGGTAAAAAAAAAATCAGAAGATAAGTTTGGTTTTTTTAGTTAATATCTTTCCTCTGGTACAAATATTAGGGGTGAGGGAAACCACATGCTTCTGTTCCTATTTCTCCCACTAATAGGAGGTGAGATGACTTTCATCACAGTTAAGTTAGAAGAATGAATCTGTCATATATGTCACCTCACGGAAACATCTAAATGAAATGCCAGTATTATCATTTTCCACATCCCTTAATCACCATGGAGATTAAATACTAAATCAAAAGTCCTCAGAGTTAACCAAAAACAAAGTAATATTGAGTATATGATGTCTGGAAACGTATGGACCAATTCTATTCATTTCTTTTCCTTTTCCTCTTCCAACTGACTAAAAACTGAAGAATGTCCTAATTTAGCAGTCTATATCATATGTATGAGAATCTAGCATAACTTAAAATCCCCAAAACCCTTAAGTAGAATTAATAATAGTATTATGATAATCAAAATAAGTAAAATAATAACATCTATAAAAATAATATATTGAACATGGGACGCCTGGGTGGCTCAGTTGGTTAACCGGCTGCCTTCGGCTCAGGTCATGATCCCAGCGTCCTGGGATCGAGTCCCACATCGGGCTCCTTGCTCTGCGGGGAGCCTGCTTCTCCCTCTGCCTCTGCTGGCACTCTGCCTGCCTGTGTGCGCGATCGCTCTCTCTCTCTCTCCCTCTCTGGCAAATAAATAAATAAATAATAATAATAATATATTGAACACTAAACAGCAAGCACAGTGCTAGCTGTAGTATTTTGTTTAATACCAAAAACAACTCTCTAAAGATAGAACATTATTATCCATATTCTACAAAGGAGGAAACTAATCCTTAGAATAAATTAACAATGTGACCGAACTCATGCAGCCAGAGAAGGTGACAGGACAAAATCAATTTGATTGTTCCACAAATCTACAGTTTTATGTAATGAAATAGATTGAAACGGGATGGGGTGGAATAAAGTAGACTAGGATGGCGTGGGGCAGTGTAGGGTAAGATAGAACAGGAAAGTTAGAGCGTACCACATGTTGCAAGGTTCGATTGGTGAAAATTCATTTTTAGTTTTGAGAGTCTGGGAGAAAGAGAGGGACAGAGAGAAAAGAGAGTGAGATGTTGCTTTGTAGCATGGATTTCTTACCAGGAGCTACAATACCAAAACTAAATATTTTGGAGCAATAATGCTCAAGAATGGCTGGCTTCCCTCCAACCCTCATATTGCCATTACACAATCCAAACAAAGTCATTTTCTTATTTTATTCCTGGTTGACTCTTGTAATATATAAAGACCCAGAAGAATGAATCTTTTGCAGGATTTCAGCCAATTCCGTTGGATTAAGGAGATGTAGACTGAATGATAGATTGACACCCAAATCCAAAATGGCACAGCTAAATTAGTGGCATACTTGGGAGTAGAATATGGGTATCATATTACTGTTAGATGTTGTGCTTTGCATTCTTTTTTCTTTCTTTCTTTCTTCTCCTAGAATTGAGGATTAAATGAATAAAGCATCAGAAATAACAAGTTGTAGGCTGTCAACTCCTACTCATTGACTAGTATATCTATAACACATGGGGGCCTCTCTTTTGCAATGAAATTACAACAGCAACTATTAACTGCCTCTTTAGCAGAACACTGTATTTAGGTCTAAGCTATGCCTTTTATTGTCTTGAGTTTCTAGTATAGATGATAAGGTATTCATTTATAAATCATGTAGGGGCATATGTAAATAGCAGGTTAAAAAAATAATAATAAAGCATTTTTCAAGTGAAACATACAGACCACTACCTTGTTCAGAGGAGGGAGAGGACACTGACTTGGGTGAAAGTTAAATCGAGGCACTGTGGAAAAGGCCGAATTGAGTTCTTAGAGACTTAGTTGGTGTCAGGATATGCCAAGATTGATGAAGATCTGGTCAGTTCTGAAATTCCTGAGTTAATAGGTGAAAAATCAGGTTGTCACAAACAAAGCAGTTGACAATGAACTGCTCAACTGCTAAATGACTCTTTCAGGGGCTGTTGAAATTATAATGTAATTTTGTGCTAGTTGTTCATGAGCTATTAATTGGGGGGAAAGTCTATTTATGTAGTTATCCCAATGAGCGTATGTCAAGAAATCCAGATGCAGTGGAATATGCCAGTGATTCTAGTACAATATACGTAGTAATAAATGCTTCAAGGTCAAATTCTACCTCTTCTTTGAAGCCCACTCGGGTTCCTAAATTCAGTCCACACTGAGACTTATCTCTCTAACATACAAATTGCTACATTACACTCAGCACGTAAATATTGTCCTGATTTTGTAAAACAAATGTCTTGTTTGTACATCTCAGCTTCTTAGATTATAAACGTTTAGCTGGTGTTGAATTTCTCTAATCACATTCCTAGTTCTTTGTACACGCTACATGATGAAAACAGATTTGATGATTGGTTACTAGACGGAGATTTTTTTTTTATAGATAACTTAGGAAATTACAAAATTACCTTCTCAGATTCTCTTCCTTTTTTATGTGATAACTACATGCTACCAATTATTGTAACTCTGTACTCGGAACATCCCCAACTATCCTTTAAATGCTTGTGGTGGGTAACAACTGTCATACTTCAACACACTATACCAAATGTAGTGCCTGCCCATCCTAGATATTAACTGAATAATTGCCAAATGGAAATTGAATGAATTTCAAAAATAATAAGCACGATAAATATAGGGAAGCTACCACAGAATCGACTCAAGGAAAGCTCTCAATAAACAAGAAACGAATGAATGAACGAGTCACAGGTTCTAAGTTTTGCCACTAGCTTATTGTGAGACATGAAGTCACTTTATCAAATCAGTTTCCCTTTGGGGGGGTTCATTAATAATATAAGGTGTTTGGATATGAAGGCCCGTTTTCTAACTACTTTTCAGACTCAAGAAAGGTACTTCAGGACTTCCTTGAAAAATTAAGGCTTTTCTTAGCCAATGATCTAGATGTAAAGGGCCTTAGTTTGTGGTGGGCCTGAGATACTCTTTAAAATGAAGAGACCCCTTGGTAAAATTGCTTGAACAATATTGGTGTAAAATACAGGATGGAAATTTGCCTTTATTTAACCAGTTTGAACACATGCAATATATATATTTTTTAAGATTTTATTTATTTATTTGACAGACTGAGATCACAAGTAGGCAGAGAGAGAGGATGAAGCAGGCTCCCCACTGAGCAAAGAGCCTGATGTGGGGCTCGATCCCAGGACCTGGGATCATGACCCGAGCTGAAGGCAGAGGCTTTAACCCACTGAGCCGCCCAGGTACCCCTGAACATATGCAATTTAAAAGCCCACCTTGCTGCCTGCTGTTCTGGAAGTCACATTCAGGTGAATTTGACACTAATTTCATAAGAACATTAGAGACAATGTTAATAAATTTCAAAGGTATATAGCAGTTTGCTCACTACACAAAGAAAGAAATGTATGTTCATTTGTCTTCCATAGAACAAGCATCAAAGAGTAATAATTTTTAACGGACTGGAATAAAATATTTCTTTTTTTTTTCTTTTCCTCACCCCTTATTCTCTTTTTATTGATGAGAGAAGCATGCTGGAAACATTTTATTGAGATGCTTCTTTGACGAAGTCTTGAGTGGTTTGGGTTTGTTTCCTTCTCCCTGGATAATATAGACTGACAGGTTGGCAGGTACAATCTTGTTGCTTTAATTGATCTATTGAAATATCAGAATGGCTATTGATTGGTACTTACTGGACTGTAAAATCAAGATTCTGAGCCCGAGGAATTCTGCAGCACAGTAATAATCACAATAATAATGGTAGTAAATAATAGTAGCAACAATAACTAAGAGCTCTATTAAATTTATTTTTTGCTTCCTAAGCATCAGGCTAAATCCTTTATATATACAATAATGTTTTCTTTGTGACAATACTGTGTGATAGATTCCATTATTACAGGACAGGAAATTGAGCACTTTTCCCAACGTTAATATTTAGAATGTGGTAAGTCATGATTCAGTGACCTTACTGTCTACTAGGAATGAAAACAAAAGGACACACATAGATTTCACACAAGGTAGAGAATAATGAGTGCTATAGGACGGACACCTACTAAGTGTTGTGCTCTAAGATTATTCATCTGTGTTTTGATTCGTTCATTTATTTGTACAGCTCTCCTCTTGATGTTCATACACTCACAGTGTACTTTTATCCAGAATTCTAGAGTTGGTGGATCTTTCTTCATTGCCAGAATCCTTCTCTAGAGAGCTGGTCACAAAACCCTGTTGCTCAGTACCTTTAGGGATAAACACAGCCCCCATGGAAAGTGTATCTGCTACCCAGTTGGTGTAGATGGGAGGTGAGCCAAACTTGGTTTCCCTGTACCTTCCGATCTTGGTTGTGCCAATATAGCCAATTAATTTTTTTCCACAAGATAATCCTTGTTGGAGGCCACTGTTTGGCTCCCTCCCATCTCCACATGTCCTTTTTCAGGGTTAACACTGCAGTATTTCTGTAAGGTTAGAACTTTGTAACCATGTAATGTGTTTGGGGAGAATGCACGACATATAATAAGTGAAATATAAATAATAGATGATCATAATGATACTAATAAGAACATAATTATTATTTATGGATAAGGCATAGTTTATAGTATTCTTTTTCTCCTGGTTGATCACATTTTGTATAGAATGATTTAGAAATAGGTACCAGCTTTCCTTAAATATCTTACTGCTATTAAGACAAAGTGTTCCAGGTTCACTTGTGTATATCATTAAAATGAGCCCATAAATTAAAATCTGGATTAATGATTGACTTAATTAGTAGGGATATTGGCAGTACCCATTTTTGCATACATAATAAATATCTGAGTTCTTCCTCATAGAGTCCTTATATTTAAAAACCCTTCTAAAAGCCTAAACCATCGCCTGACTTTGTGATTGCTCATTAGAAAATAGTAATATTGAAAAGAAGAAAAAGGGAAAGATGAAAGGTCACCTAGAAAAATAAAAAGAAACCATTTCAACAATACAACCCAATATAAGAATAAGGGAAGGAAGATAAATATATGTAGCTAAAACATGGCCAGTGATTAAAAACAGGCCTGCATTCAAAGATTTAATTCACTTTTTAAAAATAAGCATACCGGGATACCTGGGTGGCTCAGTGGGTTGAGCCTCTGCGTTCGGCTCAGGTCATGATCTCAGGATCCTGGGATCGAGTCCTGCATCAGGCTCTCAGCTTGGCGGCGAGGCTGCTTCCTCCTCTCTCTCTCTGCCTACTTGTGATCTCTCTCTGTCAAATAAATAAATAAAATCTTTAAAAAATAAAAAAAAATAAAAATAAGCATACCAACTCTTTGTTTATTAACAAAATAAAATTTTAATTAAATGAGGGGCACCTGGGTAGCTCAGTCAGAAGTTTTGATTTTGAGTCTCACATTGGGTGTAGAGATTACTTCAGAATAAAATCTTTTAAAAAATTACAATAAAATGGAAAGGTTTCACTATAGACCAAAGCCAGACAGCTGGTTAAAAAATGCCAAAATGTGCAGCTCCCTGGAGCCTGGAGTCTCTTTTAAGGTTGATTTTGAATGACTTGTCCAGATGGGGAGTCTTCCAGGGGGAAATGCATCTTTGTCTAGGGTTAGGACAAGGGCTGGACTTCCAGGACTCCAGTGAACCTTGAGGAGAAATCTTTGAGGCAGAGCGCAGACAGAGGAAGTCACTCGACCCTCCGAAGGGGAGAAAAAGATACTCATTTTCACCACTTTTCTGGTAAAGGATGTGCCCAAAGCTGTTCTCCCCCGGATTGCCCATTGGTGGTCGGCACAAGCAAGCCATGTGGTTCTAAAGTCCCAAGTTGAGATATGATATCAACAAAGTGGAACACCAGGACCCCCAGGGTCATTGAAATATCTTTTCATCTTCTTGTGTGTTGCTTTTGGAGGGGGGCTAGTCGAGGATGTTGGCTCTTAGTCTTGTAGAATAATGGCATTTTCAGGCTATCTGGAATCTTACGTCAACTAGTCTGATCACCTCATTTTGCAGATCAGGAAACTGAAGCTGAGAGACAGGGGAGTTGTCCAGAGTTACTCAGCTAGTCAGTGACAGAAAACAGTGGAACTTGGGGTAAGTTGTGTGGCCTCTTTGGGCTTCTCTTTGTGAATTTGTACATTGGAAATGAAGGCTAGGTCTACACGATCTTTCTAAAATTCTTCATATTCTAACATTCTACTTATGTGATATTAAATTTTAGACTTCTGACTTCCGGTGAGATTTCCATTTTGTAATAATCAAAAGGCTTTTATAAAAAGGATGCTAAATACATTCCTAAATGACAGTGTTCAAGCATTTTGATAAAGGCTAACATCCAGTTCATGATTTTGCATTATGTACAGATAGTTACCTCTGTATATGACATAGGTTTAGATTAAAGATTTTGAAAATCCACCTGGTTTTGAATATGGTTGATAATTTATTGTATTATATCCTAACACAACAAACAACTTCTTAATGAAATTATAGTAAATATTTCTTTATTTCTATTGCCTTAGGTTGTTTTATTCATTGCTGGAAATTTCAGGTCACACGAATGTGTAAGGTTGCTTGGAAAGTCCTGCTATATAGGATAGAAATGCCCAAGTTGATTTGGGTTCATTGCAAACTCCATTGCTTGTAAGCAAGGATTGGATTTTTTTCTCTTCCACGGGCACAGTTTCAAGAAACTAACAGCAAATCCATTAGGTTATGGCAGCTATAAAAGCTTTCATCAAGCGTGTGCATGTTTAGTGTCTCTGTATATGATAAGTTGGGTTATGGGAGTGGCAAGGGCAAAAGGCTTGAGGGTAAGATTCAGTTGGCCTTTTAAGTCCTTGGCTGTATGGACTTTGGTGAGGGATTGTGGGGATAGTAGGAGGAAGAAGAAACTGAGTATCCTCCTTTTTGTCTGTTTCCCCTAAGCTCATTGGATACAAACTCTGTGAACTACTTTAAATATCCATCTTCCCCTCGTAAATATTTGGATTCAATCTCTTTTTTTTAAGAAGGGTTTATAACATAGAGAATTCTGAGGGTACAGAATTCATTGGTTACAGGGGAAGCATGTTTACACCATTGGGCATGCAGATTCTTAGACATTAGTTACCTAGATGACATTTGACAAATTATGCATAATGGTGTTTACAGAAATATCAGAGGGATGAAACGGAATGATGTATATGAAAGGAATGTGCACAATTGAGAGCATGATAACAATTTTGTGTGTGTGTGTGTGTTTTATACTACATATTAAAGGAAACAGGTGTCTAGAAAAGAGTAAGGGGTAGAGAAGAAGAGGCTGTGAGAAGCCAATATTTTACTTTTACGATGAAATCATGGCTCAGAGCAAAGAGCCGACTAGGATGTGAGTGAAATATTGCTGCTAGAGTATCAGATGTCCATGCTTCTTAAAATATTATGTACATTAGAGTCACTTGGAGGGATGTTAAAATGCAAACTCTGATTCATTAGATCTGGGGTGAGGTCTGAGAGTCTGCATTTCTAAAAAGCTTCCAGGCAATGTGACCCTGCTGATCTCCAGCACACGGAGTAGCACAGCCCGATGCCATCAGATTAACAGGTGTAACCGAAAGTCAACTAAGTGTTTTACTAGGAAAGAAGTTAAACTGTTTACATATTTTGGGGGGATTCATGTCTCAAGGGAATACCATCCAACCTGGCCACTGCCCCTCCCCCCTTGCCCCAAAATAAAAGAGCTTTCTGCACTTTCTGGTTGTTTGTTAAGTGTTGAGGAAGCACTCTGCTACTACTGATTAGGGTTTTGGCTGAAAGAGTGTAACAGGGTAGGATTTTATATACAGAGCAATTAGGAGCCTGTACGATCTGGAGAACCAATACATTGCGAAAGGAGTTGAGTTGCTTCTCATTCCTTTATGGGGTCTTATCTAGTAGAGGTTATTAAATTGTGCCATAAGAATTTTGGATATGTGATTGGTTGCCTTAAATCTCTTTTTTTGGCCTTGGCACATGGCATATTTACATTGTCTCATATCACTCGTTTCCCTAACAAAAATATGAACAGGGAGAAAACAGGTCACATGTTTCCCTTTTTTATATTTTCAAATTCAATTCAACACGCGTGTACAGAGTACTTGGGTGATACAGTGGTGGACGAGGCCCTGGGAGGGGCATAAGGATCAGGAAGATATTTCTGGCTATTCTCAGCTTGCTTTTAGAGGATACAGACCTAATAAATAACCAAACAGAAAACTGTTAGAATTAAAAAAAAAAAAAATACTAGATTTGAAAAGAATATGATAAAATCTGAAAGGAATAGACTACAGTTCTGCTGGGGAGGGAATTAGAAAGACATGGAAAAGGAAGAAGAATTTGGAACATGGTCATTTGCACATAGAGGCCAGAAGTCAGCTTGAGGCAAAATCTTTGTCATAATGTAGATGTATAAATGGAGAGCAAAAGCAGAGACAGAGGTCAGTGTAATTCAACTAACATAGTGCTGAAATTAAAATATCCTTCTTTGGTATTCAGGCAAAAGCCTAGAGCTTATGTGGGATTGTTGGAGGTAAGGGAGGCCAGATTGGGTTGTGTAGTAGCTGCTGCTTCTCTCAGCTTTTTTTTTTCCTATTAGACTTAATTCCCTAGAATCTGCAGGAGAAAACATCACCTTTTGTATAAATACCTTTCCTGGGTAACTGGAACACAGATACAAGAATCAGGGATAAGAGAGAGAGAAATGATTCCAAATTGCCATAAAAATATATTTCCAGGGATGCCTGGGTGGCTCAGTCGGTTAAGCAGCAGCCTTCAGCACAGGTCATGATCCCAGGGTCTTGGGACCAAGTCCCACATCGGGTTCCTTGCTCCACAGGGAGCCTGCTTCTCCCTCTGCCTCTACCTGCCACTCTGCCTGCGTGGACTCTCTCTATCTCTCTGACAAATAAATAAAATCATTATATATATATATATATATATTTCCATAACTCATTGGCTCATTAGGTGCTTTACAACTCTGACACTCAGATGGGATAAGGATGCTCATTTCTCTAACTCATGTGAACTTAAATTTCTTTCCAAATGAATTTTTGCCCTGGTAGTTACTTTGGAGTTTGGGTGGATCATAAAGGGGGAGACTTTCATATCTCTTTCTTTGATATGCTGGTGCTTAGCCATTTAAAAAAAAAAAAAAAAAATTGACTGCAACGCTTTCCTGAATCCTAATGGCCCCGGCTGGTGCCGTTGTCTGCGTAGAATGGGGCTGGTATGTTCTCTGGGATCCCTGTAGTCCATGCCGTCTGAGAATCCAGCGTAGATAAAGGGAGAATAACCAAAAAATCATTAACCATTATCAAATCCAAGGGCAAGTTTGGGTCCATAATCAGGAGGTGATATAAATTTATAACTCAGAGGTAATCAGGAACCTACCAGGAAACCGTGTGGCCAGTTCCTTCTTGAGGAATTACAGTATGAGGTGTTAGTTCTTACTGGGTATTGGCCTGTTGGCTGAGACAGGCTTATAGGCACAAGAGAGTATTCGAAAATGTCTTTCCATTTTCTTTATTGGCCACCCTTGGAAGATATTCTCTTAGGAGCCCAGATGAGCACCAAGCTTCTGTTAGTATATAAACTTCAGAATCTTTTGCATCCCAGTGAGCAAAGTGATGTACCCCCTGTGTTGAATTTGTTTTAAATTTATCTGAATTAATTAAAATCTAGGAAGCTATAGACAACAGTGACTCTGTGAGACTCCAATTTTTTTTTTTTTAAACTTCATTTAGCTGTGGGGGCTCACAGGTCACTGCATCCTTTGTCATTCCTTCTGTCATTGCTTCTTCAGTTTTAATGCCCATGCTCTACCCGCCAGGCTCAGCTTTTGTGGTGTGGGGTAGCATTTTTTGATTCTTGCAGCAAGATGTCAATTCCAAATTCTCAGTAATAAGCAAACTTCAAGGGCATGTATATTTCATACGGAGAGGTGTTTTGAGAATCATCTGGCATTCATCCCCTTCACTTTTCATTTTAAGCAAACAAACAAGACACGGAAGGGAGTATGGGGGAGGGCTAAGAGCAGGGAGGTGAGATTAAGAGAAAGGGAATGAAGAAATGAAACCAGCATTTATTATGTGCTAAAATATAGTGAATTCATTGCTAGGGTCTTTGTACACACTCTACTCCTTATGTCTTGCCATGACCTTGTGTTAAGGTCATCACTGGAGCCACTTTATCAAGGGCCAATAGAGAGTAAGAGAAATTCTAAACAGGTCACATTCATGCAGTTGCTCCCACTGGAGCTGAGGTGAGAACCTGGATCTCTCATGCTTTCTAGAACCGAGCTGAAGTGGCAGGTGTGGCAGCTACAGTGAGAGTGTCATCCTTTCTTTGTCACACAGTAGCTTAAACGATGGCACAATATGCCATTGAGATAAAAGGCAGAAATGGGGTGAGGGAAAATTATAGATCCAATCCCTTCCAACCAGATTACTCTCTTCATTCATTCTCAACCTAACATATATGGGCTGCTTTATGGCAGTCATAATCTTTTTATAGGAGCATGGTCTGTCTGTTCCTTAGTCAGCAGTATGCAATCATACTGGGTAGTCCCTGAGCTGTGTAGCTGTTGATATATGGTCTGTACATGCTTAATATGCATACATTGATTTTTTAGATAAATCAAGATGACTTTTTTTCTTTCCCTTTATAAGCCATATCTAGACTTAGGTGTTTTATTAGATGGTGATCTCAGCCCTGCTTGATTCTCAAAGAAGCTCCATGAGAAACGATGACTACCTACTAGAAACTGTCCTGGGAGCTGTAGTAGTCAGAATTATCTAAGCTTTGCTGTGATGACAGATCAACTCTGAAATCTCCGTGGGTGAACACAACCCAGCTTTATTGCTTGTGCATGCGAAGTCCACTGTGGGCCTCGTTCTCCGGGGCAGCTCCCTCCAGTGACGCGTGAGGGGGACAGTCTGCCTCCATCTTACGGCTTTGACTTCCAAACGTGTGACTTCTAGCCGGCCGTCACAGGGAGGAGAGAGCTGGAGGTACCTCCGGGCCTTCCTCTGCCTTCCCCAGGAGTGACACACTTACATTCTACTTATAATTCATTTGTCAGAAGTTGCCTGGCCCCACCCAACTATGAGGGCGGCGGTGGTGAGGGAGCTGGGGGGTGGAATCGTCTCTAGGTCCGTGAAAGAAAGTCTTCACAGATACTGGTGGGTACCGTCGACGTATCACGGGTTCTGGGAGAACAAAGGGCATTTTATCTTTTTTAGATTTATTTATTTATTTTAGAAAGAAGGGGCAGAGGGAGGGAGAGAATCTCAAGCAGACTCTCCTCTGAGCACGGAGCCCGTTGGCTGGGCTGGATCTCGCAACCCGGAGATCATCACCTGAGCTGAAACCAAGAGTTGGTCTCTGAACCCACTGAGCCACCCAGGCATTCCATGAGGAACATTTTTAAAGTTATTGCCTTCTATGAAAGCTATGAAGACATATGAGGAAAACAATAATTCCAGGGGAGTACTGAGGGTTGTCTTACAATTTGGCAGGGCCTAGAGCTCCTTAACCCAGCAACCGCTGCTGTCTTCAGAGCATGCCTTTTTTTATCCATCTGAAATAATTGACTTAAGATTTAGAAATTCTTTGTGTTTTGTGTGGGTGTGTTCATGCTGTCTGCTTTGTTTTCTTAAATAGAGGTCAACATGTGTTTAGAAACCAAGCCTCATTCTTAGAACTTCTCTTCTTGAACCCACAGCCTTGTGACAGAATAAAGGGGGTTTTTCCTGGTCACTGTGAGTCGTAAAAGCTAGAATGAAGCTTTGCACCCTTGTAGCTCTTTCTTTGTTGGTCACTTGTTCTTTCTAGATGCCCCAGCATTTATGACTGGTATCGTTAAATATTGAGACAGTTTTCTGGCGTTAACCATACAAATAGCAAAGTGTATGAAGCTGGAGAGATCTAAATCTGAAGAAAAAATAAACATGGGGAAAAAAAATTAAGACCATGCAAGTAAGTTTAGGCTTGAGAGCGTGAACATGGAGTCTGGTCAAAGATGACATGTTGCTAGAATTTAGATATTTTCTTTTTTAGTTTGGTACATAGGTTCCTATTAAAGCTCTTTTACTTAAAAACAATCAGTGAAGAACTGAAAAATTAGTGTCGTGTTGATTTGCAAGGAATGGAAGAATAAAAATCTGTAAATAAAAATCTTTTTTTTAAAAGATTTTATTTATTTATTTGACAGAGATCACAAGCAGGCAAAGAGGCAGGCGTGAGGGGGGGAGTGCTGTGGGGGCAGGGGGAAGCAGGCTCCCTGCTGAGCAGAGAACCGGATGTGGGGCTCGATCCCAGGACCCTGAGATCACGACATGAGCCGAAGGCAAAGGCTTAACCCACTGAGCCACCCAGGCGATCCAAAAGGTCTTCTTACAGTGAAAACAACCTTCACTTGTTGTGGTTTGTTTATAACTGTAATGCTGTATCGTGTCTTATCCATAGACTTAAGAATTTGAAATTTCACTGTCAAATATTTCCTCTCAATAATTCTTGCTGTACTTTGATTTTCAACTTCTGTTGGCTTTAAGTTATATCCATATAATGGATTTGCTTTGACATACAGATATATTATAGCTTGTAAGTAAATATTTTCAGTGGATTTGGAGAGGAAATATGATGTCCTCTGAGATTTTGAGGATAAATTAGAAAGGCAGGCTATCAAAATTACACAAATAATAGTAATGATAATAATAATAATGGTGAACATTAATTGGGCATTCATTATGATGCAAATACTGACTAAATGTTTTATAAGGATATCTTCATTTAACCTGCATATTTATAAGGGGCTATTATTATTATTGTTATTATTTTTTTTTTAAGATTTTATTTATTTATTTGACAGACAGAGATCACAAGTAGGCAGAGAGGCAGGCAGAGAGAGAGGGGGAAGCAGGATTCCTGCCGAGCAAAGAGCCCAATGTGGGGCTCAATCCCAGGACCCTGAGATCATGACCTGAGCCAAAGGCAGAGGCTTAACCCACTGAGCCACCCAGGTTCCCCTATAAGGGGCTATTATTAACCTCACTTTAACAAGGCGCTTAAAGAGATGTTAAGTGTCACATGACCAGAAATTACCCGTTTGACCTCCTTAAAGTTAGCCAAGATTTGTCCCCCCACAAAGTATTGCAGTGGTTTCTAAATACGTGGGTAAGTCATTAAACTGAAATATAACAGAAGGAAGCTTTAGCCTAAACTGTGTATTTTAACTTGCATAAAGAAAGTATATTTTAACAAAAGTGCTATAGTCAGAATAAAGTTTGGAAATACAGGTGAAGCAGAAGGAATATGTTCAGTTTTCATCCAGAAAGTGTCTAAGCATCTGGGGGCAGTAGATCTCTTGCCTCCCCACCCAGGAACACTTGGCAAAGCCTGGAGACATTTTTCTCCTCATGGCTGGGAGGAAGGGTGCTTCTTGCATCTTATAGATGGAGGCTGGAGCTATGCGAAATCTTTTCCAGTGCTAAGGGCAGCCCCATGAACAATCCACCAAGATGTCATCAGTGCCAAGGTTGATTTTGTGTAAAAGAGACTTCTCTTATTATGTAGGGAAACTTGTGTAATGAAGGGCTCCATCTTTGGAATCTTTATACTTGGAGTTCAGTTCTGGCTCTATTGCTTGACTTAGAGAGTTCAAGCTCTCCAAGTCTTAATTTAGTTGCTTATACACTAGAAAATAATCATAGGTACCCTACAAGATTTTTCTAAAAATTAAATGAGAGAATGTATACGAAGTGAGTAGCATGGACCCTGGCTTTCATATATGATCCATAGCCATAATTTTCGGTGAGGAAACTATAAACTTGGATTAAACAGTCATTATATGGTTTTTTGAGACCCTCAAAGAATGGTGTTGAACAGGTATTAAAAAAGAATTGTCTCCAGATCAGACAGCTTTGTTTTAAATCTTGTTTCCTCTTCATATTAACAGTATGACCTTGAACAGGTGCCTTAGAACTCTGTGCCTCAGTTCCCTCATCTATAAGAAGAGGGTTGTAAGTAGTATGGATCTTCTAGAGTTTCTGTGTGACTTACATGGGAGTATAAGTATAAATGCTTAGAACGGTATCTACCACTTAAAAGCACACGGTTGTTAGCTCTTATTATTCATTTACTTAATATTGTTAGATAAGACATAGCATATAAATTAATTTTCTAAGTAACCGAACCTTGAAATACCAGCCTCTCAAATATCTCTCGAAATACCTCTTGAAATACCAACCCCTTGTTTTATTTTAGCAATTAGAATAATGGGAATAGCTCTAAAATTGTATTTTAAAATCCTTTGCTTATTTAAAAATGAATGCTGACTGAATACTTTTACTTGTTTTGTGGTTACCTGAAGCTCTGTGTCATCATACTATCATTTCTTCTATTGGATTATGACTCATGAATTTTTTTAAACTATTGAAATATGAGGATTTTCCTTACCCTAGGCTGCTGGACTATTTCATTCTTTTGTCTACTTTTTAAAAATATTGGTTTTGCTTCCTTACTGTCAACAAGCCACTCTCTGACTTTCATAGTCTCTACTAGCCTTTTCTAAATATCTGCATTTTGATCAGTTGATCAATATTTACTGAGCATATTATATGCTGTGCTCTCTAAGGTATGTTAGTGACGAACACAAAATAATTCCTTCTTGGTGCTTACCATTTATCAGAGGTAAACACTGAAGATATAACCAGTTACACAATGATTTGGTTCAAATGTGATCTATATATGACTGAGAGGTCTCTGTTGCCGCGCTTAGAAGCGAAGCCCTCTAGCGTGGGCTAGAAGACAGGCCTTCCTGTGGAATTAATCATCAAGTATCATTCTGAAAAGCGAGTTGATACCAGCAAGGCAAAGAGAAGTAGCATTATACAATCAGATGCAGTTGCAAACGTCAAATTCCTGATTTTGGACAAGGCATGCCATTAAAAAGGAGAATTTTTAAAAGCTCAGTATGACTCCAGACCAAAACCGAACAAACAAAATCCAGGTTTATGGTGACATTGATGAGACTAAAAGGATAGCCAGGGTCTCAATCACACAATCTTCCAAAGTGTGTAAATATTGGCCCCCTGCAATAGATGAGGAAAGGCCGTTGGAAGGTTCAAGTTTATTCTTATGGGGTAGATTTTCATGAGAAGAAGGGCTTGAAAGGGGGAAAGAATGTAGGATAGGCAGGAAAGGGAGAGATACCAATATGAAAGCTCTTAATGGTAGTCCAGACAGGATATGATGAATGTGGTCCAGGTTATGTCTGTAATAGAAGTGGTTTCTGATGACCAAGTCCTGAATACTCTCCTGAAGGAGGAGGGCTGATATTTAGTTTATGGACTAGGAAAGATGTATTTGGCTGTTTTAGTGGTTTACCTTCCACCTTGTTCTTGGCTACATTCCAAAGGATTGCAATTGATGAATAATCAGTTTCCAAAAGAGTGAAAGTACAAATGTACAGCAACAATAAAAATGAAATTGTATTTGTGTTATAGTTGAAAACCCTTTATTGTTACATTTAATCAGCAACTTTTCCTAACAAACAATTTTCACCCACCCTGTTCCTACAAGACAATATTCTAAGTTGATGTACCTTAATTTATGGGCAGTACGAAATTTCTACCTCCTAGTACAAAATTTCATTGGTCCTGTCTCACAGAGAAAGTTCAGACTGAGTAGAAGTGGTCTTCAGTTTTGTTCTTTGCATCATAGGAGAGATATAAAAATAATGATTTATCAGTTCCTGCTTTAACCACTAGGGCCTTGATAGAAAATAGAAAACTTTTGATATTTAAATAAGATGTTTACCTACATCTATGCAAGCATAATATGTGCTGTGTGCGATTTGAATTGTGTGGATATTAGATATGTACACATACACAGCCATATTGTGTAGGGCCTTGAATGCCATATTAAAAAAAAAAATCGAACATCCCATTTTGAACACCTAGAAGAGCTGCTCAATGGTCAATGTAAATCTGTTTCTAAAAAAGATAAAAAATTTTCTAAACTTTTTTGGTTGTTTTGATATCTATTTCTAAAAAAATCTAAAATACGTATAATGATTGATCTCTCTTAGTATGATTATGAGAATTAAATATGCTTGATGTAGCACCTAGCACCAAATAAATATTTAATACATTTAAATATTCATTATAATTTCAATATAATTTTATCATCACAAATTGACTGTATGTTTTTTCCTACATTTATATATATATTGATAATTTGATATGATTATATTTACAGATGTCATATATACATATGCACATATATATTCTACATTAGTTATTGATTATAACAAAAATGGTTGTGCAATGATATTCAAA
Organism: Mustela nivalis; assembly: GCF_964662115.1. NCBI lineage: Eukaryota > Metazoa > Chordata > Mammalia > Carnivora > Mustelidae > Mustela > Mustela nivalis. Next base: position 97,064,380 of record NC_139028.1, on the reverse strand, counting down.
ATGACACATAGTCTTCTAGCTATCTTTCATAAAATGAGTTTTGTTTTGTTTTTTTGATTATCTCTGTCCTGGGAGGTTATAGTAAATCAGAAGCTGAATGTTAGCCCTGGAGATAAGGCTTCACATGAGTTGAGATTCTGACCCAGTTTCTATATCCTGCTTTCTCTCATTTACTCATTCATTCCTTTATTCATTATTTAAGCAAATATTTACTGGATCTCTACTCTGTGCCAGCCACTATAACCTGTCTTACAGTCTGGTAGAGGAACAAACAGGAAAGCAAATTGCTGCAATAAAATGGTGTGAAATTGTGCAGTACATCCTTTTAAAGTAAAGAGGCATTCCGCTCTCCTACATGACATATGGTTAATTATTATGTACATATTCGTCTATCATTAAACTAAATAGAGAAGAATAGAAATTAAATAGAGGAAACTTAAAAGAGCATTTCTTTCTAAGTACCTGTTTTTTATTCATTCTCTTGTCTTCATCTACCACCTACTTGCTGAAGACATCCAGTGATTATCAGTAATTGCTATCACTTTCTCTTACCCCAGAATCCTATTTCCATCTGACTTTTGGCAATCTGTAGGTAGATGTTCCATAGATATCTCAACTTCATTCTGCTTAAAACAGATTCATGGTGTTCCTTCCACTCACAAAATTTCTTCCCCTCTTAGACACCTAGCCCCTGTTAAATGTCTCATCTACAAGGTTACCCCAACTGAGATTCCAGAGGCCCTCATCCAGTGTTCAATGCCTGCCTGTAGCCCCCAGCCAACTGGTTATCAGATGCTCCCCGTCCCTTGCCAGTTTTCTTCCTCTTCCCTTCTAGGTAAACACATGCACACATACCTTATGCCCCAAATTAGTAGGATAAGAAAGCAATTTTCAAGTTGCTAGGCAGCAACCATTGAAGAGAAAAAATTAAGTCAGTGACTTGGTTATTAAGTGTAACCACTATGTTGTCTCTTTTTCTGTGAGTAGAGAATGTTTCTCTTTAACTTGGAATAATAACTTTAAATTCTGTTGATGTGTGAACTTCAAAAACATCATCATCCACATGCCCACACTGATACACTTGCTGAATTTCTCGTTCCTTCCCTTCTTTTTTTTTGAATATTTTATGCTTCGAGTGGCAGTACCAGCTATGAATCTCAGAGTCCTTTTCCAGTGCTGGTTCGGAACGGGGGATTCCTCCTGCAGCTCATGTTTATGGAGGAGTTGTCAACTGCTGGTATTCCTCACTGAAAAGAAGTGATTGGCATCACAGTAATGAAAGATAGCATCGGTTGGCCCTGATCATATTTCGAGTGTTCTTGAAATTTCATTCTGGTTCATACTCTTTAAAGAGTGACTTATAAATTTGTAAGTTTCAGTGTAAAACTATCTGAAACATATTAGGTCCAAGTAAGTGGTGCATCCTATTCTCTCTTGTAGGATATCTTCTAAAAAATCAGTAAGCGTCAAGTTCCCTAAACCACCCTAACCCTAGAAAATATGAAGTTCTTAAGGAAAATACACTGAAAGAAGAAACATGACAGTTTATTTTCCCTTCTTTCATTTTTAAAAAGTTTATCTATCTATCTATCATTTATTTAGAGGGAGAGGGAAAGAGAGAATCTCAAGCAGACTCCATGCCCAGCAGGGAGCCTGAAGTGGGGCTTGATCTCACAGCCCTGAGATCATGACCTGAACCAAAATCAAGAGTTACATGCTTAATGGACCAACCCACCCAGGCACCCTTAAGGATTTTTTTTGTTAAATAATCTCTACAACCAGCATAAGATTCAAACTCACAACTCCAAGACTAAAAGTTACATGCTGTTACTGACTAAGCCAGCCAGGTATGCCTTCTACTTTTGTGTACACACACACACACACACACACACACACACACACATATTCTGGCAAACATGGGGGATGGGGTTAATATTTATTATATTAAATTATATATATATATATAAGATATTATATTATATTATATTAATTTCTGGTTAAAACAGAAGGTTTAAATGTCTTAAAAATGTGTCATGTTAAATCGAACAGTGCAACAGATAGAGAGGAAAAGGCTGTTTGGAGGGGAGGAAAAGAAACAGAAGACAATATTCCTTGAAGAAGTAGAAGAGAAGATTAAAGTTTGCTTTGAATAGTTCTTAATTAAATGGAGTATTACTTGCTGAGCTCCCAAGTGACGATTTTTCCATCTTTTTTTTGAAGAACTGAACCTTCAGGTGTGTCTTAATGTTTCACATCTTTTTTGGCCCGATCTGGCATGATCGCCTAGCATTGTTAGCAAACAGTGGTGTCATTGCTATATGCATACTTATTGGTCCTCTGTAAAATGAGCTTTGCTGAGCAAATAGATTCTGTGCAGCCATCCTAAACGGATCATTTCCCAGAATGCCAGGGGAGACACTAACTGACTTCATCTTTCATCAATATGTTATCATATTTACAATATGGGATAAGGGAAAACCAGACCAAGGGAAAAGCCGGCTATTCACTAACATAAACCTCTCAAGTGCAGACAGGAGTCATACATTTGAAAGGATGATTTGTAAGCATCGTCACACAAGCAAAAGATCTTTCTTAGCAGCTGCTTATAATTCATGGTGGGGTGCTGTAGGAAAATACTGCTGCTAGTTACTGCATTGTAGCTCTTCTGCTCTCTGTAAAGCAGATGCACGTAGCGTTACGTGTCTGGCGCAGCTTTCAGCACGGAAGTAGAGGGAAAGTTTATTACCTGTCCTCTCTCCCCTCTCCTGAGAGGGATTGCTTTCACTTTGAAGGAATATTCTCATAAGAAGGCTGCAAGTCATAATGAGTGTTGGAATTTCCTTTGAATGACGTCTAAACTCTAGTCCATTCTGCTTTGCAAAGTGGTCTGAAAACCCCACAAACATGAGCCAATACGGGGATCAAAATTCAACTAGATTTTGCCCCAAAGGAAAAATTCAATGCTTCACACTCGAAGGTTGCTCAGCAAATATCATAGACTTTCTGAAATTGTGTAGTGAAGATGGGCTAATGGAACTTTATGTAGCAGAGATGGTTGGAGGAGATGAACAAAGGGACAAGCTGTGAGTTAGATGTGAGTTCATGGAAAGAGAAAGAGGTTTTGGCTGGAGACTCGGGATCGGAAGGACCTAGGTTGTGTGTGTGTGTGTGTGTGTGTGTGTCTGGGTGTGTATGTGTGTGTTTTAAGATTTCTTCATTTATTATTCGAGAGAGAAAGAGAGAGTGTGTGTGCTGGGGTAGGAAGGCAGAGGGAGAGAATCTCCAGCAGACTCCCCACTGAGTGGGGAGCCTGATGCAGGGCTCGATCTCGGGACCTCAAGATCATGACCCAAACCCAAACCAAGAGTTGGACATTGACTCAACTTAGCCACCCAGGTGCCCCATGGACCTGGGGTGTTAGTCCTCCTGCTCTTCTTACTACATGGGCCTTCTCTCAGCCTCACTTCCCTCCTTTGCAAAACACACTGGTCGATCTAACATGCACACTGCTGACTGGGTAATAGGGGTAACATAGGATTCACCAAGCCCTTTCCCTTGCAGGTAACAAGTATACCCTAAGTGGTAGCTCTTTGTAGCATATCTTAATTTTTTTTTTAATTTAAAATTCATGTTCTATATCAGGTTTCTTATTTTTCAAGTAACCGTGCTTAGGCATCTATAATATTTTGTGGTACTTTGTTTCTCTTGTCCTAGTATTGTTATACTTTGTTCTTCTTTTTTTAGTACCCATTGTTTCTATAGTTTGTAACCCTCTGCTCTCAAGAAGAAATCACTGACTCAGAATGCAGGGGAATGAGCTTGCCTTCAAATGAGAAGTTGCAAACCGTGTATCAGCCTGTGACTTTACACCTCCCACCTCCCTCCTCTCCTTCCAGAAAACAAACAAACCTGTCCTTCAGCTCTATGACCTTTTGAACCAAATGCATACATAAATATTTGGGCAGGGGGTGGGAGGTGGGGGGATAATGTCAGCAGTAAACTCATTGACTTAATTCTAACTCTGCAGAGAAACTGTATTTGGTGGGAAAGATAGAATAGAGATGGAGGCAGGCTCAAAATTGTAGTCATCATAATCAGCTTCAAAGGAGCTTTGCCTCCTGGCATAGATTGAGAAAGAAATATAAGGGCACTTTTACAGGGTCTGATAAGCCATTAGAAGGAGGGAGAGGAGGACAGATCATTGATTTAATACTTAAATTTTTCTCAAAATTTTAAAGATTTTTTAAAAAATTTATTTATTTGTTAGAGAGAGAGAGTGAGCGAGCACAGGCAGACAGAGTGGCAGGCAGAGGCAGAGGGATAATAAGCAGGCTCCCTGCTGAGCAAGGAGCCTGATGTGGGACTCCATCCCAGGACGCTGAGATCGTGACCTGAACCAAAGGCAGCCGCTTAACCCACTGAGCCACCCAGGTGTCCCTATTCTCAATCATTTTAAAGGTTCATTTATTTGAGAGGGAGAGAGCACAAGCGAGGGGAGGGAGAAGGACAAGCAGATTCCACATTGAGCATGGAGCTCCATGGGGCTCTATCTCAAAACACTGAGATCAAGACCTGAGCTGAAATCCAGAGTCAGCCATTTAATCGACTGAGCTACCCAGCCACCCCTAAATTATCCTCAATTTTAAAACCAACTTCAGGGCGCCTGGGTGGCTCAGCAGGTTAAGCCTGTGCCTTCGGCGCAGGTCCTGATCTCAGGGTTCTGGGATCGAGTTCCGCATCGGGCTCGATGCTCAACAGGGAGCCTGCTTCCTTCTCTCTCTCTCTCTGCCTGCCTTTGTGCCTACTTGTGATCTCTGTCAAATAAATAAGTAAAATCTTAAAAAACAAACAAACAAACAAACAAAACCCAACTTCCTCTGCCAGAGATTCCCACCATACAAATTATATGCCCTTCCATTCCAGCTTCTGCTTTCAGTTCATTTGCACATTATGCCCTCTGCCTTGCTTCTTTTTCAGAGAGGAAACTCTGTATGAGTTGTTAGGTTCTCAGTGCACTTGTTCCAAAGTTAATATCATGTTACTGGCACCATATGGACGATGACAGAGAATAACAGGCTTTGAGGTCTCTCACCTTTCAGGATGGGGGGGATGTGAGACTTAATTAATGAATGATGGAAGATCATCCAGAATTCTGAGATAAAAGACAGTTTGTAAAATCAGAGAACTGCTATTTCTCTAGTTCTAAACAAATACCTGCTGAGCTAGCAGGTATTTAAATAATGAGGTACAAAATGGACAGCATGGTGTGTGTGTGTGTGTGTGTGTGTGAAATAAACTATGTTGTCATGCTGGGAGGGAATGTGGGCTGCTCCCTTATGTTTCATCATTATTTTTATTTATTTATTTTTAAGATTTTATTTACTTATTTGACAGAGAGAGATCACAAGTAGGCAGAGAGGCAGGCAGAGAGAGAGAGAGAGAGAGAGGGAAGCAGGCTCCCTGCTGAGCAGAGAGCCTGATGTGGGACTCGATCCCAGGACCCTGAGATCAAGACCTGAGCCGAAGGCAGCGGCTCAACCCACTGAGCCACCCAGGCGCCCATGTTTCATCTTTAAAAACTGAGGCTCAGAAATGAATTTGCGTATTATGGCCCCATACCAAACCAGAAACCAGATTTCTTAGACCCACTGATTTGTGCAACATACAAGACTGCCTCATTATAGATGCTTTAGATAGAATCTATAGAATCTGGCCGGGAACAAAGGAAAAATGCTTTGTGACTGGCCTTAAGCCATTTTTAAGCATAAGCAGGATTATTACTGTTATATGAAAGATCATAAATGACTTCTCATCCCATTGGGCATAGGAGAAGATATAGGCTCAGTGCTAGGGAAATATTACTGGCAACAATCCATGTCATTTGCCAAGGCAACGACCACCTATCGAGTGGAGTTTAATGCATCATGGTGGTAGAGTAGAGACTATTGAAAATTGCTCATAGGATGTACATACATAGAACTTTTTTTGGGGGGGGTATAGCTGGCCAACAGAAGACTCAGGAGTGAATTTATTGGCCTAATATTGATCTCGCTTAAAATTGTTCCTGATGGGGTAGGAGAAGTCTGAGTCATAATGGAATAGACTCTGGGCTTGAGATGAAATACCCAAACCAACATTCCCCTTCCTAACTGTGTGATTTCGGACAAGTCACAGAACTTAGTCTCAAGTTACTCTGGAAAAATCAAACTAATAATTTCTAGATTACATCGCTTAGGGAGAATTATGTAGTTTGGGTAAAGTTGCCCTGCATAGTGCTTATAATATATTTGACTCTAAATCTAAAGAAACATGTCCAGAGGGATTAGGGAGTGGGTTTAAGCTTTGTCACGTAGAAGGCAACCCTCCAGAAACCACCAGTGGAGAAGAAAGTGTTTACATAACCATTTAGGACTTCTGTATTCTCCACCAGTTACATAGCTTCTCTGAGATCTCACACTTTCAGATGTTAACCATCCATTGCCTTATCTGTGGGTGGAGAGCCCTTTTTGAAAAGGGTGTAACAAACAAGCAAGCAAAACAATAAAACTATTGTGTTGGAAGTTTCATTTTTATAGGGAAGTTCTACCTTCCTTGTAGATTACCTTGTTACATGTTTTGTGTGTGTGTATGTGTGTGTGTGTGTTTAATTTCACGTAGGCACCAGAGTCAGTTTAATCACTTAATTCTAGTATCAAGGAAGCCACACTTATCCCTATCTACCCCCCCCCCCCCATGGAGTTCAGACTACTTCATGATAAAGGTTTTAGATATTTAAATAGCTCATGTTTTTTGTTCTTGTTTTCCTCTAAGAATAATAGAATTTGGCCATTGTTTCAGGTAGCTTTGAGTGGGTAATTCATGTTTTGATACAGGCAGCTTATGGGGATTCATTTCCACAATGTCTTTTATTGGTCTCTTCATATTTTACAATGACTTTTACATCCTAGTCAATAGCAGTAGTCTATACAACAGATCCTTATGGGTTATTGCGGTAATTCCATTTTATTTGAAGAGAATAGGATTGACCTCATCTATCTGACTTTGTTTGGGTGGGTTTCTGCAGGAAGGCAGATGATAGAAGATAACCAAAATGACCTGAGAGGATATTTCAACTTTTCAAAGTCATGGAATCAAAATCAGTAAAATTCAAGAAACGGATGTCATGAATCTTTTTGTGTTATTGGTGATTTCCATTCAGAATGACGTTCATTCATTCATTCATTTAGTACTTATTTTGTGTTACATTGTTCTTAGATGATGGAGAGACAAAATGAGTTTAAAAACACATTCTCTATATGAAGTAGCTCCAAATCTTTTGGGGCATGGGACCTGAAGAGGGAATTGTATCACAGTGTGGTAGCAACAATGCAAATATCATGACAAAACTAATGGTTCTGTTAACTTCTCCTAACTGAATTGTGTGTGGATTAGTTTTGGGAAATATTTTCCAAAGAGCTAATACTTGAGCTAATGCTTAAAGGAGTAGAAATTAGTCAGGAGAAGATTGAAGGAAGAGTATACGTTCTTAGCTTCAGTCCCATGCCATTTTTATCTGTCACTCCAGTATTAGTGGATGATAAAACATGATACCTTCAGGTGGCCCTTTAAGTAACAACTAAGAGAACATAACAAAAATCAAATAGACTATGTTATTAGAATTACAAGAAGAGGTAGCAGAAGAAGCAGTACTTGCCAGTGGGGGATGAGGAGGGTGTCTTGGGACCAAAATTAAGCATTTTAACATGCTTCTTAGTAAACATGTGTAATCCCCAAAACAAATCTCTAGGTCTAATTTATTATTATTTCAAATTTAGTGATGAATCAATAAATAGAGACTTCTAGGAAACAGTATGTTATTTTCTCATATACATACAGATAGTAAAAGAGTTGAGCTAAGAATCTGGTTTACTTGAGTCTAAAGATTATGATCTTTAGGCTATGTTGCTTTGTCTTTATAAACTCTGTTTTGTTACATTTATTTTGGGTACCACAAGCCTTGAAAAGTGTAAATGGCAGAAAGCTGAAAAAAGCCAGGCAAATAGTGAAAGAACTGGTTGTAGAGGCATATAAAATAAATTAAAGGTTATTCAATAAAGCCCAAGTTATGGGGAGGGGATTTATACATACATGTTGAAAGATGCTAAATAGAATTAGAATTATATATAACCTAGATCAGCATTATATAATAAGGATTTTAATGAATGTAGAGGCTATTGAGTATTTGACAGCCTCTATAGAATAAAAAGCTATTGGATTTTGAAAGTCATCTCATGGGAAATATTGGAAGCTGAATCACTTGAGGAATGTAAAGCTAAATTGGATGAAACATATCTCTAATCTCCAAAATGATCTCGCTGTGTAAAATGCATGCACAAACACACATATACTTTCAAACTTTTAATTTTTACAAACTGCGTGTCTCCATGTATTTAAATAATGGCTTTAATCTAAGTAAGTACAGAAGTTAGAAAACCTTTTTAAAAATCAATTTGTGGGCAGAAAATAAAGCATTATAGAATAAGTTTTAGAAACTGAAGACTCCTTACAGTTGGATGGAAAACATGCAGTCATTTAAAAATAATTAGTTTTGCAAAGGGATACATGAATGGAAGGTCTTGGAAAGGAGGCAAAGAATTAATTTCCCAAAAGGCTCTGCAGATAAAATTGTGGTTGGCACATTTCATTCTGCAGATACACCTCTTATTCGTATCTTGTCCGTTCTCTTGGGTGACATTTTGAAATAGTGCGTGCTCAAATGGTTGTCCAACAATGCAAATGAGAAGGGTGCCTATCAGACATTGCACTCTGGACAGACACGCTGGTCAGTTCCTTCTTAAGGAGGTCTAAAAAGAAATAGAATTAGTTGATCAGTCCTCTATTAAGTGGGGGGCCTTATATCTAATCCCCCTGGATTCTCCTTATTTAGCAATGGAAGAGAAGATCATGATACTGAAAGGACCCATCCAACTGACCTGATATTTTCTGTTTATTTGCCCTGAGTCCTGGGGTCACACCAGCACTAACATTCTCTTTATGCTTACTCGAATACTAGTGCCTTTTCTCCTACTTTTCTTTTAAGATTTTTCTCTGTATTTCATTTCTTGCATCCCACACCAATCCAGGACTCAACTGCTCCTCTAATGACATGATAAGATATGACACTGCTTTTCTCATTTTAACTGGTACCAACTGGACTCAATGAAATCTGTTGTGATATCCCTATTGCAAACATAATAAAGGATGGACTCATTATCCTGCCACTCAAGTATTTTATAATATGCAGACAGTCTGTATTTCTAACCTTTTCTTGTATTTTCTTTTCTGTATTTCTTAACCTTTTCCTGCATATGCCTTTGCTCCAGACGGGTGACTCCTCACTGTTCCTGAACCTTGTCTCATGCTTAGCTACTTCCTAGCATTTGCTCAAAGTATTCCCTCTGCCTTTTTTTTTTTTTTTTTAATTTCTTCTCAGCATAACAGAATTCATTGTTTATGCACCACACCCAGTGTTCCATGCCATATGTGCCCTCCATAATACCCACCACCTGGCTCCCCCAACCTCTCACCCCCCACCCCTTCAGAACCCTCAGATTGTTTTTCAGAGTCCATACTCTCTCATGTTTCACCTCCCCTTCCAATTTCCCTCAACTCCCTTCTCCTCTCCATCTCCCCTTGTCCTTGTCCTCCATGCTATTTGTTATGCTCCACAAATAAGTGAAACCATATGATAATTGACTCTCTCTGCTTGACTTATTTCACTCAGCATAATCTCTTCCAGTCCCGTCCATGTTGCTACAAAAGTTGGGTATTCATCCTTTCTGATGGAGGCATAATACTCCATAGTGTATATGGACCACATCTTCCTTATCCATTCGTCTGTTGAAGGGCATCTTGGTTCTTTCCACATTTTGGCGACCGTGGCCATTGCTGCTATAAACATTGGGGTACAGATGGCCCTTCTTTTCACTACATCTGTATCTATGGGATAAATACCCAGGGGTGCAATGGCAGGGTCGTAGGGAAGCTCTATTTTTAATTTCTTAAGGAATCTCCACACTGTTCTCCAAATTGGATGGACCAACTTGCATTCCCACCAACAGTGTAAGAGGGTCTCCCTTTCTCCACATCTTCCCCAACACACGTTGTTTCCTGTCTTGCTAATTTTGGCCATTGTAACTGGTGTAAGGTGTTATCTCAACCATCTCTCTTAACTCCTTGTGCTCTCTCTGTTCTGTTTACATTATCTACCTCTTGAAACTGTGCTATCACTTTCTAAATGGAACAGACCTTGATCTTCCTGCTCATGAGATCCACCCTTCCTTGAGCCTGCATAACGCTGGCCTCGCATCTTCCCAGTGGACTCATCCTAATGGGCTATGAGAACCCATTGTGTTATCTAAAGTTTTTATCACAGGGATTTTAACAGGGAAGGTAATAGTTAAATATTTAGTGAACATATAGAAATTTCTTTGAAATGCATTGTTTTATTCAAGGGAAAACTGAATTCAGAAACAATCTAAATGCCCAGAGGTAGGGGAAGTGAAAAAATGTGTTTTAACACTTCGATACATAAACCATGATGCAATCATTAAAATCAGGTTCTCAAGGAAGTTTTTTGTTGTTGTTCTTTTTTTTTTTTTTTTTAATTCTAAGTTAACATACAGTATTACATTAGTTTCAGGTGTACAATATAGTGATTCAGCATTCTATACATCACTCAGCGCTTATCATGGTAAGTGAACTCCTAATCTGCATCACCTATATCCCCCCCCCCCCCAATTTGTTCTCCACAGTTAAGAGTCTGTTGTTTGGTTTGTCTCTTTGTTAGGTTGCTTTGTTTCTTAAATTCCACATATAAGTGAAGTCATATAGTATTTGTCTTTCTCTAACTGACTTATTTTACCCTCTAGATCCATCCATGTTGTTGCAAAGGACAAACTTTATTCTTTTTATGGCTGAGCAATATTCCATTAGGCTTATAAGGAACTTTTAATGCCATGGGAAAATGATTATAACATACAGTAAATACTTGGGGCATCTGGGTGGCTCAGCCGGTTAAGTGTCTGCCTTTGGCTCAGGTCATGATCCAAGGGTCCTGGGATTGAATCCCTTGTTGGGCTCTCTGCTTGGTGGCAAGTCCGCTTCTCCCTCTCTCTCGCTCACTCTTTTTCAAATAAATAAATAAATAACCTTAAAAAATACATACAGTAAATACTTGACATACATAAGGAATTCTTCCTGTTCTCTTCAGAAGTGCCTCAATTTTTAATAATAGTATAATAATACTAGCCAACCCTTCTTACTAATTTACAATGTCAAGGTCATCTTGAATTGTCCTGTATCTTATTTGGTCCATCACTTGCATATTACTAGGCTTTCTATGTATCTGTTTTATTAACTATATAATAGTAATGGTTCTGAGGATTAAAAAAGACACCTGGATACAGTACTTAATTTAGCACAGCAGCAGAAACTAGAAAGTGCTCGTCAAAACTAGCCATTTGTATATTCAGAGTCTAGTATTATACCTAGCTAAATGAATATCTGTGGAATGAATGAAGAAATGTAAGCAGTATCTGAACCCAAGTTTGATTCGCAGTCTTCAAGGTGCTTTTCTAGTTCTGAGTGACATCCTTGCATTAATGCAAGGTATTACATACACAGCAATTAGTACAAAGAAAAAAAAAATCACACACTAAGGTCCCAATTATGGGCAATCTAAGAGACTCATTCATCAGCTTAAATTACTCATATTTCTTCATGATTCAAATTTGTATCTCAGAAAAATACAAATCATTACAGGTCAGGGATATTTGAAATAAAGTAAGAACAGTTAGACATATGAATGCCAAGGATTGTTGTAGTGTTAAAGGAAAGCCGAAAATAAATTAGAGATATATAACAATGTAAGCACTTATTTTAAAATATGGATGGAAATATACTCAAAAGAACTAAGAAATATGCCAAAATAGTAAGAGGGATTGTATTTGTATTATAAGATTATGCATGATTTTTCTCTTAAATATTCATATTTAAATATTTTGTGTTCTTTTTAATATTCCACTAAGTTCAAATCTCTATAGTAAGAAAAATAGGATCAAAATAAACTCACTTTTATAAAAGTTAAACAAAATTGAATTTAATAGCCTCAGATCTAGTTTTTAAAATTTAGATTCCATTTGAAAGCTGTTGCTTTGGCCAATGATATGGATTTCTAATGCATATCAAATGATCCTGTAGAGTATTGACTATGATGAATTAAAATTTCAGGAGTAGGTTGTGTTCTTTGCAAGGTCACCCAGGGAAGGTAATGATCACTCACATTTAGGCTTTCATTCTAATGAGTATAATTAGGAATAAAAAATGATTTTTACAAGGAAAATGCATATCTCAGCTATAAAATCAAATAGATTGACTGATGGCCTTCATCCACCAGTAATCTATATGTATCTACTATGATTTGGGTATGAAAAGCCCACTGCAATGAAATGCTCAACTCCTAAAACTTATATGTTGGTTAACAATTTTTGGCAGGCTTAGGAGTTGACAGACTTTTCTGCCATAAATCTTGACACATTTCAGTGATTTTCACTCCAGCACAGAAGACAATTAAAAAAAAAAAAAAACCCATAAACTTAAAAGATTTACCGTTCATAGAGATCTGGACAATTATAAGCAATATATATAGAATCCCTGGCGAAATACCACTGAGGGTAATTTGCCATGTTGAAATTCCCTTGAAGGAGGACTGATGCAGTTGTACCCTTATTTATGACTTTTTAAGGGGAAAAAATGAATGGTCCTGTTTTAATCCATTTATTCATTCAGCAGAAATTTATTGAATATCAGATACAGACAATGGACTATTCTAAGTCCTGGCCATAAATCAGTGAAAAGGAAAAAAAAAAAACAGACAAAACTCCTGGCCTTTTGGAACTTACAATTTGGGGTATATATAGGTGGGTTGGTAGAGAGGAGGATGAAAATAAACAAATACATAAAGCGTACACGTATCTAGAACAGCTCTGTCCCATAGACATTTCTTCAATGAGAGTAATGTTCAATAGGTGTGCTTTCCAATATTCCAACATGGTAGCCACTGATGACTGTGGCTACTGATTACTTGAAATAAGCCTAGTATGACCGAAGGGCTGAAATTTACATTTTAACTCATTGTGACTAATTTAAATTTAAAAATTTAAATAGTCACATGGGGATAGTGGCTACCATATTGGTGAGCAAAGGTTCAGACAGATTAAGGAATTCAGAGCACATATGAGAAGGGAAGCAGAGTGTAGAGAAAGGGCTGCAATTGTAATTAGAGTGGTCAGAAGAGGCATCTTGAGGAGATATATAGGTGAATATCAACAGAGGTCCAAAGAGCAGGTCATGCATATATTCAGAGGAAAATCTTTCCAAGCAGAGGGACTAGGCAGTACAGAGGGCTTGAGTTGGGTGCCACCAGGCTTGGAAGCAGAATGGCATACAGGACAGTGTGGATTCAACAGAGTGAGTATGTTAACCAAAGGTAGGAGATGAGACCCAAAGCCAATGTCATGGTGAGGAATCAGGAACTCTCCCTTAGGTTCAGTTAATTCATATATACACTCATGCATACAAATCTACATGAAAAGTAGTTCATATACCTGTATATACATGAATTAACATATAATGTTAACGTATTAACTATTAATATATACTAATATGAATAAGAATACTTATACATAAATTCTTAGTCTCTAGGTTTAAGATTTAAAAAACGTAAGAGCCTCTTCATTCCTTGAAAACCCCTTGTAGACCTGAAGGTCAGCAAGAATATTTTATCAGGCTGTATTTTTATTTTATAGTTGATTCCAGTCTCCAAGTAGCTCCTGGACTTGGATTTCCCCCACCTTGCTCAGTAACGTTTATGACTGCAACCATCTTGACAATTCTCCTTGCTGCAGCAAATTTGTTGTTTTCTTGGGACTAAGTTATCTTTAAAATTCAAATGTAGCATGTTATGGGAAAAAAATATGCCAATTTCTGTAAGCAGGCAATTCTGTAAAATTAATGAGAATTACAGGTCATGGTGCAGGAGGAGATCTGAATGCAAAACATTTTTAGAATAAAGAGCATTAGTCACGTAAAACTGTACAGGGTGTTAAGGAAATTGCAGGTGTTTAGATTTATCATGAATTTCATCTCGCTGAAATACACCTGTCACATTTTAAAACTTCTCGACACATATTGACACTTAGCTGCCATGTAGTAGACTTTTATCTTGGATTTTGGCTTTCCCTATGACTTCATTTTTAAAAGGAGCCTGATTTCTTTATTGAAGGTAGTTATGATACCATCTTCCCAAAGCTGATTTTTAATCAAGAAGATGTATACGTGGGACAATATTTTTCTTCAGTTATTGGAATTGCTATCTTCTTCATTTACTTTCTTATTTAGTAGTTAGCTAGTTATGCAATTAGTGAATAGTCCTTATATAAAGAGAGATGGGAAAGGATGAGGAAAGGCATTAACATTATTTGAGTGCCCACGGTGCCCCAGGATCTATTAAAAAAAAAAAAAAAACAAAAAAAAAAAAGCAAGAAGAAGAAGAAAGACAGAAAGTAATGCTCTCTGTTATTTTTGAGTGACGCAATAAATTTGAGTGGATTAAACAATGAAAAATAGCTTTTATTATTACTGCCTTATACATATATACTATGCACTATACATGCATTATCTCATTTAATTTGTATACTGGACTTGCAAGGTAGCTAGTAATGCTTTTGTTTAAAGACAGGAAACAAAGGAGATACAAAATTCTGCTTAAACACAGGCATTCTTTATACGTGTAGAACCAGCACTCAACCCAGAGACGTTTTGACGATAAAACCTATGTTCCTTCCATCACGTTCTCTCACTCCACTTATAACTTAATAGCATCTGAATTATAATATTGTGACATCCTCACTTTGCCTATTTACTGGCTATATTTACTCTTTCTTACTACTCTTGTTGGGCTTTCATTTCCTAATCTATAAAATGGGATACTAATATTAAATATGTTATAAAGTCACTGTGTTATTTGAGATAATCTATGTAAACGCACAGCAAAGTGCTTAGGAGAGAATAACCATTCAGTAAGTGTTAGCTATTATCAATTACTTTATCCAAGTTTTTGTATAGATTAGTAGACAATATATTATTTTGCATGTTAATTCCACGTGGTATAATAAACCGGATTTTGTAAATCTTAGGTTCCTTCAGTCTTTCCAACCACACTGCTCTTACATTTGGATCTCCCATAATTTATAGATCACGGGCAACCAGATATCATTATTAATGAGCTTAAAGGAAAATTGATTAACTGCCTAATGACTTCCTTCCTCAGAACTGAAAATGATCCTGGATTTCCCCCAGATGCTCTGGGATCGCAGCTGTCTGCTTGTAATCAGTGTTTTCAGAAGAATTGACTTTGGCATCTTGCTGTTCATCCCTACACTTCCTACCCCTCTAAAAAACTTGAGGCTTGATAACAAGACACCAACTTATTACTAACCCTGTTCCTTTGTGATGCAGAACCTTGACAGGCATGCTGATGAGGCTATCCATGGTTTTCACTCTCTCTTTTTTCCTAACTGGGAAATTCACCAAAAGACACTATGTTGTTCTTCTAGTTTCTGGGAATGCCCTGTGTCTTTCTCTTGCATTCTGATAAGGGAAATCTGTGTTTTGTTGGCATCGGAATCATTTTGGCTGGCTAAGTTTGGGGAACAATCATGTGGGCGTTTTCACTCTGAGGACATGGGGGTTTACAATGGCTACAAGAATAACCAGGTTCTCTCATCTGTCCTCCACCACAAATGAAATGGTTAGGTTTGTCTTCTTTATACAAGTATTAGCAAAAAATATGAAAGTCACAGTACAGCTGGGGTTGTACGAATAATAGAGATCTATGGCTTTGCCAGTTACATATTTAAAAGAAAATTTTAAAAAATGCAAGAAGAAAAGGAAGGGCATGAGGTCTCTGTTCTTACATGTAAGAAAATAAAAATTTCCTCAAAGCAAAGGATCAGTGTGTGAGTAATAATCTTTTAACAAGGGGGATTTCCCTTCTTCTTTTTATTGGCTTCATTTGTTCACAAAGAGATTAATCTCATTACCAGCTTCGAACAAAGAAAGCCATGTTTCCAGACTTACAGACCTTTTCTTTCTCAGTTTTCTTGAATGCGTCACAAATTTCTGTCTCAGTTACTTGGCCTTTGGGCTGGCCAAAGGGTATTTGTTCTTTGAGCCCTCTCCTTAGGCTTTTTGCCTTCCTAGAAGATCTTAATTCTTTTCTTTGTTTCTTTCTCAAGCCAGTCTTGAGTTTGGTCCTGTCCCAGACAGAGTGTTTCGCTCCATGGAGAAATTTCCATGGCCCCTTCACATTCATGCAGTCCATGCCAGGGTTATGTCTTTTGTTTATTTCTTGGCCCCAGCAGGGGTTTCCTGCCTGTTTTTGTATGTCCATTTGTGAGTTAATTGGACTAATCAATCTAATGAATTTTCCCGAAATTGTTCAACAAGCACTGTAGCTCCAAGAGCTCTCTGGACAACAACAGTCACTACAGCTCATCGGTGGTACCCCCCAGGGGCTGAATTCTGTTTTGCTGGGCATCTTTTGAGAGTCCAGTGTGTCAACTGGAAATAATTCCTGCCATCCTGAAACTTATGAGGCTTCTGGGAAATAGATTTAAAACATGATAAAAGAGTAGATGTGAAAGTGCTTAGTAAGAAAGATGGATATACAGGTAAGTTTGGAGGGTCCCGGTGGGGAGCAGTGGACCAGATTCTGTGCTTCGGTTGCTCTGATCAGTGAGCTAGGTCAGTCTCAGCACTCTGTCAAGGCCACTCTTCTCATCTGTAAAGTAGAGAAGGTACTTTGTGGTGGGATAGGGCAAAGACTTTTCACTAGAGTGCTTTTTAAACTTGTACTCAACATTGAGATGTTGGGAGTGGACGCAGAATGGAAACAATAATTGAAAACAGTAATTGCACGAATCTCGTGGTCAGGGAGGGTGACCCGTAAAGCCTTTGGCACCCAGTGGCCTCTTTACTTTATCAGTTAATGTTAATTATGCAGATGGCAGCAGAGGCCACCAGGTAAAGATGGGACAGCTGTGCACAGCACACCTCAAGGGAGCACAGATAACAACATCTAATATAAAAAGGGAGCTCGCCAATTCTGTAACAAATCTTCCTTTCATTTTTCAGGCATTTTTGAACACTCTGATTTGGCATTGCTTAAGAAAAAGAGCAAAGAAAATCTTTAGAGTATATTCTTAGCCTTCTAAGTTGCCCTAACCACACACTACAGGCTGGAGGGCTTAAACAATAGAAATTTATTTTTGAAATAGAAATTTAGTTGTGGAGACTGGATGTCAGAGATCAAAGATCAGGGTGCCGACATGTCAGGTTCTGGAGAGAGCTCCTTTCCTGGCTTATAGGTGGCCATCTTGTGCGTGTCTTCCCACGGTAGAGGGAAAGAAAGCTTTCTGCTGTTTCTTCTTATAGGGCTGCTATTTTGAGGGGATCAGTGCCTGACTCTAATGACCTCATTTAACCTTAATTACTCCCGTAAGTTCCTATATCCAAATACAGCCACATTGGGGATTAGGGCTTGGATATCTGAATTTGGGGAGGTTGTAGGGGGCACAGTTTAGTCCACAGCATAGAGTAAGATGGGTGTGAATTTAAATCCCTTTTATTATAAACCAGCAAACCGTGTGTGGGCTTAAATTTCTGTTTGCCATTTTGTGTCTCTGTGAACTTGAGCTAGTATTTAAATTCTCTCTGCGCTCCCTTTTTTCTTGTTTGTGATTATATTTGAGATTATAATATCTACCACGTAGGTTGTAATAAGGATTATTAAGTATTTAAAACATATTACCAAAAACCTGGCACACATTCGAAGTTCAATCAATGCAGCAATCCAAAGGAAAGAAAGTCGAATTGCATTCTTAATGTCATTAATGCCTCAACCTCTCTCTGTCAATTGAGAGACCCTCTGCCTCTGTTCAAAGCTCTCTGAATAGGGGAATCACATACCAGAGCCTCAAGATTTTGTGAGAGGAAGCTCCTGGGGACCAGGATGTTCCATCCAATGCCCTTTTTGTTTTGCCTACTAGAAAAGAGAAGTCAACATAAGTTAAGGGAATCTACTTAATATCATTCAATTACTAAAGATTCCTGGCCTCTTGACTCCAAGCTAGTGTTCTTTCCTCGACACGGGTTCTTCCCCACTTTTTGTCAGCTGGTGATGATCATGTTACAAATCCCCTGGGCACTGGCATCCACCCGCGTTTCATCACATTAGTCAAATACCATTCCTTTCGTCCTTACTCAAAGAAAAAGATCAAAATGCAAGCATGTGGCAAAAACTATTTCTAGACACAACATTGAGTATCTTCTATATGATGAGACTGAAGACATCATTTCCAAACTTTATTATTCTATACTTATTCTAATAAATTGCTCAGAACACACCTCAGAATATCAAAAATAACAAAATATATATTTTGAGTAACAAAAATATATTTTGTTAAAGAGGTGATAATCAGGGGTGCTTGGATGGCCCCACCAGTTAAGTGTCTGCCTTCGGCTCAGGACATGAGCCCGAGTCCTGGGATGTGGCCCTGCTCAGCCTCCTTCTCCCACTCCAGCTGCTTGTTCTCTCTCTGTCAAATAAATAAATAAAGTCTTAAAAAAAAAAAAAAAAGGTTGAGAATCAGTGCTCTGAGATGAGTTCAGCTTATTTTATTTATTTATTTATTTTTAGAGAGAGAAAGCTCAAGTTGACGCAGGGGGGTAGGGACAGAGGGTGAGTGGGAAAGAGAATCTCAAGCCTGACATGGAGCCTGGCACTGGGCTCAATCTCAAGACCCTGAGATCATGACCTGAGCTGAAATCAAGACTTGGACTCTTAACCAACTGAGCCAGACAGGTGCCAGACAGGTGGTACATTCAGCTTTTACCAAGAGAACATTGCAGCTGTTCACAGGTATTGCTGGCATCCTGGTTCCGAGCTGTGTGGCCTTACCTCTAGATTCCAATTCCAATCCCTGTGGCCCGGGCATCATCATTTCCTAGTTTTCTTTGGTTGCCACCATTTCCCACTCAGCCACATCTCTAGAATATCTCATGATTGTTCCCCAAGTTACTGTTTCTTCACAGCCATCTTGCAGTAGTGATGGTGTGATGTCTGAGCACATGAAACCCATGTACCCTGTTTCTTCACAGCCATCTTGCAGTAGTGATGGTGTGATGTCTGAGCACATGAAACCCATGTACCCTGCTTAGATTCCAATCTGGGTTCCAGGTGTTGACCGGATATGAGACCTTAAGAAAGTTACGTAACATTTCTGTGTCTACATTTCCTCATCCGAAACACAAGGATAATAATAGTATTCATCTCATAGTGCTTCTGTGATGTTTATGTCACCTATTATATATAAAGAGCTTATATGTAATTTATGTTAGTATATGTGAAGAGCTTAGGAGAACGCCATACAAAGTGGGTACTGTTAGATGTGCGGGCTGTTGTTTTTTACCAGGGAGCAAAGTCCCAATCTAACCCTTTGTACATACTAGAATAGACAAAACAATTCTTTAGTAATTCCCAAGTACCTAGGTTCCTAGTAGCTTACTCTTATAGTCCCTTTATTTTCCTTGTGTTTATCTTGCTTAGGCCCTGTGAAAGTTGTGTGTTTTTACAAACTACTAGAAGTTTCCAATCTGAGCATGTAATTACCCTGAGTGCTTTGCTCCTAAATCCACAATAACAAGCTTTTAGTTTGTTTTTCAGAGCTATTGTGCTTAATTAATATTTATTCAGGACTTAGTGAAATCATGAAAATTAACAGATGTCTTTATCTAAACAGGTGGTGAATATATCAACAATTAAAATAAGAACAGTGATGGTACAACAGTTCTTCTTTAGATCACTCAGACTCACTACCAGACTCAGAGTCTGGTAAGCATGGTTTCCACATTTTCTACCAATCTGGTAAGCGCATTGTTAGGCAAATAAACGGTACTCAAAATATTTTAAGATATTCACATGAAATATGAATTTTACATCATGCATATAACAAAACTAAAAATAATAGTGGCATAAGCTCATAAGGGTTATTCTGCTGCATGGGAAAGTCTAGAAATCATGCTGAGTTGGTAGATGGCTACAAAAATCATCAGGGATCCAGGCTTCTATGTCACTGCTCCATCATTCTGACACAAAGCTTTCAGCCTTAAAGTTAAAACACGATCTGCAGTGGCTGCTAAAGTTCCAGCCATTACGTCTATATTCCGGGGGGGGGGGGGGGAATAGGAAAAGGTTATCTCTATCTGAATTTACTTCTTGAAAGCATTATTTTTGAAAGCATTGTTATTCTTATGGGATGCTTTGATTTCTATCCCATTTGGTCAGAACTTAGTCTTAAAACTATATCAAAGTACAAGAGACTCTGGGAAATTCACTCTTGTATTTGGGGCTCAGTGTGGGTTCCAAACTAAGGTTTTAAGGAGTAAAGTTAGTGGGCTACTCACACATTTAAAATTAACCTTTTATTTTGTTTCTTGGTATATTGTTGATTTTTCTTAGAACTTAATTTTTTAAGATATACTTACTTTCTGTGAAACATTTTTCTATATCCTTTGAATCTGTTTATAAACATTTTATAAAAATTTGTAGTCATTTTTTTTTAAATTTTCTTCAACTACATTAATATATAGCACTTGCTTTCAAAAAATCTGAGAAACTTTCTATGAAAGCACAGGTGAAAAAAGGTAGTGTATTCTTTCATTCATCTTAGTTAACAAAAATGTACTAGGTAAATGCTATGTCCCAGGCACTGGTTAAGTGCTGGAAGTAAAAAGGTGAGTGACACAAAGTGTCAGCCAGTAGGGGGCTTATGTATGGATGGGGCAATATAAAGAATAAAAAAAATCCATAACGTAAGGTCATGTGGTGGTAAATAAAGCCAGGAAGGGACTAGACAGTATTAGATGATGAAGAGTGCTATTTTTGACTGAGTGATCAGGGTCAGCCTTCCAACAAAGAGAACAGCAATAGAAATGCCCTCAGAGGAAGGTTCTAGAAGGGGCTTGTCCCAGCTGCGCTCAGCAACAGCAAGCAGGGCAAGGTGCCTGAACTTCAAGGATGGAAAAAGAGATTTGTAGGAGATGAATTGCACAGGGAGAGATCAGAGCCAAGTAGATCAAGAGGAGGGATAATTCAAGCACTTTGAAGAATACAGTAGCATACTACAGTCGGCAAAGTGAAATAGGAAAGGAAATGCTCATTTCTGCATTTAATGTTTATTTTTCTTGTCTTCGGTACGCCAGCTTCTTAACAATTGCCTTCTATGTGTGAGACTCTTCACTTAGGTCCAAACGACAAAACATGAATATAAAATATTCCATGTCCTCAAGGTGCTTCTCTCTAGAGACTTCAGATAAGCTCAGAAAACTTAAAAGCACCACCTTTGTCCCCATATATTCAGAAAGTTTCATGTCTCCATATTCTTTTCTGCTGAGTAGAATCTATATGTACAATATAAGCCTTAAACATGAGAGCTTAACTCTTGAGTTCATTTGTCTTCTCTCTTGAAGACACGCAGAAAGCTTAATGCACCATCCCATGATTGAACCTGTCCTCTGTATATCTTTTCCTGAAGGATCCCTTATTGTGTACGTATGTGGAGCTTTAAGGCTCCGCTTCCTCCCAAGTCAGCAAACCCTTCCTCCCTTATCTGAAAAAATCATATTCTTCCTTCACCGTATTTCCTTTGAATTTCCCCCAGCTCTTTCTCGCAGAGTTCATTGCTTCTGTCTCTGTTTGGTCCCATACGTCCCCTATATGTAGCATCATAGTGTATCAGGATTATCTAGTTATACTATTCTTTACCACTAGAATACAAGTTCCTTAGGAATAGAATGTGATGTTTATTTGTTATTAAAACCCTGGGGGCGGCTGGCTGGCTCAGTGGGTTAAAGCCTCTGCCTTCTGCTCAGGTCATGATCTCAGGGTCCTGGGATCGAGCCCCACATTGGGCTCTCTGCTCAGCAGGGAGCCTGCTTCCTCCCTTCTCTCTCTCTGCCTCTCTCTCTGCCTACTTGTGATCTCTGTCTGTCAAATAAATAGCAATAATCGTGCCTTGGCTAAACCTCATTGGCTACGATACTGCCACTGCGCAAAGCTGTCTGTCAAATAAATAAATAAATAAATCTAAAAAACAAACAAAAAACAAAAACAAAAACAAAAAAAAACCCTGATGCCCAGCAAAGTGCCGGCCATATAGTCACTGTTTGAAAATATGTTTTGTTACATAAAGAAAAAAAAAATACCCCATTACAGACAAAGCTAATGTTTCTGTTCACAGTGTGTAGCAGATAGAAAATTCACAAATTATCTTTTGCTTATGTAGTTTTTTTCTCTCCAAAAATCATTATTTGAGGGGAAGATTTTAGCCTTTATCACAAGTTATTACTAAGTAAAATGTGTGTTTTTACATTCCAGTGGAATCTCCAACATAATCTACTGTTTATATCCTTTGAAACATCTAGCGGCTTCACACTCCTGCATATTTCTTGAATTGAATTGGCTTAGATTTAATCTATTTTATAATAGACAGTAGGCACAAGTCTGTTGTGAAACTAGCCACCTTGGGGGAAGCATAAACCCAAGAACAACCTCACATTTATAAATATGCAAGTTTGTTTACTAGACCAAAAGCTCTTCACTAGACTGTGAACTCCTTAAGGATAGGGAGTGTAGCTTACTTTCTCTCACACAGCCTGAGCACGCGCACGCGCACACACAGAGATATGTAGCATTTGTCTATTTTCTTGTGCAAATTACTCTCACCTTGGCTGATTCTAAGCTACCACATTGAAGTCACTGAATGTGATGTTGAGAACGCATACAGTTAGCAAGACAAGCTGATTCCCACATGCTGGCGCACGGTCACTAAAGGTCTAGATGGGTTTAAGAATCCAAAAGATGATTGATTTTAAGAAGCTGATATGTGAATATAGTGTATACTATGTGACACTTCCAGACACATCTGGGACATTACTTGTAATAAAATACATTAATGTTCCCACACTGCAATAAAGGGATTTTCACACTAGGACCCACATATATAAATACCAAACATAAAAAAGAAGCTCTGTTTTCAGGACCTTGTGTGTGTGTGTGTGTGTGTGTGTGTGTGTAATTTCAAATTGCATAAAAAGTATTGAGACTCTATATTCATATTTAAAAAACAAAACAAAACAAAACAGTACATCAGTGGAAAACCATTCATGATCTGTAACATACCCACATACCCACCCAGGCTGTTTGCACCTGGTTCTATTCATCGTCTTTGTGCTTTCTGCATCTCTTTAAATTTCAGGTAGCTGATGGATATGCATCTTCTGTCTTGTCCACTTATATTTCAATTGACTTTCCTCTTCCCAGTGGAAACACCAGGTTATCTTTACTTGACGTTTAGCTCCCTATTCCTTTATTCCATGTCATTGTGTAGTATTTTGACTTTGACTTTAAACTGCTGTAATACCTTCCTACTTCATTCATATCATCGGAACAAAATTAATTCTTGAACATGTATACATTTTTATAGGTCCACCGAGAGCCATGATTTTCCTTTTTTTTTTTCCTCTGAAAATTTCTTTTAATCCAGTATATGGAAGAAATTGGACAAGTTCTAAGAAACCTCTGAGGCTCAAATATGGATCGATGTTGGACTGTAGGAGAGCCATCCCCAGGGTCCAGTAGCCTTGTCAGACATGCAGAATCAGGTAACAGTGGCCTGGTCTTCCCTGGAAGATTTAATTCCTTTCATTGAGATCGCTTGCAGGGGGCTTGGTGCCTCTGACTGTCCTATGTAAGATGGTGCTATGGGACTGGATAAAATGCTATCTTTAACATTTAATTGAAGTCTAAATCTAATTATTTTTAATGATTCTAGCTCCTCACTTGAGTGTGAATCAAGTGACATAGAAACACTCAAGGAATCATGAATTACCTAAGATGAGCGAGAGTTTAGACAAACCCATGACTATACACTGATAAGGCTGATAAAGTCAGGCCTTATTGGTATCTGAGATGACTAATGGATTCATTAAAATTCTTTCTTAGGAGATCAAAGATGTTTTAATTATCAGAAAAGTAGCTGTCACAAAGCTCTTGACTCTCTCATCCCATAAAGCAATGGCGTCTGGCTTTATACGTAGCTGTGCCAAATTCACAATTTCCCACAGCCTAGAAAGCTGCTCTATGTTTATGTTCTTTCATTCAGAGTTCTCACTTCTACTTCCAAATGAGTCCATTTGCAAGAACATCAAAGGGAAGAGAAGGATCCATTTCAGCTACACCCACAGTTTTGTGTAATACATTAAGATTGATCAAGGCTTGGGTAATAAGTTCATGAATATTAGCTATCTTCTGGAATTGAAAAGATTTGGGGCTTGAAAAATTCAGTTGTTGATATAAAGGGCTGCCACCACTGTTTCTTACAAACTAAGGATCTAAGATTTTGTTTGTTTGTTAGTGAGTGTGGACAGCATCCCCCTACTCCCCAAATTTATACCTCTCACTGGTTGCCTTTATTGGAGAAGGCATTCTTTTTAGAGCCAAACTGAATGAATGATAACTGTTGAGAATAGAATGAAAACTAGCGAAATGTAAGTTTGATCCTCCTCCCCACCTCCACATAAATATACATGTGCCCACACACAGTAAAACTGAGGATTTGGGCTAAGAGAGTATCCCTCTAAATAGCAAGAATTGAGGGGTGCCTGGGTGGCTCAGAGGGCTAAGCCTCTGCCTTCAGTTCAGGTCATGATCTCAGGGTCCTGGGATCAAGCCCCTCATCGGGCTCTCTACTTGGCAGGGAGCCTGCTTCCCCCCCTCTCTGCCTGCCTGCTTCTGAGCTCTCTCTCTCTCTCCCTCTCTCTCTCTCTCTCTGTGTGTCAAATACATAAATAAAATCTTAAAAAAAAAAATAGCAAGAGTTGACACACATCTCCAACAGACATGGCTTCTGGAACTCTAGGTGTAATTGTACACCCCAAGTCCTTATCATTCACTCACTATTAGGAAACATAGTCTCCCAGATTGAGTATTAAAGAATTACTTAACCTCTCTGAAAAGTGGTAATAAATAATAATTTCTTTTTCTGTCTTACAGGACTGTTGGGATGATTTACTTAACTAATTTTCTCAATTTTTATACCATTAAATATACTTATTGAGATATACTATGTGGCAGGCACTACATTGGTTATTATGGGCTATATGGTTATTATGGGCTATTTATATAAAGATAAATAGCTTTGCCCTTGAGAAACTCTAAGCCCAGAAGAGAAGTACCATCAGGACATAGTACAATCAAATTGATTTGAAAGAATAATCCATAAGAAAAGTACAAATAAAATACTGTGCAGGTTTAGAAATAAAAAGATTACTTTTGAAAAGAAGAGGTTGTAGGAGGGAGTGGTAGAGATTGTAGATATAAATTTCTTTTAAAAGAAAAAGCCATGTAATACTCCTGTGATTTCCATCCTTCCCTGCATGAACCCTCAGGGTCAACTGTTTACACCCTTGTAGCTTATGGTACTTTCTTGGATGGAAAAGCCACTTAATCAAATAATAAAACCTGGTCAATTACTTGTTTGATTGGTTGTCCCCTTTTTAAATCAGGTCTGCTAGAATGGGGCATTAGATGAGTAAGTTTTGATCGGGGTAAGAATGTAGGGCATAGGGAAATGACTACCTTAAAGTGGTGAAATTCCACGTAGTTAAGGAGAGAGGGTAAATATTTAAGTACGTACTGCCAAGTCTGCAAGGGAGAGATAGAATAAAACAACAAGTAATTTTATGAACTATACAGTAGTTTTTCAAGGTTTAACTGTAGTCACAATCAGAATTACCAGCTCTTATCCTTCTCATCTTCAAAACTGAGTGGGCAGTATATATGCTTTAAAAAAAAAAAAAGATTTTATTTATTTATTAGACAGAGAGATCACAAGTAGGCAGAGAGGCGGGAGTGGGGTGGGGTGGCGTGGGGGACGAATGCAGGCTCCCTGCTGAGCAGAGAGCCCGATGTGGGGCTCGATCCCAGGACCCTGAGATCATGACCTGAGCCAAAGGCAGAGGCCTAACTCACTGAACTATCGACATGCCCCGCAGTATATATTCTTTGATGGTTTTAGCAGACAAGCACCAAGAAGTATTGGTGTCCTTACCTGGGCCACTCAAAACTAGATTAATTTTAGGGTTAAGAAAGCATTATTGAAAACTGAATTCATTTGTAATATATTCTGATGACTCCTGATTTGTGGGTCATACATCAGTTATCATGCCACAACTTTTTATTTTCCTGAGGTAAAACAAAACCCCTCCATTTGCCGTTTCTGGACCAGTAGGTACTATATCCTCAGACTTACCTTAAGGGGGTCTTTTGACAAAGCTAAATTCAAGCCCTAAGGCTCAGAGCCCTCTGTAAAGGCCAGGGAAGGCTGAACATACAGGAAGGAAGTTTTCCTTAGTTATTTAAGGGATGTGTAACATATTAGACTTCTTCCATTTGGACCCCAAAGGCAGAACCAAAGTTGATGGGTTGAATTCATAACGAAGGTTCCTTGTAAGGGAGAATTATCTACGGTCAGGAATTATCAAGGGTTAAATGGCTGTCTAAGGATATGTTTGGGACCCTTGCTCATCATTACATAGTTTCAAGCATGAGCAGTATTAACATGTCAAAGCAAAATTTATGCTGGCCAAAGTTAATCAAAGGACGAAGACTTTATTCAAGGCTGTTGCAATAAGGACCAGAGACCACAACTAAGTCTAAATTCATCTCCTATGAAGAGGAAGGAGTAGGGTTTTTTTGTTCTTGTTTTTGTTTTTGTTTTTTTTTAAGGACTCATATGAGCTAATGAAAAGGTCCTGGAGGATATTAGAGGAAAGTCATGGACCTGTGTTTGCTAATTGGCTTTACGCAAGGGAAAAATAAACTTCCCACATCTTTAGACAGGAGGTCCTTTTGCAACTTGGATAAAAGCACTCACAAAAGTTAGGTTTCTACCTTCCTGCTGATATTGGGAGATTGCTCCTTTGCTGGTTACATGTCAAAGAGATGGTTCCTGGCTGGCTCAGTGGGTTAAGCCTCTGCCTTTGGCTCAGGTCCTGATCTCTTTGGGCTCTTTGCTCAGTGGGGAGCCTGCTTCCCCAACTCTCTCTGCCTGCCTCTCTGCCTACTTGTGATCTCTGTCTG
Organism: Mustela nivalis; assembly: GCF_964662115.1. Classification (NCBI taxonomy): domain Eukaryota; kingdom Metazoa; phylum Chordata; class Mammalia; order Carnivora; family Mustelidae; genus Mustela; species Mustela nivalis. The sequence continues at coordinate 97,037,079 of NC_139028.1, read as the reverse complement.
TCAAATAAATAAATAAAATCTTTAAAAAAAAAAAAAAAAGAGGTGGTTCCCAGATCCTTGAGAAAGACATCCCTGGGTTGTGAAACTGGAAAGAGGCTTTTGAAAAATGATTTACATGTCAAAGGGGCTGAGAAGAGATTTGTAATTACAAGTTTTCTGAAATAAATGCTCTAAGAAAAGGGTGTGAAGGAGTCAGGAAGAAACCTGTTTCAAGTTGAGTCAAGCTGAGAGAAAGACTAAGGCCATCTCAGTCAAACTCGTGGTAGCGATATTATAACCGGAAGTCAAGAATAGAATGTGTGATAATTATTAAAATATTTTACAAGTCTGAAGTTTCCTGTGTCCTGAATTTGGCTAGAAAGATCGGGGTGAGGGGGGGTTCCCAGGAAATTTCACTCATTTGGATAAAATCCCCATTCCTTCATTGGGGCTTCTCTGTGGCTTTTCTCCAGGAGTTCTAATTGCTTCCCATTTTCTGTTTGTAGAATCCAGAGATTTAAAATTTCGTCTCTTTGCAGCTGTACTCATCAACATTAGGTAGGAAAGCTTGGTGGTGCCTCCCTAAAAGAATGACTAACTTCTGCCTTTAGTGACAGATGAACTCATTTTGTGAGGGAAACCCAGGCAATTATGGAGCTCAGGAAATCCAGCAATTCCACTCCCCTCTTACGGCACCTGGATGGAAGGAGGAATTGTAAATACCAACAGAACCTCTCCACTGTTGTTTGGGATCTTTGATGATAAGAGAGGAAAATGTGACTAGAGCACTGGCTCTGCTCTTAATAAGGCTTTTTGGCTATTGTTTGGAATTCTTGTCATCATGTTGTGTGGTCCATTGTTGTATACTGATATTAATGGCGTTGCTGCCTCGAAACTCGCAACATATTCAGATCATTTCAGACTGACCAGGACCCAAGGCGGGTAAACTCTGGTTCTTAAAGGGAGCCACAAACAAGGACACCCAGTGGCAGAGGGATGATGGAATTTGCCAGTAGAGTCTGTGCGAGCCTTGCTAATGTAGGGGCCATTTTCAAATATGACAGTGGCTAGGATTTCCCTAGAGAGTGCACTTAGGCCTAGCATGTGAATCAGTGTTGAAGTTATATTATTTTTAGGACGATTTGCAAAGAAGGACGAAAAAGTAAATAAACGATTCCATAATTAATACTGTAAGTGTGAATCATTCAAGACCCATTTGTTTTTGTGGGAAAATCAGCTGGGCCATTGCCAGTGTCCTGCTGCGGGCTGCTGGGTTGGGTGGAAATGATCCCAGGGAAATGCAGTGAATTTGCCTAACAGCCTTCCCATTAAATGCTCAGGCTTTGATCATTACCTTTAATAGTTTCGCCCCCTCCCTGCAGCCACAGAGCCCAGCGGGCAGGTTTCAGATGCTCCCCTTCTGATCCCGTAATTGGAATTGATAACTGACCATCATACGGGAGCTGGACACACTTGTCAAATGCAGTCCATCCCACTTAGAGTCAGAAATGGCCCCCTCCTCTATTGGGGAGATTAAGCAGATCTTTAGCATTTGGAGCCTCTGAGCTTGGTCTAGCCCAACTCATTCATTTTACACAAAGGGAAATGAGGTCCAGAAAGGTTCTGTGACCTGCCTGGGGTAGTATAATTTGTTGGGCACAGAGGGAGAATTACAACTCAGAGGTTCTCTGTCTGCCTGGCTTTGCCTCCAACTGACACCATTTCTTCCTGATTGAGTAATTTTCTCAAGGTTAGGGGAGAGGTTGGGACTGATTTGTGAATGGAAACACAGTTGTTAATCAGTTATTCTTTTCTTTGGACAGCCTCCCTGCAGCCACTCTGCTGTAGAGTCCCCTTTTTGTAGTAATCAACCAGATGCCCTCAGAGGACGACTGCTTAAGTACTATATTGAAAAAGCATTTCCACACTTTGTTTTCCTTAATGAGCCAACCACTCTAGGACCACCTAGCTCTATTATGCATAGGAGCAGAGCCGATGAGGGCCAGAGGTATAAAACGCCTTGCCCATGAACACACAGCTCCTAAGTGCCCAAAGTGTCATTTGAACAAAGATCTTGGTGATTCTAACACCTGGGGCCTTAGCCAATATTTAGTGCTAATTTGGCCTCTCCACCATCCTCGTCTGAAGAGCCTGTGTAACTAAATGCAAGGAGTGATTTGAAATTTGAAGTAAGGGTCCCTGTGAGGTAGCATTTCCTGCCTGGTGACTTCTTCCTTTCTTTCTGTCCCTCCCAACCTCTCTGGTGTTTCAGCCCACGTTTGACTCCCCCCTCCTTGTCACTATGGAGACCAACACCTATCCAACAACCATCACTCCCTTTAGGAACTGATTTTCCTCTATTTCTAGTTCTGCATCCTTAAAGCAGTTACTGTTCAAAGTGCACATCTCAGTGTTTGTGAGGGTTCTTTCGGTCACACCCACATCTGTGCTTCTGTGGACTCCGGGGACCTCACTGACCCTTTGAGAAGGACGCCACCAGGATAGGCGTGGAGCTGCCGAATTGAAGGCGTTCACTCCCACTGCTGAGGGGGAAAACAACAACAACAACAAACCTTTCTCCAATCTGGTTGGGAAGATAAAAGTGCAAGTCTTCATTTCTTTGATGTCAGAAGAAAGATTGGTTTACTTTTATTGCTGTATCCAGTGAGACTAATGCATTTCCTTTGGGGGCTGGGGGGGGTCGTTTAAAAAAATAGTGAGCAAGTCAGTGAAAGAATGACAGACAGATGACTAGGAGAGAAGCAAGAATTTCACAGATGGATGTTTTCAAATATTTCATTTGCAAACTGAACTGCAAAGAAAATGAGGTTGGTCCTAGTAAGCAGCTACCACTGCCAAGTACGAGGTCCAAGGCTCATGCTGACAAGTTCAGGGTGGTTGGTGAGTGCTTTCTGCCTCATGTACTCTTGGGGTGGTGTGGGGTGTGGCTGCACATTTGCGTGGCTGGAATCAAGGCGTCTCTCTCTTTTTTTCTTTCTCATTCTCTTCCTTTCTCCTGCACTCTTGTGCACAAGTGCACACATCACACAAATACACACTCCACATTCCTGTCCAACTTCTCTCCTAAGTTTATTTTCAGCTGACTGGTACACAGACAGCAAATGTTTTCAGGCATGGCTAGGGTTTGATGGAAAACCAACAAAAAGGTAAGAGCCTGAGGAATATAGGTTTAACAATGGAGCTTCCTTTGGCCAATCCAGGGTCCCATAGTATTTGTTGATGCTTATCAAAATGGCGGAAGATAGCTTGCAAAGCAGAATTTTTATTTTTAAAAAGTTATTTTAGGAATTTTAATTGTCAAGCTGGGAACATTGGGTCAGCATGGAAAGATCAAAGTCCACAAAGGCAGTTGGGTCCTGCAATCTAATTTTGTCAACAGCATTTCTAGCCGTGTGGCCTTAGGTCAATTACTCTCTCATTGTTTGCTTTCTCATTTCCAGGAAAATCACACCTACTTCTCAAGGTTGCAGTGCAGGTTAAACAGAACATTTCTGTGGTCATCTAGCTGGATTTTGGAGGCTGATTTTCATATTCTGTCATTCTTATACTTTCTGCAAGAAAATTTCTTATAAGGGAAACTGGTTGGGCGACAACTATGTAAATGGATTAAAAAAAAAAAAGAAACAGAATCAGATAAATCTGGGCAGTCTTAAAGGGATGGTATGATTAAGCTCTAAAAAACTTAATATCCCTGAAAAATGACCAGTCATTTCCATCAAGCTAGGTAAGATATTCTCTTGCCTAATTACTCATTCAAGCTCAATTAAGGAAGAAAAAGAGAATCCTTTCAAAATAAGTCTATTGAATCACTTTGTAGCTCAAAGCCCAAGGGTCCACTTCAATCTGGGTAAAGGCCTTATTTTTAATGATGTCTGTCCTACAAGGCCCTATGCAGTTGGACCCCATTTCTTCATCAGCCAAAATAAAAGTAGCACCTTCACCTCAACTTTCAACTCCCAGGCCACCTGACTGTTCTCTCCACGCGTCAGGTAGGCTGCTGCCTTAGAACCTTCCTACTCGCCTTTCAAATGCCTGAATAATTATCTCCCATATATCCACTGAATGTACTCTGTTACCTTCTGGGGAGATTTCTGCAGAAAGTAAAACTATCCACAGTTTATATTTCTGTAATTCATGGGTTACGAGAGGGTCCATTTCTGACCCTGTGCCCCAATTCTGAGGTCCCCTTTAGCTCCATTTATTACCTGGGCACAAAACAGCATCTATTTGGAAAGCTTGCTGAATAAGCAGGCAGGCAGAATGTAAATACATGTAGAATTATTCCATATTTCAGAACCAGAAAAGCCTATGGACACGGATGGGTGCATATGCTAAATCAGAGCTGGCATAAATCTTAACCTAGAGTTGGAATTTAAAACCGAACTTTATTTGAGCTGCAAAATGGACTTTCTTTAACTCTCTCAAGGGAATAAATAAAGAAATATAAAAATTGATTACATGCTATGGTGCATCTTGACATGTAGATTGGGGAAATTTGCATTGATATTATAAGAAAGAATATTTGTGGAGGATCAGTCTATCTCATAACAATTGTTAATCGAGTAAGGAAAGTAATTGAATCGTTGAGCTCAGATTTCTACTAATTCAAGTGTGTAATGGAATTGTGGTGGTGGATCTCTGCTGAGCATAGATGTCTGTAGATTTATGAGTTAGAATCAGACCTTGTTCTTCTCGTAGTAAGTCTGTACATAGATGGTCTGTGGGATGTATGAGTGTGTCTGTCTCTGGATTTATTTCTCTATTTACATGTTAACCAAAGCACAGGAACATGTAATTATACATTTGTTTTTCTTTTTCTTTCTTTCTTTCTTTTTTTTCTTTTAGAAGGAGGGAGAGGGAGAGGGTAAGAGAGGGAATCTTAAGTGGGATCTACCTTCCATGCAGAGCCTAATGTGGGGCTCAGTCTCACCATCCTAAGATCATGACCTGAGCTGAGATCGAGAATCGGATGCTGAACTGACTGAGCCACTCAGGCGCCCCTGTAATTATAAATTTTTAATGCCTGCTCTTCCTCTCTTCTTTTTTTCCTTCCGTCTCTCTCTCTGATCCAATTACCCATTCCGTACGTACTGGAACCTGCTATGGGAAGCCCTTCCAGATCCTTAACCTGTAACCCCTGCAGCCTCTTCCTCCTCCAGAACATGGATTTGTTCCCCATTTCCCACTTATCATAATTCATTGAAAGTGGTGATAAAGTAATTGCCTCATTCTTATTAAATATAAGTTACATAAGAACAGTAAACATGGAGCGCTGGATGGCTAAGTTGGTTCAGTGGCTGACTCTTGGTTTTGGCTCAGGTCATGAACTCAGGGTCCTGGGACCCAGCCCCATGTTGGACTCCACACTCATCGGAGAGTCCGTTTCAGGATTCTGGTTCTCCCTGTGTCCCTTCCCCCATTCCCTCCAGTGTGCTCTCTCTCTTTCTCTAAACTAAATAAATCTTTTAAAAAATGGAACAGTAAAGAGGTCTACCTTATTCACTATTGTATTTTGAAGTAACTAGCATAGTGTTGGTATATAATGGGTGCTTAATAATTTTTGATGAATGGATGGATTAACTCAGTATTCACTACTTATAAAGCACTATGTAGGGACCCCAAACACGTTTAATATCAGAAATAGTTTTAGTCTCCCAGGAGCTTGCGATTTTTGTCGTGGAGATAAAACACATTCTCCCAGCAGAGTTGAATGCATTAGATTATGAGGAACAAAACTGTTGCTAAAATCAGTATTGTTGGAATTCAAAGATGAGCCAGAGTCCGTGGGCTGTCCCATGGGGGATGATAGAGTAGAATTTGAATGGAAAGAATGGGAAAATGTGATGGAGCAGACAGAGTTATGTTGCAGGTCAGACCTATTGGACAGTGGCGTAATGCAGAAAATCATGGCGGAATAATGTGGACTAGAGGGTAGATCCATTCTGTGGAAAGCTGTGAACATGAGCTGAGCTGTGGGAGCCTTGGCCGTTTCTGAGCAAGAAAGGGATATGATGGGATCAGCCTTTTAAAAAGATTAATATGTGGCCACTGAGTGCAGTGTGGATTATCTATTGCCAAATAAAGCACATTTTTGTGTGAACCCATGAATTGATATGGTAGGTGAGTGCCAGTCTGATTAATTATAAACTCCCATGGGTCAGATAAGCAGGTAAATGAAGGGGGCTAATCTTGAGGTTAGCGCAATTTATGAAGTGTTACACTTGAGAGAATTATTAGTGCAGGAAGCTTCAGTGTACACAACATTAATTTTTCAAGCAGAAATAAACTTCTCCATCAATCCTATAGTTTGTGTTTTGGAATGAGACTAATAGAATATAAAAGAGTGACTGGCTCTGGATTAGGTGAGTTATTTAGTTATTGTTTATAACTTTGTTTAACTTTTTGGTGTGGGTGGAGGTAGGACATGTTTTTAATCCTTTCAATATTCCAGTCCTGTCTAGAAACCCTGTTGGAATCCAGCTTGATGCAATAGAAAACAACAACAAAACAAAACAAAACTACAGGTTCCAAGGCCAGTTATCCCTGGATTATTTATTTATTTATTTATTTTAAGATTTTATTTATTTGACAGACAGAGATCACAAGTAGGCAGAGAGGCAGGCAGAGAGAGAGGGGAAGGGAAGCAGGCTCCCTGCCAAGCAGAGAGCCGGATGTGGGGCTCCATCCCAGGACGCTGGGATCATGACCTGAGCTGAAGGCAGAGGCTTTAACCCACTGAAACACCCAGGCGCTCCTATCCCTGGATTTTAATGACAATACTGCCCTCATTGGTGCCTTGGGTAAACCACAACTTTAGCCCATTTTGCCACAGTGAATACCCTCCTAGGATAATTTTAAGGATTGTAATTAGATTAGGATATATAATTAGTCTCTTGAAAAATCTATCTCAGCTTTATTGAGATAGTATTGACTTAAAACATGTAAGTTTAAGGTGTACAATGTGATCATTAGATACATGTATATATCATCAAATGATTACCACAGAAAGATTAGTTAACATTTCCATCTCTTTACATAATTGTAATTGTGTGTATATGGTGTGTGTATGTGTGATGATAACATTTAAGATCTACTCTCTTAACAACTTTCAAGTATAGAGTACCTGGGTGGCTCAGTCGGTTAAATGTATGCCTTCAGTTTAGATCATGGTCCCAGGGTCCTGGGATGGAATTGTACATGGGCTTCCTTGCTCAGCAGGGAGCCTACTTCTCCTGCCTATTGTTCCCCCCTGCTTGCATGCTGTCTCTCTCTGTGAAATCAATAAATTTAAAATAATCTTAAAAAATAAAAAATTCAAGTATATAAAACAGTAATGTTAATTTTAGTCACCATGCTGTGCAAAACAATGGCATATTTAAAATAACACAATGTCCCTCAACTTATTGGTCAAAAGAGAGTGTTTCTGTACTACGAAATGTTATTCATTTATTTAGAAAATTAGTGTAGATAAATTTTTAAAAAGATGTTCAAACCCTTTTAACCTAATTTTAAGGATAGTTAAAATTTATCTATTTACCTGCTGTATGTCGGAAGCTGTGTTCAGAGCCCAGATCTATGATCTCAATTAATTGAATGGATACTTTAAAAAAAAAAAAAAAAGTCTTAGATCTATTCCAGCCCACTCCAGGAGAAGTATATGCCCCAATGAGCATTATATGTTTTGTTTTCTTACAGATTAGGCATATTTGTGCATGTGTGAATATAGGTGTAGGGTGTGTGTATGTGTGTGTATGTGTTGTTCAAGGGAGAGAGATGAAAGGTTGGTTAAGGCTGAAAGGTAGGTTACAATTTAGTGTAATCACCAAGAGGCTCATTTTAGGAGATCAACTCATGGGCAGACCTATACGGCACAGTTGGTTTTGCTTTTGGTTTTCCCATTTATGTCCTTGCCTGGCCCCGAATGGTACTGGCTGGTTTTCCTTCACCGTCCAGCTGGTTTGAGACTGGTTTTTCTAGTTAGATCACAGATTCTATAGAATGAGTATATCTGTTCCCTGAAGATTTTATTTCTTTATGTCCCAGGTTTTTATTTTGTTTGGTTCATCCTTTTTCTCCCCCTGTAGTGTCTGTGCTAAATCTTTACTAAGCTTTTCTTGTCAAAGCCTTGGTCCACTTGCTTACTCAATTCTTATCCACACCAAGTAAAAAGCTCCTGCTAGTCTGAGCTTAGTTTGCAATACATTCCAAAGTTCTGGGTTTAAAAAAAAAAAAAAAAAAAAGAAAGAAAAAGAAAAGAAAAGAAAGAAAGTGCTTTCTGAAAAGTTTTGGGATTCTTTAAGCTTTACGATACCCAGAGTTCAAGTAAAGTGTCTTTAGCCAAAATATAAATTCACTTTTATGTAGTATACTATATAGATTTTTACCAAAGTATATCAGGAGTTCCATCTGTGGTGATTTTTGACAAATTGCCCAGCATTATAAATGCTTCATGTCTCCACATTGTGGCTTTGTTCTTTGTCTTTTAAAGAAGCTCTAAGAAATGGTATATATATTTGGACATTCTAATCAAGTGTGTTTTGTCCTCTGGAACTCAAGGAACTCTTATGACTCTTCATGATTCTTAGAATAGTCCACATCCTGATATGGTCAACATCTTTCAAATTCATCATTGTGTCCATGTAGTGTTACCATAAACCCATTTTTAAATATGAAATGATTCACAGATTTATATAACTCTTATGGAATTTTAGACCTAAAAATCAAGAATAACTTTAGGGAATATATAAACTCTGAATAGCAAGTAGGTTTCATCCTGAAGGCCAACTCCGATTGATAAGATGTGATTATCAAAGTTGCTTTGAGGAAGAGGACCCTTGACTGCATCCAGCTCCCGTAATCACACACTCATGTGGCGATGGGACAAGAGTCAGGACCTCTGCAGTCATGCCAAGGATTTTAGAGCTGTCCCCTTTTTGAAAGGGAAAAAAAAAAAATCCCAAAAAACTGAGGCACAAGAGAATATCTGTGACTTGCAAGTTTGAAGTGTGGCGTAAATGTGTGTTTCCAGTGCGGATGTGAGAGAATGAAACATCTATTTTGAAAGTAGAATTCAAAGGGGAAGGTGAGGAGAAACAGGAAAGCAATTCCTTGGTGAAATCATGTAAGTTTGGGTCTCTTTATTCTCACTTTGGTGTGTGAGGCTGTTTATGGGACATGGTCAAGCAGCTGGCTTTGGTTTCAGGTTAACCTACGTTCAAATTCTAGTTGCCACCTCTCTGAGCCCTTTTCCCCTCACCTCCCAAGATGGAATATTGGGTTAACTCATGAATCACTAAATTCTACCGCTGAAACTAATAATACATCTATGTTAACTAAATTGAATTTAAATAAATAATTTAAAAAAAAATGAAATTTTGGGCTGGCGGATGCGCTCCTATGTTGATTGACGTGTTCAGCTGCTTGACATAGCGCCGTAGTAGTGAGTAATTTTTCTGTAGTTGTAGCTGTTGTTTTCCCTGGCTGGATCAGGGAACTAAATGAACTAATTTTGACCAAATGAAAGACCTCATGAATCTGCAAACACGGTAAGCCCCCTTTGATGTAGCTCTTCCCTTTGAGAAATGGGGCAGGGGTGGCTTTGGAAAATGCTTTGAAATACAATTTTCAGCAGGCTACAAAAAATGATATAGAAATGAAATGTAGCTTTCCTATTATTATCATCATGTTTTTTCTTATCTTCTGTACCCTGATTCTCTGACTATGGCTCGATGTTTGACTATAACTATTAACTTATTCAGGGAATTCTTCTTTCTAGATTACATCCCCTGGTGAAACCTTTTCATGTTTTAATGACTTCATTAGAATCTCCCTCTCCCTTTTTCTTCAGGAATCCTCAGTTATAAAAAAAAAAAAAAATCTGTGTTCAAAGCATATCTAAGCAAGAAGGTGACTTTTCAGGTTCATGTCCTAATTGATGATACAAACTGCTAATTAAATGCATTTGTGTCTAATCAAAACATATCTAGAATTAAGCAGTACAGCTGTGCGCCAGGGGAACCACACGATAGAGTTGATTGGTAATGGCATAAGGACATAATTTGTCCTTCGCCCAGTGGTTCCCAAATCTGGCAGAACCTCAGAATCAGCTGGAGGAGCTTTTAAAAAATCATGGCCATATTCTCTCTGCCCCACCTCCAAAATTAGTACCCTAAAAACCAAAACTGAATGATTTTTTTTAAACCTCCTAAACAAAAGGCTGATGACCAGCTAGGACTGGGAACTATACGGTCTAGATTTGAGGCATAGTTTGATGAAGTGGAAACCAGGCCTGGTGAGGTCCAGAGTTCTTCATTTGCCTCTAAATTCTCTCATTGTCTTCAAAATTCCCTTTGGGTCCCACTTGTCATCTCTGTGGGGTTTTGCAGCCCTCTGAAAACTGCGGCTGTTTTATTTAAACAGAAAAGGCAGGTGAGTCTTTGGCTTTGTTTCAATGGTTGGGGATTGTGATGGTTTCATTTAAAATATTCTACTCTTTAGAAATGTCACTGCGTGTCATTTTTTGCATGAGCATGAAAATTTGGTACTGGATAACTATAGGTAGATCCCATGTGGAACAGGGTCTGGTTCTTGTCAATGACAAGGATATTAAAACAGGGTGCCTTTTGAATAGCATTTATGTTTAACAAGTTAACCGATATTACTCAATTTTATCCTCATGGATTGCATTTCATTTTAAAAAATATTGCCATAGTGTTCATACTTAGGGTCTTTTCTACCCCTAAAGACAGTCCTACTCTCAGATTGGCACATAGAATCAAATGATCGCTCCAGGCCTCATAGAAGCAAAACATAAGTCAGGGCACCTGCCCAGTTCAGCCATTAAGCCTCTGCCCCCAGCTCAGGTCATGATCTCAGGGTCCTGGGACCCAGCCCCTCATCGGGCTCCCTGCTCAGCAGACTGCCTGAATACTATGGCATTTATGCTCTCTCGCTCTCTCTTTCTCTCTCTGTATCAAATATATAAATAATATCTTAAAAAGAAAAACGAAAACAAAAACAGAATTTAAACCTGCGTTTGTCATCTCTTGTTTCTTTCCCCGCTTTTTCAAGTTATGGTTTGATCTTTTTCACCAGTTTTTCTTCTGGATGTTCTTTAAATCTGCCTCCCATCAAGGAGCTACCCCGTGATACACCTGGTCTCCTACTAAGTACATCCCTCCATTATCTCCATTATCATTTCTACACTTGGGGAAGCTGAGGCTCACCGAGATAAGCAGTGTGTGAAACTGAAGAGCAGTATGAACCCCAGTCTCCTCTGCATAAAACCATCCAGAGCTATTGGCCATAATTGAGGACAAAAATGATTAGGGGAAATAGTTTTTTTTTTTTTTTTTTTTTTTTAAAGTCCTTACCAGATAGCAGTAAGAGGATAAATGGAAGAGGAACAAAGAAATCACATCTTTTTATCCTTACTAGATTGCAGCAGAAATGGAAAGAAGCGAGTTACAGGTGGGTGACCTAAATCGGAGGCCCCAAGCACATGCATCCAGACCTGGCTTGGATCCAGAAGGGGAGCAGCAGACTTGCTGGTTTTGTTGACACACAGTTATATCTTCCCGTTACATAATAAATTTCCCCCGATGCAAGCACATTTAAAAGATTGAAAGAAAGCCTTCATGACTGTTTGGGGTAATTTAATGCCAAAATTTATGCCTTGGAGAAGTTATGAATCAATCGACTATCAAAGACTTGTGCAGGTGTGCACAAAGAAAGCTTTCATGTCAACTATTTTTGCATCCTTTTCATTTCATATCATCAAGGTCCACTTTGAAGCTTCTTTCCAGGAATCCGGACCACGATATGTATTTGGAATTGGATGTAGACTTTTTTTTTTTTTTCTATTTGGGGTTAGTAGCTCCCTGGTTTGTAGAGCACGAGAAAGCAATCTTGCTGCCTTCTGTACCAGTTTTGAGCAGAGCAAATGCTGCTATGATTTAAATCTTTTGTGTTCCAATCTTTTGAAACCATAAAAATGATAACAGTGAAACTGCCCATGAATAGAAATGCACAAAGTAGAAGAAGGATGTCGTTAATACAGTAAAATGTCTTTACAGAATAAGAAATAGTTTGTGTTTCTCTTTCTGTTTTTAGTAATAGAACCTCTGTGGACATTCATCCTGATTTTTTACTAAAAAAAAATCCCATTAGTCGATGCCAAATATATTATGTTCACCTGGTCCTCTCCAGTCAAATCTGTAAGGACAGACATTGAAATGTAGAGAGAAGTATAGAATAAATCTCTTGCAAGTACAATTTAGGGTTTTAGGATGCCAAAGGAGTCAGAATTTCAACTTGCTTTTTATAACCAAGATCTTTGCATTTAAGAAATAACTCAAGGTTCAATTGGAGAAAAGATGCCGTTTGAATCCTTGCTGGTAGTTCATCTTCACTCTTTTGATACTGACTAAATTGGCTACTTAGTGCTTCGGGCTAGATTCTTCCTTCTTTCTGTAGGACTTTTCCCTTTAAAAGAGTCATCTAATTAGTTGTTTTACACTCTGCTGTGGACAATAGATCTTTACACCTAAGCATCGCACCCTAAGGTAAAATTCCTGAATATTGTCTCTTCCCTTTTTCCCTTGTCCTTTCCTACACACACACACACTCTCTTTCTCTCTTTTTCCCTCCCTCCCTCCCCCTCCCTCATGCATATCCCCACCCCCCCAAAGGCTGATTTCTGGAATGAGAGTGGGAGCCTTGCATCTGTTCTCTACAGGGTATTGATTGTAAAACTCCTTCATCTATGAAAGTCATTTGGAATCCTCTCGTCCAGCAAGTGATGGAGGAAGTGACTTTGGCCTCCAGGAGGTGGCAGCATGCTTGTGGGGAGGGCACAGGGAGTGAGGACAGGTGAAAACATCTCCCTTGCCAAGAGCCTCTTCTCTTCTTTTTGCCTCACCGTCCTCCTGTGTATCTCAAAGCCAGGTTGGGCTAGTGAATCTCCAGGGTCCTTCTCAGGAGTGCCAGTATCCACGGTGCTTGCAACTGGGCTGCTCCTTTTTAGGAGAAGATCTGAGGCAGCCCTGGGGGCAGAGGGATGCAAGTTGGCACTGCAGGTGTCCCTCTCTTACCACCCGGAAGTTGGACAGATCAGCACCAATAGAAATGCAGGTATCTAACATTTGTCACTAAGAACATTGATTCAGTAGCAAAAAAAAAAAAAAAAAAAGACCAAACCAAAAAAACAACTCCCGAAAGGCATTTCACCTTGAAGTGTTCTCATCTGCGGCAGAGTGTGTCTCTGCTACTCCCGAGCAGTGCTAAGAGTTCAGATGTAATTTTGCATTTGGCACAGAGCCAGCCATCAAAGCCAAGAGAGAAGTCAGGGTTCAGGCTTCCTTAGGCTTCCCCCACCGCCCCCACTGCTGAGTGGCTGGATTTTTTTTTTCCCCCCAGACTGAGAATGATGATCCGATTTGAGCCTCAGGCAGTCACAGCAGCTCTTTTGTCGGCTTCCCTGCTTGGCAGAGGCTTGCTAAGGCTTGACTGAAATGTGTCAGTAGCAGCAGTCGCGGCCATCCCTCTGACACAGCCCTGCCACTCTTGAGCCACTGAGGGCATCCTGTTGCAAAATGCTTCCTGACAGAGGGGCCACAGCCACACGGAGAGATCAAGTGGCAGGTGCGTGGGGTGGGGGATTTGCTTAGAGGAGGAAGCTGAATCTGTCCATCAGCATCTTTTCCTCCCGGAGCCCTGAACACGGAAATGTCAGAGCGAGGTGGGCTTTCAGTAAAACCTGCCTTTCCTTGGCAATGGCATGCGTCCATCCCGTGGACATGAGGTCATCTAGTGGATAACGAGGCTGAGTCTGACTGCGCGGGGTCCTTGTGCCATTGGCAGAGCAAAGATTGCATTGGAAAAGGAAAACATAAAGGTGACAGCGATTCATAGACTCCAGAATGATAGCTTCTGGGTCACAGATCAGAAGGGGCTTTGCGGCTCCTAAGGCCTCCAGCTGCGGGAGACACTGTAAGCAAATGCTTTGTGCTTTGTTTTCCTCAGACTCAACACTGTCCAATTCAGGGAATTTCGATCCGGGAAGGAGATGGGAGCAGGAATAATGAACACCCTTGTCATGTCCCATTCCTCATCCATCCAGTGTATCTGTGTCATTCTTCTTCCTGGCATCCTTGTTGGGAGAAAAAACAAACAAGTGAGATATTCCCAGACACTCAGAGAAATAAGAACAGCATTTAGCAAAAGTGGGAAATAGAATAAATCTGTCCTAGGACGTTCTAGACTGCCTGTTTTATGTCTTTGGTTGCTAGTGTGTCTATCCATTCATTCCCTTATTCAAACTCCTATTAATGCATTCAGCACATTGTTGCTGAGCATCTAGTATGGGTAGATCTAGTCTAGAAGCGTGAGCAAGAATCAACCAGGTCATTGCCTTCCTAGAGGTTCTCATGAGTTGCAAGTAAATATATAAGCAAGCTAAATCCAGATTGCCAGAAGTGCTATCCCAGAAATAAATGGGCTGAAATGGGAACCAGAAGCTGGGGACTGTAGGGCAAGGGAGGCTGCTTGGCACTGGGGCGGTGGGGCAGGCTGCTCTAAGGACAGTGAAGGGCTGAGGTAGGACAGTGAGCCTGTGAGCTACGAAGGGAAAGAGGAGGGGATGGGGAAGAACATTCCAGGCTCCTCGGCGTAATCATATTCTCAGATGCTCCGACTTCTTTTTTAATTTTTTTAATTTTATTTATTTATTTGACAAACAGAGATCACAAGTAGACAGAGAGGCAGGCAGAGAAAGAGGGGAAAGCAGGCTCCCCTCTGAGCAGAGAGCCCAATGTGGGCTCCATCCCAGGACCCTGGGATCATGACCCGAGCCGAAGGCAGAGGCTTTAACCCACTGAGCCACCCAGGTGCCCCGTCCGACTTCTGATGACATTCCTCCTTCCATCCTCATGTAGGACTTCAGGTGGCCAATTTTGTCTGCCTAACTTGCTAACTGTGTTACCTTGGGCAAGTTTCTTCACCTCTCATGTGCT
This sequence comes from Mustela nivalis, assembly GCF_964662115.1. Taxonomy (NCBI): domain Eukaryota; kingdom Metazoa; phylum Chordata; class Mammalia; order Carnivora; family Mustelidae; genus Mustela; species Mustela nivalis. Next base: position 97,022,068 of record NC_139028.1, on the reverse strand, counting down.
CTTTCTTTGTCTGAAAAATGGGGATGATAGATGCTCAACCCTACATATTGAGGGTTATTTCGGTATAAAATGGAACACTGGCACCAGGCCTGTCTCAACACATCTTTGTTCTCCTTTTCACTCTTCCCTTCCTGTCTGCCTCACCCGCATAAATTCAAATTCCTAACTGAAGTGTCATTGGTAACTCTTCCTAGAGATAATTATCTTTTAGGATAGTTCAGGTGGTCCTTTGGGAAGGGTTGAGGTTGGGGATGGAGTGACACAGAAGCCTTTCTTCGGTTCTTGAAGTCGAACTTTGTTGAGAGTTGCCTACGCTATATGTGAAGCTCGGAAAGCTGGAAGTCATGGTTTTCCGTCCCATCATCCTTTGTCTTTGGGTAATTAAGGTCAAGGTGGCCATTCTTGCTTGGGAAAATGACACTGCTGATGGACAGCCTTTTCTTATAGTGGATTCCCAGACTCCTGAGAAAGATGTTCCCTTTCTCCATCTCCACAGTCATTCTGCACCTCTTGGAAGTGCCCACATCATGTCCCATCTCTGTCCCCAGCTTGCTAGCTGGCAACAGACTGTCACTGATCGTTTTCCCAGTAAGGTTTTACACCTGTCATGGAACTTGTTTAAAACTCACTTTGCCCAATTTATTTACATTTTATTGTGTGAAAGATTCTCTCCTGGGATGAATTCGGATTTGTAATAGCAAGTGCTGTGAAAGGAATAACACAAACATAGCTAGACACCAAGCTTAGCTTCTGATTTTTGCCTGACTTTCCTTAATTATTACTGATAGGCTCTAGCTGTGACTCAGTAATTCAGTTCTATCTTATTCTTTTTTTTTTTTTTTAAGATTTTATTTATTTATTTGACAGAGAGAAAGTTCACAAGCAGGGAGAGAGGCAAGCAGAGAGAGAGGGGAAGCAGGCTCCCTGCTGAGTAGAGAGCCTGATGTGGGGCTTGATTCCAGGACCCTGGGATCATGACCTGAGGTGAAGGCAGAGACTTAACCCACTGAGCCACCCAGGCGCCCCTCTATCTTATTCTTAACTCTAAGCTCTGTCTTATGATCCATATAATGATCTAGAATGATTCTTTTTTTGTTGTTTTTTGTTTTTTGTTTTTAAGAAATCTCCAACTCTTGACCCCTCTCAAGGGCTTTGGCTTATACTACTGATATCCCAAATTCCATCCACATTTAGAGTGATATGCAAACTTAGGCCTATTCACAGTATTTAATATTTAGCTCCAGACCAAGGATCGGAGAGCAGAGGGTGAGGACCAGGAAGGCATACAAAGTCAAGGTGGCCATTACTGAAATTTCCATTTTCAAAATGCAGACATTCCAAACAGCCTGTTTCTTCTTCCTCTCCTATCTCCCAACCTTTCAATGAATAAGAATAAAAAAATTAAAAAAAAAAAAATACTGCACAGAGTTTCTGATTGGTTTTATAATGAGATCATTATCTTAGCTTGATCATGTTGTAGAAGCCACGTTCCAGGCCATAAACTGCAATGCAGAACTGAAGGTCTTGCAAGAACACACCTGAACAGTGGTGGGCCTCTCTGTAATGGACTCCATGCTCCGACCCCCGCTTGGTGGCAGGTGGTGTGAGGTGACTGATTATTACAGGAAGTGCGTGCCAGCCTGCAAGCTCCGCTGTTTGGTACATTTCCGGAAATGTGAGCAAAGAAAAAAAAAAACAAAAACACAAAATTTGAATGTCTCTTTTCCCCCCCCAAACAGGGACTCCATGGTAATTTCATTATTGATAATTACAAAGGAAAAAGCACTCAAATGCAAAAATTAATGTCCAGTTTGCCTCTTAATGGCTTGAAGCAAATCTGGTGGCTGTTGCAATCCAATGAAATGACAATTTTAAAAGGGGGGAAAAAAGCCTTGATTAAATTCCTTCTGCACCTACCCTGGTATGTGCATCTTTCCTTTTGTCTGATTATTACCAAATTTGCAGAGTACATTGAAAAAATAAAATAATCTAAAATGTGTTTTTTCTAATTATAGAGCTAGTGTTCTCTCCCTCTCCTTCTGTCTCTCTCTCCCTTTTTTAAGTTTACCTATTATTTGAGAGGAAGACAGCAAATGCTGGGTGTGAGGGCAGAGAGAGAAAAACTCAAGCGGACTCTACACTGGGTATGGAGTCTGACACAGGGCTCGATCAACAAGACCCTAAGGTCACAATCTGGGCTGGAACCAACTCTGCCACTCAGGCATCCCTCTAAGACTAATTCTTATAAGTAGACAGGTGTCTGTAGTAGTTAAAAGCTCAGGTTCTGAAATCAGACTACGTGGGTTCAATCATGGCTGTGCTGCCTACTACTTTTGCAAGCTTCTTACCCTCTCTCTGCCTCATTTTGCTCATCTATAAAATGGGACCAATGATAGTACCTACCTCGTAACATTGTTGTGCAAACTAAATGAGTTAATACATGTAGAGTTCCTGGAATAGAGCGTACGTGTTCAGTAAATGTTTGCTACAAATAAAACTGCAGAAAACTCTGAAAATACAAGGTCAAAAACAAACATAATCACCTCTCCACTCAGAGCTGAGTGCACTTAACATTTGGAAAGTTTTCATTTTGGCTACTGTGTATTTGTGTGTGTGTGTGTGTGTGTGTGTCTGTATCTTACTATAAACATGGCTGTGTATCTTCTTTTTCACTAAACAGTGCCTTTGAGCATTTTACATGCATTTAGAATTACTTTCATACATTTTGGACTGCATAAAATTATAAAATAAGAAGTTCTTTTTAAAAACGATTTATTCTGTGACATTTAATTTGTGTAATTATTTTAATTAAAGTAAAGTAGTAAGTCTTAAGTTGAGAGGATAAAGAGAGAGAGAAATTCAATAGAGTTGTTCTTTTTTTAACATATCTGTACTCTGAGGAACTGTATGGTGATTTTTTTTTTCCTCTCCCTTTTTGATCGTTTGTATCCTCTGGTCTGAGGGTGATATGTGTGCTTTATATCCAGGAGTTGAGGCCAGGATGGATGGAGCAGTGGGGAGAAGAGAGGGATATAGTTTGGGAAGACAGATATAATAATGTCCATTTTGTAATAGTGTTATGAGGATAAATAAGACTGGCATGTAATGTGCTTAGCATAGTAAGTGTATAATATATTGTAATTAGTATTATTAATAATTTTTACTTATTACTTTAGAGAGTATATTTTAAGTACTTTCAAATTAATAGGGAGAAATAGATTTAAACGTTTGGGTTTGCTTCATTCTGACTCAGTTAACCCCTCTAATAAGAGCCATAGGGCATCAAGGAGTGGAATTTCCTGATGATTCCATTTCTTCACACTAATGAATATTTCAATCTCTCTTACTCCTTGTCTACCACTTAGAGATATGAGAGGAAGGACTTGGCCACGGAGGCCACGCAAAGGAGCAGGTGGAATCTTGAGTCCTGGGCTGGACTGGGCTGGACTGGGCTCAGGTACCAGTTTGGGGATACCTCTGATTGATGGACCAAAAGTCCATTTCCCTCTTCCTCTTCCTGATTGTTCATTTACATGGCTTTCTCATCAAACTCTGTGGCTTTCTCATCATACTCCCTATTAAACTTTCTTCTCACGGTTGGGTAAGAATGGACCTGAATTGGATTTACTAACTATTCAATTACCCAGGCTATCTTGCTCTGTTGCCATCAAATGAAGCCGCACTAGCCTAGCTCTCAGACAGCATATAGCGAGGTAACAAGTTCTTTTTCACATAGCCTGCTATGACATGCAAGTTTGTCATCTACATGGGAAGCCCATCACAAAGCACATTGCCTCTACTGAACATGAGCCCTACACTGGCCTAATTCTGTAGCTGGCCTGATTAAACCAGAGGAATGGATGTGAGCCCAAGAAAAGCTAAATCCAAGAATTGATTGCAGTATGCGTTTTCAAGTACATGTAGGTAGAGTGTAGAAATTTAATCCCAAACTCACTGGAGGGAAATGGGGGAAAATTCAGAATGAGTTTTCTTTCCTCTGTTTCTCTCCCCACCTCTTCTTTCTTCTTTCTCTCAACATTTTAAATATATTTATATATATATGTGTGTGTGTGTGTGTGTGTATATTTTATATATATGTGTGTGTGTATATACACACACACATACACACAAACATACATACATATAGATAGATTGATAGATAGATAGATAGATATAGGGTTCTCTATGGTACTCTCAGATAGAGGCAGGTAGGGGAGGAAAGAAGGACCTACTTCTATAGTGTCCTGGATAGAAAGGTTGGTATTTGGGGTTATAAGGCTTTAAAAAATAAGTTCTCTTAGGCACAGAGAACTTATTTTTTCAAGCCTGTCGGGGACTGCCTCCGGCCAGGAAAGTCCCCGCCATTACAAGAAGGCGCTTGGCTCACTGCTAGCAAAATACGCTGCAAGTATACAATGAACTTTCCGGTGAAGCCCGCCTAAAGGAGGACATAGTTATTGGCTGTATCAAATTTAATCAGCATAGTAACAGGACTCTCATTGGCTCTCCCCATTGCTTGGCCCCTTATTGGTCACCCTGCTGTATATAAGCTAAGGAAGTTGATTAAATAAACGGAAATGAAGCATTAACACCATACCAGGCTCATTGTCGTCCTTGCGGGCCGAGGGCGACACAAGCCGGTGATCACTACAGAAAACCACTTAAAAATACTGAAGAAGCATTACTTTTGGTTGTCTGTACTGCTGTTCAGGATATGTAGAGATGAAACTACTTGGTCAAATGTGTTTGGTACTTGGGAAATGCCATATGCCCCTTTGTGGCATTATTAATTCAGGTGCACTAAGGACCTCGGGAAGGAAATCCTGTGGCAAAGAAACAGGCTAGAGCTTCTGTACCTATATAGGCACCACTTATTTCCCATGGACTCCCTTCCCTGCTCTTCCCTCTGCTTCTTTACCCTCCTGTCTCCCTCTGTCTCTCCTGCCTTCCCCCTCCTTCCCTCCTACTTCATTCCCCCCTCTTTTCCTTCTTTCTTCTTCCTCTTATAGTCAACTTATTTCTCTGTTATACAAACTAGCCAGTTAGGGACTTTGGCTTTAGGCCTCCTTGGTGGTTCCCTTTATCCCTCACTCCCTGGCTCTGGCAGCCTCTTGCTTTTCTCTTCAGTTCGTGTTTTCTTATTTCTATATGCATTACCTTCCTGAAGATGCCCCGTCAGACCTATCATGGAAGACAGAGATGTGAAATCAGACAGAAACATGCCACTGAGGGGCGTGAAGTGTAAGGAGACAAGATAAGACATGTACACCATTCTGAAAAATTCAAGGTAGAAAAGGAGACATCTCATTTGAGAATTGCAGATAAAGTGCTGTGGGTATTCAGAAAAAGGAGATGAATACCTCTTGTCTTTTCTCTCTCAGTGACTACTCGAAATTACTGAGGGAAATGGTATAGGGGTGTTTTTCAGGTATGGGCAAGGCTGGAATTACTAAAGGACGCATCATGTTATTTGTTCAGGATAAATATTGTGCAAAGTGACCAATAGGCCAGGAGTAAGTACCCTTTGGCCCGGTTTCTATTGAAGAACAGGCGAGCTCTGTCCTTTTGCTTCTTTCTTGCCTTCCTCCCTCCATCCGTCCTTCTGTCTCTTCCCAGTTTTTGGCTATTTTGATAATTTATTGCTTTTTTTCTCCTTCCTTTTCTGTCTTCTTTTATATCCTGTTCTCGTTCACACTTACTCTGTGTGCAATAGATTATCTTACTAATATATATAACATATGTATAAAAAAATATATATATGGGCACCTGGGTGGCTCAGTGGGTTGGTCCTCTGCCTTCAGCTCAGGTCATGATCTCAGGGTCCTTGAATAGAGCCCCGCATTGGGCTCTCTGCTGAGCCTGCTTCCTCCTCTATCTCCGCCTGCCTCTCTGCCTACTTGTGTCTGTCAATAAATAAAATAAATAAAATTCTATTAAAAAATATATATATATAATTTACCTCTCCAAACAATTCTGAGTTAGGTACTCTAATGATACATATAATAAACTACATAAAACACATACACTTATATAAATTATATAATAAATTATACAAAATATATATCTGTATGTAAATTATAAATACTTAATTATAAACGTACTATACTTAATCAATTTATGTATTTTCATTTCTTTTTTTTTTTTAACGGAAGGGAATTTGAGGTGTGGAGGTCCAGTGACTAGCTCAAAGCTACCCAGAGAGTAGGAAAGAAGCAGGTCCCAAACCTAGGTCCATCTGCTTAAGTGTGTGCTTCAGCACAGAACACTACTTTCTGTCTCGATCATCACTGAATGTCCATACTGCTGATGTTCACAGTCTCGCCCTACTGCTACCCATTTCTTTTTTTTTTTTTTTAAGATTTTATTTATTTATTGGACAGACAGAGATCACAAGCAGGCAGAGAGAAAGGTAGGGAAGCAGGCTCCCTGCCAAGCAGAGAGCCCAATGCGGGGCTCGATCCCAGAACCCTGGGATCTTGACCTGAGCCGAAAGCAGAGGCCTTAACCCATTGAGCCACCCAGGCGCCCCAATGCTGCCCATTTCTGACCTTACTCAACTCTTCAGCTGCTGATGCTCAGTTAAAACTGTGACATTCTTATGGGAAATGAAAAACAAAGCTGGCAGGATGGCATTTCCACTGAAAGGTATGCATGTGTGTGTCCTTGCTTGCTTTTGCACACATACACACATTTGTGCTGTTCTCTACAATAATGAGATTCCGCAAAAGCAACTGCCACTTGTTGGTTAGCAGAGGCATAGTGACAAAAACAGAATGAAAAAGAGTTGCTCTAAAAGTCAAGGAAAGAAGTGGAAATCAGAGTGGGAGACAGATTCCTAACCTTATTATGACTGGCTGGTCGGGTCTAAAAAGATCAAAGTTGTCCTTCCCATTGTGCCTCTATATCTAATTATAACATCTTGAACTTTCGGTTTCTGAGGCTTTATGTTGTAGTTTCACCTGGTGATACCTTGGAGTTCTGTCTTCTCTCTGCTGCTGATGTACTGTATTCACTCACTGATCATTTAACTGACATTTTTAGGACACCTGCTGGATGCACAGGTTCAGATCTTTGTGCCTGTGGCCCTGCCCTTAAGGAATGTTCAGTCTCCAGGGAGAGGCAGACAAAATAAGCAAGTGCTTATAGTACAATGTGATAAGTTACAGCAAGGCAGGCCAAGAAACTCATATTGTTTGAATATTTCCTTCCAGGTCAGCTACTTTGCTATTTTACAAGGATTGTTTGATTTAATGGTCCCTAGAGCCCTCAGTAGTAGATATTATTTTTACTTTACTGATGTGAAAACTGAGCTTCAGAGAATGTATGTGAATCATTGAAGCCTCAACAGGAAACTCAACAGCTGGTATGTTCAAATTAGACTCATTCAGATAAGGTTTAAGAAAGGGGTTGCTTTTCAAAGGTGTGAGTGGTTGGGTGAGCCACGTGGGCTGGCAGAGTAAGTAACCTGTTGCTACAAAGAGAAGTGCTATTATGAGTCCTAGGACTGGAGAGACAGCAGGAAGGAAAAAGTTACTGATATCCAGAAGGAGAGGGTCGTACAGACAAGGTCACCTCAGAGCAATAGCGTTTGTTTGAAGGTTACAGGGAACCCAGTTGATCCCACAGTGAGAGAACCGGGGGGAAAGATGGCTTGTCTACACACTCCCACTCTAACCTTCCGCTGGCATCCCCCATCAGATGAAGCCCAATCAAACTTTGAGGACCAAGGAGCCCATTGATTTAATAGTACAAGCCCCTGTCTTACTAGGTGAAGAAGCATGAAGAGTGGATGCAGAGGGGCGAACTGGAAACACATGGGACATTTTGATGTTTGCCGAAGGTCAAACGGTAGTTTGATAATGGAAGAGTTGGTCAATACTAGATGGATTCTGTAGCTGTCTGCCTTATTTTTCTGTCCCTTAAGCAGTCAATGGATATGTCTGGTTTCATTGGTTCCCAGCCGCTGCAGTTTTGCCACGTTGACTGACATCATACACCCTCATTTCTTCCTAGTCTTTCCTTTGAGTCATTCATGTTGCATTCTCCCTCAGGCTCATCATTTCACAACTATTCATCCATATACCTTTTAAATATATTCAGCTTAGGTGGGCATAATTGGCAAAACCTATCCTCTGTCCAGTTGTGTTTATCAAGTGAATGAATTTGCATTTCTATATTCTTCAGGAACTCACTTTATTTCTTTCTAGTCTTTTCCTGCCATTGAGGAGCCCAGCCTCCAGTTGTCTGTGAGATGAATTGATGGTCTATTTTGGGTCATGTTGTTTGTGATGCTAGTGATAAAATACTGATGTATAAGCATATGGAACGTTATACTCTCATTAGGATTTTAACATTTATTACAGCATTCATTTTTAATAACTACCTTGCAACCTTGTCAAGTCAATTGCACCTCCTACTGCTTTATATTTTTCAAAACCCAAATCCTTATTCAAACATCTAACCATTCAGTGCAATTCAGAACCATCTCTGAAGCACCTACTATGTGCTGAGCTTAACACTAGGTATAAACACTTCGGGGATGTCAGTGTGGAAAATATAGATAAAGATCTCTGTTCTTGTCAAGTGAGAGAAGATGGAAAACAAGGACAAAAAGGAAAGGAAAGGAAATTAGTACAGAATAATAGTTGAGTGAGATAAATGCTATATGTAAAGAAAAAGCAGACCTGGGTAAGGGAGAAGAGTTGGGTGGGGGGGAATGAAGTTATAAAATTTTGAACTAATTACTTAGGGAGGACTTTATGAGAAAGTGACATTTAAATAATGATGGAAAGGAGGTGGGGAAGTGAACTTCATGGCTGTGGAAGAAGACAGTTCCAGGCAGAGAATGGGCAGACGCATGTCTGGTTTATCCAGATGGTGCCAAGAAATCCAGGGTGATTGAAGGGGCAACAGTCAAAAGAAATAAGTTGGACTTAAATTTAAGGATAGCAAGACATAGTGATGGTATAAAGCCTTTCAAGCCATTGGAAGGATGATGGTTTTTACTCTAAGTAAGGTGAATGGTCAATGGTGGGTTTTGGTCAGAGAGGGTCCTGATAAATAAAAGCAAATTTAAAAGTAGAAAGAAAGAATCAAGGATAGGACCTAAAGTTGTCTTTTAAGACTCAATCTCGGGGCTCCTGGGTGGCTGGCTAAGCCTCTGACTTTGGATTTCAGCTCAGGTCGTGATCTCAGGGTCCTGAGATCGAGCCCTGTGTTGAGCTCTAGGCTCAACATGGAGTCTGCTTGTCCTTCTCCCTCTGCAACACCCCCACCCCCGCCTCTTAAATAAATAAATAAATAAATAAGTGAAATCACAAACAAAACGAAACCAAAAAAACACACAACCCAATCTCATCATAGTATTCCCTTGCTGGAATATCATGCTTGGCTCTCTATCTCCAGCCTTTGATTCATTCATTCATCAACCTTTGGAATAAAAGGTTCCTAAATAGCTGCCATATCCTAGACACTGCACCATATACTGGTAATGACGCAGTGAAAGAAACACATTGTCCCTGCACTCAATTAGTCTATGTAGCAGGGAAGACAATCCAAAAGTGTTCAGTTTCCTTTTCTATGTAGTACCACTCTGTTTAATATCTTCATTCTTCAGTGTAGTCTCACTGCCCCATTTGACATTATTAAAACATGCCAGACCAACTCTTTAATAAAAACTAGGTGAATTCGGTCATACTCTTCCTACCTGAAATACTCTTGCCTCCACTCATCCTCCTTTTCTATCAGGGAATATCACGTTGATTATTATGTCATCTCATTCTCCCTTCAGCTCCCCAACGATGTAATTATGCTGCTAGCTTAGCTCTTGGATCATATCAGTGTAAGCTGTGAATGTGAGGGTCTCCATGAGTACACTGGGAGCTTCTGGAGGACAAAGCTTCTTGATGCATCACCTTTATAGCCCCCAGGACCTAGCTGAGGGCATAGCTCAGAGTCACTGAACTCATACATACCGTCATGGCAGGATGAGTTGCTATGAGAGTTAAAAACAAGTTAAATGACTAAGGAATGTGTTGGAGAAGCAAAAAGGGAATAATACATAAAGCAATTAGGGAGCGGAAGACAGTATGTAATCCAGTGCTGAAATACTGTTAATGGAATCTATAGGGAGGAGACCTTGTGTTGGGATGCTTAGATGCCTGGAGCTCATCAAGGGCAAGCTTTTGCATTTTAGTATGTCTGTAGCAGCACTGAAGGGTCAGGGTCTGGTTAGCCAGATGGTGTCCAATTGCCATCACTACTTAGAGGAGGCTGGTCGGAGGCTGTCATGAGGAGACAATCTCAGGCTTCCTCTGAAAGATGAGACTCTGAACTTGAATGGTTTCCTGGTGTGGCCTGTCAGCCTGGGTTTGGACACTGCTTTGTCTGGAGAAGAATTTAGCTGTGACTTTGACTAAGTGGAGGATTTCCCAGAGAAAAACAGGACATGATCTGCAGTTTTCCTTGTTCACTGGGAAGCCTGGATGTTGAGCTAAGAGAGCAGAGCAACCACTCACTTCCTTTTACCCATTTTGCTATGAATTTTGAGATCATTTAGAATAAAATCTAGACAACTTCTTGGATTTTCATTTAATGGAAAATTTAGTCAGTGACATTAAATCTCTAGCTTTGTGGGTAAACAGCATCATGTCAGTTTAACACAATCAAATCTATTATGCAGCCACTGCTTTATGATGTTAGTACTCAAGAGAGGCAAGATAGAGAGTATTCAAAGCTGAAAAACTGAAATTATCTTATCTGGGAATGGTAGAGACTAGATATATTCATGAAATCTCTCTCTAGATCATCAATCTGTGCATCTCACTTACTACATAATTATTGCAGCAAGTTGTAATGGTAGAAAAGGAGATTTGGGGTTGAAAATTGTAGTTGTAGTACTATCTCTATCCCAAAGTAGCTCTGTGACTTCTACCAAATCATTTGACCTCAGTTCCCTCTACTTTGAAATGGAAATATTACCTATAATTATTTGACCTGTCTTCAGGGAAGATCAAAGGAGCTAATGGGCAGAAAAATACTTTATCAACCATCATACAATAAAAAACCACCAGTTATTGTTATGGTTATTGCATTTTTCTTTGTCTCTGTGATTAATATTGTCCTATGGTCAAATACTAGGCTGCTGTTATGGTTATAATATAGGAAGAAGATGTAAAAACACACATGAGACTCTTCCTGGGTCTGCTTCATAAATATGGCTTCATGAAGTAAAAAATTAAAAATGTCACACACACAGCTGGGTCCTCTTATGGATTCATCATGAAATGGAGATGTCTTTAGCCTTCCAACAAGCTCAAATGACAATTTTGAGAAGGATTATTTTATGTTTATTTAGCATTTTGGGATAAATCACTATTTGGGGATTAAACAACAGACCTGGACATATGACTTCTACATGTTAATGTGACTCCTGGTCTTCATGTTCATTTAAAACAGTTAACCCTCAGTTAGTGGTCAAGGCCAATGGAAGGAAAAACAGGTTTCCATTGTGGGTTTGTGGTATTTCATTCATGTGTAAGTAAAAGAATGCATTTTAAGTCTCTATGTATCAGTAGATTCTGTGACCAAAAAGCTCTTAGAATAGCACCTAGTGCATTTTTACTATATGTCATGCAGTGTGCTATTATTTTGCAAACATCATTTTCCCATTCATGATTTAGGATAGGTACTCTTTCTTTCTTTCTTTCTTTCTTTTTTTTTTTTTTTTTCCTCTCCACATGGTAAGGGGTGGGGAAAACAGGCCTCGAAGAGAATGCAACTTGTACAAGGTCACACAGTTTATGAATAAGGGAGCCTGAACTCTAATGAGAGTTCTCGTACTCCAGAACCTGTGCTTTTAATTGCAATACCTCACTGCCTTCCAATAAAAGAGAGGTAACATATTTCAACACTGTATTTACTGAGTGCCTTGGTTTAAAAATACCTGTGATCACACTTCCCATCAACAGTTGACCCAAACCATGACACATGTATGGGACAGGTGGCAGAAAGTATTTTCTATTTTTGCCATGCATTTGTTTCAAAGGATTCTTTGCTTTTTCCTCCTCCCATGGAAAGTCACTGATGTTCTAGAAGTATCATCATTTGAGCACTAAGTAAGATCCACTGGGGTTTTAGTTCCATAACAATCTATAGGCCTTTGTAGACAGAGTCACCCAATTAATTGTACTCCTGGGAAGGATTAGGTTTAAAGGAAGCTTTGAGCAGAGAAAGCAAACAAACAAATACAGCAACTAGTAATGGATAGTTATAGGTGTTCTTGTTGATGGTCCTTAAAGCTTGATCAGTGTTTCCTCCAGTTATACCATTCATTAACTTATTGTGTATATACTGAGCACAAATTTCTGCCAGACACTATCTTAGAACCAGGCAATACAACAGGTAACCACACAAGCAAGATCTGTGTCCCTCACGGAGTTTCCACTCTAGGGTTGAAGATAGGCAATGATAAATCAAGCAATGATTACAGTTGTGACAAGTAATACAAAGAAGATGGCCAACACGTGTATCTGTTCCTAGGGCTGTGGGAACAAACCACCACAAACTGGGGGACTTCAGTATGGCCTCATAGTCCCTGGGCCAGAAGTCTAAAGTCGAGGCATGCGTGGGACCATGCTGTCTGGGACTCTAGGGAAATCTTTCTAGAGGAAGGATTCCCTAAGGGAGAATCTTCTGATGCTTCCTTTAGCTTCTAGTGTTTCCTGTCAATCCTTGCCGTTCCTTGGCTTATAGAAACATCCCTGCAGACAGCAGCTTTCTCTGCCCTGTATGTCCTCACGTAATCGCCCCTCTGCGCTTGTCTGTCTCCATCCAAATTTCCCCTTTATGGGAGGATACCTGTCCTTTCAGACTGGGACCCACTCTAATGACCTCATTTGAAACTGATTACCTCTGCAAATACTTATAAGGTTACCACTTAGTTCCCTTTCCTTATTTTTAGGAAGTCATTTCCATACTCATAAAGGTCCCATTATTTAATGTATCTATGATATAAAAATATCAATAGTACATGAAAATAACTACTACTCATAGGTTTATATGTGCCAAGTACAATGTAAACTATTTTAATGCATTGTCTCATTTAATTAATAGGTCTAGCAAAAATCCGTGCCCTAGATTTGCAAGTCTCTAGATGATTGTAGTTATTACTAGAATTTTTACTCAAACATTTTTACCCTGCTTCTCTAAGATCTAATGTCTTAATCTTTTCAAGCTAAGTTTAATGCTGAACTTCAAGAGATTTTATTTCATGCATTAAGTAAATGATATCAATATGTAGAAACTACCAAAAAAACCTCTATATAAATCAGTTTGTGATCAAGTTTGACTGTTAAAATAATTACTATACTCCACCAAACAATATAAAAACCAATTCCTAAAGTAATGCTAGAATACGTTTTTTCAGAAGTTTTTGGATTTTTTTTTAATTGCTTTCACAAATAGTGAGTTCTTTTTAGTATAAGATATTGTTAGGTATCTTTTTATTTTATTTTAATTTAATTTATTAAAAGATTTTATTTATTTATTTGACAGAGACACAAGGAGAGAGGGAACCCAAGCAGGGGGAGTGGCAGAGGGAGAAGCAGGAATCCCACAGAGCAGGGAGCCCCACACAGGGAGCTGTATGCAGGCTCAATCCCAGAACCCTGAGCCCAAGGCAGATGCTTAACCACTAAGCCACCAGATGTCCCTGTTGTTAGGTATCTTAACTGATGTTTACTTCAAACTTTTCCTAAAATAAACTTTGGGGAACAAAAATAAATGTAAATGCTTTGGGTAAAGGAAGGCTTGATCCACTTTCTCACTTTATATTGCTTGCCTCCCCCACCTTGGAAAGGATAGGGGCCATTATTAGCATGTCAAAGACTCTGAGAAGTCCTGCAAATAAAGCAGCCTGCTTTACCTTACAGTTTTATCCATGAAAAGGGTCATCACAGACATCCTCTTCGAATCATATGTATCACATCGTGAATAAAAATACTCTCCTTTTATTTCTTGCTCTTGTGTTGGGAAGATAAAGTGAGCCTAAAATTTCCAGTCAGAATTGTAAATCCACAGGTAAATTCCCATGAAGTGACCAGATCAAAGGCTTCTTTTCTCATACCTTGGATTTCTAACTTCTTAGCAAAGAGACATGATTCCAGTAGACCTTGGGTTTCTTATAGCATCTGCCTAACCCTGGAGACATTAGCATAACTTCCCTGGAACCCCACTGATATTTCTGGAATGTCCTCCATTATTTATCTCACTTTTCCTTCCGTCTTCTTTTCCTTTCCTCTCTAGTTAATTCTACTTTTTCCATTCTTTTCCTCTCTTCATGTAGCTGCACTGGGAGGCATAGGCCCCTTTAGTTCACTGGGCAATGAGTAGCTTACTTTCATGGAAGATGTAATTTTGAGGCCTTGATTTAAAATAGGCACTGCAGATGTTTTCCCTAAGTGAGCCCTTTAAAGCAGCTCCTTGGGTGCACAAGGTTCTCTGCTTTTGTGTTTACCACTGGAACAGAGTTAGCATCCAAATTAATGTGCAGCTATGACTGCACTGGAACAAAGCTGGGGCTGTGTGATGACTCATCGGGTAAACTCTTCCACTTCCTTCTAACAATTCATATGTGTGTGTTGGGTTGCAGGAGGACATACACAAATATTCATAAGCAGAAGCCCACTCACATGTACCACTCCTGTAGTAGGCTTTTGACAGAATTAAAACAGGACTCTCTTTAATAATACCCCACTTCTAAGCTTTATCAGGGACCACTATGCGCATTATATTATCATGAAGCCATGCCAGCCTTCCTGGTGTCTCTGTCACACAAAAGAAATTAAATGTGTCTCATAACTAAAGTCTAACATTAGCTTGTGTCTGCAAAAGGGAAAGACAATTAGAAAGTTCCCAAATTAACATTCTAATAATATAGCAGTAATCAACGCTAGTCTGGGGTTGGGTTGAAACAAAATAGCCTGCCTTTATATATAATTAGTGCATATAAGGAAATGGTGTGAAGTGTGAATTGTTCCACTGATGTAAACATATATATATTTTTTTCTTTTTTTTTTTAAGTAGGAGACTAGACTTGGTCCAGAGAGTTATAGGCTAAGATATAACAGATTATAACTCTTTACAACAGAAAGAAATGGAATCTCAACGGATGAACATGTGCTTGTTTTCCCCAACTATAAACATAGCACATTGAGCAGACTTCCTCAAAGTGTTACATTGCAAAGGTATACATATATATGTGCTGTATTTATACACATGTCCATATACCTACTAAAATACAAAATTTGCACATCTCTGGTGGAAACTTGCTAACAATTAAATAATTAATTCCAGGTAATTTTCATACTTTAGAATTGACACTCCCCATTTCCCAAATATTTATTCACCAGAACTCTATCTCATGTTATAGGAATCCCCTAGGCAGGGTTTTTAGGTAATAGATGCATATCTACTAGTATCCTAAATTCTTTCCTATGCCAGAATTCCACTCTTACGGAATAATATTGAAACTGGATTTGTGGGAAGAACCGCCTCCCAACTGACTGGCCAGTCATTTAGTTAGCAAAATACATAAACCCCTTCAGAACACCAGGGTCCTCCTTAGACCTTACCGTGCCTCAGAAAAATAACTCTCAATATTATATATTTCCAAGACCTATGTTGACGTACAACGTATATACATGTATTTATATAAAGGAAGGTGAATTCATGGGAATACATTTTCATTCGATTTTTGTGTTATTGTGAACAGAACTGTTTTATTGCAGTTATTTTATAAAAGTCGATGGTTAGAGTCGTTCACACAAAAGTTAAAAGGGAAAAGCTCAAGTAAATATGAGATTCAGGTGACTTCAATCTTCGCCCTTGTGTGAGGTAACATTAAAGGTGACGGCTTCTAATTAAAATGGAACCGCTGTGTCATGGTAGCCCTGATTTGATTTTGCCTACCTGCACTGCTCAGAAATCATACATTTAAAAGATGTAATTAACAGAAAATTAAAGATTCTCCTTCATTCTTGTTATGGAAAAGATTCCCTGCTCCCTCCTCCTCCCCACCCCAGCCCAGACTTCTCAGCTGGTGTGGAGCCTTTTAAGTTGTGTCTTCACGCCACATGAGTCAGTGCATTAATTAGCTAAGCAGGACTATGATCATTAACTCTGTTATGAGGTCTCTCTTCCCCAGCTGACCCTTCACAGAGCAGGAGCCTTTGGCTGCGGAGAAAGCAGGAAGTCTTTGTCCTCTGCGCTTCCAGCTTTAATAAGGCCAAGGAATGCCCCTGCATACTGTGGAGATTTTCAGGGTCCTTTTCTTCTTTTGAATGGGACGAATCCACACAGACATGAAGTGGGTTCCTCGACTTGAAATATCAGGAGGTTTGGAGCCAAACTGGAGCAAACCTGAGAGAGCCCCTCGGCCCCATTAACTATGTTGCACTTCTGGCCATTGGGCATCCTTACCCAGGGCCCCTTTCCTTTTCACTCTGTGCCAATCTAAATGGCATTCCCTTAAAAAAATTAGCCTTTTAATGATCCTGCACATCTTGTCATTGTCCCTTGTCATTGTCTCTTCTTTCAGCAGCACCCCATTTGATTGTGCCAAGAGCCTTGGGATAACCTCTGTCCCTCCATAAAAAAGGCCCCCTCTGCAGTCACGTTTCCTCTTCTGTTTCCGTATTTCAAGTCTCCTTTCCTTCGGAAAGAATATTATGCATAAGTGGGCTTGAAGTGAACTGGCCCCACCTCCAGACACGGCCCTTTCCTACCCTGCATTCATCTGATTTTGCCAGGACTCCTGTAAAGAGCCTCACCCCACGCAGTGGTCCACCCCTTTGTTCTGCCGATGCTGCTTCCCCGCCATCTCTCCGGAGCCTGTTTTGTCACAGAATATCACCACGACTGATCTCTGTGGGCAAACATGTCCCACACTGGAAAATGGGGAATTACCTAGGCCCGCCTTCTGCTAGTGGCTTTTTTTATTTTTCCTTAGTGCCTTGTATTAGTGACTAATTTTCACATTGACACATTTATCCAAACATAACATCACATGTTTACAAACATCTTAGCTGGAATTAATTAAATCAAGGGATATAAAAATAGCTATTAATTATTATCTTCATCCCATTATTTTGGGAATATGCAAATGAGTAATATTTTCCATTCTGCATGTTCACTGATACACAGTGCTACCACTTGCTACATCTGCTACAATGTTACAGGGAAAATGGTTGAAACAGAGTCTATGTACTTTCAAGGCAAACCTTCCATTTGGAGGACAGCAGTTTTCCCTGTTATGTTAGGAATTTGCAGGATTCTAGGCCATACACTGGGGAGAAAGTTTTAGGTGTTCTGGCAAATGGCCAGGAATGGTAGATCCAATGGTTGGTAATACTGATGGATGCATAGTATATATATGGATACATATAGTATATGGATATGGATATATAGTCGAAGTACTTTCACGGTACTCTGGGATTCCCCCATTGAAATGTCTCTTCACTTGGTTGATGTGGAATGAGTGAATTCTCTGGTCCAAGGGAGTATAACGTAGGGATGGGATATGCAGGAGGCATTCAGGGAGACTAGGATGCTAATATATGAACTTATATCATGGGTATGTCCTCACAATAATTCCACCCCTTTTTGGCTGTGACCCATAATAAAAGTACATTTTACATCTCCACCCCCTTGTAAACACATCTATTTATAATCCAGTTAAAAATTCCTGTATATCCCAAAACTATTTCCGCTATATGAGGCACTCCGATCTTTTCTGTTCTACTCTTTCATTTTACTTAATGCAGGTCATGATCCATAAATTGATTTCATGACCACCTAGTGGTCATTACCCAGTTGGAAAACCATTTTCTTCTAGGGCAGCAGGGTTGCAACTTTTTCTCATCACATTCATATGGATTAGCCTGTTGCCTGACACTATGAGAGTTTTAAAAAATTTTACATTAATATTTAATGTTCTGTAAGAGAAGTACATATATCAGAAGCATACATATCCATGGCCTTTCACAAACTGAATGCACTTAGGTAACCAGTGTCCACAGTAGGAAGCTGACAAATGTCCTAATCTCAGGTGCTCCCCCACCTTGTGTACTCCCCAAGGATGAACACTGTCAGGGTTTCTAAGGGACCAGCTTTTTTTTTTTTTTTTTAATGTTTGCCTATATAGATTATATTTGCTTGTTTGTGTACTCTGTGTAAATCACATGATGCTCTTTTTGCATCTAGTTTCTTGTGTTCATTCACACTATATTTATGAGACCAATTCATATTATTGTGAGACTATAGGTTGCTTATTCTATATTATATCCTATTAGGTGCATATGCCACAGTTGATCCATTCATGTGTTGATATTCATTGGGACATTTCTAGTTTGGGTCTCTGAGGACTAAACACTGAGGCTGTACACATTCTTATATGTGCCTTTGGTGAAGATATGTACACATTTGTGCTCGTGATAGACACCTAGGACTGGAATTATTGAGTTATGGGAATGAATATGTTTGGCTTTATTAAAAACAACCAAACAGTATACTGAAGTGGTTGTACCAGCAGAGGGACGGTTTTCTTAACATATTTTTTTCTCTAGCTGTACCAGCAGAGGGACGGTTTTCTTAACACATTTTTTCTCTAGCTTACTTACTGTAAGAATATAGCATATAATACATATAACATGCAAAATATATGTTAACCAACTGTTTGTGTTATTAGTAAGCCTTCTAGTGAACAGTAGTCTATTAGTAGTTAAGTTTCCGGGAGGTCAAAGATTATACATGGATTTTTGGCTGTGTGGTGGGTTGGTGCGCCTAACCCCACATTGTTCAAGGGTTAACAGTATATTGCAGAATTAGAATACTAGATTGCAGAGTCCGATGTCTGCAATGGTTTTTGTTTGTTTTTTCTTCTCTATTTTTTATTAATATTTGTAAATTACTCTAAAGAGGTACATTTGTCTTTTTTTCCCCTTTTCCCCAGGCTTCCTCATACACATGCATGCACAGACAAATACACATGCTTTGCTCCTTAGGGAGATACACAGGTAGACTCCCACAGCATACACACCCAAGACATAAACAAACAAAAAGGCATATACACAGACACATACAACTGTGGCATAAAGACACTTGCAGACCCATACACAGCTACAAATATACATACACACATCAAGATACACATGTGAAAGTGATATACTTGGTTATATGCCATTTTCTTTCACATGCTTGTACTTTCGCCAACCACAGAATAAATTCCTTAAGGTTGTATTTGTATGATGATGCATGGCTTTCCAATAAATACCTGTGTATATATTTGTTATGATGATAATTTTATTTTTATATTTTTAAGATTCCTGGAGAAATATATTTGTACCCTACTTTGGTAACATACCCTGAACTATATACCAGATTGATATCAACTGTAAATTGTTCTTGCAGTATCTACAGGACATACCTATAGCCACTTAATTCATAATCTGTAATATCTAATTTAGGGTGTCTTCTCTCCCCCCGCCTCCCCACTGAAGAACATTGTTTATTCATATTCTACTGAATTATCAAAAGGAGATAATTTTTCTAAAGGCTGAAATGTAGGGGTGCCTGGGTGGCTCAGTGGGTTAAAGCCTCTGCCTTCAGCTCAGGTCATGATCCCAGGGCCCTGGGATCGAGTCCCACATTGGGCTCTCTGCTCAGCGGGGAGCCTGCTTCCCCCTTCCCGCTGCCTGCCTCTCTGCCTACTTGTGATCTCTCTCTGTGAAGTAAATTTAAAAAATCTTAAAAAAAAAAAAAGAAAAGAAAAGACTGAAAAGCAGACCCTACAATTTCAGGAAATAAATAGGAAAAATATATTTATATGTCTTAGTTTTCTATTGCTGTGTTATAAATTACTACAAATGTATTAGCTTAGAACAACATAAATGTATTTATTATCTCAGTTTCTGGGGATGGGATTCTGGATGCAGCTTGACTGGGTCTTCAGTTCAGGTTTGCAGAGGTCTTCAGTCAAGGTATTGACCAGGCTCTAGGTAGGGCTTGGGGTTCTATTCTAAACTTAAGTAATTATTGGCAAGACTCAACTCCTCCTAGCTTCGGACTGAGGTCCTCTCTTTATCGCTGGCTGTCAGTGGGCCACATGCTCGGCAACAAGAGACCACTTACAATTTCTTGCCACGCGGCTCTTTTATGACAACATGGTAGTTTAGTGCTTTAAGACCAACAGGTGAATCTCTTTCTACAGTCTCCTAAGACAGATCTTACCTAGTATCATATAATCATAGGAATAACCTCTTGTTACCTTTGCTGTATAATGTACACCAATCAAAGTCATGACTACCCCCACCACTTTTGTAATTTAACATTGGTTGGAAGCAAGTTACAAGCCCTGCTCAGCCTGAGAGGGTGGTGTGGCATGGCGTCGTCTTGGAATTGTGTCTACCACACACGGCTTGCGAGTTTTCTTTTACTTGGTATTTCTAACCAGGTAATCATAATTGCTGTTATGCTATTATGGGCAATTTCTATTCATATGTTATACTGACTCTGGAAGCAACTTACAGTCCAATTTATATATAACAACATACTGAACTTCAGATTATACACATATTCACATATATATAGATACAAGGATGTGTGTATAATTTCTTTTAATTTCGCATCCTACTGTGGAACTGAAATCAGCCTTGCCAGCAAATATCTCTATAGTGTAGGCGTGTTACAAACAGGGGTTACTTTAAGAGGAAGTTTATATTACCTTACTCTCACCTCCAGCAGGAATCAGAAGAGATTTAGAACATCAAAGGATGTGGTGACTCCTTTTGAAATGCCGCACACTTTGTTCTAAACCCTCTGAGAGACAGCCAATCCTTATTCAAATCAAACCTTCAAGATAATGTGGAACTATCATTCTCTCTGGGCTGTATTATACAATTTGGTTCAAAATAGATCTGAAACTTTTAATGGGAATAAATGTTCTTGCACATGGTATGGTGGATTGGGTATGGATAAGATGCACTGTGCTTTCTGGGAAAGGTGCCAAGCAGTGGCTTAAGGGGACCACTATAAGGACTTTTCTTACTTGGCTCCCTGACAAATAGCATGCCTGCTTAATCAAGACTATGTGCAATATGGTTGCTGCCCTTTAACAAAACTGTAATAGAAGACAAAAGACAGAAGAGATAGGTAGTGGACGTGATTAGAGGGATCATGATGGGGTGAGATGGCAAATGAGAACATCTCATGCAGAAAGGCTGTGAGGAAGTTGGGAGTTCAATCCCGTTTTGTGAAAATGATCACAATAAAGATTGTCTAAGCCTTTCTTTCT
The DNA here is from genome assembly GCF_964662115.1 of Mustela nivalis. Classification (NCBI taxonomy): domain Eukaryota; kingdom Metazoa; phylum Chordata; class Mammalia; order Carnivora; family Mustelidae; genus Mustela; species Mustela nivalis. Next base: position 97,000,719 of record NC_139028.1, on the reverse strand, counting down.
GAGTAGGTACTTAGAAATACAAGTTAAAGTGCTTCATCTTTGAATTTGGACAGCCTAGACACGAAAGCTGGCTCTGCTACCTACCAGCTTTGGCTGAGTTGGTTAACCTTATTAAGTTGCTATCCCTTTGTCATTGAAGTAGATGGAAATGACATTTCTTACCTGAAGAGTTTGGTATAGTACTTGGCCCTGACAAACACAACAAAACAAGGAACTAGGCAGGGAAGAGGCAAAACAAGAAAATGTGGCTACAGAGATGACGAAACACTTGCAGGTTTCCAGAAGCTTGCTATTCAGGCAAAAGCGCAATTACAGAACAATCTTCTAACTCCTAGAATAGTGGCAAGAAATTTTAGTAGTCTTTAAGAGAGAGCGAAGATCGTCAAACAGGTTGTTCTCCCTCCTACCCTGGGACAAGAGGAAGCAAATTTTTTTAAAAATTCATTCCAGGGACGCCTGGGTGGCTCAGTTGTTAAGCAGTTGCCTTCGGCTCAGGTCATGATCCCAGCGTCCTGGGATCGAGTCCCGCATCGGGCTCCTTGCTCAGCGGGGAGCCTGCTTCTCCCTCTGCCTCTGCCTGCCATTCTGTCTGCCTGTGCTCGCTCTCTCCCCCTCTCTCTCTCTGATAAATAAATAAAATCTTAAAAAAAAAAAAATTCATTCCATTTGTGTCCTTCTCTAATTCTGAACCAAAAATTATTAGAATCCATTTTCCTTTAGCCTTTCCACCAGAGAAAAATGCCAAAAGGAAAACAAAGGTGAAGAGGATTTGCATCAGGGATGTTTATGAGCTAAAGGAGGTCAAACAGACTGAGTCCCTGGAGAAGAGACAACAATACTGGCGCTGGAAATGACATCTGGTACAATAATGATCAAATGGTTAGTCTTTTTTATTTTTTTTTTCCTGGAACCAGTTTTCCAGATAATAAAATGATGATAATGATGAGTAAGAAGTTAAATAAATGGAATGATGAATATGACCCATCGCCCCTTGCACTCATTCATGAATATTTAAAATACTGAGTTCTTAATCAAATTAGCCATCATGGAGTTTTTCTGGTCTTGAGAGACAGGCGTGAGGGTAAAAGTCCTACCTTTGCTTTGCTTCCCCATTTATCTTCCTCGTCATCAGCAGTGGTTTCTAGAATTGCAAGTCAATAATGAGGAAGGGACAAAACCCATCACAATCTCAATTGCTTTTGTCTCTGTAGCTCTGGACAGAGCGTGACTATGTGGCAGTATGTTTAAATCAGTTGGTGAGAGGACAGGAAATAGAATGAAAAAGACTTCTAATCAGGGTGAATTTTGTCTATATAAATTAGGACGTTAATGTTGGGTTGTTGTTGTTTCCCCCCCCCCCCCTATTTTTAATGCTTCTAAATGGCATTTCTCTTGGCTTGCCAGCTTTTAAAGACACCCAAAGACACAAATACTGAGTTGAGATAGATATGCAACTTGCCAATTTTTCAACTTTTTGACGAGTCAGATCAGTTGATTATTCTTTATTACGGGAAATTGATGTGTCAAACACTTCCATCAAAAGAGTCAAGAAAAGGGAAAATAGGGGCAACCAAACACAATTCTTTCTGGTGTACTATTTTATAAAAACACGAGAACTCACAAAGACCAGTTGAGACTAAAAATTAGTATTATACTACAATGGGAGAGGTCCCTTTTAATGCTATTTTTTTTTAACCAAAAGTATTTACTGTTTTGTATTCTCCTAAACTCTGCGTCTTACGTGTCTCACTCCCTCCCACGTCCACACACACATATACGTAGATATTTTATCTCATTCTCCCAGGTTTCTTAAATTCTTCTATAGAGTAGTATTCTTTCCAGATAATATGACAAGACTTACTGCCTCTAATTTAAAAAAACAAAACAAAACAAAAAATCTCCTGAATGTAGCTTTCTGTCCATGAGCTCTTTTAGAAAATATTTAAACATGGGGAATTGGTTATTGCTGGTTATAAAATAATTTATATGTATCAATTTGGGAGCCCTATTCTCAATTTAATTATTTATTTAAATGTCATTGTTTTGTTATCACTCATTAGCAAAATGTAAAGCAAAATCAGAAATAAGATTAAAATTTGAAATTTAATATTTGAGAGAGCTTTTCTGAGAGCTCATACTGGAACCACTATGATTTTGAAATCAGTAAAAATATTGTAACTATTATTTTGAATGAATACAAGCTATGGATGTAATTATAAGACAATTTCATTTTTCTCTCATATTTCAAACTTACTCTTTGGGACTAGTTTTGCTTTGGTCCCTAGTTGAAAACTTTCTGGAAATGTTTATGTAATATAATGTACTGTGGTAAGTAATTGACATATCCAAATTATATAATTCAAAACTTTGAACTCATTTCAATATTAAGAAGCCTGCCTTCCTCAGCATAAGCCTGATTTCAGATAGGAAGCCTCACATCACAGACTGGGGAATGGACATGACTGGATTCTTCTCTATATTGTCATAGAACCTTCTATTCCTACTTTTCTCCTACCTGCCTACTCCTAATTCTGATTCTTACTTGTTATCATGGTTAGGGAAAGTAAGTTAAGTGGTGGGTAGAATAGCTTTTCCTTGCCTGGTACTGTCTTGAGTTGACATCAATATCTTTGGGTTTGCCAGATTTGAAATTGACTTTCTTAGGGTAACTTCCCTGGGACTCTGTTCTTTGGTGACCCACCCCTTTTCTCTGACTCCTCCCAAATTTGCTTTGGTAAGAGTGAGACTCTCTGATGTATCACTTACTCTGTCAGTAGCTCGGTGTCCAGAAATACTTTCAGATTCCCTCTGGGAAGCAGTTGACTTCTTCAAAAAACCCTTTTACATAGAATCTAAGATATCTTTACAACTTTCTCATCAACTCCCTCATACGTGTGCTCAATATTGGGTCTCTTGCTTTTGAGATTTTTCAGGTGGGATTTAGACACCACCCTTCAATGTCTACTGCACTGTGCTCTCACAGCCTTATCCTTAGTCTTGAGGTAAGGGATAGGAATCCTTGGCTTTGGAATTGGTGATAGTCATAACCCTCTGACAATTCGTTCAAAAAATCCTCTAGTGATCTCCCTGAAGTCCTTCTCTAACTAAGCTGAGGATTAGGATGTAGAGACTACCCATCACATTCCTTAGGAGTGGGACTCACAGGATAGCTCTCTCCAAAGAAATCCTCTTTATTAGCCTTCTCTGGTTCATTGATGTCTTTGCTCTGTGTAAGGGATTATGAGGTATGCAAACATATGACCGCCCCCACTGTAAATTTGTGCCCTCTTTGGAATGTATCATCTACCATGTCTTAGTTCCTTGGCCAAAACCTCCATTTCAATATTTTCATTCATACAACAATGCAGAGAAGTATAGTTTAGGTAAAGATTTTATGAAGACATGAAAAAGGTTCTTTATTTTTTTCATTTAATAATTATTTGAGCGACTTATCATGTGCCAAACATTATTCTAGACTCAGGAAATAAGATAGTAAACAAGCCATATAATTTCCCTCTACTCAGGAAACTTGTATTCTTCTGAAGGCGGGAATATAGTTTTAAAAAGGGAAGAGTAAATAATGTAATGTCAGAGAGAGGAGATGTGTCACTGTGTGCAGGTGAGTCAGGGGTCCTTTTAGAAAGATTTCTGAAGGAAAATCTGTGAGAAAGTGACACTCTGTACAGGAGTTATTTAAATTAATTGGGAATAATTGAATCTATATCATGGTATAGAAATATATACATTTTAATATATATTAAAATGGGACAGGGACACCTGGGTGGCTCAGTGGGTTGAGCCTCTGCCTTCGGCTCAGGTCATGATCTTAAGGTCCTGGGATCAAGCCCCGCATCGGGCTCTCTGCTCAGCGGGGATCCTGCTTCCCCCCTGCCTCTCTCTGCCTGCCTCTCTGCCTACTTGTGATCTCTCTTTCTCTCTGTCAAATAAATAAATAAAATCTTAAAAAATATATACATAAGCACATCTGGAGAACTATGAATAATATTCAGTGGAAACCTTCATATACATTTCTGTTCTTCCTCCCTTAGGATGTGGGGAAAAACTCTGCTCTATCCTAGAGGAGCTTTCATGATCTGGTCCAGTTAGGTTCTGCGTCTTTCTCTTCACTGGGTCCCACACAGCTGGCCTGCACTGGGGTGTTTGTGACCTTGTATCAGAGCTCTTATTACATTTGTAGACTATTCTTAGTCTTTGCTAATGAGATCGTTCAGAGTTCGCCTTGAGTATCACATCTTAATCACTTGATTTCTGCAGACGTTTCCTTTCTCCAAATAAACTCCTCAAAATGCCTGCTGCTCTGTGCTCATTAACCTGGGAATGGCTTCTCTCACTCCAATTTGAAAATTCTGAGAGTTCTATCCTGATCAGGATTCTCCAGGCAGTCGCAGTGGGAGGAGGATTGCAGGCTCTTGAGTGTGGGGGGGAAAAAAAAAAATCAATGACCAAATTTCCATCTGCAAGGGGATTTTCCCTTTATGTAGACTTAGGGACTTCACTCTTTTTGCAGTGCAGCATAATTAAGATCCACCCAACTCCACTGTCTGCCCAGTTCCCACTTAATCATTTTATGCTCAATAAGATTTAGGTGACTCAAAGATAACAAAATAATTATTTATTTTGGGTTAAAATAGATATTTTAACCCAAAATGATTTGATGGAAGCTTCAAAGACATATTGAAGACAATAGCCCTCACTTAAACAAACCCAACATGGGACTAGAACTAAACAACAATATAGCCTTCTACAACATTTTTCCGCTTGCAGATGGTTGTTAGGTTGGTGACCTGTATTTCTATAGAATTGCCACTTTTGATTATGTTGGATTTCATTAAAGGTCTTTCAGATGCACAGATGGTCTAATCCAGAGCCAGAGAGCAGCAGCTCCTCTGCTCATCCTTGCCAAATTTCCACATGCCTAGGAATGTACAGGCATGCCCCATTTTACTGTGACCTGCTTTACTGTACTTCACAGATACTGAGCTGTGTGTTTTGTTTTGCTTTGTTTTGTGTGTTTGTTTCTTTTACAAACTGAAGGTTTGTGGCAACCCTGAGTCTGGAAAGACTGTTGATGTCATTTTTCCAACCACATTGGTTAACTTCATGTCTCTGTCACATTTTGGTGATTCTCACACTATTAAAATTTTTTTGTTAATGTATTTATCATGAGATTATAACTCACTGAAATCTCAAATGTGGTTAGCATTTTTTAGCAATAGCATATTCTTAATTAAGATACGTATATTTTTTAGACATATTACCGCACATTTCACAGACTGAAGTATAGTGTAAACGTAACTGTTCTATGTTCTGAGAAACCAAAAATTCACTTGATGTGCTTGCTTGATTGCGTTGCTTACTTCATCATGGTGGTCAGGTTTCCGAGGTATGTCTATTTTCTTGGTGTTTTCAGCTGGCTCTAATAAGACTGTTTCTTGATACTGTTGGTTTTAGAATCCTCCGTCCCTAAAATTTACTTTGCATTTGAGGGACAAAGGAACAAATTACATACCATAATTGATAAATTGAAAATATGGTTGCAGATAAATGGAGTTTTGAAATAAAAAATGGAAGTTAAACTCATTCTGAAAAGTTGAGCTTATTTAAAATAAGTTCGACAGGCACTTACGAGAAGAAATACTATGGAGACACTCTGGAGTGTCTTATGGGAATAGCTCACTGGGGAAAAGCCTAAGGTCAGGGAATAATGACAAGGATCTCATGTTGCTTTATTCATCCTCTAGAACCCAACAGTATATTATTAGGCTGCCAGCCACATTCCCATCAAATGGTTTGCTCAAGATGAAACTTTGGCCTTTATTAAGGGACTTGAATTTACAAACTATAGCACACTGTCATCTCTTAACTCTACCTTTAGTGAACTTCTCAGAACAGTTTAAAACTCTGCTCTCTCAGAACTTCAATCTAATGAAGGGGATAGATTATACTTGAATGGAATTACTGAAGGAGATAAATTCTACCTGACTCAAAATCATAATTTCTTCAAAAACACATAGCTACGAGAATAGATATTATTTTTATTAGGCCTACCTCTGTGTGTATTCAAAAGTGGTACCTAAAGTAAAAAGACAGTCTAGAAACTATAGTTCTGTAGAGATTAAGTACAGAACACAGGTAGACCACTGACCTGGTAACTGTTGTATAATGAAGCTCTGAAACTTTGTCAGATCTGTCCCCAGAGAGTTTTCGGTCACCTTGACCTGAAGAGAATGCATCCATCTCTGACGTTTCAAGGCAGAACTTGAATGATATACCATTTTCAGGGTAGAACCAAGTCACTTACGTTCTGCTTGAATGCTCCAGGGAACGGCACTGGAATGAGAAAGAATTGGAACGGCCTTGTTTTAAAACAAGATTGGTCACTGGGAAGGGCAGACTCTTGAAGTAAAGTTGGACAAAGCACACCCAGCCCTAGGAACTAGTACAAGGCCTAGACTCACAGAACGGATAATATTTTCAAGGGTCTAAGAATAGCCAGGGAAGTGGAGGTGATCCCTTCACACACATACTGGCACAGACATATGGAGCGTGGCAGTGGGGAGTTCAGGAGCAGATGGTATTTGGGCAGCTGGATCGGGTCGGCGGCATACGGCGGTTTTGGGGTTTCTTTTGCCACCATTCCCATACGTAATCTCTAAGTGAATATTCTTGTTGCTGCCTCCAGAAACAATCCTGAATTTTCTACTTCTCTTGATCCTTGCTGCAGCTACTCCCGATCAAGCCACTCTCACACCCATTGCTCATTTACTATCGGCCCCTTCAGTCAGTTCTCATGCATAGCCAGAATGAGAGTTTAAAAGTCTAAATCATACTATATTGTTTCCCTGGGAAACTCTGCAAGAGTTTGTCACTGCATACAGAATACAAAGAAATTGCTGTTCCAGGGCCACCGGGCCTAACTCTCTGTAGTGGGTTGAAGGGTGGCTTCCTAAAAGATATGTTTGCATCCAGACCCCCAGAACCTGTGGGTGTGACCTTGTTTGAAAAATGTTCTTTCCAAATGTAATTAAATTGAGGGCCTCGCGATGAGAACATCCTAGATTATCCAGATGGGCCCTAAATACAACGGCAGTTGTCCTTACAAGAGACCACCCATAAGAGAGACGTATGGAGGAGAAGGAGGCCGTGTGAGGGCTGAGGCAGAGATTATGGTTATTCGTCCAGGAGCCACTAGAGCTGGAAACAGCCAGGAAGAATTCTTCCCAAAAGACTGGAGAGTTCTGCTAGCATCTCAATTTCAGGCTTCTGACCTCTGCAACTGGGAGAGAATTGATTTCTCTTGCTTTAAGCCGTCAAACTGTGATAATTGTTGTGAAAACCAAAGGAAACCAACATACTCTTCATCCACGTCTCCTACGCTTATGGTTGCCTACGTTAGTCCTACTTGTCTAGCCCAAGTCTTCCCCTTGTTATTCTTTAAGTACAACATGCTTCTTGTCTGCATCCGTTTGGCCTGCTCTAACAAAACACCATAGACCAGGGAGCTTATAAAGAACAGAAACATATTTCTCATAGTTCTGGAGGTATGAAGTCAGAGATCAGGGAGCCAACATGGTCCTCTTCCAGGTTGTGGACTCTCATTGTGTCTTCAAAGACCTCACTGAAGCCTCTTCTAATCCCATTCCTGAAGACTTCCTCCTAATGATCCAAGCACCTCCCAACGGCCGGCCGCATTTCCCAATACCATCGCATTTGGGCATTGGGATTTTAACATAAGAATTTGAGAGGGAACACAAACATTTAGGTCATAGCATTCCCTCACACTTGGAGCCTTTAAATTAGCTGCCTTTTCTGGCTAGAAGAGAAGGTTTTCTTCTACATCATTCTGTGTCTGAGTTCTTTCTTGTCATTATGAAAGTTAAGCATTTTCTTTTGCAGAGGGATCTTACTAGACCAAATCTAGGTGATAGTTCTGCTCAGGCACCCCCTGCCTCCTCACTCTTTTATTTTCATTTCAATACTTATTTCTACCCGATCTTTTATATTTATTATCTAACCCCTAAAAGGGATGCTCTGTGAAGTGAGAGTTCTTTACTATCTGACTCACTACAGAATCCTGAGTGTCTGAAATAGTCCCTGGTATTCACTAAGCATTCAATTAATGTTGAATGCGATGTATGTCAAAAGCCTATTAATTCTGATCAGGATTAAGGTGATAATGTTTGATATCTAGAAATTTAAGAAACAAATCAGATCCTTAGTAGTTGAGGTCCAGATTTGGGTTATGTTACACTACTGAAGACTTAAACTTGTAAAAGAGGACAGGAATCCCGTATGAGATTACAAAGACATAGGGAAGATGGTCTTGGCCCTAAATTGGTATTATTTCCCAAAGTAGAATATTGAGTATAAGCTATTGGAGCGTAAGATCAGAGCTAAATCTGGAACAATGATGTCGGGAGGCTGAGTGTGAGAGTGAGGCCACAGAAGAATTGTTCTGCCTGTAAGCGGAGTCCACTGCCCACCTTCGACTGGAGAGAAGGACTGACAACATGGGGGAAAAGTCAGGCACGGGCAATAGGAGACAAAAACTACAACTGTCCATTGCTCTGCCAAAAAAAAGACTTGGCTTTCTGATAATCCAGATGTAATTTTCTAGTGAACTCGATCTAAGGGACAGAGTCTTTCCCCAAGAGGGCCAGCTTCAAATTAGGTTTAGGTTTGAATGCAATAACTTAAAATGATCTCATATGTTCTCAATGATCCTACAGCACGGTAGCCTCAAAAAGGACATATCCAGAGGTAGGTTGACACTGAGCACCCACATTATCTGGCTATGAGGGCTGAGAGGGAAGAACATCCCTGGTGATGCCATTATTTAGCCTTTTGTATCCTGTCCACCTTACCAGCAATTTAAGAAGCTTAATGAGGTCATCCTAATCCAACTCCGAAGTTAAGGAATGCATCATCTGAGGATAATGAATATCATTGGAGAACACAGTAAACCAGAATATATATGACCTGGAGGTCTTGGAAGCTACTCTCTTAGAACTGTCACTATGTGAATTTTCCACAGGTGGGGGAGTAATCTAATGTAGTATCCTTGGAGGGTCTTTGTGACTTTCTCATAACATTAGCTTAATGACAGCAGTCAGAGACTGGTGGAAATCTTATCTGGAGGTTTGCAGCCATTTTAGAGTTCCCAGAGATAAGATGTCTTGACGTAACCTTGACGTAATGGCATATAGCTTGTCCTGTAGAAGAGATGTCTTGACGTAACGGCATATAGCTTGTCCTGTAGAAGTCATTTCAGCATTTTTCATTGCCTCTGACTTTCCCAGAGGTTCTCTGTTGTTATTGTTAGCTGTATATTTTGAAAATGAAAAACAATCAAGTTGAGGAAAAGGCCTCCTGTATGTTTGTGTCTGTGGGAGTAAAAATGTGGAATAAATATATATCATGTATGGTGGTTGATATTTTGTGTCATTTATCTTCACTTGTGAGGAGAGATGGGATAAGTCACTCATGACTGTGGCGGTCCTGAGCCATTCTTCATCACACACTCATGAAGATAAATGTCACATTTACACAGACCACAGCCATCACGTGTCCTTTCAGAGCATAGATTTAGATCGGTTAGAGCAGGAGGTTGACTTGGTGCTGTTATTTGAAAATCAAGGACACTTTTGTTGGACCATCTCCTATTCCCACACATCCTGATCTCCAGTGTTAGGGTACTGTTGCCGCTACAGTGATATTAAGTAGCAAATATATTTTCATCCATGTCTATACTTCAGATACTCACTTCCCTTTGATTTCAAACTTTTATTTTCTGTGTATGCTCAGCACAGTGTTCTACAGTGCCAGTTGATTAATTGGCATACAGTGTTGGTTCTCACATGGTGATAAGGGATATAATGAAGGGCACTATGGACAAAATGATAAGTAAGTGGTTAATTCTCTCTGTGGGCAAGTCAGATGACAAAGGAATGAGTCAGAATAGAACTATTGAAAATTAATAATATTTGAGCAGCTTTATTAAGAGAAAACAGCATGGACATCTTAATTTTCCATGATGTACAAATGGCTGTGCTATTGGATTTTAAGGCAATGGCAGAGCAAGTGTGTTCTCTGCTCTGTGCTTGGGTTCCCTGCCATAGGTGATCAATAGAGAATGAACCGTTTATAGCACGGTACCGAATGTACTTATTCTGGTTTTGTCTGTAATTACTGTGCCACAGCTTGAAGGTCTGAAGTTAGAAGACTTCCCAGTGAAATAAAATTGTTGGCTCTTTTTCCCTTGGTTGGTACATGAAGGTATCTATAACTAGAAGTAAGCTGAAAAGGATTTGCATAAATTCCAGAAATGTGGTTGGCAAACTGGACATTTCCAAAATCACTGTCCCTCTTTGAAAACTGTAGTTTGAACCCTATGAAATCATTGTTATCGACAGTTTTTGATTGGGCCTTTCCTTCTAATCATACAGATGAAGTGTGTGATTCAGATTCCGGGTGTACTTTGAGTTGGTTCTTTCTGATACAAGCTATTTCATTCGCTTAGTCAAGAAACATTTATTGAACATGTACTAAATGGCAGTAACTGGGTTATGCGTGCCCATAAAATGGAATATAGTGCCTGTCCCAGCAAGGCCTGTCATCTAATGATGCAGAAAGACACAGAGGTAGGCAAGAACAATGTGGATGACGAACGCAATCATTGATAATGTCTCAATGCATATATTTTTTTTTATTCCCACATAGTACAATGTGTTTAAAAAGCGTGTGCGCACACACACACACAAAAAGCAAGTTCCAGGGCATCTGGGTGGCTCAGTCAGTTACACATCCAGCTCTTGATTTGGGCTCAGGTCATGATCTTGGGGTTGCAAGATTGAGCCCCATGTCAGGCTCCATGCTGGGTGTGGAGCCTGCTAAAGATTCTCTCCCCCTCTCCCTCCCTCAGTTCCCTTCCTCTCCCTCTCTTGGTTGGGGGTGGGGGAGTAAGATCCTACGTATTTTGAGAACCTTGGAACAATTCATGGCATAAATGCCTCCTTTCACCCTTTAACATGTTCATTTTGAAAGATTGTGTATCAGGCAGACCACTAGCCTAGAGCTCTAAATGCTTAGCTTCTTCTATTAATCGTTATCACATCAATTTTATTCCTTTTAAACATAACCCCATTACTTAACTTCCTTATACTTTAGCTTTTTCATCTGCAAACTGGAAAAATATAATCTATTCTGCTTACCTGCCATAACTGTGAAGGCCAGACAGGATAATGTATACGAGACAATTTTCTAATCTATAATGTATAACAAAAGCAAAGGGTAAGATTCTCATGACCATCTTTCTTGATACCAATCTTGTTTTTATGGTGCTAAGTAAAAGATCGAGGTGGTATATTTTCCCACGTCTAGGCATGATCCCGTATTTGGGGATGAGTACCATATTCAGCCCCAGCCACTCATTTTATAAAAGTGGATAAATTATTGGGGCGCCTGGGTAGCTCAATGGGTTAAGCCTCTGCCTTTGGCCCAGGTCATGATCTCAGGGTCCTGGGATTGAGCCCCGCATCCAGCTCTCTGCTCAGCAGGGAGCCTGCTTCCCCCTCTCTCTGTGCCTGCCTCTCTGCATACTTGTGATCTCTCTCTGTCAAATGAATAAATATTTTTTTTTAAAAGTGGGTAAATTATTTAGTCACCCCCCAAGTCAATAGAGTAGTTCTTAGTAATCAATGACTGAAACTCTCTCAGATGACAATAATCCTTCCTGTTATCTGAGAGCTTACAATATGCCAGGCTTAGTGGTTTATGGACATCACCTCATTTCATGCAGAGAAAAACTTCTGAAGTTGACTCTAAACTTTTCTCTATAGTGTGGAGAAGAAACGGAGGGGGGGGTGCTCACAGAGAAGCAAACACATCAGATATTGGACTAGCCTATTGGAATAACTCAATCATGCGATAGGGAATGGACTAGGATGTTGCAGTGGGGGGCAAGAGAGGTGATGAGACTCTTGATACACACAATTTCCCAAGGTATAGGCAATAAGATGTAAAGGTGATAGGCTAGATACAACAGGATGCAAAAGTGAGGATGAGGTGGAAAAATGGAGATTCAAGGGGACTTTGGTTTGAGTTACTAGGACGATGGTCCCTGGAATTGTGCTTGGCATACGGTAGGAACTTAAAATTTTTTGTCAAATGAATGAATTAATAGGTGACTGGAGTTGCTATTAAAAAAGTCTTCCTTGGAGATGGAGGTTGAGTTGGAATCAAGGGTTTTATATTGGACAGATCGATTTTCGATGCGTCCACATGGAGGTGTTGAGTTAGCAATTAGATGTGCAGGTCTGCATTACAGACTGGAGATGTTTGTAGATGGTGTTTAAAGCCACCGTGGGATCACATGGAAAGTGAGTCTGGACAAAGAATAGGTCCACTCCTGGAGCTCTGGTGCACGTCAGGGTTTTAGTGGCCTGACAAATAAGGCACAACCAGGGATGGAGGTGGAGCAGATTAGCCACCGAGGTAGAAAGAGAATCAAGAGAGTGGTTTCCCAGGAGCCAAGTGCAGACAGTGTTTCAGAAAGGACAGGTTGTTCACTATGTCAGATTCTGCTAATTTTTATCTAATATCAGTACTAAGAATTGGGAATGTGATTTAGCAATGAGCATGAGTTTCTTTCTTCTACCTCTTCTTTATCCTCTCTACATACACTAATTGCTACCCACTGCCTTGCTCTCACATTATTATAAATCCGGATCTGACATGTTAACTTGTCACTCACATTTCACGTGGTTCTTAAAACCATGTGGTTTGGGGGAACTTCCAAGAAGATCTTTTAAAACCAATAATGGAAAATCCATAGATCATCTCTGAAATAAATTTTAATTATATTCAGTTTTACTTATGTAATAATAGTAATATTCACTAGTAGTATATTGCTTTGAAGTTTGAGAAGCACTTTTACTTACATTCTGTGTTCCACAGAACCATCTATCACAGTCAAGTGCCCAGCTTTGAAGCTTACACCATCAGACTAGGCCACCTGCTAACACCTCCTTGTAGGAGTCACCAGCAGACCCACACTTCACTCCTCCTCATTCCTTGAAGATTTTAACACCTGCCTCCCTGCTGTTCTTTCCAGTCCTACTCCTGATAGAATTCTTGGTGATTTCAATATCCATGTCAGTCCCTTGATCTTGATTACTAATTGTGTGGGCTTTACCCATCTGGACTTGCTCAGGGTTTCCGCTTTATACTGTTTGCACCAACTGTATGTTTAAGCTTCGGCTGTAAAGATCTGTGTTTGTGGGAATTAAAGATTCTTTAGTTTACTTCATGATGCTTTGCAAACTGCCAGCACTGTCTCTTCATGTTTCTTCACTCTAAGTACTGTGTGGCCCTCAGCTCAGATTCTGACTTTTAATGTGCTATTGCCAGGGGAGTGTGGGAAGGAGGCAGGGACTAGGAATCGGGATGGATAGGAGGAAGAGATGTTAGCATCTCTTTTGTGTTTGGCTACAGAAAAAGAAAAACTAGAGATCACAGTTCATGCCTATGTCCAAACTCTGAGCATCCCATTTGACTTGAGTAATTCGGTGTGCTCTGTTTAACTATTTTCTACCCATCTTCAAAGTATTTTATCTCATTTGATCTTAAGTCATGGTTTTGGTCAAGACCCTGGATCAGAGAGAAAATGTGACTTGTTGAAGGTCACGCATCTGATAAGTCAGAACCGAGTGTAGAAGATAGGTCTTCTGATTCCAAATGCGTTTTTTCATTGGCATTAAAGAATGCATTGTTCCAAATGGCCAGTGGTTAAAATAGCTGCTTGGCTTTCTGCCTGGGAGCATGTTAAAATTCCGTGGCAATTCAATAAATATTGTCACCAGTGTTGTCTGTGGTGATGGTGGTGGCAGCAGATCCAGAAATGTGCTGAATTGTTCTAATGGATGCTTTTTTATTTTTTTATTTTTTTAGATGGGCAAACACGTTGCCTATTTACAGCATAGAGACCACAATGGAGAGCTAGGTGGGTGATGATTCATGCTAAATCTTTCCCACAATATGCTGAACACTACAACAGCAGCTAATGTGAAGTGGCTCATTATACACTGTCAAACCCAATAACAGCCATGACGGGCTTTGCTAGCACAAGCAACTTGTGGGAAGCCCAGCTACTGCAAACCACTACTGAACTGGGAAAAAAAAAAAAAAAAAAAGGCTGCAGTATAGTAGAAAAGACAAATTCCCTGAGTCACCTTTGCAAATTTCTTGTATGTTTCTCTTTTGCCAGCTTAGAGACAGCCTTCATGTTCCCAGCTTGAAACCAGAGATGACTCTCCTTGGGATTCATTTCTCTTGTGAGTGTCCCTTCCTTCGGTTGTATCTTATGGGGTAAAGATTTTATAAGGGACGGGGTGGCTCATAGACAGATCTGAAAATGTGGTTCTCCTACAGAAATATTCCCAAAGCTCCCTCGTCTACCTTGTCTTCTGCCAGCCAATCATGCCACACCCATAAATGCATTTCCCTTCTGGAGCACAGCATCCATAGGTAGTTCTTCTATCTCTACAGCGAGATACTGTGAGGCAGCAGGCAGGAGCACGGACTCCTTGCTCTTTGACTTATGATTGTGTGTCTTTTTTGTCTCCATTTAACTGTAATCTCCTGGGAGGCAGGGCCCTGGGTTTATTGATCTCTTTAGTCTAATGCCCATGAGCCATAGTTGTCCCTCCATAAATATTTATCAGTACAATTAATGCATTCCTTTCTAAAAAGTCCATAATTAAGCTAAGGACTGGGGTTTAATCTTCTTGCCTCCCTTGTCCCTAGCACAGTGCCTGATATATAGTAGGTGGAAACTCCATGTTCCCCTAGTGAGGGAACAGGGTATGAATGAGTCCATCCATCACATGGTTCCCTGTGGCCGAATTAAAGGCTAAGCAAACCTTTTCCAATCATCAGGGACAGAAAAGGGATGGCTTCCAATCATTCTTCATTCGGCCACCAGGAGTAATGCCCTAAAAGTGGTTGTTTATTTTGGAAGGCAAAAGCTAATCTGAAGCTGTTTTCTTTATTTTTATATTCAAATATCTATAAAACAGAAAAACACCAGAGACCTATTCATTGCTCACAAATGATCTATGGGGTAATAATGTGCTTGCTTTTCCAGCTGTGCTGCACTTTGGTGCTATCCTGGGTTTAATTGAAAATATGCTGTGACCTTGGTTTTGTTCACTGGACATGGGGGGTATAATTGGCATGAGGCCTCTGAAGAACTCCCTTTTAATGGATGTCATTTGGCTAATTTGGGGTTCGCCCATGGGAAATAATGTGAGAAGTCCTGTAAAAACAAGATACATTTTATTTGCATGCAATTCACATGAAGGTGATGATTTAGAATTTTTTAAGCTTTTTATTTTATACCTATTCGTTGAATTCTAAATGCTATCAGTATGATAATAGTATTGTCCCTAACAGTCTCGTGTTTCATCATAATTAAATAAACAGCTTGTGAATTTCAGTCCAAAAAAATGTCTGTGTTCCACTCTTAACTTAAGGGGTTTCCATAGAAACTGTGGGCAGCAAGTTTAACTGACATTCATTGGACTTGAGGCTACATGCAGTGTTGCTATCTCTCTGTTTTTCTGTTACTCTGTGTATGTGTCTCCTTCTCTTCCTTTAACCCTGGAAACTCTCTCCCCCTCCCTCCTCCTCCTCCTCCCCCAACCCCTCCTGGTCCTCCTCTGCTCCTCCTCCCCCCTCTCTTATTCGCAATGAGGAAGTAATTTGGACTCAGTTAGATTTAACAAATGCAATAATACTAAAATGAGCTCTGATACTTAAGTGTAATTGTGTTATTAGCTGGAAATGTTTTTCTTCAAAAAGAGAAGAATTGAGAGTGAAGTTTACTAAGGAAGCACATGCTGGTAAGAAGGAACCCTTGGCTGCCAGCTGGAAAGTTTGCAGGCTTCTTTTTTATTTTATTTTTTTTAATTTTATTTATTTGACAGACAGAAATCACAAGTAGAGAGAGAAAGGAGGGAGCAGGCTTCCCACTGAGCAGAGAGCCTGATGTGGGGCTTGATCCCAGGACCCTGGGATCAGGACCTGAGCTGAAGGCAGAGGCTCTAACCCACTGAGCCACCCAGGCACCCCCGTTTGCAGGCTTCTATCATGGTCCACATTTCCACCCCGGCTACGGTTTTTCCTTGGTTTAGGCAACCCACACTGATGTTTCTGTCTCCTCACTCCTGATTTTCAGTCTTCCAAATGGAACGTAAAATCATTGCGCTGATCATATTCCAAGAGAAAGAAGGAGTTTATTTAGAAAAAAAAAAAAAAATCCTATGTATTGTGTACCTACTGGGTGTGCAATATTTGCTAGATACTGGCATTTAAGTTGTCTAAGTTGATCCCACCACAACCATTGCCAGGCAGTGTGCTGGAAGGAAAAATGGATCTAGAGCTGGTGGTTGAAGTCCAGAACCTACAACAGGCTGGTTGAAGAGCCTTGATTATAGTGTGTAGATGCTCTGTCTTGGTTTCTCAAAGACAAAATGAATACGAGCACGTCTAAGAAGTGGTGTTTCATTAACATTAGTTATAATAATACAGCCAGCACAGCATAAGAGCGGTGTTTTCTTCCTCCCTTTAGAAACAAGTTGCCGAGAGAGTCAATTGCTTCTCCAAAGCGACATAGCTAGTAGAAAGTGTATCCATCTGGCACGGTGGGTAAAAGGGCATAGCGAGACAGACTGGAGATCATTTACTAATCGTGTGATTTGGGGTGAGCTACAAGCAGCATCTACTGCGCGCAGGTGTTAGGAAGATTCAGTCAAGTGTATGTAAAGTGCACAGGAGTATCTGCCACACAGAGAGCTGTGGTTTTTACTCTTTCTCTTTCCCTCCCTCCCCCACATTTCTGATTATATGTTTTTTTCAGTATGGATTCAAAATTTAAAAGAATGATCAGTCTCCAAAATCTACCCACTATGTATGTTTTATAAGTTATAAGTCATCTCACAATGCATAAACTCTCTAAAGTTATCCTGGTAATGAGACAGGAAGGACAAAAAATCACATGCCCACTTTACAGGTGAGGAAAAGGAGATTCAGAGTTACTGACCAGATCTCTGTATAGTGAAAGAGGAAGTAGAGTTTTTACCGAAGTCTGTGGGTTCCTTTTAAAATTAAAACTCTCAAAGTCTATGATTCTTTTTTTTTTTTTTTAAACATTTATTTATTTATTTATTTGACAGAGAGATCACAAGTAGACAGAGAGGCAGGCAGAGAGAGAGAGAGAGAGAGAGAGAGAGAGGCAGGCTCCCTGCTGAGCAGAGAGCCCTATGCGGGACTCGATCCCAGGACCCTGAGATCATGACCTGAGCCGAAGGCAGCGGCTTAACCCACTGAGCCACCCAGGCGCCCAAAGTTTATGATTCTTAATTTGGGTTCTATGTTCATGAGCTTTAAAGCTTCAACCTGCAGATTTTAAGCCGTCTTTCCAACAATGGTGAGAGGAAGACACTTTTAGCAGAGGGGTAGGAAAGGAAGGAAGGGAGGATACTTACAAAGTCTGTCTCTTAAGGACGTGTTTTCAGGTCATTCTCCCAGGATCCAGAGGGGCATGCAGAAATAGGGTTCCCAATCCCAGGGACAGAAGAGGCATTGATTTTGCATAGCAAGATGCTTTAGTGGGGTGGGGTGAAGTGGGAGGAAAAAGCTGAAAAGAAGCCATGTATCAGTCAGAAATGTTGGTGGGCTTCTAGAGAATTCAGGAAAGAGTAAAGAGCTTTGACAAGAGTGGGACAGGAGATGATTGCTGGAGAGCATAATTGTTACCCCCCATATATACAGATATGTTATGTATGTATATATGTAATGTATATACATATACAAGATTAATCACAATGCATATTTCTTTAATATATAATCATCATAAGGCTTCAAAGAGCTCATACTAGGAGAGAAGATGTTAGCTCTGTCATTTTTACCTGTGTGCTTATGCTTGACTTATTATTAGAATATTCACTCTGTGATGCCTTTGAAAGATTCCCTTTATGTTCCTTTCTCCATTTTGGGTTAGTTAAAAAAAAAAAAAAAACTGAATAAAAGAATCCCTGAAGCCACTTAGCCAGACAGACAGAGATTGTAGTATGTCACCAAGTGCTAAAAACATATGAGAAAGTAATTGTACCACAGATCACCCCGCTGTGTTATGGAACTCCCTCTTTTGCTCGGACTCCTCACATATGTTATGTGACACCTGGAACCATTGCCACATTAGTAAAAATGAATCTCTTTATTTCTGAGCTGAAAGTTAGTTATAGGGGTGCCTGGGTGGCTCAGTTGGTTGAATGTCTGCCTTCTGCTCAGCTCATGATCCCAGGGTCCTGGGATCAAGTCCTGTGTAGAGCTCCCAGCTCAACGGGGAGCCTGCTTCTCCCTCTCCCCCCTGACTTGTGTGCTCTCTCTCTCAAATTAAGATAAAAAAAAAAAACTTAAAAAAATTAGTTATAAATAGAAATTCTAATATTTCTATTTATAGACCTTAATGGATCATCTTGGCAGGTGTTGGGCTGAAGAGAGTAAGAAAAGAAATTATAGAAATTCCAGAGCAGGGTCAGCAAACTTTTTCTGTAGAGGGTCAGTAAGTAAGTATCTGGGGCTTTGGGAGCCTTATAGTCTATCACAACTATGCAATTTTGCACCTTAAGGTGAAAGCCGCTATAGAGAATACATAACACGAATGGGTGAAGGAGTATTCCAATAAAACTTTATTGAAAAAAAAAAAAGGTGGTGAGCCAGATTTTGTCCATAAGCAATAGTGTGCCAACCACTGATCTCAGAATTTTGCCTACATCCCTATCCATCTTCCACTTCCGTTCACATTGCAGGTGCAACTTAAAAAATGAGGCTGGGGAGTGTAAGAGTGACAAAAGTATCATAATTTACCCTCATTTTGTGGGTTTTGCTTTTTGTTACATTTATTCTTGATTAAACCTTATATTTTCAGTATTTCTTTGGCCTGGGAAGAGCAGGTATTCATTTTGTCTTCACTTGACAGAAGGGTACAGAAAGTTTAAGTGATTTGCATTGGTGTCACCTAGCATGTGTGATATGTGTATTGGGATCTGACTGTCACCCCTGTGTTTTTTAATTTATTCTTCCTAGGATGTATCCTTTTGAGAATTAAAAAAATAAATGGTGGAGAAACAACCACGAAGTAATTTTCATTTTCCAAACCAAGGAAATTTTCATTTTCCAAACTAAGAAAAAAGTAGTTAATCAATGATTACTTTTATAGGGACAAGCATGTGTGTCACTATAATGGTATATTCCATTAATATACCAAAGGGGATTCAGTTCCTTATTGCTTTTCATGGATTTTCTTGATCTTTTTTCCCATGGTATGTTTTTGGAAATGATGCCTTTTGGGCCAATGAGTATCAGATAATACTTGGAGTTCTTGTTTTGCACAGTACTGAGTTAACTGAAGCTTGTTCATATTGGAATGGAGTCTTCATGTTGCAAGGTTCCATGGCAACTGAGAGCAAATCTGTCATAAAAGAACTATGCAAAAAAAGAGGACTTGGTGCCAGTATGCATGACCTATGTGTAACACGGCACCAAGCAAAATGAGGACTGCCTTAACTAAATGACTAAGAATCCAATTTCCAAATGTCTGCATCTGCCATATAATTCCCTCTTTTGCGGTCATTAGGGGGAAACAAAGAAATCGCTGATTACAGTCATTCCCATTATCTGACATGTCATCACCAAGCTTTTGTCATTATGCAATGTTAACAGTGTTGAGGTTACTTGAAACCAGCTCCAGTTCCAATTAGGAGGCCATCCCTGCTATCTGCATTCTGATTAAAGGACGTTGCCTGGAAATCACAGAAGGAGTCTACTCTGTTTCCTCCCCTTGCTCCGATCTCAAAAACACAGACTCAATTAAAGAGAGTTTCCTTATCAGGTTTTTGTGGGTCATTTTGGTGAATTTATTAAACTCTTGAGTCATGCTGAGAACTGGAAGGTGGTTGTTCAGAGGTCTTCAGTAGGAGCCAGGACCTGATGGATGGGTTTGCTCTGATGTTTTAGGGAGTCTGAAATATACAGGCGTTAGAGCAGCCAGTCATGGGTCAGGAATCAAGGAAGCTGGTGAACTACAAAGGGAGTCTCACCGCGTTAAGGATTGTAGAGCAGAGATGTGAAAATCTTCATGTCATGTCGGCCTATATTTTAGCTAAAAAGGAGGCCCTCATTTTTTTATTCCTCATTTATTGAAATGATTTCTTAGTAGGCCTTCAGACCTTACACTGTGCTCTTCCCTATCCCTGTTCCATCCTATTGCAAATTTGCTTTTCCTTCTAATGATCTGCTCAACCACCTACACACTTACTCAGTGCAGCGTTTGGCATTGGTTCGTGACTCTGTTGTTGATGTTAGGCTTGTCACAGCACAGTGTTTCAAATGATTGGTGATGGGGAGTTACTAAGTGGAAGAGATTCCCTCACAGGGAAAGTTCACACAGTATTGGTACCCATATTTGGAAGCATACATTATTAGAGCTGAAATGACTTTAATGGTTATGAAATGAATCCTAAACATCATTAGTATTTTGCCTGGGAAGATTGTGTGTGTGTCTCTGTGTGTGTGTGTGTGTGTGTTTGGTTACTGTCTAGAAAATTTGGGTTTTGTACTGTTTAAGAATAAACAGGGAAGTACTTGATAAAACATTGGAAGGTGATTTTAAAATTGGAATAACTCTCTATATGTGGTATTTATTCTCCAGATTCCCAAGCATGGCAATTTAAATTATATTACTCATTATAAAAATCTATATGCCTTTTGGATGCTATTGTTGGTTTGTTTGTTTTCAACCTATAAAGGCAATGATGACCTTGCACAGGGCATTTCCTAAGGATTAATGAGCAGTTGAGGGTTAATGGCTATCAACTCCTCCTAGCTAGTGGTCAATCCAAAGGAAGCATGGGAAGCAAGGTCATTAACTACATTACCAACTTTCTGAAATCAAATCCTTCTCTACCTGCCTTGCCAAGATCTTATGTTGAAGATGGACTTGTTAGATTTTCAAAAGTTTCTTTAGTTACTTGCCTGTCATTAATCTAGACATGAGAATATATAAATATTAATGTAAAATATGAACATATAAAAGAATATATCATTAGCCCCTATGGACTAATAGAAAATGTCATGAGAAAAATAATTTTTCATACTTAGATTAAACATAACGCAATGTTCAGCCTCTTTTATCTGCTTTCTTTTTATTCCCTTTTTCAAACCGAAAGCCTAGAATCATTCTATTGTGGGTCCTGAGAGGCTAAAACATGTGTCTAATCTCTGCGTTTAACCTCATTCAACAATAGATTTTGTGTTTGAGTGTGTATGAGGGGAAATTCTTATTGGGATTTTGGTTGTATTATTTGTAATAGAATATTACTTTTTTGGTTTGTTCCTGTTATACAATAATCTTCACTAATATTAATGAGCATGATATTTTCTGTTTAAGCATCAACCAAAACTATGTAAAATATTCTAAGAGATAAATATTAATAATTCAGTTACACTATCTCAGTGCATTTTCCTTTAAGGAATAAATGATGGTTAAATGAGGGATGGGGGAGGTTCTGGAGCAGAGAAGTCCTCATTTCATTATGCAGCATCCTGATTTTTACTTTGACACAAATTCCTTAAAAAAATGACAGGGAGTGACAAATTGTCACCTGAATACCAGTGTTAATGTATGTGGCAAGGATCACTGTCACAAGGGAAGATGGCATTCCAAGACCTTTTCCAATGGACATTCGTCTTGAAGTATTTACTCAAGATGGGGTCTGACGGTCCTTAATTTTATACTCTCGGAAATTTGATTTGGGTAGCTCATCATGAGAAAGTTGTAGTCACACTTATAAACACATAAGACATGAATATAGAAAGCAGAATGCCAGTTTGTTAAATTATAGCTAAAGCTATAACAGACACTTCAAGTACTTCAGTCTGTCAAATCTTTTTATGTAGAACTTAAACTTTTTGGAGTCATAAATCTCCTTGAAAATATGATGATAAAACCAATGAATAATCTTCCTATAAAAATATACAATCTCCACAATCTCCACACTTATACAAAAATTTGCATATAATTTCAGGAGATTCATAAATGATTTAAAATCCATTTGTGAGCTTCTTAGGAGCTCTTGGATTAAACTATGCATTTTCATGAAAAAAAAACATTATAATTCAATAAGGCAGTTGATGAGAAATCAACTAAGAAAACTTAATTGTATGATTCAAATTGCTTTAGCATCAGATTATAATTGTCTGATGTATCTGTCATTCTCCATAATTGGACTTCAGCTGTCACTGGGACTAGACAAATAACAATAACATAAATACAACAACAAATGTTCATACAGTATTGACTATATACCAGGCACTGTTCTAAATCCTTCTATGTATATATTAAATCATGTATTCTCACAATGATAGAGTATATATATCAGAGTATCCAACCTCTAGGCAATTTCACAGATAGATACTACACACATTTTTATCTCTGATTTAAAAAAAAATCTCTATATTGCATTAGCCTTCACTTAGTTATGTAAGTAGTTGGTAAGTACCAACTTTTCTTGAGCTTGCTCGCTTTCTTTCTTTCTTTCTCCCGTCCTTCCTTTCCTTCTGTCTTTCTGTGTGTGTGTGTGTGTGTGTGTGTGTGTGTGTAATGGAAGATATAATGTTACAATGTGCCATGTACTCTGGGTGTAATATTTAGGATACAGCTTGTTGATGGTAAAGAGAAATTTTCACTTAGTCTATTGTTTTCAATCACACCTTTACATGCTGAGTTTGGGCAATCTACTTTTTCAGAATTTATTTTTATATTTTTGTTTTATGTGCATGAGAGGCCAAGGAGTAATTACTAAACCCCTCTCTTTATCATTTGTACTAAGTTGTATACCATTTTAACTTTTTTGGTTCTCATACGGTTCTTATCAATGGACCTTTATATGTTAATTTTTATTAGAAAATCAGCTTATCACCCTGGCTCCTGACTGTGAATTAAAATATGGGCTACATTCAGTAATAAAATTCAACAAATATTTATTGCATGCCTAGAAATCATCCAGGTCCTGTCTTTCAGAAGCTTATGATTAAATAGATTGAATACATACCCAAACATTTAGATTCCAACACAGTTGATAACTGCTATAGTCTTAGCATGACAGGCACTTCTGGAAGGATAGATTAGTCCCGGCCAATAAGACTAACGAAGGTCAAATAGAAATGGTCATTGTAAAATTGGCTCTGAGATTGGGTACAATTTTGACAGAAAAGTCAGAGTAGAACGTTGCTGGCAATGGAGACAACAGGAGCAAGGCTCTGAAGAGGAAAAGTAGGAGGCATATTTTTAGCATCAGAAACAGACTGCAGCCTAGACTGTATTATGGAGAACAGTGGGAGATAAGACTGGGAAAGCAGTATGGCGCAGGATCATGGAGTGTCCTATGTGTCACACTAACGTGGTAGTTTTTAAGAGGGCAAATTTGCCCTCCAGGGGACATTGGCAACGTCTGGAGACACTAGATCCTCACAACTGGGGGTGCTACTGGCATCTAGTGGGTAGAGGCAGTAAGGGATGTCGGCTTTATTCTCTAAAGCAAATGGGAACTATTGGTGTGTTATGTTTTCTTGAACTGTGATCACCTCGATTCCTAAGCTTGTTACACTAAATCTGGGAAGTGTTAACTGCATAGATCTCCCCCAGGAAAAGTATAAGAAGAAGAGAGCAATTCTGGAGATAAAGAATAACATGTATTAATCACGTTGTGGCCCTGAACCTGAGAAAAGAGAAAGAATTAAAAGGAAAAGCAGAATAGTGATTTTTTTATGCATTGGTAGGATCTAGACTTAAAAATATTAGTGCAAAGGAGAAAGTAGGCATTTCTGATAATTGGGACAGTCTGATTTCATTTCCTGAAGAATGAAATATCAAGCAGTATATGGAGCTTAAGGTTTTAAGCTTTTTTCTCGGCTATTCATTTCACAAAACCAACAGAGCAAACATCTATCATAAAAATACAAACATATCTCTGAACACCTCAAATCCCACCCTTTCATTTGAGAAACAAGTCAGTCATTTATATTTCATTTCTTCATAAATAATAAACATCAAAAAGTGAATATGATCAAAAGGATTCATAACCAGCCAGAAACTTCATGCCAGGTATGTTTATCTCTCCTGCATCATGTGAGACTAAACAAGAAGGAAAAAACAAATTAATTTTATTTTTAGCCTTGCCAAGTCATGAGCTATATTTCTGGGTCTGCTTTTCTAACATGAAGTAGATTTGACTTTTCGTAGCGAAAACAGAGGTGGAGCTGTGACCGCCTACCATAATCCCCTGCCTCTTCGATCTTGTTCCTTTGGGTTGTGACAAAAGAATTAAGAGGTCTTTTTTTTTCAACCCATGGATTTTCTAATTAATGGTTCAAATGAGTTCCTGAAGCAGAAATGTGGTGATCAAGATCTCTTCCATTTTAAAGGGGATTTGAAGATTACTTCACTTTCTGCCCTATGAATTTCTGTTCTTTGCTCTAACGGCTCTGACCCGATGGAGTGACCCAGAAGCTGAGCCAGACCTCCCTACCTCTGATGTACATGTAGGTGCACTCGAAGAAGCAAATCAGGAGAACAACTTACAATACACATTATCCACATTCGAATTTCAAGGCAATCATGCTATTTTAGGCACATACAGCAGAGGGCATTGTTTGGCCAAACTTAAATAGGGCTGCTATTAACAATAATAAAAAAAGGAAATCGAGAAGCCTTCCCCTGAAAACAAACACACAAAATAGAAAAAAGAGCTAGGAAACAATGAAATGAACTTTATATTGCATTGCGCTCCCTAACTTCTCTTTGTAGGAAGGACTTCTGTGAAAATAGTTAAAAGCTAGACAAGCATCGTTTCAGAAGTTGATGAAATTCCTACTGTGTGAGTTGGGCTCTACTAGATGCTAGGGATCCCTAGATCAATTAGTGAGTGTGATGTCATTTAGGTCCTCAGTGACTTTATAGCCTTAACTATCTACGGGCTGCTTAGACAGCAGCTTACTCATTTATTCATTCATTCATACATTTAGCAAATATTTGAGGAACATTATTCCAGGTGAAAACTACTGAATAGGACAGACAAGTCTCTGCTCCATGGAACTTAAGATTCCATTCAGATGAGACAGACAGTAAGGAAATAAGCATCTAAGGATATGAGAAAAATACCAACAATAAGTGAGATAAAAATTAATTATGGTGATATCATTGATGATGGTAGACACACTTCTTTAGGCTGGTTGGTCAAGAAAAAAACCTCCTGAGAAGGAAAAATTTAAAGAATGTTCTGAAGGACAAGGAAAACCAACCACTCAAAAATCAAAGGACATGTGTTGCAGGCAGAGGGACCCTACTGGAAATGTCCCCAGGGAAGAAAACCTTGGTGCATTTGAGGACCAAAGGAAGTCCAATGTGGAAGTCCAATGAAGGGGGATAAAGAAAAGCTGAAAGGTACGAGACACAGGCAGGTATCAGATGATCTCGATTTGGGGACCAAAACAGTTTGCATTTTACTCTAAAAGGATATGGAGCGAATAGGGGCATTTCAGCAGAAGAATGCCATGAACATAGTTATATTTTTAAAATTAAAAAAATTAAATTTAAATTTAAAAATCTAAATGCCCTACGGAGAATTCACTGTGGTAAGGCAATTGCAAAGGTAGAGAAACTGGTCAGATGGTATTTCAGTGGACAAGTTAGAAATGAAGATGATTTGGCCTAGAGAGGGTCGAAAGGAAAAGTAGACTGATCCCAAGTTTTATTTTAGTGAATCCCATGAATAGTACTGTGTTGCATATAAATAAAGAAAAAGAAAAGTCAAGGAAGAGTCTTACATTTCTGCATTGAGCAACGGGCTGTGTGATAGTGGCATTTTGGGAGGTACAGGGGCAGGTTTCGGGATTTGTTTTTAGTTTATGCTATGACATTTAACTCAAGTAATTCTCTCAATGTCTATTTATTAATGGTATTACCATCACTCCCATTGAGAAAGGTGCACCTCGGAGAAAAACAATTTGCCAAAGATCAAACCGTCGGTAATACTGAGCCAACCTTCCAGTCCTCCTCATTCCATTCTCAATCTGGTTTTTCTTCCTCTAGGTTATGCTAATACAGCTTTCTGGCTCTTTCTGTGCTTCAGCATTGTTTCAAGTTGGAAAGTACGATATTTCTTTAGGGAACCAAAATGGTACATGTGTTTAATCATCCTTGGTGTGCCATTTACAGAGTAGACACGAGCAATACCAGAGTCCGAGATGCCTCTCTCTTGACATGAACATTAGAGTTTCCAAAATCATACCCTGATCTCTGTGTATAATTTTTTTTCCATGTGACCACAGACAGAAGCTAATTTCACCTTCATTGGTATTTCGTGGTCTACAGGATTTCAACGAGGGCTAATTAATTTCCACCTGTGCACATCTCAGTCATCAGATCATGAAGAGAAGTTTCATTTAGTTTTAAAGCAATGCTAGGGATGTGGATTATTGAAGTCGTAGGACTCTTCCGTCAACTGTTCCTCTTTCCAAAATTTCTTTTACATGTGAGGGCAGATCATTCTTTTTATACACAGTGCTCTCTCATCAAACCCTTTCCTGCCTAAGGGGATTGCAGTTTCTTTCTAAGTCTCTTTTTTGAAGGAAATCCAAACTTCCAGCAGGCTTGTGGTGCCCCTCATTTGGGCCAAGTCAACTATTTAAATTCTGCTGCATAAGCCTTCTGCTTTCGCTAAGTCAGTTTTCCTTCATTTCATGCTCCTACTCCTCTGCTTTTTAAAGTAATCTCTTACCTCCTCCGCCACCACTCTGCCTCAATGCAAGTTTATGTCCCCTTAGAGACTTACATATGATCCTGAATCCTCTTAAAATTTTCTCTGATTATCTGCTATTTCTGATAATCCTTTATGGCATTTAAATACTGAATATGTTGGTTTGCATTAGTACCCAGGACATCTATATGTACACTTTTTAAATATGTATCTGTACATTTGTATTATAGCTCCAACAAGACTATAATATTCTAGAAGTCCTGGCCAATTTCATTCTTACAATCCTGACTGTACTGTCCAAGCAATAGCAACATGTTGGCCACATGATTTTTTTTTTCTTTCCTTTTCTGTTTTTTTAATACATAGTTCTCTCTACTCATTGTTTCTTTTCACCTGATGGTCTTGTAATTGTGTCACTTCTAAACCCTGAACATATGTATTCTTTTGCTATAAATCAAGTAAGTCTTAGAGAAAAATGAAAACACAGACTCAGGTATCATCATCATCATCATCATCATCTTCTTCTTCTTCAATCTCAATTTCTTCCAGTTTTCTAGAAACATTGCCAAGTCAGTGTGTTCAGCCAGGGAACCTCCTGTTGACTTGACAGGTTGAGTCCCTGGTTTACAGCCATTTAAATGTTTGTTACTTCCATTACATTTGCCTACAGGGTCAGCCCTAGGCAGGGTTACAAAAATTTTCTTCTCACTGGAAATCTGCAGAGCAACAAAAAACTATATAAGGAGTAGAGAAAACTCAACCGACTTATAAAATTGGGTTTCAATTGGGGAAAAAAAATAAATTATATTAGAAAATATTTATAAAAGAATTTTAATTTGGAGAGGTAAGCTATCTTTGATAATGGTGTTATTCGAGGTGCTATTTTTTTCTTCTCTGGTGTATTCTAGCACTCTTTAAAATTTAAAGAATTATACAGAAAATGACTGCAGTAGAAAGCCATTTAGCATGATAGGGATGCAGCTTACCTCTTTTCTGACTAAGGGATGCCTCAGTTTACGCTGTTTCCTTTGGTAGGTTTCAAATTTATAACGGTACACAAAAATCAGAATTTTTCTGCTGTCTTACTTGTTATTTCTTTGCCATTGGTTTCAGAAATGGGGAGATGGTGAGAGAAAAAAAGTGAGAGGGAGGGAGAGACAAGGGAAGAGGGAGAAAGGAGAATGAATATGTAAGTATCAAGATAGGTTGACTGTAAGTGACCAAGAAAGAGTAATTGTTTATACTGTAAGAAGTTGAATATTTTATATCCTAAGAAAATATAGAGGAAAGATAGTAACAGGATTCATTAATTCGGTTGCCCATCACGAATATAAAAAAAATACAAATTCTTCCCTTCTTTCCATTTTCTTTCCTTGGCATAACTGCTTTATCCTCAGGCTTCCTCCTTTCTTGGCCACAAGATGGCTTCAGCAACTCTAGGCATCTTATACTCACAACAATATCCAGAAACAGAATAAATAACTATTTCTTCCCCCTGTTTTTCTTCTTATTAGTGGGAGAAAAAAAATTTCCAGAACCCCTCAGCTGACTTCTTCTCACATCTCATTGGCCAAATTGTGTCACCTATCCAGACCTAACCAGTCTCTGGCAACAGAAATGTCACAACCAATATTTGTTTAGATAAGAGCTCAGCAAACTATAGTCCAGAGGTTAGCCCTAGGAGCTAAGATTGTTCTTGAATTTTTTTTTTTAAGATTTTATTTATTTATATGTTAGAGAGAGAGAGCGCGCGCACAAGCAGGGGGAGTGGCAAACAGAAGGAGAAGTAGGCTTCCTGCTGAGCAAGGAGCCTGATGTGGGACTCAATCCCAGGACTCTGGGATCTGACCCAAGTCAAAGGCAGAGGTGCAACTGACTGAGTCAACCAGACGTCCCTATTCTTGAATTTTTAAATAGAAAACAATGTTGAGAATAATATTTTGAAAGGCACCTGAGTGGGTCAGTTGGTTAAGCAGCTGCCTTCGGCTCAGGTCATGATCCCAAGATCATGGGATCCAGCTCCACATTGGGCTTCCTGCTCAGTGGAGAGCCTGCTTCTCTGTCTGCCTCTGACCTTCTGCCCTACCCATTTTGCTCATTCTCTCCTTCTCCCTTTTTTAAAAAAAGAATAATATTTTGAAACATGTGAAAATGGTATGAAATTCAAATTTCAGTGCTCCTAACAGGTTTAATCAGAACCACAGCTATATCCACTCATTTACCTTTTCACTACAACTACTTTTAGGCTACAATGGCAGAGTAGCATAGTTACAACAGGAGATCATATGGCCTGCAAAGCCTAAAATATTTACTCTCTGGCCCTTTACAGGAAAAGTTTGCCTAGCCCTAGCTTAAACCAAATTCTATTTACCCAGCAGTCCTGAGTCAGACTCTTCCAAAGCAGAGAATATAGTTTCATGATTTAAAAAAAATTTTTTTTAAGGATGGGAATGAAGATTCCCGAACAAAATGTTCTAGGGCAAGAGTAAGGAATGAAAGTGTTGGGGAGGCAACAAATGTGAAGAAAGAGAGAAAGAGAGGTTCAAGCACAATTTAAATGAATAATCCATTCTTAGTGCTGTAAAAAGCTGACTCCCAACACAACTTGTTGAAAAAACAGAGCAAGTTTATTGCTCATTCTGTTAAGAGAGGCCACCATCTCACATAGGTATGGGAGGATCTGTGAATAGAGTGGTAAAGATTAGGACAGAATTTATGGAGAATTGGAAGTTTGATTTGAGGGGAGTTTTCACTGTGGGAGGTTGATTAGGAGAGAGTTAGGATTGCAGTACAGCCATCTAGGATTTGTGAAAATAGCTAGGTGAGGCAAGAGATTAAAAGAATCTTTCAGAATGAACTGCCATTGGATGTCCTGATGGGTCTTTGGGCAGATTCCTAGAGGGGCAGTGAAGCAATTTGCTTGGACAGGAGAGTCCCTACAGATAGAGAGGCTAATAAAGATGATGGAAGAGCAAAAATCATGGGTATGTCAACAGAAAGGTCTTGTTTGGAGGTCTGTTTCCAGGCTGAGTGTGGGGCGAGTGGTTTTGGTTCTCAGAATTTAGGAGATTCATATGAGGGTGACTGTGTGTTCTGTGGGCAAGAGTGGTTGTGGCTAATAAATTCACCTTTCTTTTACCTGGCTTCCAAACCAGTTCTAACACCTAGACTTAGTTTCTGCTAACTGAGCAATGAAACTGTGCTAAATAGAGCAGCCCCCTGTATCTCAGTGCACTGAAGCATGGGTAGGGAAAGAAGAAAGGTCTGTTGACAAAGTCAGAATATCCTCTGGGACAAGGCTGAAAGTATTACAGCTTAATTCAAAACCCATACAGATCCATTGGTAAATAAACCCTGTCAGATGACATTGTAATGGATAGAGCCTACTTTTAAATTGATTTCTTTTTGATGTGATAAAATCATCTTATGAAAGAGATGCTGAAACATGGCTTTTAATGTAAAGTAACATAATTTAGATTTTAAAAATAGAAAACCTTTTGTTGATAGTAGGTTATTCGATTCAGTGCATGTACCAAGCGTTATTTTCTGTGGGTTATAAATTACCTTTGAACTGGCTATAATTCATAAATCGTTACTTATGACTGATTTATAGGAAATCTCATTAATAGCAAGAGTAGAAAGACCTTGAAGTAAGTAAGAAAGAGAAAATAAAAGAGCCTGGGGATTGAAAAAGGAGAGACACATGCACTCTGCAATTAATTGCAATGTATTGGATTTGCATATGAAAGCGTGCTTCTGATCATTGCAATTAATCCTTACTATAACTCTGAGTAATAGATATTAGTGTTATTCCTATCTTATATAAGAGGAAGAAACTGAGTGTTCCATCATTTTATTTTTAGTTTGAATATGTTTTACATATTTATTATAAATTGCTAATTATGAGCTGGTAAGTATGTGTATGTATATATATATGCATATAGATGTATATAGATGTGTGTATATGCATATATATGTATATAGATACATATATATATATAAATGTGATATTGCTAACAAAAGCCTTTTGAATAGATGGAAAAGTAAAGTAAAGAGAAATGAGAAGCGAAGTATCTTTCCCAGTTGCAGAGTCATGGAAGTTTAAGCCGGCATTTAAATGTAGGAAGGCTTTACCAGAGCCTTTTCCTTGGACCATGGGACATGCCTCCTTTGCTATTTCTTATTTTAAAGAGAAAAGGATAGCAAATGGCTTATCTTAAGCAAAGGACTTAGCTTCTTCTCTTCTGTGCTATGTCCAGTCAATCAGTTATTTCTCTATATCTCTATTACCAGAGACCCCAGGATTCCAAGAGTCAGAGGGTAGGGAGGTAGAAGGTGAACTAGAGGAGTAGGACCCTTGGACCCGAGTCCTAAAAATAACCATCAGTTAATGTATCAGAGATTTTATGTGCTATTTTCTAAATGCCCAATTACCTTAAAAAGTGTGTGTTGGAGGGAGGGGAGCAAATGTATAACTACACCAAATCATATGAATGAAAAATTTTCAGTGGTCATGTCACTGGAAATGTAAGTAAGATTCGATTTAAAGTGGAAATCCCTAAGGGTTTTTAAGGTCATGCTTGAATTTGCAATAAAAAATATCTCCTAATCTAGCTCAGGGTGAGAAGCCTACCAATCTTATTGTTGTCACTGTGTAAATAGGACAATAGAGTAGACCTATAAAGCCATCAACAAGATTATTAAGATGAGCACCCCCCCCCATTTAGTGATTAGTTGTTTTAAAATGTAGATTTTATTATTATTTGGTATAATGAGACAAATCAGGAGACAATTGTCATTGAAGAGATACATTATTTTCTTTACTCACAGTTCCCAAGAGGAGGGGGCATGCTATGTCCTAAGGGGGCCACACAAGGAAGCACCAGGGTCAGTCACAGGGGTAGAAGGAATAAGGAAAACTCTGAGAGTTTGTGAGAGAAAGCAAGAGATGGCAGGGTAAGCAGGGTAAGCAGGCTTGCAGCTGTCATTGCCCTGTGAGATCCTGAGAAAGGAGCTGATTGGGGTATAGGCTTCAGGTTGATGAAAGGCATGCTTGTGGGCAAGTCCTTTACTATTTCAAGGAATTGGCTAGTCCTTGAGGGGCTCTCTCTGGAACAACAAGGCCCCAGATAACAAAACATCAGAAAATACAGAAGATAGGGTCACCTGAGTGGCTCAGTTGGTTAAGCGTCCAGACTTTTGATTTCCACTCAGGTCATGATCTCAGGGACATGAGGTGGAGTGCTGCATCAGGCGCCATGCTGGGTGTGGAGTCTGCTTAAGATTCTCTCCCTCTCCCTCTCCTTCTGCGCATCTCCCCCCAACTGGTGAGCTTTCTCTTTCTCTTAGAAGAAAGAATGAAAGAAAGAAAGGAGAGAGAGATGGAAGGAAGGAAGGAAGGAAGGAAGGACGGACAGACAAAATTATAGGAAGTAGAAAGTCATGATTACTATATTAGTCTCTATCACTACACATACACAGAGTTGTAATTAGATAGTAACTGCTTCTACACATTTACAAAAGCCTTTTTACCCAGTGTCTAAAGTGTGACAGGTGAGAAAAACCATCAGACATGGCTTCTGTCCTTGTGGTGTTCATAGGATGGTGGGAGAAGCAGGACCAGAGACTAATGATCTAGTACTAATGATCATAGTACTGGAATCTATCTATCTATCTATCTATCTATCTAGATCTATATATATAGATAGATAGATATATGTATGGTGTGAAAAGTCAATCTAGTCAATCTAGAGCTGCAGCAGCCTGGAAGAAAGAACTGTCTCTTTCCCAGGCTCTCCATTCTCACACCACAGAGAACGGTTTACTGGTCCCTGGACATGCAAGCATCTTTCTGGGTCCTAGTCTCTTGGCTGAAGGTGTTCCTTGGAGAAAATGCTCTTCTTTCCTTTTTTTTTTTTTTTTTTTTAATCAACTTCTTCTAGAGAACCTAGATCAGGATCCTCTTCCTTTAAAATCCTCTGATTTACCAGCACGGACTGAGCTGATCTGATATCAGTGCCCCTGTGCCAGAGTGGCCTGGCCTCATACCAATGAACATATGTTATTGTGATTCATCTTTGGCCTATCTGTCTCCCCTTTTAAATGATCATTTCCTCAGGGGTAAGGATGATGGTCTTCATCTTTATATGCTCAGCAAGATGTCTGTGTGAGGGCAAGAACAAGAACGGTAATAATAATGGCTGACATTACGGAGCTTTTAACATGGGAGAGGCATTATTCGAAGCATTTTATCTGTTTTAACTAATTTTATCCTCACAACAACACTAAGGGTATGCACTATTGTCATTCTGATTTTGCAAGTGAGGAGGATGTGTTATGGAGAAGATTAATAAGTAGTCCAAGGTGACACATAATTAGTACTAAATTAGTGCCTTTTTGAGTTGGAAGGTAGTGATCGCCATCCCATTTTTTTTTTATTTGTTTGTTTCTAAGAGATTCATAGAAGGGACACTTTATTGAGATGAGAGTTTGGAAGAAGTCATTACACAGGTTTCCAGTTCATGATAAGAATGAGACAAGCACTGGGTAACCCAAAGCTCCTTTAAAATTCCTTCCTGTGCTGGAAGAGATGCAGAAAGTAAGTTATTTTATTCCCCTTCCCACAAATCTACTTAAAATCAGCGAGAGTAGGGGTACAAGATATATAGTATTTCTGTTATACTAAGGTGTCCTCTGTACCTAAAAGTTATGTTTCATGGAAATTATTTAATTTGTTTAATTTGTGGTCTGTCTGCCTGTAGGTAGCAGTTGTTGTATTATAGTGAGTTTGGGTATTTGAAAATCTCTAAAAGTTTAGGTACATTTGTACATGCCATTGTTTCAGTGCATCTTCACAGTTGCCAGGGTTCAGAGCTCAGGACACCCCCCAGAAAATTTTAGATTTATTTTAGATTATTTTAGAGAAATTAATCATGAAAAAATATTTTGTCTTTGCCATTGTTCTCCCGGAAACTTTTTAATGGAGATTTGAGATCATATGCTCTTGGACCAGTCAGGTGAGTGTGTGAGTCCTGGTTCTGTACTTATAAACTTTGTGACTTTGTTTTAGTTTCCCTATGACTTCTTCATTTGGAAGTCATAACCTCTTCATTTTGGAAATGGAGACAGTGAACCTCCCTACCTCAGAGCAGTGGTGTAAGGACAAAAGAGGATCAGTCCACGCACCCTATGTAATTGAAAAGGACCCCATTCACAGAAGGGCCCACGCTTTGTTAATGCTCTGTTGTTACACAGAGTTGAAAGTCTTCATAATTTTTAAGAAGCCATCCTCCAGTTTCATTTGGCACTGGACCCTGCAAATTATGTAGCTACTCCTGGACAGGATTGCTTGTGAAGTCTATAGCCCATGGTGCCTGGCATATAGAAGAATCCTCAATACAATCTCAGCTATTACTGGTTTTGTAAGGAAGCTTTTTGTTTGTTGGGTATAGGGCCAAATCTTATTTTCTGTACTTTTCCAATCTGGTCTGGCCTTTGAACCTGCTGATGGGATCCATCTCATATGTCCTCATGCATTCAAGTCATACTTGGTTGCTGAACACTACTGTAAGGTGTTTCCCCTCATTCTCTGTGAGCGCACACTTGATATGGGCTGTGGATGACTGCTAATTTGAAGTACAGAAACATTTTCTCTATAAATATGAGCCACATCACTCAATAAAAGGACATTAGATTGGTTGTTTGCTAGTGTGAGAAATGATGGCCTTAGCTGGTATATTATGTCACTGACTTTGCTCCAGGAAGACATTTGGAGGAGATCTAATACCCTTTTTTGCTCTTATGTTGCAGACTATTTGAACTCCAGACGGACCAACACCAGATAAATTATGAATGTTGAACAAGATGACCTTACATCCACAGCAGATAATGATAGGTCCTAGGTTTAACAGGGCCCTATTTGACCCCCTGCTTGTGGTGCTGCTGGCTCTTCAACTTCTTGTGGTGGCTGGTCTGGTGCGGGCTCAAACCTGCCCTTCTGTCTGCTCCTGCAGCAACCAGTTCAGCAAGGTGATTTGCGTCCGGAAAAACCTACGGGAAGTTCCAGATGGCATCTCTACCAACACGCGGCTGCTGAACCTCCATGAGAACCAAATCCAGATCATCAAAGTGAACAGCTTCAAGCACTTGAGGCACCTGGAAATCCTACAGTTGAGTAGGAATCATATTAGAACAATTGAAATCGGGGCCTTCAATGGTCTGGCAAACCTCAATACTCTGGAACTCTTTGACAATCGTCTTACTACCATCCCAAATGGAGCTTTTGTATATTTGTCTAAACTGAAGGAGCTCTGGTTGAGAAACAACCCCATTGAAAGCATTCCTTCTTATGCTTTTAACAGAATCCCTTCTTTGCGCCGACTAGACTTGGGGGAATTGAAAAGGCTTTCATATATCTCAGAAGGTGCCTTTGAAGGTCTGTCCAACTTGAGGTATTTGAACCTTGCCATGTGCAACCTCCGCGAAATCCCTAACCTTACACCTCTCATAAAACTAGATGAGCTGGATCTTTCCGGGAATCATTTGTCAGCCATCAGGCCTGGCTCGTTCCAGGGACTGATGCACCTTCAAAAACTGTGGATGATCCAGTCCCAGATTCAAGTGATTGAACGGAATGCCTTTGATAACCTTCAGTCACTCGTGGAGATAAACTTGGCACACAACAATCTAACACTACTGCCTCATGACCTCTTCACACCCTTGCATCACCTAGAGCGGATACACTTGCATCACAACCCTTGGAACTGTAACTGTGACATACTGTGGCTCAGCTGGTGGATAAAAGACATGGCCCCCTCCAACACAGCTTGTTGTGCTCGATGTAACACTCCTCCCAATCTGAAAGGGAGGTACATCGGGGAGCTTGACCAGAATTACTTCACATGCTATGCTCCTGTGATTGTGGAGCCCCCAGCAGACCTCAATGTCACTGAGGGCATGGCAGCCGAGCTGAAATGTCGGGCCTCCACGTCCCTGACCTCTGTATCTTGGATTACCCCAAATGGAACGGTCATGACACATGGGGCATACAAAGTGCGGATAGCTGTGCTCAGTGACGGCACATTAAATTTCACGAATGTAACCGTGCAAGATACAGGCATGTACACATGTATGGTGAGTAATTCTGTTGGAAATACCACTGCTTCTGCCACCCTGAATGTTACTGCAGCAACCACTACTCCCTTCTCTTACTTTTCAACTGTCACAGTAGAGACTATGGAACCTTCTCAGGATGAGGCACGGACCACAGATAACAACGTGGGTCCCACTCCAGTGATTGACTGGGAGACCACCAATGTGACCACTTCTCTCACGCCACAGAGCACAAGGTCGACAGAAAAAACATTCACCATCCCAGTGACTGACATAAACAGTGGGATCCCGGGAATCGATGAGGTCATGAAGACCACCAAAATCATCATTGGCTGTTTTGTGGCCATCACACTCATGGCTGCAGTGATGCTGGTCATTTTCTACAAAATGAGGAAGCAGCACCATCGGCAAAACCATCACGCCCCGACAAGGACTGTTGAAATCATTAATGTGGATGATGAGATTACAGGAGATACACCCATGGAAAGCCACCTGCCCATGCCTGCTATCGAGCATGAGCACCTAAATCACTATAACTCTTACAAATCTCCCTTCAACCACACAACAACAGTTAACACAATTAATTCAATACACAGTTCAGTGCATGAACCGTTATTGATCCGAATGAACTCTAAAGACAATGTACAAGAGACTCAAATCTAAAACATTTACAGAGTTACAGAAAACAAACAATAAAAAAAAGACAGTTTATTAAAAATGACACAAATGACTGGGCTAAATCTACTGTTTCAAAAAAGTGTCTTTACAAAAAAAAAACAAAAAAGAAAAGAAATTTATTTATTAAAAATTCTATTGTGATCTAAAGCAGACAAAATTATGTGTATTCCTCAGAACCTGTTTTTGCTGCACTTATTTACTATTTTCCCACATCTCATCCCTGCCTTCCCTGGTTGCCATATTTTTCATAGATCTCAAGTCCCTAAAGAACTGGCCTAGGAAATTTTGTAAGAATTCTGTTACACTTTGAGATTTTTATGGTGAATTCTAGTGGTGAGAACCAGTCTATTTTGTCTTTCTTTCTTTCTTTTTTTTTCTCTTTCCTTTCTTTCCCTCATGCCCTTATGAAGTAGTCCAATGGGGAATGCAATATTAGAAATAGATTTTTAAGAGAGAACGAGATTAAAAAAAAATGCAAGATCTTATATTTTTCATGTAATGACCTGTTCTGTATTTATGAGAACCATTCAATGACAAAGAAAAAAAAAAAGAAAAAAAAAGAAAAAGGAAAAAAAAGAAAAAAAGTAAGCAAACAGATTAATTTACATATGAGCATCTATAAAAACCCATGATCTTTTAAACACCTCTAGAACCAGAATTTGTAGTTCAAAAACTAAAAAAATAAGGTTATAAATAAAATATTGTTGGTTTTTCTGTACCTGGACACAGCTCATTTGTAGTATGGCTCAAATGTGAGAAACTTGAAGGTAATTAGATTTCCTACTTTCTAAGAAAGAAAAAAGTATTATATTCTTTAGTCCCAGCATCAGTCTCTTTGGGGTCCTATTTCATTAGCTGACTTGAGTGTTGGACCTATCTTCAAGGATGCTGTGGTATTTTATTTTTCTTCTTCTCACTAGGAGCACCCTTTGTAGAATGTGCAGATTAAAAAACAATGGTTTTGTGAAGTAAATTCAATCCCACTTGGAAGAAAGTTTCATTATAATCTAGTCACTGTCTCCTAAGTTAAGTCCTATTGACTAAAGTACAACAAGAGAATGTGAAGGTATTCTAAATTATCTAAGTTGAAAAATAATTTTTGGTGCTGAGTATCAGCAAATTCAGCTCAATTCCACAATAATTATTAAATACCTTCTGTTTTAAACACTGATTTTAGTGCTGTGGGTACACAATTGACAAGGCCTGCTTCTTGTCCTTAAATCACTCATGATCTATATGAAATATGATTAGAAAAATATCAGCCTCTTACTCAGGGCTAACTCTAATTTTACTGATAAATGGAAGGTCATGAATTGGGAACCTGAAATTTCAAAAATATTGGTTATTATTACAGAAAGCTCCTTGATTTATGGTTTCTTCCATCCTTCTGGAAGAACTGACTCTCTTCTTTCAAATGGAAATCGCAGAGCTATAAAGTTGTGTGAGTATTGATTTGCCATGATGGGTGTGTGCGCACCAAGAGATAGCCATGTCAATACAGTAGTAATTCACTAAAGGTCCTTGAAGGGACTGGAGAAACATTAGGTATGAGAATATACACTAGCTTCCAACTAAAAGAGGAACTTGCTGGTTCTTAGTACATTGGCACTCTCCTGATATTTTAACATTGTATGTCTATGACTTCTGTCCTGATCTATGTGAAGCAAAGTGAAAACAGACACCTCTTATTACTGACCTTGAAACCTACCTCCTCATTGGTGAAACAACTGATGCCCAAGCTGTTGAATACTTCATCTCCTAATGGAGGAACTTAAGTCTGCAGGCTGGAGCTCACACCAGAGTGTTGTGTTCTCCAGGTGTGGAGAATCAATCATTGCTCGCAAAGCAGGTCAGAGAACGGGAATGAAGGGAAGAAAATGAGGAAGACCACATAAGGGTTTTACCTCTTTTTTTTTTTTTTTTTAGATCACTAATTCTCCAGTAGCGTTTTCATCCCTAGTATTTCAACTCCCTTTGTTAGGAACACTATTCACATTTACTTTTACTGTGGAGAAGAAGCCCCCAAAAGAGGAAAACACATGTTGGCGGTCACTGGCCAAGCTATTCAGTATAGAATGTACTTAATATATTCCCAAGATGTAGATCACAAAGCAAACAAACAACCCACCAAGGGATATCCAGCAGGTGCTAGTCCAAAGAAGAGTATTATAAGCCAAGAGGGAAAAGAATCCTGCCATCTCTACTTGATCTATGTTCACTGAGCTCTCTCTTAGCAGGCTCTGAACCTTCACTCACTTTGAGCTGATAATTCTTAGGGAGTTAGTCCCAGCACACAACTCCCCTTAGCTGTAAGGGTTGGCCGAATGATTGGAAAAATCCTACTAACCGAATGAAAGGTGAACTCAAACTAAAAAGTTAGGAAAGCATACATTTCAGTCCTATAGGAGATTATAGTTGCTGCAATAAATACATTCTGGAAGCAAAAGTATTGATGAAAGACTGGTTAAGCCAAACTTGACCTTCACAGTAAATTTAGAAACACTTTTGAATAAACGTCCTCATTGCAGGTTGTGGGGTTGAAGAGTGGGGTGCTATAAATGCATTACCTAGAGTTATGTGTCTAGAGGTTTATGATTAGCAGGGTTTGTGTTTGCTCTGCATAGCACACTTGGCTTTTGGCCCTCAGTATAGGAGTTGTACTGTGTACTGTGTACTGTGCACTGTGTAGACATGTGAGAGACCATCATGCACTGTGGACTTCTTGGTCCACCAGAAAGCTCACGTGACTGTCAACATCTGGTATGTCCTTGTAACAAAACATAATCCCATGTCAATCTCTCTTTTTATTGTATACAAAGACAACAAGTGGTAGTACTCTTAAATACTCATGTGCATCAAAAATATGTCTTTACAAGGAACCAGGTTAAGGTAACCTGATGATAATTGAGTGTGTGTGTATGTGTGTGTGTGTGTGTGTGTGTGCTTTTCCTTACTAAAGGTATGTAGTTTGCTTCAGGGAAACATCAAGGGTGTTTTAGAAAGATTATGCAACATTTCCTTTTTCTATGAGGAATCCTGTACACCTGGCTATCATGTCAATCTCCTGACTTCTTCTGAATATGTTTGAATACATTTTCAGTGGCAAAATGGGAGAATTTGGTATAGTTTATGCACGTAGGCCCTGATACAGCTTTACTAATTTTCCCCTCATATTCTAAATATTCTGTAATCAAATATCATCTTTTCCCAAACTGAAATAGGTCATTTGATCTTGGAACGTTAACCAGTATTTGTTTGAGGAGAAAGATTTTGCTAGTCCATGATTGCTCTGAGGTCTTAT
Organism: Mustela nivalis; assembly: GCF_964662115.1. NCBI lineage: Eukaryota > Metazoa > Chordata > Mammalia > Carnivora > Mustelidae > Mustela > Mustela nivalis. The sequence continues at coordinate 96,960,732 of NC_139028.1, read as the reverse complement.
AATCAAAGAGTTAAAAATCAGAATATTTGAGATTCTACACTATGAAATTCTGACTATAGATTGCTGGAAAATAACTTGACGGTAGAAAGCTTAGTTGCATGAAGGAAGGAAAAGAAGACTTTTTTTTTTAAATAGAAGTTACCGAAAGATTAAAAAAATTTTTTTAATGGATGGTCCCAGAGTATCACCATTTCCAAGGTAAATACTGAAAGGTGGAAAAACATTAATAACATTAATGAATCCTTTATCCTTTTGGTATAATCTTCGAGATGCTTAGAAAAGCAGAAGGGTCAGGTAACCAGTTGTAAATACAGTGCAGTGCTCTAAAGCAATGTAATTTTTAAATAATGTGTTCAGTTGTTGATCTGGTCTTCAGGCTGCTAGTTTCAATAAGGATATTGAAGATAATAGTCTTATTAAACATCACACATATAACATGTGGGGACTGAGGAGTCAGACTCCTCTAGGAAGCCATTCTTTTATTTCTAAAATCTATTAGAAACAATATATTGTTAGAAACAATATATTGTGCTAAACTATATTAGCACGGAGCCCATATCATTATATTTGATCAGAATGTGATTTCTGTACAAAGCTACTTTATTGATTTATTTTTAGAAGATTTTATTTTTAAGTAATCCCTACACCCAACATGGGGCTCAAATTCACACCCCGGGGATCAAGAGTCACGTACTCTTCTGACTGAGCCGGTCATGTGTCCCTGTACAAAAGCGACTTTAGATAAAAATGAGTTTTAAAAATTGCCTTCAAAAAACACAAGGTATCTTGTATTCTTTTTCTAATGCCATAAGGAGAGAGATGAATTCCTAAAGACTCTGTGTTGGGTAGAAACCAGCTGTGACACTGTGGTCTCTCCATGCACCAGCAGGATACAAAATAAGATACGTCTGGCTCCATGAGAGGAAAAAAGAAATGTCGAATAAATAAGAGTGCGCTATCAATTAAGATCCAAATTTAGATGCTGAGAGAAGCATTCTTGCAACACAAATCAGTTCGTGTCCTTTGTTTTTTTTTTTTTTTTTTTTTTTTTTTTTAAGTGCCGCCAATAAAACTCCTGGGGCTTCACCCTTTCTTAGTTTATATTTTAAAAATATAAATGCATTACATATGTTTGATTAAATTGGATAACACGTGTTAGAAGCAGTAGGTGAGACTGTCACTCATTTTGCTTTTGCATGAAAAGAATAAACAGAAAATAAAGGGTGGGGCGTTGTATTGAGACAATCAATTACGCTGTTTTCATCAAAGCACATGATACTGGAAGATCCTTCTATCTTGTAAATTTTGTCAAGGCCAGGAAGCTAGGATTCTCACACAACCACTGCACAAAACACAGAAAGTAAGGACCTCTGAAACTCCAGACCGTTAAAGCCTTATCTTTCAAAATTTGGTCCAGTAACTTAATTTCTCTTTCCAGATTATTAAGACTACACTTTATTATCTATTTAATGCTGAATTGCTGAGTTTGAATTTGTCCAAATGGCATCAATCTTGTCTTTATCTGGCTGGTAGAGGTAGAATATATGACATTTAGTTCAGATGAAAGAGAAGCTTCAGTGTGGTTTGAAGGAGAGGACTGGTCTCTGTGGTGGCAGGGAAATCCCTTCTGATGTATGTCCCATAATCCTGAGAACTTGACAAAATAGCCACTACCTCGGCCCCAAGATATCATGATGAAAACCTATTATGGGAACCCCTCACATTTATTATGTCCATAGATCAGTAAGGCTTTCTGAATGACGATTAGTAAATCTCCTTACTTCTCAGCCCCTAGTTCCACATTAGAAGAGGTAAAAATAAAGTGCAAATTAATTTCTATTTAAGCACAGCTGCTAGTTTTGTAGCGTGTATGGTTCTCTAAGAGAAATAAGTGACACATCAACCCAGCTAAATATATAAAGCCTACACAAGAGTAATTATGATATATTTTATGGTATATACTTTTTTATGGGAGCTACTATAAAATTTTAAATCAAATAATTTGTAATACTAGGGAAATCACGAGTTTCTTTACTAACAGAATCTTTATGAAGAAAAATTAACCTTAACAAAATGTGTAAAATGCCTCAAAAGTCAAATGTTGAAGTGGAATTCCCAGTCCTATGGCTAGTTCTGTTTTTGAGAAATAAAGTTTTACAAAATGAAAGAGAGAAGTAATAAAGTTTCTCTTTCCAGCATCCCTCATGCAAAATAACTCATAATTGTAAAGGTATTTTTCAACATAAATTGACTGTTAAAGAATGAGCTTTAGTTCACTCTGGCCATAAAAAATGTCATGTAGCTATGTATTCTCACCTAAAATTTTTTCAAGAGTCTTACAAACAAACCACTCTTAAAAAATCAATGCCAGTTTTTATGGGCTCAATTGCATTTTCGGTTTTTAATACATATTCTTAACCTATGTAGAAGTATATTTTATCCCAACATGTGTTCGGGTTCTCCAGAAGTCCTCTAAAATCAGGATCTATCACTTCTACACAATAGTTAGTTACACGATCTAGAGTGCAACTCTAACAATATTGAGCACAACTCACACAGGTGAATAAATTATTTCCTAAGATTTGTAGGTCTGGTACCTCTTTTGATTTCTACTTCTGAACTCTGCTTAAAAGATCTGGCATTTTTATTATAATTAATATAGTCTACCTCCAAGAAATTTGAAGAAACCAGGAATTTCACAATACTGAGAAATGCTTTAAAAGCTGCACTGTGTATATATATATATATATGAAAATAACTTTATTATATAGATATGAAAATAATTTTATATATGTAATTGATCTATCTATCTAATCTATAATTTTGAAAACACAAATGTGTTACTATACTTCCTATCAAAGATAAATACCAATATATATTGATTATTCATCAGAAAGTATATGCTAATCAGATAAAAATCTCATTTATTGGCCAACCTGGTTTCAACTTTTCACATTACCATTAAATGCTTATAAAACTCTATTTATAACAAATCTTGGGAATGATTTATAATAGGTAATTAAAAGTCATTTTAGTAACCAGAGGAAGCACTGATGTTCAGGAGTAAAGATCCAAAATTAATGTCAGAAATAAACTGGGTTTGTGCAAATTAGTGAGATACCATTAAGTAATCCTAAAGTAATTCAAAAATAAGAATTGTGTGCTTTATAGCTTAGAAAGGCTTTCATCTGTTTCCTTATTTGTTGAGCCTTGAAAGAATGGTATGGGAGTATATTTTAATTAATGTATCAAGTTCCCTGAATTGCGTATTTTTCTGTAGGTAGAACTATTAATATTTTGAAGCCCTAAACAGAATAAAATAAAAAACAAAACACTGGGAAAGAGAAAAAAGGAAGTTTTATAAGGAGAAAACATGGTTAGAGTATTTTTAGGTTAGAATGGATTAATTTGCATAGGGAGAATGAATTGAGCAACCCAAATCCAGGCATTGTTCAAGACTCTGGATATACAATAGTGAACAAAATAAAGCTATGCCCTGTATGATAGCGTGACCAATTCATCTTAGTTTGCTTAGGCTTCCCTGGTTTTAGCAATGAAAATCCTGTGTCCTAGGAACCCCTTGATTCAAGGCAAGCTGGGATGGTTGGTCACGTTCTTCCAGACCTTACTTTTCTGGTAATTGTTACCTTGATTCCATGATTCAGATTCATGTGCTTACATCATTGCTAATGGCACTGCCAAATAACACTGGCCACAAGTAAGGAGTGGCCAGAACACTTTGTTTCTAATTTGGGCAAGGTCATCCTAGGTGCAAATGTCTGTTATATCAAATTCCTTAGAATAACTTTGAGACAGCACTCTGTCGAGTTCAACAGAAGTACAGAAAACAGAACTTGTCCTCAAGAAGCAGCTTTAGTTTGAACATGTCAACAATCATATTACCAGAGCTACCATTTACAGGTCCCCTACATTTCTCATTTCCAGTACTCACAAAAACCTATAATGTAGGCATTGTTTTCTTCCTTTTAGGGAAGAAGACATAGAGAGTAAACTCTTTCCACTGCACAAAAATTAGGAAGAAAACCAAGGATGAAAGAAGAGAATTAGAGTTTTCAGATGGCAATCTCAAGTCTTAATTTAACAATGGCATTTATTATTCAGAATAGAAAACCATAAACACTCTTCTCAGAATATTTCATGTCTTGTAGTCTATTAAGTTGTCTCCTCCTGGAAAACAGCCTTCTCTTGGGGATACATGTTAGTAATTAGTGTTAGTCTTATTAGTGTTTCTTTATTCAAATTTATTAATGAAACTGGTAGGACAACATCTTTGAAGCAATTCATTGGCTAATGTGACAGTATTTGAAATATTGATATGTTGAACTTCACAGAGGAACTACAAATGGAAAACATTATGGATCAGCTAGCATTCAAAGATGAAATGAATCAATCAATACTCTATCATAGTAACTAATCAGTTTTAGGTATTTTATTTTTAGGGTTTCATTATGATTCACTTTTATATTCTAATAAAATGTCATTGATGGATATAGTCATGAATGAAACCGTAGCTAAAGTATCATATTCCAATTCCTTTCCATATTAAAAAAAAATCCTCTTTACCAACCTCAATAGGTCTTTAACATCTCATTATGTAAACTGTTCCATGAAGTCAATAAAAGCATCCAACTTATCTTTCTTAGAATACAACACACTGTTCAAAGTTTTCTAAACTATCTGAGGTAAACACTAGGCAATATTTTTTTAGGCAATAATTTTTTTTACTTGCAAAGTAGCCAAAAGAGACAAAATGAAAAAAAAACAAAACAAAACACTAGTTATACCCCCAAAGCCAAAGGTTTAACTTTTGAAAATTGAAGATTCAAATGAGTAATTCTGAATAAAAACTGATTATTCCAACCAAGTACCCCTTACAAATTTAAGCCTCTATACTTCAGCTTTTGTAGTTAATTTTCACACTAAAAGCATTTGCTTAATAAATAATGAATACACCAAAAAGAGATTATCATAAAAATAGATGTATACATGAGAGATTTAGTTACATGACTCAGTATTAAAATACAGTTGGAAAGTTGTCTCTCTGCATAAAGATGTGAGTGACAGTCTTGGGAAGGGGTCTGTCGTATATATACCTTTTAATATAGCACTGGTGATGAGTTTTAAATCTTTAACTTTAGTCTGTATCTTTTCATTCTTAAATACTTGTAATCATATACTCAAAAAACATTCATTGAGTGTTTGCTATATGCCAGCAATGAGTAAAGTTGTCAGGAATACAAAGAATAAGGACATAGTCTTTGCTATCAAGGAGCACTATATTACAGTATTGCAAATACAGTATGATAAATTGAATGAAGAGGCAGTGCATGGTACCTAAGTAGAGAGAAGGGCAACAGACCTAGGCTGTGTGGTTGAAGGAGGGTAAATCATAGTTGTTTCTCATATGAAGTGATGCCTGGCTTGAACTCTAATTTCTAACAGAAATTAGCCAGGTGGAAGGACAGGACACATTAGCTTTTCCAGCACAATGTACAGCAAGATCAAGCAACAAGCAAACATCATGTATGAGAGAACTATAAGTGGTTTAATGTTGTTGGAGCAAAATTTGGAATTTGGGGTTCGCTAAAAACAAAGCCAAGACAATGGTTAAAGACCTTAAAGACATGATGACCCTACTGAATTTAGCCTGTAGATGATGGTAAAGTATAAACATTTTCCAAGTACTTCCAAGTGGTAGCCTCAGATTTGAGCTTTGAATAAGTCATTTACGCAGCAGAAGAGAAATTTAAGGTTAACAAGACTGGCGCAACGAGAAACTCATCTTGGAAGGTGTTTCACTCCTACAGTGAATAGATAATTAGTGGAAATTATAGTCAGGACATGTTAAAGAATCCAACTAAAAAAAAAATCAAGCTTAGTTAGCTGGACGTGTCTCATTAGATGTTGGGGAGGAGGGGAGAGGAAGTCAAGATTTGTTATATTTGTTAACTAGTAGAAATATAGAGGTGAGTGGGAGAGAGAAGAAAATGTTTGTAGTTGGCAGCTGAAATAGAACATGATTTTCTGGAAGAATGCTGGGGAAGGAAGGGTATGTGCTCACTAAGTTTTAGTTATACAGAATTTGAATACTGTCCAATATCAAACTCTGCACAAGGAATAAAACAAAGCAGTAAGGTGAGTTTATGGGAAGGCTTTCAACCAACAAGCAGAGAAAGTCAAAGCCATGGGAACAATGAGTTCCTGGAAGCTCAGAGGCTAAGGGATGTTTATGGAATAAATGCAGAAATTATTAGGCTTTTTTAGCTGCTTCATTGCTTACTGGTCTTCTTCCTCATTTGGATCAGGGTAGCTAAATCAGGAGAACAAGAAAGTCCAGAGATAACATGAACAGACTTGGCATTGGGGATTGGTAATTGTTCTTTGCTAATTTCTCAGAAGAGCTATAAATTCTTGTAAGGTTAGGTCAGGTTTCCTTTATGCACCTGTGTTGACTATCTCTCATTTTGTCCCTGACATAAGTGACTTCACTTTAGTTTGGTTCTACAATACCTATGACAAACCCAGGTTGAGTTGCCCAGCAGGAAACTTCTCTGGACTAACAATAACAGTATTGTAATCATCTATAGAAAATTTGTAAAGAAAGCTGAGGAAGTGGTTGGGACTACCGAGTGTGTGATACAGGAAGTCCAGTGGGTAAAGAATAGAACCATGAGAAACACCATTTGATAGGTGTGGAGAAGAAGAGAAAATCATTTATTAAAATCCATTAAAAATTACTAATTGAGTCTTTGCTACATGCTAGGTCCTATGTTAGACTTTGGTGTTAGTGCTTTAAAGATGAGTCTCAGGCTAAAAAGGGAAGACAAATGACAAAGACAATCATTTAATTGCAGCTGTGGTAAGAACTATAAGGTAAAATCGCAGGATCACATCACTGAGAATGTAAACCAAGGGAATTTGTTCTAGTGTGGCTGATCTCTTTAAAGTAGTAGCTTTTAAAGGGGGGACAGGAAGAATGGATTGTTATAAGGCAAAAAAGGGTGGAGGCAAAGGTTTTTGAAACAGACCAACGGGTCTGGGTTAAGTGCCTGGCCATACAGAAGCAGATGAAAGAGAAGATGGCAGGGTGTTGGGGGAGGGGGGAGGAGTACAAGAACCAAGAGAAGATTTATGATAGCCAGACAAATAGAATTTTGTGAAGGGTATAAATCCAATTATCTAAGAAATTTGAAAACACTCACTGAATTTGGCAATAGAAAGTTAGGGATAGCTTTAGCAGAAACAGTTTTATGAAATGATTGTATGCATTGGCTTGGGTTGGGGAGTAGGTACAAGAGAAAGGGAGGCCATATTATAGTGAGGAGAGGAAATTGATGGGGCAGAAGTGGAAGCAACGAGATGGGTTCTTTGGAAGGAGGGAAAAGTGTTAAGTAGAGAAATTAGTGGTGAATGATGTTAACTAGAAGGAGAGGACAGAAGGCAACAGAAGTTGCTAATCTCAGGAATTCAGACCTTATTCTATAGGCAAGAAGGTAGCCATAGAAAAGAAAAGTGTATGTGGACCAACATTCATGGCACAATGATTAATTTATTAAAACAAAAAGGGACATCACTGAAATTATAAATCCCAAACTAGCCTGGCTTGAGAAAATGACAGGAAAATGCCATAGATTTTTTTAAAATTAACTCTCTACTTTCTGATCTATATCACATGAGTAGACTATTATTACCTGGAAATAAAGAGAATTTCCTGAGGCATCATAGACTCAGGATCTCTATAGTCAGACTAGTTTATAATTTGCAATAGTTGAAAGAAACAAATACTTCTGATGCATTTCCTGAATAGCTAGTTAATTGATTTTAGGAGATTCTTTCATCTCTTGATATCCAATGAAGTAATAAAATTTTCCTTTAAAGGAAGAACAATGAAACATGAAATTTAAAAAACTTCAGAGTCCATTAAGGGAGTGAAATTAGGTTATCATCTATTAAATAATATTAATTAATGCCATAATTGCTTAGAGCAAAAGAGTACAGTTGCCATTTTCTAATGCCATTGGATAAGAACTATGATGAATGGAAGGAATAAAGGCTTTTAAATTTGTGAGTAGAATATAGAAGAGAATTTCAAGGAAAGTAGTAAAAGTTCCAATATGGAATAAACGAAACCTCTAGAGACTACATTACAGGTAACTATCTTGCTGTGAACATGAAGACACAGACAAGAGGTGTCGTAATACATCTCTTCTATCTCATTAAATGTGTAGTGATCACATGTGATACAATCCAACCATTGGAAAGCTATTCAGCTATTAAATTGGTAAGTAAATGACAAAGATGTCGACTTTATTTTTACATAAAACAGTATTTGTAAGTGATCTGCTTATGCTGGTATAGCAATATATACCAGAATATATGTTTATTGCACAATAATAAATTTACTTTTGTATTAATAATGAACATTTTGAAAAGCATTTGAGAAAAGCAGCCTGGAATCTCCCTGCTGAGTCATGCTTGGCACACAGATTAGAGTAAAATAGTTCTTAACCACTAACGAATGAAAAAAACCAAAAGCCATGAGCAGGTTAAAAAAAAAAAAAAAAAAAAAACAGTGATGAGTAGGTAACTCACTTGAATCAAAATGATAATTATTAGAATTGAGGACACAGAAGACGGAAGAAAAGAAGAGTTTTTAATTAGACACAGTATGTTTATTATTTATATTTTAACTATTTAATTGACTTTATTAAACTATTCATGAATTGGGTAGCAAACTTTTTAGCAAGTAGAGAGATGCTCCCCAGACACAGGATATTTAAAACAAAAATTACACTTTTCAGTTTGTAGGTGGTTAACCTCAAAAATAAAACTGTGAGGTCATTTACCAGCAGGAATAGGTTTCTTTGGGAATGGCAGAGAATTGCAATTGGTGACATGCAAGCTATGGCAAAACCATAGGCAAATCCGGAGAACAAAGGAGAAGAGCCCTCTTTTATAGAGGAGGGGGGAGCATAGGAGGGGCAGTTATGAACAAGAAGTCGATTGGAGTAAACTGGGTGTTCAAAGTCTAGGGGCTTTCCATTGACTGAGCTGTGATAGTTTCTTAGTAACTGGGCTTTTGCTGGTTAAAGAGAAAATCTTTCTCCTGCTGGAGTAATAAAGTATAAGCTTCTTCCTGTAGAGGATACAAAGTACTGTCTCTGTTGGTTCTGCGGTGGTGATGACAAGTGATAGGGAGTGAGCATTTCCTTTTGGCTTTCCAACTCCATTTTAGTGAGGGTTGTCTTTATTAAACTTCACAAATTCTAACACAAGGGATTTGGACTCTACATTGCTTCTATTATGATTCTCCAATTGGATACTTACTAGCACAACATCCATGGGAGTCCATCCATTGAAATCATTTCATTTCATGACTACTTAGCATGTCTCAAAGTGGAAAATTTTGCTTAGGATTTAGATAAAGTCTCCTTCTGAAGTTGATTGTCTTTAATTTTACTCAATTAATTTAAGTAATTGATTGATTAAAATTTAATGAATTAATTAAAATGCCATAAGCATCTGAACTCTGTACCCGGTAAATCAAACATAGGTATTGAGCTTTGACTTTTACCCTTTATCTTTTTATTCTTTGGTCCTCAAAAAAGGGACCACAAACATATTTGCAAAACAAAGGATTTTCATTGTGCTTTATTGTTTTCTATACCTGGAAATAGTTCAACTTTTTCATAGTTATGGAAAATATCCCACATTTTAGAATATTTGTTTTATATGCTGCCTTTAAAAATTTGGCACAAACACTGCGATTTAGCCATAATTTTTTTGGATCAAGTCATAGTCTATTAGATTTATCCATTTGTCTGATGTTTCAGTCATAAAAAATTTTGGAACAGGCATATCATCCTAAAGGAAAGGGATAGAATATCATTCAACCATCATGTCTGTGCTAATTCCATCGATTCAAGTTTTCAGTTTCAATTTTTTTGGTCTTAGTAGCCACCCACTCCCTAATGGCAGTATTTTAGCTTTTATTTTTAGTTTCCAAATTTCCATTTAGAAAAAAAGATTTGACTTTTTTTTTTCTGTTTAATAGGTTTGCTATTATGTATGCTGTATTTTTATTTTTTATTTTTATTTTTTTTTATTTTTTATAAACATATATTTTTATCCCCAGGGGTACAGGTCTGTGAATCACCAGGTTTACACACTTCACAGCACTCACCAAAGCACATACCCTCCCCAATGTCCATAATCCCACCCCCTTCTCCCAAACCCCCTCCCCCCAGCAACCCTCAGTTTGTTTTGTGAGATTAAGAGTCACTTATGGTTTGTCTCCCTCCCAATCCCATCTTGTTTCATTTATTCTTCTCCTACCCACTTAAGCCTCCATGTTGCATCACCACTTCCTCATATCAGGGAGATCATATGATAGTTGTCTTTCTCTGCTTGACTTATTTCGCTAAGCATGATATGCTCTAGTTCCATCCATGTTGTCGCAAAATGTTGAAAATAGATTTGACTTTTTTTAAGCTGCATGACTCTAGCATTTGTGTGAGTGGTTACATGTGTGTGTCTGCATTTATGTGTGGGTAGAGATCTATGTGCTTCTTTCCCATACGTATACTCTCCATTTTCTTGTTCATGAACATGGATTTCATCAGTTTTTACTGAATGTGTAGTATAGATTTTCCTCTTCCAGTAATTTTGCAGCTTAAAACGTCAAAGCAGGAGAGGGCCATAGTATGTGCTTTTTCTTCGTTACTAATTTGTACAGTTGCTTTTGACAGATTCAAAATATTGAAGGTACAGGGCATCAAATTTAAAGCCACATTATTTTTCAATATACCTCTCTTAATTTTTCTTTCCTCTGGGAAAAACAGTTATTTCCCAATATGTAGTTTTGTATATCTATATTATTGATAATAATAATAATTATTAATTATAATCTTAATAAAATTATTATAGCTAACATCCACTGAATTCCCAGCTCAGATCACTCTTAGGTTCATGAATTTGATTCTACATTCCTCAACTTTTCTAATTGCCCCCAATATTAAGATTAAGTACTGTATTCTTTTGAGAAAAATAAGGAATGAGTTTGAAGATTTCATCCCAATTAGAGAAAATCAGACCAGAATTGCACGTCTTTTTTTATTCCTTTTCTATTAATTTTTATTTTTGAGGAATAGGAATTTTGCCACCATACTGGTTGCTTACATGAAGAGACCACTTTATTAAATCCTATTTGATAAATAAGTCCCTCAAAAAAAGAACTGAAGAAAGTGGTTAATAAATCTATACTTAATTTCACTCAGCCTCTCTTAGGTCCACAAAAGGGAACATGAACCACAGAGGTTAATCACACACAAAATCTGTGGTTCTGAACTATTTCTGTATGTTGGAAATGTGTTTCAGAATTACAGAGCCCTTTCAGTGACCTAAAATTAAGACCTTGAAAATGTAGCCCTGAAGAAATTCATTAAGGATATAAAAGGAATAAATGTGAAAAGTGCAGTTTATAATTTTGCAAAGTTGATTCCCAGTCCTTCTCTCTTCCTGATATTTCTAATAACTATCTTGCTAAACAGAACTGAGTTAATATGGGCTCCTGGGACATCATCTCCCGGCCTCAATCATATTTCTGCCAAGCAGTGTGTTTTCAGGCTGAAGACTTTCAGAAAATATATAATATGATGCAGTTTGAGAATTTTTGGTTCATTTTGTTTTCCTCTAAAATCTGGGAATCTTGAAAAGCGGAAAACTTGATCATATTACACTAAAACACAAAGGTGTCACACATAAAGATGCGATAGATTTTAAATATTTTATTTATTTATTTGACAGAGAAAGAGAGAGAGATTACAAGCAGGCAGAGCAGCAGGCAGAGAGAGGAGGAAGCAGTCTCCCCGCCAAGCAGAGAGCCTGATGTGGGGCTCAATCCCAGAACCCTGAGATCATGACCCGAGCTGAAGGCAGAGTCTTTAACCTACTGAGCCACCCAGGTGCCCCTAAATTTTAAAAGTAAAATGAATGCACCAGTTACCAAACACTGTAAGTGAATTTAAAAGAAAACTTGCAAAACAGTTACATTTGTTTCATGGCTCCAAACTCTTATCTATAGTTTATAGGTATTTTAGTCAAATATTCTCCCTACTTTTAATTCAGCTTTACTCTAACCCCCCTTTTTAGGGGTTAGAAGGGTCCTTAACAGCCCTAGACCTATTTTTAAATGTGACCTCTTTTCTTCCAGTTCTCCCTGTAGAATTATTCTATCCTTACAGTTTTTCTTTTGAAAAACTTTTGAAATTTCAGATCAACTGATCAGAAAGCAATGGATACATCAGAAATCTTGAAAACTATATAGAATCAATCTGAAGATAAGTTATGTGGCAAAATTTTACTCTGAGCAAAGTTTATTGGCATCAGGGTCAGCAAACTACTCCTCACCTGTCAATGACCACTGCTAGTAAACAGAACATTATTGGAACACAGTTATGCCCATTGACTTACTATGCGTTGTCTATGGTTGCTTTCATTCCACAATGGCAGAGTTCCTTAGTTACATTTAGGACTGTATGTCTCAAAAGCTCTAAAATACTCACTATTTGGCTCTTTACAGATAGATTGTCAACTCCTGGTGTAGAAGATGGAAATTAAGTAATCTCTACAATGATGAGCATCACTTATAGAGGATTAAATCATTTGTAATAGTTTGACTCTGAAGTTTCATATCTGTATTCTCAAAACTACCTTTTCTTCCACTGTCCCATTTCTACACTGCTCATTAGTACAGTGAAGGTTGAAATAGCATGCTGTTTATGAATAAGTGAAATTTTGCACAGGACATGCCTCCATGCCTTAAATTTCCTGTCTTTGAGATTCCCTCAATGTTTCATTGGTTGTAGAATTTATTACCACTTTCAATATTTTTTAATTGCATCAGTGCAAACCAACAAGTATGTCTCTATCAAAAGAAAACTAGCCAACCGGTTTTGATCAAAAGGCTTTCTTTTTGGAAAGAAAGAAATAAAACCAGTGCATCTTCAATGTGAATGTTCCTTAGAAACTTTCACAGTATCCTTTGCTAAGCTTATACGCTGAATAGATTCTTTAGCTAAATGCTGTTTTCCTGGAGAAATATTTATTTTGCTGTGTTGATGATTCTCTTTCAACTAGAATTATTAGGAAAATATAGTCAGGCCTAAAAATAAAAAGACAGGTGTTCAGGGAACCATGACAAATTTAAATGGCTTGATTACTTCTCTGTGGTAGATGATTTGTTTTATTGTCTGAAATAACACAATTACATTGCGTTCTACTTCCATCTATAGTTACATCAAAGGGAAGATAAAAGAATAAATTAAGCTGGTTTCAAGTACATTTTGGATAATAATTGCAGAGGATTTGAAAGTTGGCAGGGCAGTTGAAATGTGCCCACAATTCACTAAAACTAATATCTAATATTTTGAGGAGTTTGACTTCACATCTATCTTCCAAGTGCTTTTGAACAAGTTCCAGATCTCCATTTGGAATAATGAGCAATAAGGATATTTTTCTTTGCCTAGTAATCCAAGATAAGCAAAGCTCCTTTTCAGATCCTTTTCCCATAAAGAATCTATCCACAGCCTCTGCTTCCCACTTAAATGTCTAAGTCAGGCTCTCTCAATCCCGATGCTACATTAGAAACACCTTGTAGTTTTTACATGATAGTGTCTTCCAGATCCGTGCATACTTCATAGGTTCTGATTGAGCCGGGTCTAGGATAGCATCAAAGCATCAGTATTTTTTTTTTTTTAAAGATCTCTTTGTAGTTATAATACAAACTAAAGTTAAAATGCTTTCATAACCGCAGGCAGTTGGATTCTATGGAATGACAAGCCCAATAGACCATCAGTAGTAGCAAAGCATAAAGTTTCTGATGGAGTTTGGAATTGATTTGAAATAGCAAACCAATGCGTGGAAACTTAGTTTCTAACACTGCACGTAAGTAGGTGACTATAGTTGGCTTACCAGATCAACAATATTATCACACATGTATATGGCATACCATTTGCCATGGAATTTTGTACTCAGCCAATACTTGTGATGGCTTAATGCATATAAAAGTATATGAATATAAACTGACTACATGTGCAAAACAGTAGCTAATTGTTAACAATATGCTTTTATCATAATAATGGGCTTAAATGGCTAACCTAATCAGTGAAGTTAAAAGTAGTTAATACGTCTTGGTGAGTATAGATACGACCTGGGATATAGGAATAAAGGAAGTTATAATTCCCATCAGTGGACATCTTTGAGAATGAGGCAGTCATATGCCTTTTCTGGGATAAGAAAGATACAAGCTTCACAGAAGACAGGAAGTTGAATTTCCTAGATAACCAGTCAAGGGTTCCCCTGGGGCAGAGGAAGATAAGTGGAGGGTGACAGAATGAAAAGCTTAACCTGCTGCTGTGGCAATATGGTATGATCTTGTGATTCAATTCCTGGATTTTCTAGTGAAATCTATGCTGAAAATAATGTCCTATAGTGATCAGGTAGCCAGATGAAAATAAGAACACCTCAAAATAGCTTTATTCTTTCCAAAATGTAATTTAATGAATTCTAACCCCTCAATATTTTTATTGTCCTTTCTCATTAAAAAATATTCGATCCTTAGCTCTTTTTGAAATATTGTGTTTTTTACCACTATCAATGTTGAAATTTTTTACATGTTTAATATTGTTACTTTTTTCCCTTCTTTCCTCCCTTTTCCTTTCGATCTCTTTTCCTTTGTCTTTGTCTTTTTCTTTTCCTTTTTTCTTTGCTTCATTTTTAAAATTATAACATTAATGCACATTGTTATGATAGAAGAGCCAATACAATACAAGAATATGTAGAGATGTTGGGGGTGCCTGGGTGACTTAGTTGGTTGCGGCTCTGACTTCAGCTGACTTCAGCTCAGGTCATGATGCCAGCGTTGTAGGATTGAGACCCACATCAGGCTCTGTGCTCAGCAGAGAGTGTGCTTGTCTCTTTGCCCCTCCTCTTGCTCATGCTCTCTCTCAGCCTCTCTCTCTCTCATACAAATAAAATCTTGGGGCGCCTGGGTGGCTCAGTGGGTTGAGCCTCTGCTTTCAGCTCAGGTCATGATCTCAGGGTCCTGGGATCGAGTCCTGCATCGGGCTCTCTGCTCAGCGGTGAGCCTGCTTCCCCCTCTCTCTGCCTGCCTCTCTGCCTACTTGTGATCTCTCTCTCTCTCTCTCTCTCTGTCAAATGAATGAATAAAATCTTTTAAAAAAAATTTTAAAAAAATCTTAAAAAAAAAGTTTATATAAAGATGACACTTATTACCCATGTGTCCCAGGTAACCAACATTAAAAGTCTGGTGCTCATCTTGTGCATGATCAGTTTGCTTAAACAACTGCCATGATATATATATTATCTAATAATTGTTTCCTTCAGGGGAAAGAGTTTCCCTGTATCAGCACCTAAGTAAACTAAGTAAACTAAGTGAAGTCCTTAAAAGTTAGCCCCCCTGGACTTAGAATGCCTCTTTGAATCTTGCCTCCAACACTCACTAGAAAGGAAAAATTTAAGCTCCGAAGTCCCAGTTCATTCATCTGTAAAATGAGAATAATAGCCTAAATACATCATAAAGTGTTGGGAGGCTTTATGTGAGGTAATAATGGATGTGCATAAAATATTAGGATGGGCTCTGGAACCTAGACAATTACAAATAAAGTATGAATTTTATTATCAATCAACTATCCCATTGATTAACGTATGCATTTTAGGAAAGAGAAAATTCCTAAGTCGTTTTTCTCCAATCTGTACAAGAGAGATTTTCCAGTGTACTAAGATAAGACAGTCCGTACTAAGACCCCAGCAGGCAAGTGGGAACAGATCTTGAGCTCAGGGAATTTCTTGATTTTAGTGGGAGGTGAGTGCTGTATAGAAGGATATTCAAGGCAAAGATAAGATACCGGTGCCAGTAGAGCTCCACAGTGATTATTTTTCAGTTATTTTGTTGACTGGGGCAGGGGTGAGTGTGTGAGTGAGGTGAGGTGGTTGGGTCACCTGAGTAAAGAGGCAGACTAGTGAGAAAGCAATGACTTTTCATTTCTCAAACCCTTTCCTGAGACAAACTGTTACTTTTCAGGAGAGAGAGGCACCCATAGTTAAAGCACTTGATATTCTCTTTCATGTGGCTAGTGTTTATCTTATCCTCAATACTAAACCGACAGAGTAGGGTCTCAGTAAACATGAATGAGTGGATGGACAGATGGATGAATGGATGAATAAAATGCATGGCCTCTCATTTCACCCCTGATTTCTACTAAAAGGACTAAGAAAGTCCACAGAGGGCTGTGTGTAAAAGCATGTCTTTGGGGTTAGTCAGAATCTCTAATGAATTCTCATTCTTGGGGTGCCTGGGTGGCTCAGGTGGCTAAGCAACTGCCTTCATCTCAGGTCATGATCCCAGAGTCCAGGGATCAAGTACAGCATCGGGCTCCCAACTCTGCAGGGAGTCCGCTTCTCTCTCTGTCTTTCTCCCCTCTCTTGCTCTCTCTCACTGTCTCTCTCAAATAAATAAATAAAATCTTAAAAAAAATGCTCATTCTCAATATGGCTTTAAATTTTCTCATCTCCTAGTTGGAACTCATATTCCCTCAGTGTTATGACATATAGATTACTTAAGGGAAAATAATTTCCCATATAATAAGTATTATGAACTGTGAGTTTTATTAAAAAGAAATAGAGTTATATGATGCACTAAAAATTGAGCTTTACATGACACAATGTGGGAGACAATGAAAATTTCACAAATGAGCGAATAAATAAGTGAATGGATGAAAACATCTAAATAAAATTCAATCAGAGCTGAGCTTCTGCTGATTCATACTCTGCCTAGAGTTAGTGATGAAAGATGATTCTTCACACACTATACCAGGAGTCATCAAACTATGGGCCAGATATGGGACAAGCATGCATGTTTTTGCATGCCTCAGGTTGATAAAAATATATATATATATATATATGGAAACTTATTTTCCTTCTGGATGAATACATGCCCGCATAATAGCCTCAATTTTGCCTCTTAACCTACAAAGCCTAAACTATTTACTATCTAGTTGTGTAAAGAAAGTTTGATGAGCCCACACAATACTATAAGCTCCAAACATGGTGGGCTGTATTTGATACAAATACCATTATCTCCTCAGCACCTAGCTCTCTCTGCCTGGCACAGCGTAGACACTCATTCAATGACTATTTAATGGATTATTAAATATAAAATGTATGAATCTCTTCTTCACTTTACTGCTCAACACCACATGCACCAAACTTCAAAAGAGAAAATATTTGTCATCGGTGTTCTCCAAAACAGAGATTTAAAATTTTACCAATATAGGAAAAGTAATTTGAAAAATATGGCCACATCGTTAAAATGCAAGTTGTTCAAGAACATTTCAGAAACACAGTAGATGTAATGATGGGAAATTATCTTTTAGTTGCCTCTAGAGACAGAATGTGCTTCTCCACTTCCTGGTTGAAATTCTAGGAGCATGTATTTCCTCATGTGGATATTGCATGAAAGATGATTAAAGAGCAGAAAAGCTTCTTAAGCATGGAGTTTACCTGGGAGCATTTGTCTTTTTCTGGCCCTTCCTCTGCTCTTGAAAAATTTGAGGTGGGGAGAATTGCATATCCAGTTATGCTAATGAAACCACAAAGGAGGCTCCCTGGCTTCACTCTGTGTGGTATTCAGAGTTTGGAAAGATTTCCTCTTAATACAGTTCTTGGGACTACAAGAGCTGCGTGACTTAAAGCGAAGTACTTTTAAGATTGTCAATATAAATAGAAGAGAGTCTATTTAATTCTATGTGCCCTTTATTGCTATTTGTAAAATCTATCACTGTTATTTTCATATTTCTTTCCCTCTGTTTTTGTGATTGGAAATTGTTCCACTCTGATTTCCTCTGGTCTTTTAATATAAATCACTTCAAATCCTTTTTGGAAGTAGGGGAGGTAACCATAATTACTAAATATATATAAGCTGTACTTATGATCTTACCTCTGAGACATATCTGAGTTAGTGATTTTCTCCACTAAATCAAACAAGCAATATGTATTCATTTACAGATAATAACCCCAACACAATATCCATGGGGTTCTAGGTAAACTTACTAGTGGAAGATACACACCATATACCTAAAGAATTAAAAGTTATAAATTAATAAATTGGTAAATAAAATAGATTCTATTTCCCTGCATTGACAAATATGGCTTTATTCCCATATATGCCTAGATGGCAAGTGTGAATTTAACTTTCTTGCTCTCTCAGAATGTGGTGGCTCAGGGAGAATCATGCTGAAACCCTATCACCTCCTCTTCTCCCTCCCTCAACTCTTTCAGGGACCACAGAGACAATTAACCTCCTAAGTCCACCATGCTGACCCTTCGTCATTTCTAAGGGCTTGAGGTGTGCCATAGTCTACCTTAAATTGGCCCAAAGATGTTTGGGTAGAGAAATCTAGGGGCTTGCATAACCAAAGTATGGATTAAAATGTGGGTGCAGACTTTGCTGGGCATGTTCTTTTAAGCCTGTGGTTTTTTCACTCCATGAGATGGCAGAGCCAGAAGGTCAGAGTGAATCTTCTAGATCCATGGGATGCTGGCATGGGCTTCTCCAGAGGCTGGTACCATGTAATGCAATGGAAAGAGCCTTGATATTGAAGTCAACTGTAGGTTTGAATTTCAAACCTGCCTGTTATTAAAATTCTGACCCTGGTCAAGTGACCTAAACTCTCCGAACTCAGTTTTGTATCTGCCGACTTTCCTATGAGTTTGTTGTGAGATACAAATATGATAATGGATGTAAAGAATTATTAACACAGGACTTTACATCTAGGAGATGTTTTTAAAATGTTAGTTCTTTTTACTATGTTGCAGTTAATAAATATTTAGAAAATAGCTACAAAATGCCCAGGCTTGTACCTGGTGCAAGCTAGTATACAAAGTATTATAAAGAAGTAGTTGGTAGCTTTTGAGAAAAACATATATAGAATGCTTGCTGTATACAATGTCAAGCATTTCACATAAATGACATCAAGCTAACCCTACAAGTTAAGTGAACTGCCAGTAACTTTATAGAAAGACAGATTGTGTGGGCATAGGGCTGAGTTAGAAAGTAATAGACTAAAATCCAAGCCCAACTCCATACTCCATGCCTCTAACTATTCATGATCTCAAGTAGTTTGGTATAGTAAAACTAACATAAAGCAAATCCCTAAGAAAATATTAAATAGTTCATTATTAAAATTAGGATAGCAAAACCCAGCTTTCAATTTTTAGAATAGCAGTTACAGCAAAGGCTTGTTTAAAGGCATTGTTTTCAACTTAAAATACATTGTTTTCTGAAATAGGTTCTTTCCCTCAGTCTAATTTTTGTGAAGACATCTCCAAACTCCATAAGCCTTTTAAGTGTTGAATCCTGGCTTAGCTGTACACAGATGCATTATGCAAGATACTAAATCCAGCAATGCCTTTTCAATGTGAACTCTAAAGATCATAAGCGAGGCCATACTTTTCTTAAAATGCAGACTCCAAGGCCCCAACTAAGCATCAGGAATCAGATCCTCTGACTGCATGTACCAGGGACCTGAACTGAATATGCATTTCAGGATAATTCATGGTTACACCCATCTGTGACCCTTGAGTCTTTCTCTGACTTAATTGATGTAGGGGTGTAGGCAATTTTTTTTTAAATTGCTTTCCAGATGATTTTAATTTTGTATCCAAAGTGGAGAACTCCTGGCAGGATAAATGCTTCCTTTTAGAACAGAAAGTCTCAGGTAGAAGGAAGTTAAAGGTACCAAAGCTTGGCTTGGTATATTTCGCAAGTCCATATTTAAGGTTTAATTGTTTACTATGTGCCAGACCTTGTGCATGAAAGTGGGCATAAAAAAGAAAGGGACAAGATACGTCCTTTCACATATCATGAAGCTGAAGGCAGAGACCTGTAAACAACTAACAGGTAACGAAATTATATGAAATTGAAGAAATGAAAAACATCTTTTCTACTTGTGTTCATGGAAAGAAGTATTTTTTTTTTTTTTTAATAAAAGGGGTGGGGGCATGTTATGCCATTTCAAATACAAAGCCCTTGAGATAAAAGTTAGGACCAGGGTACCTGGGTGTCTTAGTTGGTTAAGCAGCTGCCTTTGGCTCAGGTCATGGTCTTGGAGTCCCAAGTTTGAGTCCTGTATCAGGCTTCTTGCTTAGTGGGTAGTCTGACTCCCTTCTCGTGCTTTCTCTCTCTCTAAAAAAAAGTTTAGGACTAAAAAAATTAGTCTGATTTTTAACAAATTTTTCATTGGATTTAATTGATTATTGAGTAGATGGCTTCGATTTTTGGTTGATTTTGTCTTATCAATTATAATTTTTTTTTTACTTTTTTATTTTTTAAATATTTTATTTATTTATTTGACAGAGAGAGATCACAAGAAGCAAAGAGGCAGGCAGAGAGAGGAGGAAGCAGGCTCCTGGCTGAGCAGAGAGCCCGATGTGGGGCTTGATCCCAGGACCCTGGGATCATGACCTGAGCCAAAGGCAGAGGCTTAACCCACTGAGCCACCCAGGTGCCCCACAATTATAAAATTTTACTTGCATCCCCTTGCATGATTCATATCTGGCAGCTTAAATCAGAAGGCTGTCAGTTTTTATGATGATGTGAATGGAAAGTTCCTCAAGAACCTCAATTTTCAAGGCTGTAAGTGCGTAAACCCTGGCATTTGACTGGTTACATCTGCTTGCTTCTCAATTTTTAATCAATTGATACCTGGTTTAGATTGGTAGCTGGCTGACTTGAGACATGTTTGATCTTAGAATAAGGGTCTGGTAATAAATAAATATCCCATGGAGCCTTTTAGGTTTTATCTAGGTGAAAAATCTCTTTTATCATCAGGATTCTTTGATGTAGGTAACTCTCTGGTCTTTTGATGTGCCCAATGCCCAGAAGGAGAGAGAGTCTTAACAAACCAGCAAGTCCAGATTTGGCTTCGTAGAGGTGAAGAACTAAATGATTTCAAGGCAACTGAGAACTACATCCACATACACATCCAATTCCTTCCTTTCATTATATTCTTGAATTGCCCTGTCAGCACAAGTTGGCTAAAAATCCATTGGTTTTAGGTTTATTTCTTCCATTCTTTATTTTTTTTTCCTGTATCCCACAACTCACTGTTATACATTTTATCGTGACTAACAAAGTAATCACTTTTAATTTTTTAAAGTACTTGACACATTATTAACAGTAATGACCAAAAAAAAAAAAAAAAAGTGATGACTCTACATTTTGGACCAGCATATATAAGGCATGGAGACACAATTGTAAAAAAAAGTATAGAGCTCTAGTCAGTGGTTGCTGATACCTACCTTGGGAAAAGTGCACAGGAAAGGCTTCTATTCTACACTTAGGGGACCAGATAAGACTGGAGAAAATAAAGAATAGAGAAGAGATGGTGACCATTTGAGTATTAACATG
The DNA here is from genome assembly GCF_964662115.1 of Mustela nivalis. Lineage (NCBI taxonomy): Eukaryota > Metazoa > Chordata > Mammalia > Carnivora > Mustelidae > Mustela > Mustela nivalis. Next base: position 96,939,224 of record NC_139028.1, on the reverse strand, counting down.
GGAATGGACAAGAGTGGAATGATTCAAGAGATTATTAGGTCTTTGATAAGACATAGGATTGAATATATTCTAGGTGTACAAGGGAAAATTAGTGATGAAACTTAGTTTCTGACTTGGGAAAATTACTACGATGTCATTCCACTCACTGGTTAGAGAGCAAAGAAGGAATGGGTTTGGATGTAGAGAAAGTGGCAACTCTTTGGTCTGTTTGAGTTTTAGGAACTGTGAGACATTGAACTGAAGAAGAGCTGTAAACATTTGAAAACAGGGTCTGGAGTTTAGAAAGGAAAATTGAACTACAATAGGGATGTGAACATCTTCAGCATAATGGTACCAACTGATGCCATCAGAGTGGACAAAGTTTCCCACAAAGTGGGGTGCCTGGATGACCCAGTTGGTTAAGCATCTGACTTTGGGTTAGGTCATGATTTTGGGGTCCTGGGATCAAATGCCACATCAGGTTCTGTTTTCAGTGGAGAGTGTGCTTGTCCCTCTACCTCTCCTCCACTAGTGCACGCTCACTCTCTCTCAAATATGTAAATAAAATATTTAAACAAACAAATAATAAGATTTCACACAGAGGGATCAGCACCCACAGAGGCATGCCATTTTTTTTTTTTTTTAAACCATGTGAGAAATCATAAGAGAGGAGGCTGTTAAGGAATCAGATTATGCAAAACTTTGTAATCTGTAGTAGGGATTTGGGCCTTTTCCTTTTATGCATTGGAAACATCTTTCTGCTTGATTTTAGTTACCAGTATATTGTGAATAAGCAGCTCTTGGGGTAGGGGAGAGTGTTTGTGTGTTTGTGGGATATTGTGAGAATTTTTGTTCTTGTTCATGAGGCAAAAAGACCGAACAAAGGGAAAACTATCAGGCAAAGAGATATGGAACACTCTAAATTCAGTGGTTACTGGACATGCTGGGGAAACCCTAGCAATGGAATCTCCTGCATTTGACTCAATAGATATGTTATCTTGAACAATGATAAGTAAGAGGAAGGAAGAATCATCATACTCAGCAGCTGAGTTTTACAGGTGGAACAAAGAAACTGCTGTGAGGCATTCTTTCTTTTAGAAAAACTCGATCAAAAGTCTCTTCTCTTTTGATGGCACAGATATCCGAGGAAGCTCACTAACATTGGTTTTCTAATTATTGACTGTTTTGTCAAAAGTGTTCATTTTCAATATAGAACCTGTCACTAGGTTTGGAGCAAATATTTGCAAATTCAGGGATGAAATTGTATCATGATAATTAATAATTACACTTTTCCTTTGGGTTCACAAATTCAGAGTTGCAATTTTAAATTATACACCTATATTATCATATAATAAGATATGTTCCCCCCCCATGGGCATGATCTTTTTTTTTTTCTTTGAGCAAATAAAATTCAGTAGTATACATATGACTTAGTCTAAATAGAAATCTCAGAAATATGAGAACAGTCCCAGAGCAATTACTGCTAAGAAAACAGAGAAGCAAGAGGAATAATCCAAGAGGACCAACCACAAAATAGTCTTGGGGTTTTTAGATTCGGTAATGTGAGAATGGTTAATGCTTTGAATAAATGAACACAGTGATTCTGGGGAAACAAAAATTTGGGCAAGAAAATTGAAAATGTTTCTGCCCAAGTGTTTGCTTCTCAAAATTATTGTGCTCTCTTGTTAAATTTATTTTTTTCATTTTTAACTTTTGAGACAGAAACCCACAAAAATAGAACAAAAAATTCCCATATACCCTTTAACTAGCTTTCCCAAAATATTTTATGTAAGCAGAAATAATCAATAAATTATGAAATTAACATTTATGTAAGACTAATCAATTTTTTTTCTTAAATTTTCCAGTAATTCTCAATAATATCTTTTTATTTGTTTTGATGTGGATCCAATTCAGGGTCCCACATTCTATTTAGTTTTTACATCTTTTTAATCTCTTTTTATCTGGGAGAATTTCTCAGTCTTCATCTTTCATGACCTCTATATTTCTTACTGGCCAGAAATTTTGTAAAAGTCTTTCATTTTGGTTGGATGTTTTCACATGATTAAATTCAAACTATGAACTTTTGGCAAAAAAAAAATAATACACAGAATGATGTATCCCCTTAAACACTGGGTCTTCTGAGGGTTTCCGTTTATTAATCTTCATTCTCTTTGCTGTTAGATTAGTCTGGCTTAAAATCTAATTTGTCTGCTATAAGGATTGCCACCCCAGCTTTCTTTTGATGTCCATTAGCATGGTAAATTGTTTTCTACCTCCTCACTTTAAATCTGGAGGTGTCTTTTGGTCTAAAATGAGTTTCTTGCAGACAGAATATTGATGTGTCTTGTTTTTTTAATCCATTCTGATCCCCTGTGTCTTTTGATTGGGGGCATTTAGCCCATTTACATTCAGGGTAACTGTTGAAAGATAAGAATTTTGTGCCATTGTATTGCACTGTAAGGTGACTTACTGTATATCGTCTCTGTTCCTTTCTGGTCTACTACTTTTAAGCTCTATCCTTGCTTAGAGGACCCCTTTCCATATTTCCTATAAGGCTGATTTAGTGTTTGCAGATTCTTTTAGTATTCATTTGTCCTGAAACCTTTCTATTTCTCCTTCTATTTTCAATGACAGACTAGCTAGCATTTTTGGCTGCATATTTTTCTCATTTAGTGCTCTGAATGTATCATGCCAGTCCTTTCTGGCCTGCCAGGTCTTTGTGGATTGGTTGGCTTCCAATCTTTCTACCATTGTATGTTACAGACTTCTTGTCCCAAGCTGCTTTCAGCATTTTTTCTTTGTCTTCAAGACTTGTAAGTTTTACTATTAGATGGTGAGGTGTTGACCTATTTTTATTGATTTTTTTTTTAAAGATTTTATTTATTTATTTGACAGAGATCACAAGTAGGCAGAGAGGCAGGCAGAGAGAGAGAGAGAGGGAAGCAGGCTCCCTGCTGAGCAGAGAGCCCGATGTGGGGCTCGATCCCAGGACCCTGAGATCATGACCTGAGCCGAAGGCAGTGGCTTAACCCACTGAGCCACCCAGGCGCCCTATTTTTATTGATTTTGAGGGGGTTCCTTTTGCCTCCTGGAATTTAATGCTTGTTCCCTTTGCCAAATTAGAGAAATTCTCTGCTATAATTTGCTCCAATATACCTTCTATGTGCCCACCCCCACCTTTCTTCATCTTCTGGAATCCCAATTATTCTAATGTTGTTTCATATTATGGTATCACTTATCTCTCAAATTCTCCCCTTGCGGTCCAGTAGTTGTTTGTCTCTCTTTTTTTCAGCTTCTTTATTCTCCATCATATGGTCTTCTATATCACTAATTCTCTCTTCTGCCTCATTTATCCTAGCAATAAGAGCCTCCATTTTTTATTGTAACTCATTAATAGTTTTTTTTTATTTCAACTTGGTTAAATTTTAATTCTTTTATTTCTTCAGAAACGGATTTTATTTTTCCAGAAAGGGGTTCTTTAGTATATTCTATGGTTCTTTTAAGCTAGCATCTTTATAATAGTCATTCTGAACTCTAGTCTGACATCTTATGAATGTCCATATTGATTAGGTCCCCAGCAGTTGGTACTACCTCTTTTCTTTTTTTGAGGTGAGTTTTTCTGCCTTGTCATTTTGTCTAGAGAAGAATAGATGAATGAGCGAACAAAATGCTAAAAGGGTAACAGCTACCCCAGAAAAATATAAACTAATCAAATCAAAAGAGACCCAAAACTAGGGGGAGAAGAAAGGAAAAAGAATGATTAGGCTGGTGAATAGAACAGTGCCCCACACTTGATTTGGGGTGTATTTTGGCTTGTTAGAAGAAACTGCCTCCTAAAATTTTAAAGAAAGAAAAACATGTATGTAAAAATAAGGGTAAACATGAAGGGATGGAATATGACTGTAAAGATGAAAATTAAATAAGATTTTAAAAAAGGGATTGATAGGGGTTCCTGGGTGACCCAGTGGTTTAAAGCCTCTGCTTTCAGCTCAGGTCATGATCCCAGGGTCCTCAGATCAAGCCCCGCATCGGGTTCTCTTCTTGGCAAGGAGCCTGCTTCCTCCTCTCCCTCTGCCTGCCTTTCTGCCTACTTGTGATCTCTCTTTGTCAAATAAAATAAATAAAATCTTTAAAAAAAAAAAGGGATTGATAAGACATTGGTTAAATAAAAAGGAGAGAATGCGATCAGGCTGAAGACTAGAACAAATGCATATGCTAGATTTAGGGTATATTTTGGTCTATTAGAAGAAACTGCAACCCAAAATTTTAAAGAAAGGAAAACTTATATGTATACAAAAAATAAGATTAACTACAATGAAGGGATAGAATATGATTATAAAAATGAAAATTAAAAAACATTCTTAAAAAAGGTATTGATAAGATAAAATAGTTTAAAAAGGTTAAAATAGTCAATTATCATATGGTTTCACTTATTTGTGGAGCATAACAAATAGCATGGAGGAAAAGGGGAGTTAGAGAGGAGAAGGGAGTTGAGGGAAATTGGAAGGGGAGGTGAACCATGAGAGACTATGGACTCTGCAAAACAATCTGAGGGGTTTGAAGTGGCGGGTGGGAGGTTGGGGTACCAGGTGGTGGGTATTATAGAAGGCATGGGTTGCATGCAGCACTGGGTGTGGTGAAAAAATAATTACTGTTATGCTGAAAATAAATAAAAAATAAATTTAAAAAAAGGTTAAAATAGGAAGAGGAAAAATTTTAAAAAAATAGAATAAGAAAAAAGAAAATTAACAAACAAACAAACAAACAAACAAACTTTGAAAGACTAAAGAATCATGGGAAAAGAACCATGTACTCTATGTGCTGCTTTCCCCTAGCTAGGGAATTCTGCAGTTCTCACTAATCCTTAAACTTGGTCTTGTTGATCTTCTGCAGGAGGGGCCTGTTGCTGTGATTCTCAAGTGTCTTTGCCTGAGGCAGAATTGCACTGCCCTTGCTAGGGGCTGGGCTGAGTAATCTGCTCCGGGTTTGCTCTTGGGAGCTTTTTTTCCCTGCATGCTTTCCGTAGAGCTCTGGAGGATGGGAATGAAAATGGCAGCCTCTTAATCTCCTGTCAGGAGGAGACGGAGAGCTCAGGGCCCCTGGGTGGGGGGGCAGCAATCTGTCCCTTCCGTCGCCCTGGTCTCTGGCTGCACTCTGAGCTCACCCAGCCTGTGACCGAGCGCTTCTATCTCAGGCACACGGCCCTGTTTGGAGTCTCTAAACCCAGCAGATTCCTGCAGTGGAGGAGGAAAAAGGGGGTATCCCTGGATCTGCCACATGTGAGGTCCCTACTCAATGAGCAGAGGTCCTGCTGTGCCTCAGATCATGATCCGTGTAACCCCTTTACAAGGTAACCCCGAGCTGGGAGGGCATTCCTCGGCTCTGTCTCTGTAGCCGGCTTCCCTCTCAGACACCTGCGAGCTCTGCCACACTCAGATCTCCCCCATCTTTCTGTGACCATGAGGGACCTGAGACCACACTGTCCTCTCATGAGAGTTCCACTCCTTGCTTAGCCTCTGGAGTGATGATGCCCCTCAGTGGAGCAGACTTCCAGAATTCTGATTTTATTGCTCCGCTGCTCTCTCACTTGCCAGGAGCCGGCCCCTTCCCCTGAAGTCTATCTTCGCATCGATTTGGAGCCACTTTGCAAGTCTCACCTTCTAGTAAGTGGTTGCTTTTCTGCTTGTGGAATTGCTGCTACTCATTTCTTCAATCTCCTGTTTAGTTTGTAGGTGTTCAGAATGGTTTGATAACTATCAAATTCCTGGGACCAGATGAAATTTGGGTCTCCACTCCTCCATCTCTCTCCTCCTTTATAGGTCATTTTTTTTTCAAAGATTTTATTTATTTATTTATTTGACAGGTAGAGATCACAAGTAGGCAGAGAGGCAGAGAGAGAGAGAGAGGAGGAGGAAGGAGAGAGGGAGAGGCTCCCCACTGAGCAGAGAGCCCGATGTGGGGCTCGATCCCAGGACCCTGAGATCATGACTCCAGCTGAAGGCAGCAGCTTAACCCACTGAGCCACCCAGGTGCCCATATAGGTCATTTCTTAAGGGAAGACTTCTTACCAAGTTCTTACAGAGATGGCAACGGCTGGGTCATCCCTAGACTCCTGAATGAGGGAGGCATGGAACAGAAGTAACAGCTGATCAGGGGAGGGGGGTGTGAAAAAAGGATGAGTGAAAAGATAATATTGGTGGCTTAAACCTCTGTGGTTTGGGGTTATTGGAGTGGGTGATCATTAATGTATCATGGTCTAGACTATGCTGTATACCGAAGACCTTTGCTGTCTTATCAGGAACATAAAATCAACTTTCAGCCTGTGAGAGGTAGTTTCTCTCCCCAACAAAAGGAAGGAAAGTACTGATAGAAGTTCTAATTTTGTGAGACAGCAGGGACTTTGCCGGGGAGAAATTAATCCCTTTCCCAGAAGATGATAATGATACATAGTAATAATTATATTATTAAAATGAAAATAACATTAATGTCAGCTGACATTGTGGAATACCTATTATGTAGCAGTACCTGAGAGGCGTTTTATATGCATTGTTTCTTTTAATTCCCACAAGAAACTTGTGAGGTAGAAGTTGTTTTATGTTAGTTTTGTTACTGAAGAGCTGAGGCTTAAAGATATTTAAACTTTTACCCAAGGATTCAGATAACAAGTAAATAAGTAAAACTAGATTTCAAGCCCAGTTCTATTTGATGGCACATCTAAGTTTTCATTCATGGTGCTGTACATTTAAGTATATATAATATATATAGTTATATGTAATTATATATATATTTTATGGTAATGAATTACATATGTAATTATATAATAAATCATATATTTATATGCAAATAATATACACTTTATATAACAATATAATTTAATAATAAGGTATATAATATATGTGTGTGTGTGTGTGTGTGTAGGTTTAGTGTGAAACATTTGCATTTAATACCTAGGCTATTTTGCCTTTCCTTAAAAATATCATACAAGAATTAAAGATGATCTTCCATGACCCTTGAATATGGAATTTCTGTGAACCACTAGGTAATATACTTATTTCCTAGGGCTGTTGTAGCAAACCACCACAAACTGTGTGCTTTATTTTTTTTTCCATTTTATTTTATTTTATTTCTTTTCAGTGTTCCAGCATTCATTATTTATGCACCACACCCAGTGTTCAATGCAATACGTGTCCTTCTTAATACCCACTACCAGTCTCACAAATCCCCCCCATCCCCCTCCCCTCCAAAACCCTCAGTTTGTTTCTCAGAGTCCACAGTCACTCGTGGTTTGTCTCCCCCTCAGATTTCTCCCAACTCCCTTCTCGTCTCCTTCACCCAATGCCCTCCATGTTATTCCTTATGCTCCACAAGTAAGTGAAACCATATGATAATTGACTCTCTCTGCTTGACTTCTTTCACTCAGCATAATCTCTAACTTTTATAGCAACATGGACAGGACTGGAAGAGCTTATGCTGAGTGAGACTAAGCAAGAGGAACTTATTCTCCAATTTTTCTGGAGGCTAGTAGTCCAAAATCAAAGTATCAGCAGTACCATGCTTCCTTTCAGGAACAGAGGAAGAATGCTTCTAGAGAAGAATCCTTGATTCTTCATTGCCTCTGGTTTTTTCTGGCAATACTTGGTGTCCCTTGGTATCCCAGGTACTGTTCTGGAACCTGTAGTGAGTTGAAAAGTGTACCCTAAAACTTGGGTCCACTGAGAACCTCAGAATGTGACCTTATTCTAAATAAGGTCTTTGGAGATGTTAAAGCAGTATTATGGATTTTTCCCCTCTGGGGAAGAGTCACTATTTGTACATTTTAGATGTTGGGTTAAATCTGTTGCCTTGAGACATTTTAAAGTGATTCAGGTAATGTCAGGGGAAATTATGAAAACAAAAATTGCTGAGATTCTTAAAAATATATAAAATTTGCTATCAGATGGTGTTATTGCATATAAATACTGTAGGAGAGATACATTTTCAGTGTTAGAAGATTAAGAAGACTGTGCTGCTAGCTGAGAGAATCTAAAATTGCTAGGTCTTCCAAGTAAGGCGAAGAGTCCATGAATTTAGGTGGCAAGTTTTTATCATTATCTCCATTACCTTCTAATGAAAACTTAGTACTTCCTTAATATGTTTTGGCTATCAATGTCTGCAACAAAGCTATTATTTGTTATCTATGAATTTAGGTGATAAATCACAGAAGTATTAGTAATATCTGTCATATATCAACCTTGTAAGTAACAGGTGTTTTCATAAACTATTTCAGTAGTTTCAGATATCTCACCAAAACATATATGCTCGTTGCTCCGTCATACTTAATAGCTGTCTACAACTAGATCTTGTTATGTAAGGTTCTCATAAAGATTAACTGAATTTGGTTAAGTGAATTTCAGACACACTCCTCCCTTGTGGGGGGGAAATATATATATATATTTCAGAATTTTCCAGGGTAAGGTGTCGCAGCCAGCGCAACAAATTGACCAGGAACATGAGGGTAAGAGGATGAAGAACTCGAGGAGCAAAGAGATGGGGGCAGGAGGAGCACTGAGGAGGATGTCCAACAGTGCTAAGTTGATTCAAAGCATTAAGGCCATATATATAGTGCTAATAGGAGAAGCAATACATCTGTGTCTAGTTAAACAACCATGAGTTCCCGTAATAAGTTTCACACTTAACTATAAGCAGACCTCGTGACACCAAATGGCTGATGCCAATACAATTGTTCTGTATTGATACAGCAAACCTGAAAGTAATTTGTGGGCTGTACTAGGGCAGCAAGGACCAGCCACGAACTTACGACCCCAACCGAATTGTTCTCATTTGTTTAGCAAGCGTGTGGGAAGTCACGTAGGCGAGCGCACAACACATAGCACAGACCCTTTCTCAGTGCTACTCAACTTTTCCCATCCTAAACCTTTTGTTATGTTATTCGGGCTTTAAAGGAGGCACAAATCAGAGCCTGGTTTGGTCCTTGTCTCAAGCCTTATTGCAGCCTCCCACAGTAAGGTAAAAAACAGTTACAGAAATTGAAATTTAAAATGACTGGAAACCACTAACTGCCTTTTAGAAATCTTTATTCATATCCTTGTGCATATTTCTGGTTTCAACTTACTTATTGCAACATGCATATAATAAGTGCATAATGTCAGGAAGGCTACAAATATGGAGGAAACACAGTCCTTTTTGACCTAACTGGGGGAGATGTGAGGATATAAGAAACTACTAACAAAGGAATATATCTATGTGTATGTACATAGGCATACATGTCTATGTATATACATATATATGTACATATATATGCATACACACATATGTATATGTATGTATATATACACACACACATATATGTATATATATACATATATTCAACAGAGGTAAGACACATCCTAAAGCATTTTCAGGAAAATAGGAATGTGTTAAAGAGATTCACAGGTGAGATTAATGGGTAGGTAAGGTTTTCGCAGGCAGAAGAGTTAAGGGAGAACATTTCAGCTAAGGAAGGTATTGTGAGCAAAGGCACTGAATTTGGAAAGTTAAGGGGATTTTGGCCACAGTTTGGTCTGTGTGTTTGGCAGCACTTGGAGAGTTCAACAATAGCTAGGCAAGGTAGTTCAACAATAGCTAGGAAGACTTGAACGCAAAGACAGAAAAAGCCATCCTTAATCTGGTAGGTATTGAAGAGCTGGTAAGTATTTAAGCAGGTTATTGTCAGAGCTATAATTTAGGAAGATTAATCTGGTGGCAGAATGTTGCCTTGGAGACAGAGAAGGCAGTGGACCAGTGAGAAGGCTATTACAATGACAAAGTAGAAATGTTATAAAGGCCTGTGTTATAATGGGTAATGTAGGTGAGAATGAACAAAATATGAAGGACACTGGGAATATAGAATCTATGTGATTTTCATAGGGGATTAGATAATAGAAGTCAGAAGGAGGAATCAGATCTCTCTGACTGGTGCTATTAGAGGCATTTTAAAGGAAAGGTGCAAATTCTGTTTTGAACATGATGGGTTTATGGTGTCAGTGGCCTTTGGGCAAAACACCCAGATGGAGAAGTCAAGCAGTCAGATAGAAATGCAGGTCTGGATTTCTGAAAACGAGCTGATATCAAGAAAGAGAGATGCAGGGACGCCGGGGTGGCTCAGTTGGTTAAGCCGCTGCCTTCGGCTCAGGTCATGATCCCAGCGTCCTGGGATCGAGTCCCATATCGGGCTCCCTGCTTGGCAGGGACCCTGCTTCTCCCTCTGCCTCTGCCTGCCATTCTGTCTGCCTGTGCTTGCTCTTGCTTCTCTCTCTATGACAAATAAATAAAATAAAATCTTTAAAAAAAAAAAAAAGAAAAAAAAAAAAGAAAGAGAGATGCAAAAGTCCAAAGAAGCATACTTTGAATTAATAAATAGCCCCCATTCAAGTTGATTAAACTGTACTGGAGACTTTCTTTCAATGTGCTGTGATTTTTTAGTCATATATTTGTGGTCTTCTCAGAGGTTGTATTTGGTTTAATAAGGACCAGTATTACATTTCCAGTATGACCAGAGTTGGAGAGTATGTTTAGCAGAAAACCTGTTCTTGGGCAGTTTTCCAGTCCAATTTGCAAACCGAGAAGTTCTGATTTGCTTTCTAAACTTTAGGTGCTCATCCTACCAAACAAAGATAGATATACTGCCCGTTAATCTTCATACTCAACTCAGCTGTTCTTTCTTCCTTAGAGCAAAATGATTTAGGGTAGTAATATGAAAGGAAATGAACTAACATGATATAAAAAATGGTGCATAACTTGGAACCTTAACTAAGTTCGAAGTTGCTGCTGATTACTTTCCGATCTCATTCTTTATTTGCAAATGCCACTGCTCATGGCCACTGAGTTCTTATTATATTATTGCATCATTAATCATTATAGGAATCCCAATACAGCTCTAGGATAAACACAAGCATGCTCTATCTTTCATTTGTGTCTTGCAATGTCTCTTCTCTTCTTCATTATCATATTGTAGCTTGCATTTAAATAGCCACTTGCTTCTGAAATATTTTCCAAGAGCTTTGCGATCACTGATGTGAGATTCTCTAGGGACAGGGGAAGCAACAAATATTTGGAATTGCATTGGAAGGTGAATTTAGAGACAGAAATAGAAAACCTCAAATTCATTTGAATGGGGGGGATTCAGTAGGTTAGAGGGAATTATGTTGTTTAACAAGGCAGTAAAAATGTGCTATCCCAACGGAAAATGACATTTAATATTAAGTGAAGTCTTCCAGTCATGTATACATGTCAAGTGTAAAGAAAGTAATGCTTTACAAATCTGACCTAATAGGAAATAAATAAGACACCATGAACAATATTTAGTCAACAAATATCTGTAGAGAGTGTGTTATGTACTATATTAAGGTACTTGCCACATGATGGCAAGCCAAACAAGGCAAAGACCATTTTTATTAGGGAAAGACAGACATTTAACCCTAGGTAAAATGAATAAATACATTATATATCAGAAGGTAATAAATACCTCTGGGGGGATGTAGAACAAGGTAAAGAGGAGCTATCATGCAGTTATGGCAAAAAAGTTATCATTTAAAATGGGTTGATCAAAGTAGTTCTCATGGACATCAGATTTAATAATGACTGAAAAAAAAAGAGAAGTTAGCTGTGTAGATACGGGATTTGGGGAAGGGATAGAATATCAAGAAGGGAATAGCCATGAAAAGTGCCAGTATAAAGTCCAATTCATTATGAATTATACCTACATTATCAGTCTTTACCTATACATAGGGAATAGTCTCCATTAAGCTAAACCATTTAATAGGAGAATTCCTTGTATTTAAGCTCTTCTGTTCTAGAGCTGTAGTTAGTAAACCATACCTATGGCTAATTCTCGTATAGCCATACTCATTTGTTACAGTATTGTCTGTGGCTGCTTTCATGCTACAATGGCAGAGTCGAGTATGCCCAGAGAACATTTGGCCTACAAAACCTGAAACATTTCCCTTGTGAGTATTTATAGAAAAATTTGCCAACTCCTATTCTAGGCTCTTCAAAACACCATAAAATTAATCAATCAGAACCCCTCTAAGGTCCCTGAATACAAAGACTATATCTTTTTTTGTTGTTTTTATGTTTTGTTTATTGTGAAATATAACACATTTGGAAATGTACATAAAATGCATATTGGAACAAAGTATTATAAGGTACAAAGACTATATCTTAAATAGGACACCGTAGACTTTTGAATAATATTTGAGTACCTTCTTCATCAATTCCTGCCTGATTTTGAGAAAGTTACTTGATCCCGGTTTCATTCAATATCTGGGTTTCCTTCAATACCTACTTGAGAGAGTCAAAGAGATGCTTTGAATCATGTAGTAAAACTCTTGAATCTAAATATAATATAAATAAAGGTATTTGTTTCCTATTAGTACCAAAACAAATTACCACAAACTTAGTGATTTAAAACAACACTCTTGTACTTATATTGGATCTAACAGAATTATACAGTATAATTCACTATTTCAAGGTTAGGTCATTAGCAGCTTTCATTCCACTGTAGACTTAATTCCCCTTTGCCATATAACCTGATATATTCACAAGTTCTAGGGATTAGGACCAGATATCATTTTTTTTTTAAGATTTATTTATTCATTTGACAGACAGAGATCACAAGTAGGCAGAGGCAGGCAGAGAGAGATAGGGAAGCAGGCTCCCCGCTGAGCAGAGAGTCCTATGCAGGGCTCCATCCCAGGACCCTGAGATCATGACCAGAGCCGAAAGCAGAGGCTTTAACCCACTGAGCCACCCACATACCCTGCAGACCCAGATATCTTTGGAGGGCCATTATTTTGCCCACAACATTAATATGACAAAGTGTCTTACCAAAGGCCATTCAGCAAGTCACTTGTAGAATCAAGATTAAGAACCAAGGTTCTTCACATTTGTGAAATATTGAATATCCTTTCAATGTTTTTATGCTGCTTTCAGTAGTAGAGAACATTTGTTTAATTTGGTAGATGGCACTGAAACTGTACTACATCAACAGAAAGAGTATTTTCCTTACAAAAAAGATCCTAGTATTTATTTTAAGACTTTCATCCATTAAGACCTCATTAGCATCTGTAGAGATGACACAGTCAAAAAAAAGAGAAATGTTTACCAGTGCTGTAGAACTTCTATTCTAAGCTTTGACTTAAATAGGCTTTCTTTATTAAATTCTAGCCAGGGATTAGGTGAAATAGGTCAAGAAATAGGATCAAGGTGGAAAAAATGGAACCGTATCTCTTCTGAACACTTATAAATGTTTATCTCTGAAGCAATGGGGATAATGGCAGAGGCGACATTGCCTCCCCCACCATGTCTATTTTTTTTTTCTTGTATAGTAATATAAATCCTACCTGAGCACATGGCTATACATCCAGGCCCATACTGTACAGTCTTCTGAACACATAGGTGTGGTCATGTGACTAGGTTCTGTCCAGTGGCATATGAGCAAAAGAGATGTGATTAGCTATTGAGTCATGATCTTAAAAGAAAGAGGCAAACTTCTCTCCTTTATCGTTCCCTTTTTCTTTTCATATGGCCCTACTGCAAGTCTGGGTAAGGGGTAATTTTATTTTATTTTTTTATTTTTTAAATTTTTTATTTTTTATAAACATATATTTTTATCCCCAGGAGTACAGGTCCGTGTATCGCCTGGTCCACACACCCCACAGCACTCACCAAAGCACACCCCCCCAATGTCCATAACCCCACCCCCCTTCTCCCAAGCCTCCTCCCCCCAACAACCCTCAGTTTGTTTTGTGAGATTAAGAGTCACTTATGGTTTGTCTCCCTCCCAATCCCATCTTGTTTCATTTATTCTTCTCCTACCCACTTAAGCCCCCATGTTGCATCACCACTTCCTCATATCAGGGAGATCATATGATAGTTGTCTTTCTCCGCTATCTCCGCTATCTCCGCTTGACTTATTTCACTAAGCATGATACGCTCTAGTTCCATCTAGTTCCATCTTCTTCTTCTTTATGCATTCATCTGTTGATGGACATCTAGGTTCTTTCCATAGTTTGGCTATTGTGGACATTGCTGTTATAAACATTTGGGTGCACGTGCCCCTTCGGATCACTACGTTTGTATCTTTAGGGTAAATACCCAGTAGTGCAATTGCTGGGTCATAGGGCAGTTCTATTTTCAACATTTTGAGGAACCTCCATGCTGTTTTCCAGAGTGGTTGCACCAGCTAGCATTCCCACCAACAGGGTAGAAGGGTTCCCCTTTCTCCACATCCTCGCCAGCATCTGTAATTTCCTGACTTGTTGATTTTAGCCATTCTGACTGGTGTGAGGTGGTATCTCATTGTGGTTTTGATTTGTATTTCCCTGATGCCGAGTGATAGAGTTCACAATGACAATTCTCAAGGTTCTAGCCGGGCTCGAAAAAGGCATGGAAGATATTAGAGAAAGACTCTCGGGAGATATAAAAGCCCTTTCTGGAGAAATAAAAGAACTAAAATCTAACCAAGTTGAAATAAAAAAAAAACTATTAATGAGGTGCAATCAAAAACGGAGGCTCTCACTGCTAGGATAAATGAGGCAGAAGGGGTAATTTTAAACGCCAGTTTCTGTACCTACCCATGTTAAAGAAGGCAAAGACCAAAGGATAGAAGAAGCTAGATGCTTGCTTTACCCTCTGTAATAGCCCCTGTAATAGGCTATGTAAAATAAAAATAACTTTTGTGCTCTATAAGCCACCTCTGTGTTGGGGTCTTTTGTACAGAGAACTGATCAGAATCCAATGCATGGTTAATCAATCCTCTTGGTAACTCTAACTGTTCCCTCAAATATGATCCTAAGTTTATGTCAGCAACAGATCCCTGCTCATAGCTAGAAAATAGCAACATAGTTAAAATGGAAGCCAGGAAATAAAGGGGGAAAATTGGTGTGGGGAAGCATTAGATTCTTTTGGTGATGAGTAGTTTTCTAAAAGGAAAGGGACCCTTGCTGTTGTTCATGTTTAAAAAGAAAAGGAAGTTACAAAGGCTTCGTGACTGTTTCATCGTTTTTTTTTTAAAGTTTTCTAATTAGCTCTCAAATGCATAGATAATTCTAAAATCTACCAATGTGTTGACACTATAAATGAAACAGAAAGAAATTAAGGAAAATTTATCCATAATTTCACACAGATTTGCAGTTTGGAGCACATTCATTCCCATTGCTCAAAACATAATCAAAGTAGAACGTGTTCAGATGGTTTTAGTTGTTTTGGAACTATCGAACTCCACAGGGAAGAAATGAAAAGAGGGTATCACAATGTTTTAGAACAGATAGTAGAGTGCACTGGCTAAGATCACTGGACTAGTCCTGGAGTTGGGAAGACCTGGGTTTCAGTCCCAGCTTTGTCACCACCCCCACTCTGTCAACTTAGGGGAGTTGCCTCCCTTCTGTGCCTGTTTTCCAATCTGCCAAATGCAATTAAGCTATTTCTTTCTATGATAGTTATGAGAATGCAGCATATATTGCACATAGCAAAGTGCCAAGCAAACCATAAACACATAGTAAAAATTGGCTCTTAAAATTAATATCAGCAATTTTAGCAATTTTATTCATTAAAACCCAAAGTTGGCCATCTATCAGAATTCACTGAGGAACTTAAAAAAAAAATATTGAGATTCATCTCCAGAAGTTTTGAGTCAGTGAGTCTGGGCTAAGCCTCCTGAATTTACATTTTTCCAAGTTTAAGATTTGAGTAGTTGCTGTGATCATCTCAACTACATTGAGTATTGGGTAGTCTCTTGTTTAAATACTTACACAGTTGGGTTGTATGGATGGTTCAGTCACTTAAACCTTTGCCTTCTTCGGCTCAGGTCCTGATCCCAGGATCCTGGGATTTGGTCCCTCATCAGGCTCCGTGCTCAACAGGGAGCCTACTTCCTCTGCCTGCCACTGCCTTTGCTTGTGTGCATACTCTGTCTCTCTTTCTCTGACAAAAAATAAAATCTTTAACTAAAAGTAAGTAAATAAGTACATAAATATATAAATAAAGAAATGCTCACCCACACAGATGAGCTCAGTTAGTACACTGTTCGACATTTGATTTCAGCTCAGGTCAGGATCTCAGGGCCATGGGATCAAGCCCTGTGCCGCGCTTCATGCTGAGTGTAGACCCTGTTTAAGATTCTCTCTCCCTATCCTTTGCCCCCCCCCCCCACTGCTCATGCTCTAAATAAATGAATCAACAAACAAATAAATAAACAAGGCTGACCCCCGATGGAGCTGAGCATCTGCAATAATAATGGCATGCACTTATAGACAACACTTAGTAATTATTTCCCTTTTCATGATCACCCTTAAAGTAAGTTAATATCATCCCCATTTTATAGATAAGAGAGTTAGAAATCTCATTTGCTTATTTTTATAACTTATAAGCTATGAATCTTATATATATGGTATTTTTAAAGATATAGATAACATTTTAAATAGATCTAAAAGAAGAACAGGGCCTGCTTAGGAACTTTTACTTTTTCTCTTTTCAGTTCTTCTTTTCATAGACATGAATCTTGAAATTTTAAGAAAGTTAATTTTGTGTTTACTGCTCACCAGGAATCCTGTGTCAGTGGAATTTCTTTCTAATATCCAGGCTGATCATGAGAAGGTGAGGATGAAAGTGAACATTGAGTGTGAGTTGGCAATGTGGAGGGAAGCAAAGATATTTGGCCTTAAAAGAAAGAATCTCAGATCAGGAAAATCCCAGAGATTTTTTGTGTTGTCTGTGTCACAGCAAGCCTCAGTGTATCCATTTTAAAGAGAAAGTTATTGTCTATTGAAAGTCAATGTCTATTTTAAAGAGAAAGTCAAATCCCAAAGAGGCATTTAGAAGAAACAGAATGGGAGAGACTTTCCAGACTAATTTGAAACTTGATGGGCTAAATAAAAGAAGAGCAACATTTTGTTAAGATTTCAGGACCACAGAATGTATACCCCAAAACAACTTTTAAAAGACTATCATATATTTAAATGTATATATTCATTACAACCCTATCATCATGAGCCAACAATTGACAACTATAGTTATTCTAAGTGGTGCATCATAAATCACTGTGGTGTTTCATATGAAGCCCACTCAAGACTCACCACAGCCCTTTACAAGATGTTATCTGCAAGCTGGTGAATGAGGACAGCTGCTGGTATATTTCAGTCCAAAGCAGGAGGGTTAAGAACTAGGAGTTCTAGCGTCCAAGGGAAGGCAAACATGGGGTGCCCCCGTTCAACAAAAGCATTAGGCACACACACACACACACACACACACGCACACTCACACGCACATAAAATTGGATGCTCCAGCTCAAGAAGACACAGAGACAGAATGTATCCTTCCTCTACCTTTTAGTTCTGTTTAGGGCTCTTAACAGATGGGGCGATGCCTGCCCACATTGGTGAGAATGGAGCTTCTTTACTGATTTAAATGCTAGTCTCTTCTAAAAGCTCTGTCACTGACACTCCCAGAAATAAAGTTTACCAGCTATCTGGGCTTCCCTTAACCAAGTAAAGTTGACACATAAAATTAACTATTACAAAGACAAAATCCTCCAAATTTGGTTGTCTTTTGTCAACTCATCCATAAATACTCTTGGCTTGCCTCTTAGTTCTGCTAGCCCCAAACCCATCCCACCTAATCCCATGTTCTAATATGTACTTATCTGTTGAATGTGGCTTGGCTGGAGGCTTCTTGGATCTGGATCTTTCTGTAACCCAGCTCTTTTGTTCCTGCCCTGCAGAGGACTGGAAATCTAGGCTTTATGTAACTTGATCACCAAGAAAGTTTTTGCAGGTTGCTTGCTTCTATCCCATGGTTTCGTGGGTTTCTTAGACCATGTCGTTAACTCTTTGGACTCCATCTTTGCCCATCTTCCTTCCCAAACTTATTATCATCAAGTTAGACAGCATGATCATTTTCCTCCTCCTTTTTCCCTTCTTACTGATGTGGAAAGAGTTGAATGCAAAGTCTACGTGACTCTGACAAAAGGAAGTTCAAATCCAGTTTTACATCCTAAATGAATGCTTTCTGTATGCCTGGAATGTAGGAATTTCATTGAAGGTCATTTTTAAACCTCTTAGGTACAGCTCAAGCCATGGGAGAATTCACAATTACCATAGGTATTAAGATACAAAGAAAATCCAGAGTTTTATGAATTTCCTGGGTCATATACCTTTGTTCCTAGCTTAATAATGAATTTAGCTAGCTTATTAACTTGTATTAAATTATAAAACTACTGGGTTGCTTTCATCTTTCTTCTGAAAATTAGATACTATAACCTAGTCAAATCTAAGTGGACTCTTCCTCCAAAGCACAGAACAGGTTTAACTGACATTGCTTGAGCCCACAGGTGAAATCAAATGAAAAGTAAGGGGAGATAAAATTTCTGTGTTTTCTTCTTACCAGCTGTGTCGTCTTGGATAGGGTTCTCCACTGCATTATCTATACAATGAATATATTGAAATTTTTTAATATCTTACTATTCTGAAAACAAGGTTCTGGGTAAAAATAAAAATCATTAAGTTTCATTAGGAAACCTGGTACATGTGACAATATTGTGCAAAGATACACAATGAATAATGAACAAAACATGTTATCTCTAGAAATGTATTTTTAAGATATCTCCCTCTCTCTCCAATAAGGGATACATCACTAAAACTGAGATATGTGAAATACAACTAAAATAACGACCCTGAAGAGGAGAGGGATGATCTAAATAATCAGAAATTTTACACTCAGATGTGGAATTTATGATTGCCCTATAATTGAGGACACCTGCACTGTCTTTGCAGACCAAACCCTCCGCTGCATTTTAAGAAATCCTACTTGTATCCATATTGAGATGTATTTGGAATAATATGAACCAATCACCTTGGCCATTTTAAATTAGATGTTGAATGGACATGAGGTATAAACTAAATCAGATTCCCCTCCAATGAGAAAGAGATTATTTACTCTCTGGGTAGCTGAATACATAACATTAAATGGAAAGCTCACTGGGAATGTGCTTTCCCCATATAAAGACAAAAATGCAGTGAAAAACAGTTTCTAAATCAAGAGACACAAACATGTACCAAGAGAAATAGTAGATATTGAAAAAAGATACCCTTGAAAGATATCCCTACTACAATTTCTCGTGTATTCTAGAGACCCAGTTATATGCTTCATACAGATTGGTCAGGGTCCACTCTCCCTCTTCCCATGAACATTAAAATGTAGAAAATAAAAGAATATGTAAAATTATAAAACTTTTCAAATTTTTCCCTTTTTAATATCCTCATTGAGATAGGCCCTCTCCTTTCCCCTCTTTCTCTTCACTTTCTAAAGTTGAGTCCAAGTTTCCACTTAACTGACTTATTACTGATTCTGAGTGGATTGGTAGAGAGAACTGACATTAGGAAAAGGAGAGCTGAGCTTTACTTTGGAAGGGGGGAATTAAAAATAGTCAAGACTATAGAATTTAAAAAAGGGGAGGAGGGGAGAAATGGGGATGATCTGCATGGTGGTAGGGGACTTACTATTTGATTAGGAGAGGACTCAGTGGGGGTTGAAAGAGGGAAGGAGGCTGGTGACAGTATATGGGAGTTGTTGAGAATTAGAGAAGAGGTGAATTTAAAGAAATATTGTGAATTACAAATTCATCTCTTTGAATTTGTTTGAGAGGCTTTGATAAAGATTTTAGTTACTTTTTAAATCAATAATAGACCATATTTCCTTGAGTGTGCCAGGATGGGCCTATATGATATTCTAGATTTTATTTAATACTTATAAAAAATCTGTTTTGGGGTGCCTGGGTGACTCAGTGGGTTAAAGCCTCTGCCTTCGGCTCAGGTCATGATCCCGGGGTCCTGGGATTGAGCCCCACATTGGGCTCTCTGCTCAGCAGGGAGCCTGCTTCCTCCCCTCTCTCCTTCTCTGCCTGCCTCTCTGCCTACTTGTGATCTCTGTCTCTCAAATAAATAAATAAAATCTTTTAAAAAATCCATTTTATTGTTTTTAAATGAATTCAATTCATATTTTATTAATTTTGACCAGAGGAACCCTAATTAATACAGGATCTATAAGTTCCTTAGTTTTATATCTGTCTGGAAAAAAACAGCACATTATACAGATGAAAGAAATGGAGAGTATTTTAGATATGTATTGACAATATATTGCTATCATATCATGGTCAAAAAAGAATAATTTCCAAGCTCCTCATGTTACAGAATAAAGACTGGGTGAGATTATGGAAATTATTTAGCTGACTACCAAAGAGCTAAAGATATTTATTCTCAAGATTATTTCACAGATGAGATTAGAAACCAAGCACATTGGTGCCCAGTCTTGATCTTTTTCCAATCCTTAATATTGTATCATTTTTCCCCTGCCTGAAAAATTAAATTTGTGATTATCTTGGATATGCAGGAAGGCAGTTATTTGGGAATGTTGGAGAGATAAACTTAATCTTTTGAGAAACATGCCAAACATTTGAGAAGAAATGTTGTTCAAACCATTACACACTGGAGGAATTTTCACTTGGCGCCTGGATGCAGAGTGTGACATTGTTTTCAGAAGTGTTCACCAATAAGGTGCTTCATGCCTTTTAAGAACCACAGGCTGCTACAGATTAGCAACTGTGGAATAGAGTTCTAGACTTTTCCAAGAAAATCTGGACCCTCCGAAACATAGACACTGAAATTTTCTATACAACTGGCCAAGTACGTTCACAGTAATTTTGCTGCAAGATAAAGCTTGAAGATGGAAGGTAGACTTCCTCTTCAGAAGAGCAGATTTTTTTTTTTTTTTCTTCCAAACTCTCTTTGGCCAGGTTGAAATCTTGGGATTCTAAATAGTCACCTCCTCTAAGCCTAAATAAGTAAGGTATAAAGAATTCATGTCTTTGGCTACTATTCCAGATTTTTCAATAATCCCAATTACAAATATTGCCTCAGCAGATTACTTCTGGATTTTTGGGCTTGGTAATCATCATCAATGCACCCATGATCCATTTAATCTTAATGAAGGATAGCATAATGAATGGCCTTTTTTTTTTTTAAGATTTAATTTATTCATTGGACAGAGATCACAAGTAGGCAGAGAG